>NC_080672.1:261482541-262214208 GCF_030247195.1 Topomyia yanbarensis
ATAAACAATAAACAATAAACAATAAACAATAAACAATAAACAATAAACAATAAACAATAAACAATAAACAATAAACAATAAACAATAAACAATAAACAATAAACAATAAACAATAAACAATAAACAATAAACAATAAACAATAAACAATAAACAATAAACAATAAACAATAAACAATAAACAATAAACAATAAACAATAAACAATAAACAATAAACAATAAACAATAAACAATAAACAATAAACAATAAACAATAAACAATAAACAATAAACAATAAACAATAAACAATAAACAATAAACAATAAACAATAAACAATAAACAATAAACAATAAACAATAAACAATAAGCAATGAACAATAAACAATAAACAATAAACAATAAGCAATAAACAATAAACAATAAACAATAAACAATAAACAATAAACAATAAACAATAAACAATAAACAATAAACAATAAACAATAAACAATAAACAATAAACAATAAACAATAAGCAATAAACAATAAACAATAAACAATAAACAATAAACAATAAACAATAAACAATAAACAATAAACAATAAACAATAAACAATAAACAATAAACAATAAACAATAAACAATAAACAATAAACAATAAACAATAAACAATAAACAATAAACAATAAACAATAAACAATAAACAATAAACAATAAACAATAAACAATAAACAATAAACAATAAACAATAAACAATAAACAATAAACAATAAACAATAAACAATAAACAATAAACAATAAACAATAAACAATAAACAATAAACAATAAACAATAAACAATAAACAATAAACAATAAACAATAAACAATAAACAATAAACAATAAACAATAAACAATAAACAATAAACAATAAACAATAAACAATAAACAATAAACAATAAACAATAAACAATAAACAATAAACAATAAACAATAAACAATAAACAATAAACAATAAACAATAAACAATAAACAATAAACAATAAACAATAAACAATAAACAATAAACAATAAACAATAAACAATAAACAATAAACAATAAACAATAAACAATAAACAATAAACAATAAACAATAAACTATAAACAATAAACAATAAACAATAAACAATAAACAATAAACAATAAACAATAAACAATAAACAATAAACAATAAACAATAAACAATAAACAATAAACAATAAACAATAAACAATAAACAATAAACAATAAACAATAAACAATAAACAATAAACAATAAACAATAAACAATAAACAATAAACAATAAACAATAAACAATAAACAATAAACAATAAACAATAAACAATAAACAATAAACAATAAACAATAAACAATAAACAATAAACAATAAACAATAAACAATAAACAATAAACAATAAACAATAAACAATTAGCTTTAAAGTAAGTTGTACCTAATAACTTTGTTCATAGGGTTATTGTGCTCCCGGAAGTAAGGTTTTTGGCAAAGCTAGTTTAATGCGGCTATGCCGCATAGCCGTAGTCCTCGTACTCGTCATCGGAAAAGTAAGCGAATCTGTGATCCACTTGTTTGCCCGGTATACTCAAACATAGGGGCTATCCCTAGTTTAAGTCCGACTGAGCGGTAGCGAAGTCGGACAGCATGAGAAAAAAATCGATGTGGCGTAGCCACATTAGGCATTAACAATGTTTTATTTAGTAACAATAGGATTGTATTCATCGGCAAAAATTAAATTATTGTCACTGCCTAATGTGGCTACGCCACATCGTTTCAATTGGGTGCTGTCCGACTTCGCTGCCGCTCAGTCGGACTTAAACTAGGGATAGCCCCTATGTTTGAGTATACCGGGCAAACGAGTGGATCACAGGTTTGCTTGCGTTTCTGATGACAAGTACAAGGAAGGCTCGTCCAGCGGATCCTCAGCGGCTTTGCGCCGCTTCGGATCCTTGGACTCGGCTGTGCGGCGTAGCCGCATTAAACTAGCTTCTCCAAAAACCTTGCTTTCGGGAGCACAATAACCCTATGTGCAAGGTTAGTAGGTAGAACTTACTTTTAGTCTCATTAATAAATTATTAAAAATTTTCGCTTTCCGCCTCTTTTTTATGAATCTGCAACACTAAACTAGCATATTCACGAAAGAAAAACATGTTTTCCACTTACAGGGGGAAAAGTAGCTAAAGTAAACAATTACCAATTTAAGACTAATTCGCAAATAATCCACCGAGGGATCCAGAACAATTTTTTTTCCAGTTCAAATCCAAATATCATGATATCATATTTTATACTATATTAGGCTGTCCAAAAAAAAATTATGTTCGAAAAGTCATGGTGCTCAACCCTATAATGAAAGATAAAAATATTTCAAGCACTTTTGTAGAACAAATCAAGTTTCTAAAAAAAACATCTAGAGGTTCCGCAAAGGCGATTTATGAAAAAAGCCATATTTGTGTCAAATTGTCGTATATAAGCGATTTTCGTAATTTTTTCAGTCCGTTTATTTTTTAAATATATTTTTATTTTTCTGTGGACCTTCGAGAATAAATTCCATTTAAAAGTTTTTCATAAAAAGTGCTTATATCATTGATAGAACAAAACGATCAATGATTAAACAAAGCGAAAACAATATTTTTTAGTCAATTTTGAATAAAATCAACAATAAATAATTTTTTTTTCGTTAAACCAAAGGCATATGTTGGAAAGCTCTATGCATTACAAAAGTTTTCGTGAAAAAATATTGTGAAAATTCGATCGGGATGAGAATACATTTTTAGTAAATACTTTCAAATCATTAAACCTTTTCACATTTTTTAAATTGATCAATATCTCAACCTTTACTTGACCAGTGTAGGTATTTTGGGTGTCAAATAATTTTTCTCTATCTTAGAAAATTTTTCCATATGTGAAATTTATCATATTATTCTAAGGTATTATTGAGACATTTATGGAATTGTGCATGATCAACAACTTTTTCGAATAAAAAATAATAATAATAATAATAAACTTTTTCGAATAAGAAATGATAACTTTAATGATGCTGTAACCAGTATAACATTCACGATTTATTAGATTTATTTATTAATGTTAATGTATGATAAGTCTTGTAATAAACACTCAAATATAATATTACGTGTCCACTGGAAAACAGACAGAGAAAGAATTACCTGTACAGTGAGAATGAAGAAACGGAGGTCGATAGGTCAATTAGTAGGTATTGGAGGCTGTGGGGGTGATCACGATACTGTTGGGAATATGTGATGGCATCATCACAGTTCCTCAATGGCGGAGTGGTTAACGCGTTCAACTAGAGACTGGGAGATTGCAGGTTCGATTCCTGCTCGAGGACATATCTTTTCTCAGTGCTTCCAATAAAAAGGTGAATATGCCTCTCCATAGTGCAACGTTTCGAACGCATCTTCATGGAAAACAAGATTTCAACACAAATTAGTTGTAGTGTTCTCATAATACAAGCAATATTTGCTCGGGACTACAAATATTGACTCTGATAAATAGAAAGTAATATTAAATTTGTTTCAGAAACATCAGAAATAAAATAGTTTTGTCTTCCCAAACCTACACAATAACGCCCACATATCATATTAGCTTGGACATTAGCAAATATTTTAGATTAGTAGAGCATATTATGACACAACTTAGAAATGGATAATGAAATAGCAAGACGTAAGTCGTGACAATTGCCACGAACACGAAGAGATGGAGAGAGAGAGATAAGGAGAAGGAAAGATATGTAAGAAATGGTAAATGATGGTTAGTGCCGTGCCTTAATTTCAATATTGTATGCGATGTTTTGATTCCTTCGGACATCCTTATTATAAATAATGCAACTGGTAATTTTCGCGCCATGACCAATATACCCTATAACTTACAAAAGAAGTAATTTTTTACGAGAATCTTGGGATTCAATAATACAGTTGCTCTCGGTGATGCAATGAGAACAATATAAATGTGAAATACAAGAGAAATCTATTATCGCACTACTAGGTGATTAACCCGGTGGTCGGTGTATTCATATACTGTACAATATCTAATTCATTAATGCGCACACTAATTTAATCCGATTAACACTATTGAGAATTAATATCGCATAATTGCAGGCGTTTGGTTTTTGGAATAAATATTGCATAATCTAAAATCTAATTATTTTGCATAAGAATTTTTCAAAATAGTGCTCCGAAACAGTATGAGCCAAACACGAAGAATAAAAAATTCAATTTTTTGAGTGAAAATATTACCATAGTTGAGAAATAGCTGAGAATTCGAATTGGCCAGCGGTCCAAATTGGCCGACTTCACCTTATTGTTTGTACAGTGGATAAGTAGCAAAACTGGTTGCTAGAACTTCACTGGGAGCTTTTGCAAATAGTGATACGTAGCATATAAGATACACATGAAAGTAATAATAACAGTAAACAATGAGTGAATGAGTGATTGTAAATGCTTCGGTTTTTATGTATATTTAGGGGGCATAGGGGTTTTTTTTTATAATGTTTGCCAATCTAATTTTTTTTTCGAATACATGAAGGCAAAATGTATATTGAATTTTCTTGCATATTGTAAAACAAACTTTATTTTCGAGGAAGAATTTTTAGTGACATGCCAAACCTTCTTTTCCACTCCCCTTCTAGTAGTAGTCAGTGCAAAAAATAAATGAAGTGCAGTTTCAATGATAGGCGCTCGTACGTTATCGAAAATTGGGAAATAAAGTAGGGTCTTAAAATATATTCAATTATTTTGTCCTTGACCCATCTTTTTATCAAATATTCGAATTCCAGTTCCTTTGGAGCTGTTTATTTAAATAATAGTCCGATTTGTTTAAAATTACCAGACAGTATTTTTGAAATGATTTTTGATTTTTCCAAGATTAATTTGATCCCCAACTTTGGGTTCAACGGTTCTATTTGCGCATTCAGTAATATTCACCTTCACGATGTTTGGTACCAACAGCTGGAACTTTGTCAATTGCTCTGATTATTCCAACGGTATGTACTCCTAAAACGTTAATATTTCAGATTGCGCAAAACGAAAAACAAATCAGGAAAACTCCTGTGTCCCTTAAGAAAGCCATGTAGTATAAGATATATTCAGCCGAAAATGCGTGAATAACCCCCCCTCCCCCACACTATGTACCAACCAGACTATAACCTATGGGCATTCTTGCTTGTTTGACGCGCTTAAATATAGGTACCAGACAATATATGTAATCAATACACGATTCCCCAAAAAATAATCTCTTTTTAAAAACGAACGGAATCAGCTGAAAAAGTTCAAAATAATTTCCACGAGGATTTGCGCCCGGGCACGACTGCAGATTGAGATATGCAATTTTATCCACCGAGACTGCTGTCAATGTAAAAGGAATGTATGTGTGTATATGAAAGCTGATTAATCGCACCGAAGTGATGAATCCTGCTCATCCTGCTTGGGCACGGTTAGAAGTGGGTGGAAGGATCGGTTGTTGCCACATAACAACAGACAAAGAATAACAAAAAACAATTCCGTGAGGGTCGGGGAGGTCGCCGCGGATTGAAATGTTATTTTTCACGGCTCTTTGAACCTGTCAAAGTTAGAGATGAAGCGTGGCGCCGGGAAATGAAATGGTACACCCAGCAGCAGCATCAGCGGAAAACACGCAAAACAACCCTGAGAAAGATAAACATAATTGCTCAGTGCGTCGCCGATGGTGATGCTTATATTCGTTATGCTGCGGATAGGAGGAAGATGCGCTCCTGTCTATTCCAATCCATCTTTGCTATCTATCCATCTACAGTCGGAGGCAGGAAAATTAGGGTAAGCTTATTCCCTTCCTGTACCACTAGTAGACAGGGGGAAGAGTATCGGAAGAATTATGGCCCGGGCGATGCGTATATATTCAAATAGAGTAATCCGACATGTACGCATTTCCTTTTTTGCCATTATCTGCAAGAATTCCACGGGAACAAGTGGCGCTGCAGGAGTCAATGATGATGATTAAAATAAACGGCCCTCGGGAGACTCACTTGTGCAATTGCTTTTTTGTCGGTGTTTTATTAGTGGCCATATTGTTACACATCTTCCCCGGCCAGACAGGTGGCTAGAAACCGAATGAGAATTATGATAGCTCTTTTTGATACGGGAACGGACTCGCATACAGTCCAGTTTATGATAGCTCAACATTCAAAAGACGCAACCATTCAAAAGTTGTCTCAGAGAACTTTATTATCTATTACAAGAAGATATTTTTTGTGCATGCTTTTTCTTTTTTTTCATACAGTATTCTTCAAACTTAGTATTAATTTTTTAATTGTCTTCGAATTTCCATTGCGCTGCAATTTGTAGATATCTAATTCAGAAATGTAAAAGGAATAAAAGATCCTTATTAATTTGCTGCCATACAGTCATAGTTCATTCCAGTGGGTAATGATTTTCACGACCCAAATGCCCGCCTTTGATCAGACTCCCATCATTCTTTTATTCACGTGCCCGAGCAAAACAATTAACATCGAAGTATTTAGTGTCACGAAGAAAAATGGGCTCGAGCACAGGACATTATGAATGGTTTCGTTTTTTTTTTGTTTGCTGCGAGCTGCGCTTCAATGCTTATTTCCATTCGATTTTCTTTCTCCGTGCTGATGGCGCTGCTGCCGCAGTGGACAGAATAATTGCCAAAGCACACGCCAAAGTAAACACGAACCGGGAGGGCACATTTCGGCAGCTGCAGCAAAAACAGAAAATCTCTTCGACATCTGGACCAGCCCCCCCGGTCGGGTGCTCCGCAAGAATTTGCACCAGAGTCTGGTTCGTACAATTACATAAATAATCTTTCCGTCCTTTAGTTTCCTCTCTTCCAGACCGTCATCGCTAGCTGAACCACACCAGCCGCGGGCACTGCTAAGACGACCAAATGAACAAATAATTTGAATGGGTTTTCAGTTATCGTACGTGAGACCTCGGTCTTTGCACTGCATTGGCAGCCACTTTTCGGAACAGCCAAACCCTTCCTAACAAAGCGCGAACCTCCAGCGATGGATGCCCCGGGCAGCTTGAGTGCAGGGAAAGATTTCACCAGTCCAACAGCGGCACGGCAAAATTTTCTATATAAAAATGTCATTTGTTCAACACTACAAAAAATCGCTAAATGCAGGCGTGCACAATGTTATGAAGAGAAGGATCGAATAGGACGTCATTGAAGTTGAATTTCATTTTTGTTGTGTTGTTTGGTTTTGCTGTCACCCTCATTTCCATTGAGTTGCACACTTCCATCCCAGGACTTGGATCGAAGCTGAAACGCGGGGGAGTAGACAATTCAATCGCTCGTTGACGACATATTTTGCTTCAATTTTTCAATCGGTCCTTTTTGCCGGTAACTATCATTAGTCCTCAATTGAAAGCAAATCGCCTCAGGATGGGATGAGGAACTCGATAATCAAAAGTAGGGACTCTTCAATAATCGTCGTGGAACGATTTCGGTTGAGCGTTCACAGTGAAAAAAATGACAATCTTGTAGAAGAAAGATAATGCAATCACTCTAAAAGATAACTTTTTAATAAAGATGCAGAAGGCAGACTTAGAATAAAAAATCGCAAATAGAACGAAAAGGAAAGTGCAACGCACGATTTTTCCGTCGTTTTCTGCAACGAAACAATTTCGTTTATAAAGAAGGTTCAGCTTTTTCCAAGAATTAAAATATGGTGAACAAATTATTTTCGTAACTATAACGAAGTATTTTGTGTGCTACTAAGTTTTAATGGTCGCAAAGTTCTTCTGTATCGACTTTGTTGACTATTTTCGGAAAATTGGTGACTAAGAGATTTGAATGGTATTAAAAATGAAATAAAGTATTCTAGAGCGAATCAGTTATAAAAGTTATAACTACAGCTGGGCAGGCTTATATGAGAATGATCGAAGGAAATAATCTTTTGTCACCAAAGTTTAGTAGCATGGTCGGTTAGAGAACAGGAATCCGGAATCAAGAATCCGAGTATGTTAGCTCGGTTGGCACGACGCACAGTGCCGTAGCAAAACAAAAATCGTTTTTAAAATTATTTTGCATGTTTTATATATCAAAGAGTACTGAAAATTAGGGTTCGTCGCGGTTGCGATAATTACCGCAACCGCGCGGTATTTACCGCACCCGCACCGCAAAATCTGCGGTGCGGTGAGACACTTTTTCCCGCAGATGCGATGCGGGAAAGAGCTTTTACCGCGCGGTTTTACCGCAACCGCACCGCAAAAAATAAATTGATAAAGTGATAATTTTGATTATTCTAAATTGATAAACAGACTGCTATTACAAAAGAAAATCTAGCTGTGCCCGAAATATTTTGATGCTATTATTTTTACGACATATTTTGGACTAGTTATTTGACACTTCTAAGTAAAAATTCACAAACTAACCATTTCAAATACATAAAATGCAAGATCCAAATAGAGACAAAATTATTCGATCATTTAAAAACAATAAATTTGTACTCTTAAATCCAATTTAAAAGTGCATCACTTCTCCCGATTTCTGTTGGTAATCGTGGAATTGTGAATCGTTTTCGATATCAATTTTTCAATTGCGAATTTTGACTAATATAAAGGAATTAGAGATGAACTAATTATGCTGGGACTTAAACACAACCCAAAGAATATAATTATCTTCGTCAAACCAAACGAATTTACAATAATTGGCAGTAAAGGATACAAATGTATGAAAGCGTCCAAAATAAGGAGGGGTCCAAATATGGATGATTATTCTATCATTCGTTCATCAGCATCGTATTTCTATCTTCTTTGATTGCTGTGTAAATTCAATGTGAATTTTTCTACAGTCAATTTTAATGGACTCTTTCTGAAAAAGTATGCTACATAACTTTTTTTTCGCGAACTTCCATTCAAATTTACTATAATTTTCTACCAAATTAAGTCCTAATATTTTTCAGTTAAGACTATTTTGTAGCTTTTTTGAAGCTTTTTTTTGCCAAATACCACATAGTTTGACTCCCGTTCACTGCAATTGAAGTTTTTGCCTTTGGCTTATTGGCAAAATATTAGAGGAAAATACATTAAATGCTAGAACTTTCGAACTAGCCTTAGGAAAATTACACTTCATACATTTTCAAAGGAAGCAATCTTAGTTGTTGAATGAGAATACATCTGTTTCTTGAAGAATTCGGAAGATAGTGTTTTGAGATATATTGTCCGTAAAACCCCCTATTTTTAAAAATCATTTCTGCTGTATGCTACAAATCATACATTTTTTGCAGTCTTTCTAATGTTCAATAATTCTGTACCGGTTGAGACCAGACACCTGATTAGATGTAATGTATAGAGCAATTTTTTCGTCAAATATGGCGCCGTTCTTATTGATGAAATACAATATGTTTTTATTTCACTGTTGTTGTGAACAGCCCCACTGGGTTGTTGGCCACTACAGCCATAACGATGCGTCTTGCAACACGCCAGTAAACAGACTCAGGCTAATCTGTCATAACTGGCACCTAGGCGAAGGAAGAAAATAAAAACAAAGGAGATAAAAGATTTAAAGCGATAGTAGCGAAAGGATAGTGAATTTAATGAATTTGGATCAAAAGGATAGTGAGTTTAAATCAAAAGGATAGTGAAGGTTTAAGTGGTTCAATAGTGTAAGGAGTTAATACGGTTAAAATCAAATAAGTAGTACGGCAGTAAATTTAAGTACGGTGAATTTGTATCTAACACATTACTTTCCGCCACAGGTAGTTATTACAGATAAAACCTAACCTAGTAATCCAGTGAATTGATATTGCTACTGATACTTCGAAGCAAGCAGTTAGTACGGTTAGAAGTCACAGGTACGGCGAATTATATATAAAACTAATGTGGCTAAAACTTAACCTATTATCACAGATAGCTATCACAGACAAGTCAGACTCTGTAGTAATCTGTTACTGAAGGAAAATAAGTGGAACACCAAGTAATGTAAGTGCAAATTAGTATAATTGAACAACAATTGAATTCAATAAATATTATTTTAGCTTTGATCTGCTAACAAGCTGATTCAAAGAGTGTTCTCTTCTTCGTTGTATTCTGAACAAAATCAAATATTACTTGATCGATTCGGATACCCTCAAAGGATGGAAGACTTCTCGACCAATAACCACTGCATGCACTGCCAGGACCCAGATGACGTAGACGATATGGTGCAGTGTGATATTTGCCAAATGTGGGCTCATTTCCGTTGTGCTGGAGTTTCGGATGATATTAAGGACAGCCCTTGGAGCTGCGCAAAATGCTGCAACCAGTTGCGCATACCAAAGCAGTCGAAAAAGACGGCCAAAAGGGCAGGGGCCAGAAGTGAAGGAGGATCGGTGAGGAGTGCAGTATCGGTACTGGATGCTTCGCTACGGCAGCTGGAAGAAGAGCAGTTGTTACAGGAAAGAGCTTTAGCAGAAGATCGCGTATTACGGATGAAACGCTTGGAGATGGAACGCGTACTCAAGGAAAAAAGGCTACAGCAAGAAAAAGAGCTTTTAGATAAGGAACAACAGCAGGAGCGGGAGCTCCAAAACCGTCTGTTAGAACAAGAGCGAGAAATGCTGGGAAAGCGTTTGGCTGATGAGGTAGCTTTTCAAAAAAGACGACAGGCGTTGCGTCAACAGTTTCAGGAGCAAATGGAATCAGTCAAGGAATTTGCAGATGACGATGGAGCTGTAGGTGGTGATGATTTTGAAGAAAGAAGTCAGGCGAAAGGGCTTTCGAGCAAAAAGAAAGTTCAGAACTGGTTGTTCGAACAAGGCAGAACACATGGAAAACAAGAGGATACGATGGTCGATCCACGGGGAGCTTATCCCAAAGAATCAAGAGGGCAAGTCATTGAAAGGAAGCCTACGAGCACTCTATCCATAGAGGGAAGAACGGTGGAGGAACGAGAAGAAACCGCCAACCAAGAAACGGAGGATGAAGATGAAAATCATTTCAGCAAAGGGGAGCTTGAGCGTTTTGTGAATCTAATAAGAGGTCTTAGGCGAAACGGGTCGGGGCATGAACCGGTCAGGTCTACGAAGGCTCGCCAGACTGAATCCAAACTTCTGCCTACAGTCGAAGGAGAGCCAGGAAGGTATGAAAGGAAAATTCAGAACTGGTTGTTTGATCACGGCAAATCTCAGGAAAATCAAGAAGATGCTATGGTCGGTACACAGGGAGTCGTTCCCAAAGGATCCAGAAAACAAATCGGTTCGAAGAAGCATACGAGCACTCTATCTAAAATGGGAAGATTGATGGAGAAACTGGAAGAAATCGCGAATCAAGAAACGGAGGAAGTTGAGGAAAATGATAGTGATTTCAGCAGAGAGGAACTAGAACGTGTCGCGAATCTACTAAAAAACCGTAGGCGAAACGGGTCGGGGCACGAACTGGTCGGGCCTACGAATGCACAGCTGGCGGCTCGCCAGGCGGTATCCAAACATCTGCCGATATTCAAAGGAGAGACAGAAGTCTGGCCAATCTTCATTAGCAGTTTAGAGTACACCACAAAGGCGTGCGGATTCACTAACTTGGAAATCGTGGTGCAGGAAATCGTAGACAAACTTCCTCCAACCTATAAATTGGAATGGGTTCGCTTCAAGCGGAGCAAAATTGGCACTCCTCTCAGAGTCTTTACGGATTTCATGACCGGTATAGTTTCCGACGTGTCCGAAGTAAGCGAGTTCTCAATCGTGGATTCGGAAGATCCGCCCCGCTTTAGTAAAATGCGACCAAAGAAGGAGTTCATGCATGTACACACCTCCACGTCGAATGGAAGGGAGTTGTCACCGGACAGGAAGTCCAAATTGCTCTGTTGGCTGTGCAGAGGAGCAGAACATAAAATCAGGTTTTGTGAGGAGTTTAAACAGCTCAGTGTTTCGGAACGCTTCAAAGTCGCAGAACGATTCGGTTTGTGCGTTCTATGCTTGAACAACCACGGAAAAAACCGCTGCAACTTCAAGCTTCGCTGTAATGTGATGAATTGTCAAGGCAATCATCATCCGCTTCTCCACCGCGCAAGCAATACAGTGCCGGTGGTAGAAGCTAAATGCAATACTCACTCTCGCTTGAGTCGTTCCGTTATTTTCCGAATGGTGCCCGTGACCATACATGCTGGAAGCACTATGTTGGACGTCCTGGCGTTTCTGGATGAAGGTTCGTCAGTGACTCTAATCGAGGACGATATAGTCACCCAACTGAAAATAAGCGGGGAGGCCGAACCACTGGTTGTAACTTGGACTGGAAACGTGAAACGCTACGAAAATCAATCGAAGAAGGTGAACTTAACGGTGTCCGCGAGAGATGCGGCCGAAAAATTGCCATTGCTCAACGTGCGTACAGTAACGCAGCTTGATTTGCCAAAGCAACGTATAAAGTTCCAGGAAATCGCCGAGCATTATCCTCATCTGCGTGACATACCAGTGAAGGATTACACCCTGGAGGAGCCAAAATTAATGATTGGACTGGATAATGTGCATCTATTTGCTCCCATTGAATCGAGGATAGGGCAACCGGGTGACCCAATTGGCGTGAAGTCGCTGCTAGGCTGGACGGTATATGGACCAGTGAAACAACAACCATCAATGCAAGATGCGTATATGAATCTGCATGATGTAATACCTGTTACGAATCAGGATTTACATGATATCTTGCGAAACCAGTTTGTACTGGAGGAGGCGGGTATTTCGGCTGTAGTACCAGAGTCGGTTGAAGACGAACGAGCTCGAGCTATCTTGAAAGCAACAACGATTCGAGTGGATGGTCGTTTTGAAACAGGGCTGATTTGGCGTGCGGATCAACGACGATTTCCGAACAGTTATCCAATGGCCGAAAGGCGAATGAAGGCGCTAGAAAGAAAACTGGAGAGAGATCCGGAACTACACCGCAGGGTAAACCAGCAAATACAAGACTACGAGACAAAGGGCTACGCACACAAAATTACCGCAAAGGAGCTCTCTGAAACGGATCCAGCGAGTGTCTGGTATCTCCCGCTAAATGTTGTACTGAATCCACGAAAACCGGGAAAATTACGTTTGGTGTGGGATGCGGCTGCGTCGGTAAATGGAGTTTCACTGAATTCCGAATTGTTGAAAGGTCCTGATATGCTGACATGTCTTCCTGGCGTAATTCAACGTTTTCGAGAACGACGTTTCGGGTTCGGTGGTGATATCAAAGAAATGTACCACCAGCTTCGAATCCGGGTTAAGGACAAGCAAGCCCAACGGTTCCTATACCGGTTTGATTCAGCGCAGCCTGTGCAGATTTATGTGATGGATGTGGCAACGTTTGGTTCGACCTGTTCACCCTGTTCTGCGCAGTTCGTGAAAAATCTGAATGCCGAAAATTTTGAAAAACAATATCCGGACGCAGCAGCAGCAATCATCGAAAAACACTATGTTGATGACTATTTCGACAGTGTGGATACCGTCGAGGAGGCGATTAAGCGAGCAAGCGAGGTAAGACTGATCCACTTACAAGGGGGATTTGAAATTCGAAATTGGGTTTCCAATTCCAAAGAGTTTTTACAAGCAATGGGCGAGCAATGCTGTAACCACTCCATACATTTTCATCAAGATAAGGAAACAGAAATGGAGAGAGTTTTGGGAATTGTGTGGGACCTCAATAGAAACGTTTTATCCTTTTCTACAACACCGCGGGTGGATTTTCAGTCAATGCTCTTTGGTGCTGAGCGCCCAACGAAAAGGGCCGTTCTCAGTTGTGTCATGGCCAAGTTCGACCCACTAGGTTTCCTATCGCCGTTCACGATAATTGGAAGAATACTAGTGCAGGACTTGTGGAGGACGGGTTGTGGATGGGATGAACTGATTGATGATCTGTCGTTCGAAAAATGGACCAAGTGGACTAAAATGTTGCCAGAGATCGCCAAAATTCAAGTACCGAAAAGTTATTTTGGAGAGGCACGATCTGATCAGTACGAGAATCTTCAGTTGCATGTCTTCACCGATGCGAGTGAAAATGTATATGGCTGCGTAGCATACTTTCGGATCCAAATTGATGGGGAGGTTTGCTGTGCGTTAGTAATGAGTCGAAGCAAGGTGGCTCCACTCAAACAACTTACCATCCCGCGGCTTGAACTGCAGGCTGCTGTGCTAGGTGCCCGATTGGCGGAATCTATTCGGCGCAATCATAGCTTGAAAATTAACCAACAGTTCATCTGGACAGATTCGCGGAATGTCCTTTCTTGGATCAAATCCGACCAACGGCGATACCGACAGTATGTGGGCTTTCGCATAGGTGATATCCTCAGTCACACTAGCGTATCGGACTGGCGATGGGTTCCGACGCTAAATAATGAAGCGGATCGAGTAACGAAATGGAAGCGCGGAGCGAGCTTACACTCAAATAGCTCTTGGTTTAAGGGAGCGGACATTCTGTTCCGCAAGGAAATGGAATGGCCAGAGCAGCCCGTGATACCGGCCAACATCAACGAAGAACTGAAAGCGCATTTGCTTGTCCATGATGTCACACTATCGTGTGCACTTTTAGACATATCTCGTATCTCAAAGTGGCGAATTCTAGTGCGTACGATGGCGTGCGTTTATAGATTCGTGTCCAACTGTCGGCGGAAAATCGAAGGCCGTCCAATTGAAACACTGAAGGCAACAAAGAGCCAGGCGAAGTACTTGAAGAAAGTAGATTGGATGATGGAGCGTAAGCCTTTGAAGCAGGAAGAGTACGAGAAAGCGGAATACTATCTTTTTAAGGCTGCGCAGTCGGAAGTGTACGAGGACGAACTAAAAGTGTTGTTACACAATCGGGAACATCCGGTGGACAGATGGTTAACTGTAGAGACGTCCAGTCCGTTATATAAACTAGCTCCTCTTGTAGACGATAAAGGGATGGTGCGTATGGAAGGCAGGACGAAAAACGCAGAATTTCTGCCCTTCGATCTTCGTTTTCCGATTATTTTACCAAAGGAGCATCCTCTGACAGCAAAGCTTGTGCAACACTATCATGAGAAATTTGGTCACGGATATCGGGAAACTGTAAAGAATGAACTAAAACAGCGATTCTATGTTCACGGTATTGGAGGAGTCGTTCAAAAGGTGGCGAAGGCTTGTGTTTGGTGTCGAGTTAATCGTAGTCGTCCACATACTCCAAGGATGGCGCCTTTGCCCATCCAACGGCTAATCCCATATCAACGTCCATTCAGCTACGTCGGTGTAGACTATTTAGGTCCATTCGAAGTGGTGGTAGGTCGCCGTAAGGAAAAACGCTGGATTGTGTTGTTTACTTGCCTGGTGATACGGGCAATCCATTTGGAGGTGGCCTGCAGCCTCACCACGCAAGCATGTTTGATGGCTATTCGAAGATTTGTTTGTCGTCGAGGGCCGCCTTTGGAGTTCATCTCCGATAATGGAACTAATTTTAGAGGTGCGAGCAGAGAGCTTGAGGAGATGGTCAGAAACATTAGTGAGGAGTGTGCCAACGAATTTACCAGCGCTCGTGTAAAGTGGAGTTTTAATCCTCCAGCCGCTCCACACATGGGGGGCGTTTGGGAGAGACTGGTTCGATCGGTAAAAGAAGCGTTGGAGGTGATGGATGATGGAAGGAAACTGACCGATGAAATCCTTCTTACATCAATGAACGAAGCGGAGGATATGATTAATTCGCGGCCGCTAACGTATGTATCGCTGGCAAATGATGCTGAGATGTTAACACCAAACCATTTTCTTCGGGGAGTGTCCCCGAATGAACCTCAACTAACTCCTCCTTCTCCTCATTCGGCAGAAGCGCTGCGGAATGCTTATCAGCGATCGCAGCAGCTGGCAACACAGCTGTGGAATCGCTGGATTAAAGAATATCTGCCGACCCTTAATCAACGAACGAAGTGGTTCAATGAGACGAAACAATTGGAAGTCGGAGATCTTGTTTACGTCGTTGAAGGAGATAAACGGAAGCAATGGGTACGTGGAGTGGTCGAGGAACTTATTGGGTCTAGCGACGGACGAATACGGCAAGCTTGGATTCGTACGAGATCGGGAACGCATAAACGGGCTACTGCTAAGTTGGCTGTACTGGAGATAAGAGACAGTAACACTGATCCGGATGCGGTCATCGAACCAGGATTACGGGCCGGGGAAATGTTGTGAACAGCCCCACTGGGTTGTTGGCCACTACAGCCATAACGATGCGTCTTGCAACACGCCAGTAAACAGACTCAGGCTAATCTGTCATAACTGGCACCTAGGCGAAGGAAGAAAATAAAAACAAAGGAGATAAAAGATTTAAAGCGATAGTAGCGAAAGGATAGTGAATTTAATGAATTTGGATCAAAAGGATAGTGAGTTTAAATCAAAAGGATGGTGAAGGTTTAAGTGGTTCAATAGTGTAAGGAGTTAATACGGTTAAAATCAAATAAATAGTACGGCAGTAAATTTAAGTACGGTGAATTTGTATCTAACACATTACTTTCCGCCACAGGTAGGTATTACAGATAAAACCTAACCTAGTAATCCAGTGAATTGATATTGCTACTGATACTTCAAAGCAAGCAGTTAGTACACTCAAAATAATCCACACGTTAATATTACGTGAAACGCCACATAAGTTCCAAAAAATGCTTCTTCACCTCAGTTTACCTGACAAAGATAACAATCATCGGACTATGAATAAATATGAAATGAAACGCATGTTACTATCATTGCAATTGTCCTATCTCTCTTACGTGAAAATCACGTACTCGTTTCAATTCATTATGACAGCCAAATTTTGTGTTCATTCTGTGATGTATCCAAGGCAAGATGGCGTCTGCTGAAAACAATTTGTAAGAGCTGCTTTTAGATTTGGGTAAAAACGATTTAAGATTACCTCTTGTTTTATATTAATAAATATTTTTTTTATATATTGCCCTTCTCGCGATCTTTTGTGACACATAATACAGCAAGTATATAATGAAGCCGTTATCGAACCGGAAAAGTTGAACCAGAACCGTTTTCGCCGGAGGTTTATGGTGAAATTTCATTCGATCTTATTTTTTTTGAAGATCCACGAAATAGAGAAACCTGATGTTCCCTCACGATACGGGTAAGGAAAGACTGCCAACTTCAAAATGTGAATGCGATGATTTGGAAAGAATTATGGTGATTATGAACTGATTAAAGAAATCATCTGGCAGATGAACACCGGGAAAAATAACTTCTACTACGATCATTTTTGTGAACAATTTTGCCGAGTGTCGATCATCTGTTGAAAGAACGCACCACTGATCTTAAGGACGGTGCGAGAATTGTATCGCCTAAAAGTTTTTGCCCACTTACCTTCCGCATAACCGGTCGTAATCTTAGTGACATTGGAACGATAATGTATGTCAGTGAAACGTCCCCCTTGATAGGTTCCGTTTCGAAAACGGGGAAACTCGTATCCGGTTATTTGCACCTGATTAATCGCAACAAGTTGGAAAGATATTTACAGCAATTGAAAACAAAGGAGTCAATAACGGCGAGGAAGCTAATAGTTCCAACACTGCTTCTAGGTCTAAAACATGTCATACCCACATCGGTTATTAATAATGATGAAACTAGCTCAGATAGTGAAGCCGATTCTGGGCCCTTAGAGAGTGGCAGTCGGCGCCGATCCGCTCAGCTTTCACTCTGACATCATCCCTTTGGTTTGCAGCAAGTAAGTTTCTCGCATCTTAATGTCAGTTTCAGCCCCAGCTCAGCTTCTCGCCGCCACTCTGTAAGCACCCTAATGCGTTATCTGCGAGAAAGACAGTCCGACTGGTGTAGTGGGAAGGAGAAGAATAGCCAGTCGGAAGAAGAGAACAATACCCGTGCTTAGAAACGGCCGCATACCGGTGGCAACAAAAAAACGCAAAATTACCTGAACCAAAACACCCAAAAAAATCCCGCGGTACTAACTGCTCAACAGGCTTTTTCTATGTTTGAGTCAAATGCGAGTTTCACTGTATTCAAAAATTACGCTTGAATTATTGAATTGAACGACAACCCTTCTACTAAAATGCTCAATATCGGTATGTTTCGATAAGGAGAACAAGAATGTACTCGATGTGCAGCTACCTAATTCTGAACAATAATATTATAGTAGAGAAAAAGAGTACAAATCATGTTAGTCTAAGCACGACTTTCAACTTATTTTATTTTCAATTATTTAAATCTATCCTACCGTAGATCATAGCTGACTACTTGTGCAAATGCTAGCGCAAAAAATATACTAAAACCGACTAATTGAGGAATGTCGAAAGTGTGAGAAAGGTGCTTAGCATAACGTAACTTGTATCTGTCTTTAATACACTGCTCAAAATTGACAAACCTTTTCTCATCAAAATAAGGCCTAGTTCAGTCATAGAATTGATTTACAAATGATAAGATTAGCCACCAAAATCGGCGGAACTAAAATAACGTAAGTGGAAATAACATACCAAAACTACTAATAACATCGTAACTTTAATTTTTCTTTATAGCACTCTTTTGAATATCTTGATCGCAAATTTTCGTTCCGTTCAATAAAAAATCACCTTTGGTGAGCATTTTGGCTGGTATGGTTTTTAAATAACATTAAAACCAAAACTTCGAAAATGTCATCGTCCATTATTTTCTATGTTTGGGGTAAATGCGAGTTTCGCTGTATTCAAAAATTCGGCTTGGTTTATTTGCATCATCAATGAAACTACTTTGTTTTGATTTGTTTGGAAAACGTTTGGGTCGCGGGTAAGTTTAATTTTGAATTATTATTTTATGAATATTAATTTTCACCTTTGTAACTGTGCGACAGGTTTCACTACCCGTTCGGATATGGGTCCTGCACGAGATGCTAATTATGTGCCGTAAGTAACTCTTCAATCTCACTTGAAAACAATCACTAATTTCAGTGCACTCCGCAGTGACGATAGACACGCACCGGCCAAGCGCAAGAAGAGGAGGTTGACTAGGAGTTTAGTGGTTACAGCGGTTCGTTGTTCTGTACGATAAATGTGACGCTATGCAGATGCCATCTACGAGAGCATCGATAAACGTATGGACGAGCAGCAAAACAAAAAACAACGTAATCCACGAGCGAGAGTTTAATGCGCATCCGGATATTATTCTGTCTATGAATTTAGGAAATGAAACCACCAGTACGATCGACGCTCATTCAGGATTGGCATCGATGATTCCTGGCAGTGCAACACCCGGGATGCTCATTCCCAGCGGTGATTTAGATTCAAGAAAAAATGGTCAAACTAGGAATATGCTAATGAACTGGAACAGGTTTCAGATTCTGTAGCAGGTCAGACGGTTGTGGATACAAAGGGTTATTTGACTGATCTTCAGAACATGATCTCAACCTGCAGTGGGGACGGACATCAATGACATTAAAAAAGCTAAATTGTTGCTCAAAAGTGATCGAGCTTTCGAGCATATACCAAATTCTGTGTGATTGTGGAAGGCAGCTGTAGAGATGGAAAATGCAGAATATGCTAAAATTTTACTTTCAAGAGCTGTAGAATATAGCAACACAAGTGTTGAACTTTAGCTTGCTTTAGCCCGGTTAGAAACATGCGAAAATACTCGAATGGTGCTAAATAAAGAAAATATTCCGACGGATCGACAGATTTGGACAACCGCTTAAGTTGGAGGAAGCCAATGGAAACATTCATATGGTGGAAAATATCATCGATCGAGCAATGACTTCGCTTAGCGCTAACGGTGTAGAGATCACCCGAGATCAGTGGCTTCAAGAAGCAATGGAAGGAGAAAAGGACGGTGTCATCAAATGTTGTCAGGTTATCATTAGCTGGAATTGACGAGGAAGATCGAAAACAAACTTGGATTGATGATGCAGATCACTGCGCTAAAGAAGGGGCCTTCGAATGTACCCGTGCCGACTACAACTATGCTCTTTCTGAGTTTTCTTCCTAAAAAAGCAATTGGTTACGGGAAGCCTACTTCGAAAATAATCACGGAACTCGTAAATGTTTAGAAGCCACACTACAATAAGCAGTTACCCACTGTCCAAACTCAGAAGTTCTTTGGTTAATGGGTGCAAAATCGAAATGGTTGGCCGGAGATGTATTAGCAGCGCGTGGCATTTTATCCCTTGCTTTTCAAGAAACAAATTAATGTTCTCAATGACGACAGTGTTACTCGTATGAATGAAGTCGGACATGCTATAAACAGGCGCGAGCACTCACACTCACAGTAACTGAAAAAATCCCACTGATCACACCCACACCCACACATCCCACACACCCAAAAATCCCACCACAAATATTCAACACGGTTGGTTAATTTAGTTTTTTAGTTCAATCTCATCAACATGTTTTGTTTCCTCCAACCCCCAGATAAACGGATCGACACCTACCTACCCGAACGATTATACCAACGAGTGCGAGGGATATTTTGCTGCCGCACATAATGTCATCGAGAGCATAAAATGTAACGAGGAACGGAGCAACTACTCGGTCTGTCCATTTGGATTCCAACATTTGGACTTTGTGATTGCCAGCAATCCAGTATGTGCAGGCGATCAGAAATGCTCATCACGGACTGGTCGCTGGGAACCGATCACTCTCGGTAGGAACACGGTCCCAAAAGATCGAACGAGTCGAATACCGAAGTCAAATGTATGTTTTTTCAGGTTCGTGTTCGAGCTGAGGAGTTTTTGAAAATAACCTTTTTGTTTGCTTTATCAGCAATTTTGATGAATAAGAGAGAGAGTATCGATATATGAGATTCATCTGTGTAATCTGCAAAGTATTTCAAACTAGCACAATTCTTCTGCTCTACACTGTCTGGTCGGGAAAATTTCTTAGAGAATCCGAAAGGTCCCATATGGACAATATCATCTGAGGAAATATACGCACTGGTTCGGTACTAACCAAGCAAGACTAGTACGAAAAGGAAAGCGGAACCGGGCTGCTTTGATTCATATTATTCTGTACGATACTTTGTCGGCTATGGATGTTAAACTGAGCTTGAATATACTCAAACAGGTGTTCGAGGACGCACTAATGACGAAGTCGAAACGAAAAGAAAGGAATTCATTGGTTATAACGTTCGAGGGATCTGTATTACCAATCTCGCTTTATTCCAAGCATTGAAAGGTATGCATCGTGGTTTGGACAAATCTGCTGAGGGTTAGGAAGACCGCTGAATCAAGAAAATGCTTTTTTTACCAAAACCGTTGATTGTGGAAAAAGTGTAGGATATTTTCTGGAGGCTGGCCGGGTTTAGCCATAACAGATCGGTATCTTCACACTCTATGAAAGTTAGCATGCTTATTTTGTGCAATATCAAGGAACGCTTTGCTTTCATTGTACGTCATTCTCCGGCATACCTGGTCGAGCCAAATAAGTCATCATCATAGCTGCTAATTCAAATATGCATCCCAAGCAGCACCTGTGGAATCATTTGCTGATACTGCTGAAATAATTCATGAATTTGATTGTCAACGCATGAATTCTAGATCGCATAATGACAACTCATAAATAAATCACAATTGCGCAGACTTCTCCGGATGTTCGTTTGGAAATTCAAGTGAGTTTAATGGATGTTACGTCTGCTACTTTCTATTTGATTATTGAATAGCTACTCTTTTACTACGATCTAATAATTGTTTCTAATTTTTTCCTCCCTTTGCTGATCGCAATCGGTAGCATGGTAAAGGACTAAGAATCCTGCCATTGGACATGTTCACACGTTCTCACAACCCGATCAGATACATAAAGTTTTGGTTTTGGGAACTGCATCATAATATCCGGCAGTTTAATATGACGCACACTGATATTATTAATATTAAAGAAACTATAAGTACGTTACATTAAGTGTCCGGCATGTCCATCGCGATATCGATGTGTGTCATAACGCCCGAAACATTATGGCGATTTCGTATATTATGACGCACAGTCTGTTTTGGATTGTATGACGCACCCCATGTGCGTCATAATATAGATTATCATCTGCAAGGCATGGATTATAATATCCGGCGTCAAAATTTCCAAGTGAAACAAAATGATCCATGCCTGACGGAACATCATAATCAAATTTGAGAAATCTGCCTAACCATAGATTGCTTTCTGTACCAAACGAGGCAATGTTGTCTTGACATTTTTGTAACTTTTCAAATTGGGCCTAACACTACAATTCTAATTTGCAATTCGACGGATACGGACGTCAACTAAGCACGGATGTGTTGAAGTATATCGATTTCGGTTGAATTGTAACATAACCATTAGGAACCGATCAAGAACTCATCATATTATGTGGTCCATTTTATCTAGAAGGATGCTTCTTTCGATAGTATTCAGATGGTGTTGGGAATGTTTGCAGTGATAATAGCGTTTCTACTTGGAATTACTCGTGACTGTTTGGGCACAATCGTGAAGATGACGCTGATGGTGTTACATACATCAACAATTAGCCAAAGAACTTCCTATTGTAACGATCTCTATGCTCGATAGAACGACCGCCTGGAACGGGTAAAACCCGTACATCGACCACGATTGTGCAACAGTAGATGCACCGGAACGCCGGACCGTTTCTCGTATGTACACCACGTAACACCGCCGATGACAGTTGACAGAAACAATTAATCATTCCAACTTAAAGTGGAATCACGGCAAATGATGTATGTATATTCCATGTTATATCAAAATCACCAGTGTGGATGCTTTTTAATGCAGGGAGGATTCCATCATCATATCCTGCGTTTGTTTCAAAAAGCATTGCTTAATTTAATATTATACTCCTCAGAAAGTAAGTTTTTTTTGAAATCATAGCGATATTGAATTTTTAACAATGTCATAATATTTCAGGTCAGCGGTTTTAAAGAAGACAACAAAGTAATGGTGAAAGTCTATGATTCAATTCATAAAACTAAAAACAGTCGCTAACACTTTGAATGATAGTTCCACTTTATGAACACTATGTATTACGCCAAGGTGGTGAAGTCACTACGGCATAAGCTTCTTTGGAATATCCTCCGGCAATCCAGGTGAGATGAACAGTCATCATAGATAGCCCTGTTGTTTACTGATTATCATTTTCATTATTGAACATATTGTTTTTGTCCTGTTATGGTTTAAATTATGTACATCTTTTCGTCCAGGTGAACTGATAAAGTAACCCGCCATTGGACATGCTCAGTAGTACTCACGACCCCATTAGTTACTTTTCTCAGGAGCAGGCAGCAAATAACAAGTTTGTGCCAACAATGCAATGCAGGTGGCCGAATAAGCGGCATCAAAATCGCAATCGGCGCCAAACCGAAGCAACGACTAGTAAGTCCATCTTCAAAAAGAATATGCACGCTAATCGGGTTTTCTGACTCATGTAATGTTCCAGTCGAGTCTCAGCCTCTCATAGTAGTCCCTGGAATCGATGTTATAGTGTTCCAATATTACAAAAGCCAAATAAATAATTCTAAAAAGTTCATTTTGTTATTTTTTTCTTTGATGTTTTTCGTTTCTTGCTATCATTTTATTTTCCAGCAATTCCTCGTTCGCCTCAGAATAAGTAGTCCTTGGCAAACTAATTCGAAAATAGTTTACTTTAAACTAAGGTCGGTTTAGTCTATAGCCAAACTAAATAAAGCAAACCAAAAATGGTTGGAATTCAAGCTTCAAGTGATTATTTGAGGACACAATGTAATATGTGTCCTGTCGTGTTATCTCGCATGTGGTCTGCTCAATACAATATTCAACAATCTTTCATGTTACACAAAAGATAAAATTCAATGGCGGATCACATGCCATTTACAAGTTGTCTAATGAATTTTACAAGTACACCACATAGCTACTATTAAAATACTTAATAAAAGATACGAGAGAAGTCACGTTAGTATTACGTGAAATTCCGGTGGAATGAGAATCCAAATGATTTTTTTCATAAAAATTACCGACGTATCATATAGGTTCTATTAAGACACCTTGTAAAAAACACGTGAAAAGTCATGTAAGTATTACGTGAAACACAGGTGAGTGTTCATGAGTTCATTCTGTGTTACCAATGATCCATGTAAGTGTTACGTGAAAAGTGCGATGGAGAAAAACCACATATGTTTTCACGTAGCATTAACGTGTGGATTATTTTGAGTGTACGGTTAGAAGTCACAGGTACGGCGAATTATATATAAAACTAATGTGGCTAAAACTTAACCTATTATCACAGATAGCTATCACAGACAAGTCAGACTCTGTAGTAATCTGTTACTGAAGGAAAATAAGTGGAACACCAAGTAATGTAAGTGCAAATTAGTATAATTGAACAACAATTGAATTCAATAAATATTATTTTAGCTTTGATCTGCTAACAAGCTGATTCAAAGAGTGCTCTCTTCTTCGTTGTATTCTGAACAACTGTATTGGAATATATGCGCTACTATATAGAAGTACTGGTATTTCGACTTTAAATTTTTGTTGGTGAAATTCCTTTAAGAATGAAAGGTGGTTTTACTACGTAAATGCGAAAATCATACATTTTATTTTCATATGTCAAAAGCATTGAAAATATGAAAATTTAAAGAAAAAAATATGCAACTTCATTTCTTATTACATTTTTATTCCCCTTTTTCAATTAACTGAAGGGTTGCTAAAATAAAAGTTTTCCTATTACTGTAGTAGAACGTTTTTTAATGTATAATGTTTGCCTTCAAATGAACGGAATTTTATTAATAGAAAATGAAAAAGTTGATTTTTTCATAAACAATACATTCTGAGGAGTCTCTTAAAGTTAAATTTCGTGTGAATAAAAATAACATTTTATTATATACTGTTACACAAATGAACAATTTTCCAACACTATTTTTTAAAAATATAAAAATTTTACCGCATTACCGCGCGGTGCGGTGCGGTAAATAAAGTGCGGTTGCGGTAAGCGGTGCGGTTTTATTATTTTTTTTTGCGGTGCGGACAATCCATTTACCGCCCACATCCGCACCGCGACGAACCCTACTAAAAATGATTTTTTATTGTTGTGCCATAAAATAATAATAGTATTTATCCTCCTAGCAGTATAATGCAGTTCCGAAATAAAAAAAAATACAAGGGACAGCCCTATAGCGTGCAACTACTGACGTAGGACCACATTACTTAATTTGAAATATTTCATTTCTTAGTACATTTGGATTAATAATAAATCAAATAATTTCTTTCGCACAGTTCCAGTATGAACATCGAATGTAGAGCTTCCAATTTTCGACGGTTTTCAATTTCCCGGGATTCGGGAAAGAAATAAAAAAAATCCCTGGAAATCCCGGGAATACATAAGAAAAAAAGGAAGACTTGTTTCCTTGAAAATAAAAGAATATATTAAAAAGTTTTCAAACTTAATTGATTGCATGTATATCTGCCCTAAAACAATTGTTATAAGATGTCGATTTGACGGACTACACAGCATTGAATCATTCGATTACTCGTCACTCAGTTGATACAATATCTTTTAAATGATTTTTCTTGGATTAATCTTGGACAACCTAAATTCTGGTAACCACGATTACGATTGTGACGATATCCTGAACACAGCTACTGGAGTTATTGTCCAAAATTGGAATTCGTTGCAGAAAATTTCGATGAGTTGGGATCAATTTAATGCAAAGCATCTGGTTACTTTGGATGAAATGATTCAGCTGCCCCAGGGTAGTATGCGACCAAGCGAAAATACGTGATCAAATCCGTTCCCGGCACATTTGGATCAGCATCACTCCGAATTTAGATTGAATCAAAATAAAACGGATAACTACGCAGCGATGGGTGAAGTCTCCAATCGATTTCCTGTTACAAGCGAGTATCCGAATTGCTTGGTCTTCTAAAATACTGCACCATTGAAAGCAACATTGAAAAAGTTTGGATGTGCAGGATATTTGACCGATACGGGGTTCTGTACTTCTTTTCATAAAAATTTAAATATCCCGGAATGCAAAATTGTGTGTAAAATTCATATAATAAAATTTATATTACAACTCCAGTATAACACATTGGACAAAATATGCAAAAACTAATCGATTTTTTAAAAGAAATCTGCCCAATTTCCGTAGCTAATCTCCATTTGCAAAAACTTTCCTTGAAGTTCTAGTTATTAAAATAAGAAAGAACTATTTAAAAATCCATAAATTGGTTCAATGGTTGCGGAGACATCATGCGCACCACTAACGCTACTGTAAAGAAATACTTCGCGGTAATTGTAGGCGAATTTCTCGATTTTGGCATGAAAACATTTTTTAGCAAAGACTTGCGTAAGGTTTGGACACTATACCTTAAAAAATCACAAAAAAAATGTCTTCATATTACGGAGTTCAAAGATATATCGCCCATTGATCGACGAACCAGTTGAAAACGTGTATGTTACAATTACTACTCACTCCAAGTGTTTGCCGGTCGAGATATTGCCTGCGGATTTTTTGGAAGAGGTAAATTTTATGGAATAAATTAAAAAATCCTTTTCCCGGGATTCCCGAATCCCGAGAATGAGGAAACACAAATAAATTCTTGGGATGGAACCTCTATTCGAATGGTACATGCTGAACCAAACCGTTTTGCTTATCTGGTGATTTTATTTGTAGTAGACGATCGCATCCGATAAAGGACATTGTACAAGCGAGTCACAACATAGTTCCTACATACGTTTCCGAGCTCTCGAACGAACCAGATCGTTTTCTTGTGCCGTGCATAGAGTGAATAAATATATATACATTGCCAGTGAAGGTCAACCATTGTTAGAGGCAGTCTTTGTTCGCCGGTGCCTAGGCTGGTAAAGTGAATAGTGGAATAGCCGGACACGCCGCTATATAAGCTAAGTTTTTTTTTTTTTCATTTCCCTTTCCCCCGGTCGGTCGCTACTTCTTAGATCCCTTTCCCCTGAATATAAGTTTCATCTATCGTTTACACCACGTGTTATCCTCGTGCCTAAATGGCCGAGGACGAAGTAACATTGGATGGGAATGATATTCCCATAGATTTACTGGATAAACCCGAAATTACTCGCTCCCCTGATTCCCTTAATCCTCCTCGCATTAAAACATACATGGTCTATTTCCAACCCATCACGAAATCGCTTAATAATTTAGAGATCTCACGGGAGCTGACTGCTAACTACCCGTCCGTAGCTCAGATAACACGTGTTAGAGCTAATAAGATACGCATATTAGTGAACGACCTCGACCAGGCAAACCAGATTGCTCGAA
Source organism: Topomyia yanbarensis (assembly GCF_030247195.1). Lineage (NCBI taxonomy): Eukaryota > Metazoa > Arthropoda > Insecta > Diptera > Culicidae > Topomyia > Topomyia yanbarensis. The sequence continues at coordinate 261,509,644 of NC_080672.1, forward strand.
GCGAGCGTTTTACAAAGCAATTTAAGGCGTATGTACCTTGTATGGCAGTGGAGATCGATGGAGTCGTCGCCGAACCGGGTTTGAAGTGCAAAGACGTGTTGAAGTACGGGGTTGGTTGCTTTAAGAACCCCACACTTCAACATGTGAAGATTCTGGAATGCAAGCAATTGTATTCAGCAAAAACTGAGAATAATAAAACAACTTATCCATTGTCAGACTCGCTTCGGGTGACTTTCTCCTGGTCTTCCCTCCCCAACTATGTCCTCCTGGATAAGCTTCGTCTACCTGTTCGCCTGTTTGTACCGCGGGTAATGAACTGCAGCAATTGCAAGCAGCTTGGCCACACAGCCACCTATTGTGGCAATAAGAAAAGATGCGTCAAATGCGAGGGAGAGCATGAGGATGACGCTTGCGGTAGAGAAACTAAAAAGTGTATTTTCTGCGGGGGCCTTCCTCACGATCTTAAATCATGCCCCGCGTACAATACCTGCTAGCTATCAACAGTACGCGTCGTTAGAAAGGCGAATTAAGAGTCTAATGAAAGCCAAAAAATGCAGTTATTGGCACCGGTTCGTCGACGGGTTAACGAGAGAAACAGCGATGAGCACTCTTTGGGGTACGGCTCGACGTATGCGTAACCGAAATAGTACCAACGAGAACCTGGAATATTCAAACCGTTGGATATTCGCTTTCGCCAAGAAGATCTGTCCGGACTCTGTCCCGGTACAGAAAACGTGCCGCGCCGCGTCTCCTCACGATACCGCGAACGAAAAACCGATTTCGATGGTGGAGTTCTCACTTGCTCTCTTGTCATGGAACAATAACGCCCCAGGGTTAGACAGAATCAAATTCAACTTGCTGAAGAATCTGCCTGACACTGCAAAAAAGCGCTTGTTGAACTTATTTAACAAGTTTCTTGAGGGTAACATTGTCCCTCATGACTGGAGGCAAGTGAAGATCATCGCCATCCAAAAACCAGGAAAACCAGCCTCCGAACACAACTCGTATCGACCGATTGCAATGCTGTCCTGTATTCGGAAGTTTCGCCTCGACAATTGGGTTGAAGCAAATTGCTTACTGTCAGATACACAATTTGGCTTCCGCAAAGGCAAAGGGACGAACGATTGCCTTGCGTTGCTTTCTACAGAAATCCAAATGGCCTATGCTAACAAAGAGCACATGGCATCAGTCTTCTTGGATATTAAGGGGGCTTTTGACTCAGTTTCTATCAATATTCTGTCAGAAAAGCTGGACCAGCATGGTCTTTCACCAATGTTAAATAACTTTTTGCTAAACATGTGGTCTGAAAAGCACATGCACTTTTCGCATGGCGATTTAACAACATTGCGATTTAGCTACATGGGTCTTCCCCAGGGCTCATGTCTAAGTCCCCTACTTTAATCATTGACGATTGTCTTGCCAATTCATGCACGCTAAGGCAACTTGCAGACGACGGGGTAGTCTCTGTTACAGGGTCCAATGCTGCCGATTTGCAAGGACCATTGCAAGATACTTTGGACAATTTGTCTACTTGGGCTCTCCAGCTGGATATCGAGTTCTCCACGGAGAAAACTGAATTGGTTGTCTTTTCTAGGAAGCGTGAGCCGGCGCAACTCCAGCTTCTATTAACGGGTGTAACGATCAATCAGGTCTTCACATTCAAATATATCGGGGTCTGGCTCGACTCTAAAGGTACCTGGGGATGTCACATTAGGTATCTGAAACAGAAACGCCAACAAAGGATCAATTTTTTCCGAACAATAACTGGAACATGGTGGGGGCCCACCCAGGATATTTCCATTATTTTACATTAATTCACACTTATTTAATTCACTTATAAAAATGTTGTTACTGGTACGAAGGTTTGCGTTTTACTAACTTGAGCTAGCTCATTAATCTTTCCTTTCCGTCGTCCCTTTTTGTTGTCAGCTGTGCCATGATTATTTTAGTGGGTTGCCTGGGTTGCCAACTCTTATAAACTATCATAGCAACCGCCGCTAATAAAAGGAGGGAAAATTATTTTCTCGGGACAGTTAACACGATTCTCTAGGCGAAAGGATATCCGCCAACACTGATGTTTGATATGGGATTTTTATGACGTGATGAACTTTGTTAGTACCACAGCCTAGTAAATATCAGAATTTTTTATCTTTCTTCAGCTTATTGTCTTTACATTCAAAATTACCTTAAGGGATCGAAACAAGCATGAAAATATTTTTGAAAAAAAATTATGAAACTAATAGAACACGGTAATGACCAATAAAAGAATTATATGTTATTGTAGCCTTCTATATTTAGACAAATTATTTTTAATACCCTAAAGCATATTTTAGCACAATTTTTTAATTACTACTTTGGTGTAACTCCTTAATTGAACACTTTTCTATTGTTAGATGATAGATCTAGATTGTAAGTTTGAAACTTTGATGTTACGGTTTATATATTCAGATACAGTAATTCGTAAAATCGGGTTTTTGTAATAACCGAGTATCAATCATTTGTTTTGCGCTATTGACGGTTTGTGCATTCTTTAGCACCACACTGTATCATTAACCAACATTACCAACTTTAGAAATTTATGTTGTCAGTGCGTTAAAACAATTCACACGCATTCTTGTATGAGTAAATTTTGATCGTAACACACGTTACAGTGAGTTGGTCTAGTATTACGAATGCCGAAAAAAGACCAGTTACTGTAATGCTCAGCAGAGAACCTGGAAGTAGTAGGCTTCTTCGAGGTAGGCTGTGCCCTGTGTGTGTGCTCGTCCGTGCAAGAAATAGGGAGTGGTGGCTCAAGATCAAGCAGCATGAAAGTTTTCAAAACATTCTGTAATGATTGGGAATACTTGGAATGTGTGACCACGATGTTCACGATGGCTTTCGTTTATAATTTTCCCTGGATTGAATTTTGTTTGCAGATGTGACGCATATCTGTTCGTGGTATGATCATGTAAAACTTTCATGAGTTATTTACTTTACTTTAAAAAAAAATCTCCCTACTCTAAATTCGAAGGACAATCTACAAATGTGAGCTCGATTTTTAGTTAAATTTCATTTAATGATAATGATTTTTTTATTTCGATTGTGGAGGTTTTAACCTTCTTAATCTCTTATGAAAAATTCCAACCCTATGTGCGGGGTCGGGACTCGAACCCAGGTGCGCTGCGTACAAAGCAATCGATTTACCAACTACGCTACGCCCCCTGATAATGATAATTTCGAACTTAGGGATTAGTCACTTCGTAAGACTTTTCATTCCTTTATTGATTTTATTTAAAAATAAAATAAAAATGAAGCAATTTTGGGATCACTATGATATCAATTTCAAGATTAATATGTTCCTGTAATTTTACGAAAGCCCTTATGAAGTTCAAAAGAGAAAATGTTTATTTTACAATGGTTTGGAAATATAATTAGTGTAATTGTTTTGGGATTTAAGATATTGCGCGGGGTGTAGGGTTACATCAAGTGTCCACGTTAGTCCGCAGAGGGATAACGAATAACGAAGAGTTTTTGGTCCACGGGGTACATGGATGGCGCAAAAGATTTGATTGATTGACCTTTTGAAGAAAACTCAAAAGCCCAAGGACTCTCCCATTATTGTCATTCCTAGAACATTGACAGATAGTCCGTTGAACCAATTAAGACAGAAAACCTTCTTGAGTGTAGTAGGCCAATATCAACATCGCAGACATGGAACTCACCGGACATCTCCTAAATGATATACTTTGCCAACAGACGCGGTCAAAACAATTTATCAAATTACACTACAAACACTTTATAAAATGTCAATTTATCTTTACCGGGGAACGTTGTTGTTTGAATCCGGCAGTGCTTGAGGCACTGGAAAACAAAAAAAACACAAGCTTTACGCTTCCTTGAAAAACTGCTGCATTCCTGTGCACTGTCGGAAATCGTGTCTATTGAACATTATAATCAATTTTAATAAATGTTCCACTTCGCCATTCTTCTACGGTATCAGCATCGTCAGCCATTTACGAGATTGGGCTGGGCGGGTCGCAATCCTTGTCTCCGATGTGGCATTCTTGTGGTCCTGCTCCTTCGCGTACGACAGCTGCCCATAAAACATGTCGATAAACAGCTAGGTCAACCCTGCCGAAGTGGAGAGCTCCACCGATTGCATCGATATACACCCAGTAATTGTCAATAAAGGAAGCGCTAAAGCACCTAAGCAGAAATGAAAAAAAACGCAACGAAATCATAACAAATTGCTTGTAATATTTTTAATATTTTAATAATATTAATGCCGAGGGAAGCGGTTGCCGTAGGTATAATTAGGCACTGTCGGATGCTGCGAGAGCGAGACATGAGGTCCCTAAACTGGCAATTTCCGACGAAGGATGCTGCGCTGGACCCGGAGAGGACGCAACGAAATTGAAACTTTGAACGGTTTCAATGGCGGTGCAAAATATCTTCACAACGATAAGCAATTATGCAATGCGTGATAAAATGTATGATTATCTGGTGGCTATAGCCCTAAATTAAGAGGTCACCACTTCCAGGAGGGTACTTTGTTAATAACTATGTTGGGAAAAGTAAATAGTGCAACCGAGGTTCACTCACAGGTCAGTGCTGCGATGTTTGCTTCGAACATAAGTATAGTAATTCAGAATATAAACAAGGAGACATGTCAATGTGAAAAATAAACAATATTAAAAACGAGGAACAAGTATCGTATGAAGCTGTTCAGTTTCATTTTAAATTTTCTGTCTGAAGAAGAGTTCGGTGTAACATCAGGACTGGAGTATGCTTCCATTTTTCCTTATTATATTTTTGAAATTTAGACAATTGAATATAAAATTCAGATAATTACATCACTGGGAGCTAACATTCAAACGTGTGAATCTTTATACATCTTCCTAGAAAAAATCTGGCAACATCAGCTCTCTGTGCTCAGTATTCAAAAAAAGTTTTCTGGTCATTTTAAAAGTTCCCCGTGAGAGAAAAAGACGAAAATCAGCTTCCACGGACCTTACGAGACTGCGCTGAGCTCGTTCGTGTTACCCCTTTTTAATAATTTATATTGTATTAAAAGTTTTCTGGCATTAAAATCAACACCATCTTCTCCCCTTGATGGTTTGTTTGAAGCTGCGTTTGGTTCATTCACCAAAGCCCGGGCTTTGCGCTGTCTCCGCCGATTCTGCTGCTACCGTCGCTTGGCTACTCCGATTCAGTCCAGGAGGGTGTCGTCCTCATGCGTAGAGAGCAAATGATGATAGGGCAAAACGGAAAACGAGACTGTTTGGTACTGAAATCCTTTGTGTGACATTGTTTGATCAGAATCAAGAGTTGTTCCTGATTGTCAATAATATTGTCGACGTCAAAAGGGTGAAGGGTTCTCCAGCCTGTTGTGTGGAACCGAACAAAGTGTCGTCGAAACGGACCTCAATGAGGCTGCTTGCCATTGATAAATGATCCAAGTGAAAAGATCACATTAGGAGAAAATTATAAGGTGCGATTTTATGACCGTGAATGGGTTATTATTGCGGAAAATGGTTTGTGTGAAATGTGAACATGTGATGATGTGATAATTCATTTGTTTTACTACGACACGCAAAAGTTTTCTAGAAATAAAAAATTGTTTAGTCATGCCAAGTTTGTCTAACTAATCAACGTCTCATGGATTTAGTTTCGATCAAAATCATTATATGATACGACCCTGGTGAAATAAATCGCCGACGAAACACCAAAAAATATACGCTCAAATGGCACCTTCCCATGTTAGATAAGAGAAAAGATTAGAAATAACTCATGTAACAATTCAAGTTTTATAGCACACTACAAGTGCAGTTTAGGTTTTAAGAGTGGTTTCAAGAGCACCACAAAACCACAATTGTTATTAGCAAAGGATGTGATGACACAAAACCAAAATTTTACTGAAGTGCTTCCACTTCCAGAAGCATGGGAAGTACTACTGTCACTTTAGTTGTTAAAAACTAATTTGACAAATCAATCACCTACACCCCGGTCCGGTAAGCATATTGTAGTTTAACATCTGCTCGGAAAAATATAAATTAAATTCAGGCGTTTAAAATACTACTTGAACAAGCCCAAAAATACCAACCAATGCACTTGCCGCACTTAACTCCACTCCTATTACACTGTTAACCTCTAATTGCGCAGTTGTTTACGAACAAATTATCGCATAAGCTGGATTTACGTAAACTAATCTGGCGCGTAATTATTTTCAATCTGCCGTGATGACAAGAGGCTGAAAAGAAAAGAAAAGCGGTCACCCACCAAAACCAAGTGCCAGAAAAAAATGTTGAATAATCAACACGCCAATTGCATAAAAAATGTGGTATTTCCAGCTCAACTGTCCACTGTATTTCTAAGAAACACAGCGTAATTTATCATAAACATAAGCGAAAACCAAAAATTATAGCGGAACAGCTTGAAAAATGTCAATTTGCTACCGTACACTACACCGTAAACACTTTACGAATAATAAATTCATCATTTTGGATGATGAATCATACTTTACATTTTCGCATCTTAAATTGAATGGAAATTATGGGAATTACACTTCCTTGACCTGATTCAAAGTCTGTACTAACAGGTTATCGTGCTCAATAAAATTACAAATTACAAATTAAAAAAAATTACTCACAGAATTGAATTAATAAAAGATGATGTTAAATATGCCGAATATCTGCCTGACAGCCTGTCCAAACAAAGCTGAAACGGACGAAGCAGATAAATGCTTGCCGAAATTGAAACATTGAACCATCGAAAAATATCACGCTCTTGAAGGAATCAAGAGCTTGGACGCTTGGACGAATCTTTCAAACCGAAAACCCGACGAATTGGCTGAATAGACCAAAAATACCATTTCCTGTCCACCTCCAAATGTGCCACAAACAGTGCCGTAGCGTAGTCTACCGACACCCTTGGCGGTGTCTCAATAATTAAGTGTGTACATACACAGAAAAATTTTTTTTTTTTATTTTCATGCACATATTTGGAGCATTAATATACATGTAAAATTAAGTTCCACCACAAGTTGTCGTGCTTTCTTCAACGAATTTTATTGTACTTTTACACGTTCATTGGAAATTACGGTTTCATTAAACGGAAATGCACTTTAATGTATTTTAAATCCAATATTGCTGTAAAATGAATGAAATGTAATATCACACGAATGAAAGTGTAAAATTGTATGCTTTTTGATGGGCCAATTGAGTGCATTGAATTTAACTTAATTTTCAATCAAATTTTTGATTCAAGCTTCGTTAGTTTACATTTGTATTGATTTACATGTCGATTTAATTTCATTATTTTTTGTGTGTAGATTTAGCGTATACATGTAAATGGCACATTTATCCTGACTTATTTTATGACATATATTCCTTTAGTTTATGAAGCAGGGCCTGTGCTGGTAAAATAAAATTGTTGAAAGATGCAGCATTTGTCAACGTGAATAATTATTTAACTTCGCCGTCTTCAATTGATTCACGCAGACTGAACTGCTCAGTACCAACTAAGTTTGGTATCTAGTATATCTACAAAATAATTGTTTAGGCATATCAAAATTAAATTCATCGTTAAAACACGAAGACACGAATCAGGTGGATTGTGGTGCCTGTAGTTAGTCCTGTGGTAAGCAACTGCTAAGAGAGTTTCGTTAAACGGTATTTGCTCAATAAGCGCAGGACACGCATGCGAGTTATTCAGTCAATACCTTAGTCAAGTCAATAGGAGGGGGTCGTTTTTGTTCCAATTTTGCGTCAGAATAGTCCAGCTCCTGATTGGTTGATTCTGACTTTTTGCACTATACGCAATGTTACTGCAGGGATATCGAAATGATGCTTGGCAGTGTTGCTATATTCATAGAAAAATATTGACACTACTTTGGATAAATTAAATTATTGTCGTTAAAAGAATAAAAATTATTAAATGGAACAGAAATTGTGCGGCAAAGTAGAACAAGTTTCTACCACACATTTGCCGTATATGTTGTTGATTAACTTTAACAAAAACAAGACAGCAATCAAACAATAATCTATTATTTTTTTTAGAATGACATGGAAAAACGGTGCCCATCATAAAATATAGTGAGTTCAAGATACAAAATATTGCAGGCATAAAAGTAATTAACAAGAATCCATTTTCATTAATACAATCAACAACACTGTTCGAAAGATTTCTGCAGGGTGAAAATGTGCGAAAAGAAGAATGTCGAAGGTAGGGCGACCATATTAGACGAGTAAAAAACCAGGAAATTCGAAAGGGTACTGCCTCCCCCCGTTACCTATCAATCGACTGGGACTTCTCTTTTGGTAGTTAAAAAGTTTTGGGGTCTGGCAGGTAGAGCTTCGGCAGTAAAAAAGTTCTGGAGCTCTGTCAGAAAGTTTTTCGTCGGAATTCGATCACCAAGCACTTTTTCGGATTTACACACACGCAGTTCTTGCTACACCACCCTCAGCGAAGGTTTTATGGTGAGATCGTATGTGCAGAACCGGCGCACTAAATGCACGTCATTGACGTAAATCAGAAACATCAATGGTCCCAAATAGCTTACTTGCTCTATACCTGGTAAACTCCAATGACAACCGTTATTTCTCGATCTGAGAGCTAGAATCGAAACAGCTGCAAAACCTATCGTTGTTTCCAAATTTCTCCATTTTTCGAATTGTTATATACCCCCTGTTATGTATGTGCTAGACTCGGCAGGTTAATCGCTGTTCAGCGTACAGGCGTGAAGTCATGTTAATAATCTATTAGGTACTTTTTTATTTCATTTATTTGACACGGTTCAATGTATTAGCTTACCTGAACCGTGGACCTTTTTATATTAACAATGTGTAAATAAAAATAAATCGAATATTGTTGTATATCCATCGGATCTTGTGTACGCGATTTGTAACTTGACAGGAAGATCATATTTGTTGTTGGAGATCCATTTATTGCATTGCCTGTTGTTGCTTGGGGATTACTTAGTCTGCTTTCTCTTGGTTTATCGTTTTCGTTCGTGCTATCCTAGCTATTAATGTTGAATGGGTGTTCACGATTACCTGGTTTGAGTTGTTTGTGGGACCTACGGGTCAAGATCGTGTATCCGTATTGCCTTTGCCATTTACTTTTTTATCGGTGGTACTGGCATTTGATTGAGAAGTAGTAGGCGGATCATAATGATCGGACACGCTGTGCGGAGGTTCGTTGGTACCTGAGCTGCAACTCCGGTTGTTTGTGATTTAGTTGATGTTGATGAGGGCTGTGTGTTGGGTTTACTTGTAGTTGATATTCTTTCGTTACAGGTTTATGTACATGGTTTCTCATAGTGTATCTTATTGTTACAGAACTGGCACGGAGGGGTCTGTTCTTCATATGTGCATAGCGTTATTTGAGATGTGGTTACGGTTATTTTGTATTGAAAGTTCAGCTATGAAGGAATTGGTTCCGTTACTGACATTCTCACGAAACGAACACCGTTGGAAATACCAAGATAAATTTTTCTCCGTCTTTCAAACTTAGCGGATTCCACCATTACGTATTCCAACATAATGGTTGAAATGAATTTATTGGTAGTACCCGGGTATAAATCGTGCAGGGTATCTTGATTCTAACGTTGTCATGCTCAACGACGCTGCTTATCGCATTGGCATGGGACATGTAGACAGCAGACTGCAGGTAGAAAATTCGTTTGATTCACTGCGTTGTTAACAAGCAGAGTGACTGTTTAGGTACTGGTATTGACCTTGAAGTGATTCCATAATCACCAGCTCAAGAGAGCGCTCAATGTAATTATTCCACAATAGTTTTTGATGTTTCACTATTATGGAATACATTTCCAGAAAGACGAAAAAATGCCACTAGCAACTTAAGGAATGAAGCATAATCACCAAATCGTTGATGTGCCTTCTCAGAGATACCAAAGGAAATTCTTCGGGTCCCAGATTGAAAGACGATTTAAACCGAGAAGAAGCTCTGAAAATCATCGTTTCATCGATACAGTTTGGTCCAGAACTGGAATCGGTTCGATTTTTTCGGATGTCAAATTTCCTTTCCAAAAAACAATTTTCAATTTTTTTCTTTACATACGAATACCTCTTTCTATTTTCAATTTCCATGTAAGAAAAGGAAGTTGAAAAGATAAATAACGCGGCACTCTTGAGAAATTTAAAAAACCATCGGAAGGTACAACTGGGAGATTCAAGTGCATTAAGTTTTGTTTGTCGTACTCCGAGCGAGGATGAGTATACGTTGCAGTTTTGGTTGCAATAACTGCGATCTGGAGCAGAGTGAATAAAGCGAAGGCTCAATATACAGAAACATATTGGGCTTAGAGGAAAAAAACTAGGACAAAACAAGCGTTTTTCTCGACCTCCCAGGACACCAGGACAGTCGATGGAAAACAAGGAGATGTCCTGGGAAACCAGGACGTATAGTCACCCTATCGAAGGAAACATAAGAAGTAGATTGTCACGTCTTGGTCAATACTTCCTGTGATGACATCGAACACGAACAAACGTTGCAATCTAATCTGTCATGTTGATAGACTTTTTAAACTGATCAGTCGACATTAGTCGGGATTAGCAGGGAAATTTCTTGGGCTATTCAAAGGAAACTGTGCCACGGATTGTATCGGGATATTGTACGTACAGGCCAGTTTACTGAGCAGACAATTAATTAGTGAATCCAACCCTCCTCTGTCGTACAACAACCCGAATAATTTTTTTGAAACCGGGAAAGATGCGAAAAACCTGATTTCCAAAAGATTGAACAGAAGTCTCCGTATTTGACTGTAGATCATTTCATCAACACGTAAGCCGCGAATCGCAAATATTCGTGAAACCGGTTGACGCGCTAGGTGTTTGTTGGCGACGGAAGAAGCATTGTATTTCACAATCAGTCTACTGGGTTGAAAATTTTAGAAACTCTTATCTAGTTATACATGTCATTAGATTTGAATCTCCAGTGCACGGTGAATGGAATGCAGACCAACGTCGATAAATGTAGGGTGATAAGTTTCGGGCGCTCGACAACTCTAAGACGCTGCGAATATACATCGAACACGTGGAATCTATTCGAGACCTGGGAGTGTTGCTTGACAGAAAACTTCGCTTTGCCGACAACATCACAGTTACAACGGCTAAAGGTTTTGCAACATTGGGTTTTTGACGTAGGACTATGTTTTTGTTTTCGATATGGGGGTGCACGTTGCAAATTCTACAAAAATGGTATGTAACGAAAAGTGGTCCAATTTTAAATGCATATAATTCAGCCATCTCACGACAAATTTTCAAATTTTTTGCTCATATCGCCCCGAAATACTTCTAAGAATAGATTCCAATAGATAAATCCAAAGATTTTTGATATCATGGCATTAAAAACTTAAATATTGTGCAACCTAGTCAAAATTTACACACAGAAGATAGCGCTTCCCAAGTTCGGTACGACAGATTTGTGTACCTAGCGCGCTATGCTTCTATGAATGACGTCATCATCGACTATTTAAAGAACGGATTTCGCCGGACAAGCTCAGTTGCCTGTTGCACGGCAGGCGGAGCAGACCACTGCACTGTGTGTTTTCACAGCCAGTGTAGATGAGTTAGAAGTTCGTTGCACTGGCTGTGGAGGTACGCTACCCAATGCTGTCTAACACGCGACTGAGCTTGTCCGTTCAAATACTATGCTTTATTTGTGTTGTGCTCGTTTCCAGCACACTTTTATGTACAATTATTCGTACACAAAATCGTTTGTACATGCGAGCTCCATTTGCAAACAAGGTTAACATAGTGTCGTTGTATTAGTTGTCTCTTTCGCCATCATCATCAGCGTTGATTCCTTTTGATTTGTTCGCTTGGGTTCAATGTTTGAGGCGAATGTGTAGGTAGGTGTTGTGCGTTTCATTGGAAACGAGCCATTCAATCGTTTGAGGCGACGAAGAGAATTGGCGCATTTGATATTAAATGCTGATAAACGTCGAAAAATATGTATTACCCAAGTTTAATGCGTGCTAATTATTTACTTTAGCCGAATTTGTCAATAAAACTGACTGCAAACTGTGCTTCTAAAGTTTCAGGTTTTCGTATGTTTTATTTACAATAAGGTTTTTACTCAAAATTGCACCACCTTTTATTAAAGTGTCATTTATCCCATAAGAAATACATTGCGGCGAATCGTGCGCCGAATAGCGCTACGAATTTTGCCGCGACGAAAAATAATCGTCGCGCCTCCTTTTGAACAGCACGGACAATGTATCTAATTTGTTACTAAATTGTTAACGGTTGCATAGACTTATCCAGCTGGGTTGGTATTGTGCTGCTTTGACGTTTAAATTAGGAGGAAAATAAGAATTTTACACGGCGAATTGGGAGGCAAACACCACTCTTCTGGGCCTGAGGAGAAGGCGGTAGTATAAAAATGAGAGATTTCAGTGTGCGTATTTTAAATATCTCAATGACAGAAATCTGTGCTTTCGTTGCGCAAAGACAAAAACTTTCTTAGCAACAAATTTACGTGGATCGACGAAAAGCACAACGAAGGTTTATTATTTCCGTTCGACCAATTCATGGACTCATTTCCACTTCACTTGATTAATTTTCACGCCGCCTATCCTATTTTGATACAACTAATAGGTACATTAGACTGGTTCAATTTTTGACTTTTAGCTCCACCAGGCTATACTGATTCCTTTTATGGTCCGTAGTAATTGTGCAAATTTTGGTACCGATCGATTGTGTCTACGGACCCTCCAAAAATTTCAAAGTTTGTATGGAAGTTTGTATGGAAAATCGGTTAACATGCATAACATACATAAGGTACATACTATAAAGCCTATTTACACTGCCCCTAGAAAAACCGTTGCAAAACGCATCTAAGTCCATACATAAAATTGTTTTCGATTCTTGTATATTTATAGTTTCAATATATGGTTAAGTCCACAGCGTTCACTACATTTGTATGCATACTTTAGGAAAGTTACAATAATTGCAAAATTCAGTTTACGTCGCAGAGTTAGCTGCAATTCAGTACACCCTTGGAATCATCGACACTCTGCCCACAGATCACTACTTCATTATTTCGAACAGCCTCAGCTCTATCGAGGTGTCGCGGAATTGGTGGTTTGGAAGGGTATAAGGTCCAGGAGTCGATCCAAGCAAGCGATGCGACCTGTAAAGCAAATTTTATTAGGTAGTTGTTTAGTTAGTCTTCGAGTACACGATCACTCGAAAAAGATCTTGTTTAGTTTTTGGTTCTTTTTAAACTCTGGGCAGCAAGCCACCGTGAGTATCCTATGTTCCCCAAACAAAAGCAATTTGAACTCCACACGGCCGACCGTGGGAGTATTGCCTAGAAAAGCTAATCTTATCTGCGTAATGGGCCGGATTACTATTTATTGCAAAGTATTTAGACAGAATTCGCTATTTCTTCTCTACGATATATTTATTAGGTTGAAAACTACCGAGTGATAACACATTATACAGGCAAAGAGCTAGGGACCATCCATAAATGACGTAGCATTATATGGGGGAGGGGGAGTTTTGTAATTTGTGATGATGTGTGACGACAGGGGGGGGGGGGGTAGGGGGTCATGTCATGCTACGTAGCTTTTTTAAAGGGAATAGGGGTTGACCTGATGTCACGACAATTTTACGAGTTTCATCTAACTGACATCGTTTTTTATTATTTTTTCATTTTTTACGGGGTCAAGGGGAGGGGTAGGGTTACCGTCAAGCTACCTAATTATCAGGGGGGTATTTAGAGTTTTGTGACGAAATACTACGATGGGGGAGGGGGGTGTTGAAAATCATTCAAAAAATGCTACGTCATTTATGGATGATCCCTTATGATAGCGCGAGATGTTATAAATCCAGGAAAGTATTTATTATTTTCCATATCGTATTGTTTATGGAATACAAGTATACGAGCGATAATAACGAACACTGAAGGGAAATATAAAGGATTGTTAACCTGATGCATGGGCTTGTTAGCAATAACGGAGCTTGAAATTAGGTTCATAAAAACAGACGCGACGAACTTTCAATACTTTCCGTGATCATCGATACTAGTCAGATTAAAGTCTTATTGGGTCTAATTTCCGATCAACTATTCATTTTTACGGCCATGTTTTCTCGACTAGATCTGTTCACACCCTCTCATTCTGCTACTATCGGCAGAAGGCTGATAGCACCCAGTCGTCACCGGTCTAAGGACCAAATGTCATCAATAGACTTAGACTCGCGTGGAGGCATGAGATAGGAAATGTTCGGATACGGAACTAAATTTTTTGTAGCAACCGATTGGTTTTACGGTAACGCTCAAACTGTAGATAACATTTATTATAAGCGGTATTTTGGATCACTTATGCAAAATTACACTTACAAGAAGTAGTTTCTCCCTATTTTCCACGCTTCCTGATTGTCGTATCTACCGCTATATTGTTGTATTTTAGGTCAAGTTAGGGTGAGATACCTTAACTGCCGAATCGCAATTTCAGGTCGCCGTGCTAAGGGGAGGCAAAGGTGTATGTTAATCGATTTTCTCACACTGCTTTTCTCACTGTACTTACAGGTTTGTATTCTCACAACTTGAACTGTTTCGTTCTCCCTGTCGCAATCACACACAGTTTAATTTTATTATCTCCTTTAAATATTTCCAACTATCACTATCCAAAAGCTATACTTTTCCTTTCTACCGTAACTAATCTTTTTTGTTTTCTATCCATACACGCTAACTGTCAAACTTCTATGCACTGATTTTATGTTGCTTTAGAGCATCCCCAGTGGTGTCGCAACACCCCAGCCCGTAACATCCGGTACTCCCGGATTTACTCAATCTCTAACACCGCTAGATTCACCACGCCACGTCTCTGAACACTGCCATCAGCAGTCCTCACATCTACCTGTCGCACTCGTCCGTCTATGCCTTGAATAACTGCCTCGACGATGCCTCGTTTCCAGCCTTTCCTATTCTTTCCGTCGACCACGAACACCAAGTCTCCCATTTTCAGCGGTTTCTGCTCGTCGTGCCATTTCGAACGTGGGTTTATTGTTGGCAAGTATTCTTTACGCCATCTTTCCCACATTTTTTCAGCAAGGTATTGTGAGCGTTTGTAAAGATTCCGCAGTGCTTCTGCCGAATTGGACGGTCCATCTTCTAGGCACGTATCCGCACCGGTCACCGTTCCCCGTAAGAAGTGATTTGGGGTCAGTGCTTCTGTTTCTTCCGAGTCTTGTGGCAAATAGGTCAACGGACGTGTGTTTATCATGTCCGCCACTTTAGCCAATGTTGTCGATAAGATTTCATCCGTCAGCTTCCGCCCGTCATCGAGCGCCCGCATTGCGTCTTTCACAGACCGCACCATTCTTTCCCAGATTCCCCCCATATGGGGTGTTCCCGGAGGATTGAAGTGCCAAGATGTTACAGGACTAGCCAGACGTTCGGCGCACTCCCCATTTATCTTCTCCATTTTCACTACCTCGTTGTTTGTACCTCGAAAACAGGTTGCATTATCTGAGAAAATGTGATTCGGCTTGCCAAACCTGCTGCGGAAACGACTGATAGCCATTCGACATGATTCGGTGGTTAGACTGTGAACCACCTCCAAATGCACCGCGCGTACTGCCAAACAAGTAAATATAGCCACCCAACGCTTTTCCTTCCGTCGACCAATCATCACCTCGAGCGGACCAAGGTAGTCGATGCTCACAGAACTAAATGGCCGCATGCTAGAACTTACTCGTTCTACGGGCAGTGGGGCCATCCTAGGAGCTCGTGGACGGCACTTGTTTACTTTGCACCAAACGCATCTCTTCACCACACTTTTGCTAGCTGGCCGCAGCTTAGGGATCTGGAACCGCTGTCGCATTTCATTGAAGACGGTCTCCGAATTCGCGTGTCCAAACTCCTCGTGGTGATGCTGAATCAATTTCTGCGTGATTTCGTGTGAACGCGACAGAATTATTGGATGCCTTTTGTCGAAAGAACACTCATTCGCATTCGTCATTCTGCCATCCATCCGCAGCACACCTTCTTCATCCAAGATTGGAGAGCTCTTGTAGATACAGCTTCCCTTTTTCACGGCTTCTAATGGCTCACCCGGTTGACGTTTTAAATTGTTGGAGAGCGCACTCATTTCATCCGGGAAACTGTCCCACTGGACCTGCCGCCATAGAACTACTTCAGCTTGCTGGAATTCTTCTTTTGTAAGTGGTCCCTGTACCGTCGCACACTTCATTACAATTCTATCGATCATCTTTTGTTGCTTTGCCGTAGCTTGTGATGTCATTATTGGCTCACCTTTTTGCTTGCGTCGACAATTAGCAACAAAACGAATAACACTCGCTGTCACCCTCAGCAGTCTCGTCCAGCGGGAAAGCACCTCGGCGTCGATCAATCCGTGGAACAAGATAGCACCTCTTACTTCCTCTTCTGTTTCGTCAAACGTGGCCTCTTCCGACGGCCACTGGTATTGCGGAAGATACAAAAACGCTATTCCGGTAAACCACTCTCCATCGCTTTGCAGTGGTGGGCCTTGTCCCCACTTAGTTAGCACATCCGCAATGTTGAGTTTTGTCGGGATCCATCGCCAGTCTTTCACATTCGTAAGCTCCCAAATTTCTCCTACTCGGAATGCAACAAACTGTTTATATTTGTGTTGGTCTGAACGAAGCCAACTGCACACGGTACGAGAATCTGTCCAGAAAACAGTACGAGCGATCTTATGGGTGTGTGTGCTCAAGATTGTTTGTGATAGCCGAGCCCCCAAAACCGCACCCATCAGCTCCAAACGAGGAATTGACTGGCGTTTCAGAGGTGCTACCTTTGCTCTAGACATAATAAGACTGCATCGCACTACACCTCGAGCGACCACACGCAAATACGCCGCGCAACCGTACGCAAGGTCGCTGGCATCGGTAAAGATGTGTACCTCCAACGACTCAATTTCGTCGGTTTTGGCCTCGCCGATGTAACAACGTGGTATCCGTATTGCTTCCACATCAGACAGGAGATCGGTCCAGCGCTTCCACAGGTCCCAGCAATCGGAATCGATTTCTTGATCCCAGTCGCATTTCGAACGCCACAGATGCTGAATAATAATTTTGCCGTGGATAGTGAACGGAGACAGCAACCCGAGTGGATCAAAGAATCCCATCACACAGCTTGCGACCAGTCGTTTTGTTGGTCGTTTGCCTTCGTACAGGTATTCCAACAACTCCTCGCGATGTCGTGTAGAGAAGGAAAACTCATCCGTTTCCGGATTCCATATAACTCCTAGAACCCGCTCTTGGAATGTTTCCTTATCGCGGTTGAAGTGTACCGGTGCGACGGGTTTCTCCTCTCCCAGGCACTTAAGAAATTCCGGTGAGTTGGATACCCAGTTACGAATCTCGAAACCGCCCTTCGAGTGCACCAAGCGGATCTCTGTTGCCAGCTTTGCTGCAGCTTTAACCGTGTCGGTACTGTCGAAGTAGTCATCTACGTAATGTCGGTTTATGATAGCCGCAGCCGCTTCTGGATACTGGACGGCTAGCTCCTCGGCATTTCGATTTTTAACGAATTAAGCCGAGCACGGAGAGCTAGTCGCGCCAAATGTTGCTACGTCCATTACATAGACACTTGGGGGATCGTCTGAAGACTTTCTGAAGATGAAACGCTGTGCTTGTTTATCCTCGGCACGGATTTTCAGCTGATGGAACATCTCTTTTAGATCCCCGCCGAATGCTATTCGTCGTTCACGAAAACCGATGATGACCTTCACCAACGGAACAAGTAAGTCTGGCCCTTTAAGCAGTTGTGAATTGAGTGAGACTCCTTGTACGGTTGCTGCAGCGTCCCATACGAGCCGTATCTTATCAGGTTTTTTCGGGTTTCGGACGACGTTGAGCGGGAGGTACCAGACCTTTTCAGGTGCAGTCTGGGCCAACTCGTCGGCAGTAGCTAGGTGTGCATAACCTTTTCGCTGGTACTCGTCTATCTGCATGTTAACGTTCGCGCATAATGTCGGATTCTTTTCCAATCGTTTCTCTAGCTGCTTCAATCGTCGCAATGCCATGGGATAACTGTTTGGGAAGTGTGGATCATCGGTCTTCCATAAAAGTCCGGTTTCGAAACGCTCGCAGACTCGTTTTGTAGTGTGCTCGAGTATTTTCCGTGCCCGTCGGTCTTCCTCCGTTTCCCGTGGTACTATTACAACCGACTCTTCTAGCGCGTAGTGGCTTCTGAGTAATTCATGCAGATCTTCGTTGGTAATCTCCTTGTGATAACCGAGGTAATTACCCACTGAAGCTGTAATAGGGTTTTTTGGCCCGTAAACCGTCCATCCGAGGTTGCATTTTACTGCGATGGGATCTACAGGTGTGCCCATTTTAGCTTCCAGCGGAGCAAATGAATGGATGTTGTTCAACCCAATGAGCAACTCCGGCTGTCCATCGTAAGACTCGATTGTCAAACCCTGCATATGTTTGAACTGTGCGATAAGTTCCTGGGAGTCCAATTTTTGGTACGGCAATGTCAGCTTTCCTACCGTGCGAACATTGTGTAACAGAAGCTTGTTACCTGCGCTTACTCCGACACCCGATACCCAAATATTCATTCGTCTCGATTCCTTCTCTTCGCGTGTCACGTCAGCCGTCCATCTAATCGTCAGCCGTTCCTTTACACCAACGATGCCTAGCCGGTCAGCTACTCTTTTCTCTAATAACGTGACAGAGGCGCCTTCGTCTAGAAACGCTAGCACCGTTACCGATTGAATACCCCACTGTAGCTGGACCGGAACCATCCGAAACAAGATTTTCGAATGCGATCGGATATGCGCGCTCATACTGACCACATTTCCGACCGGATGCATTAGCGGGTTATGGCGCTCCCTACATTCACCTACGTTACAGCGGATTTTGAACTTGCACTGTCCGCTGTGCTCGTTTAGGCATACGATGCAGAGCTTTTCACGGGTTGCTAGCTTCAGTCGGTCGGCATAATCGATTTTCCTGAAGTCCTCACAATACCTCAAGCGATGATCCGTCCTTTCGCACATTTTGCATGGCTTCAGTTTTCCCGGGTCGCTTGAACCTGCAATCGAGGTACCAGTTTCGCTGTGGCTGTATAACGCGCCTTTCTCCTTTACTCTTTTGTTTCCCGGTTGTGCCCCTCCTTTGCGCTGGAGCGCCGGTTGCATGTCGACATCTACATCGCACGCATCATCGACGATATCCATCAGGAAATCTGTCAGTGTTCGCAATGTTGGCTCTCCTGAAGCGTGGATTCGTTGATAGTGAATCCAATCACGCTTGTCGCGGTCTGGTATCTTTGCAACCAGAGATTTTATTAGCAGCGGGTTGACAAGGTGTTGTCGTAGTCCTGCGGCCTCGAGATGTTCGCAGAGTTGTTCCACAGTGTTTCCGAATGGAATAAAACTCCGCAGATTGTCAGGTTTTGGTGGTTCTAATTCGTCGATTTGATTCAAAAACTCCTGGAGAAGTTGTTCCGGACGACCATAGTGTCGATGCAGTTTTTCAATAACTCTTGGGACCGATTCAGGAAGCAACAACTGACCGGATACTAGCTCCAAGGCTCTTCCTTCCAGACACTCCTGAAGTCGCACCAAGTTTTCGTGGTTCATGTACCCGCAGGTTTCGTTGGACACTTTATACGACGCATAGAACAACGGCCACTGTTTGGGCTTACCGGAGAACTTGGGAAGTTTTGTTGTCAATCCCTTCCTCGCGGCCATCTGGGCCTTTGTAGGTCTAGTTTGCGCCTGCCTCAGTCCATATTGGCTCTCCTCGACGACCTTCTCCTTCATTCTTGGTGAAGTTGGTGGAGTATTGTTCTCTTTCTTGTCTGACAGTCGTCGGGAGTATTGACTCTGGTGGTCGGAATAGTTGTCGGAATCGCTCTCGTCTTCGCACATCTTGCCGACTCTAGAGGAACAATGCGCTTGCGAGCTGTAGTCATCTGTTTTCGACGCACCTTTCATGACCGCCAATGCTTTCAGCTCATCGTCCAGCTCGGCCATTTTATTTTCAAATGCCTGACGATTCGCCTTCATTCGCTCGATCTGCGCCTTCTTTCTCTGCAGCATCTCCACCTGCCACGCCTTTTCTTCTTCTTCGTCTTCTTCACGCCTTCTCATCTCCATCTCCATTTTCTTCCTTTCGAATGCGCGCTGCATCATTCTCTCCTTTTGCTGCAGCATCATCTCCGCCTCCATCTCCTCAGTCTGTCGCTTCTGCTTTTCCTCCAACGCTTTCAGTCTTTGTTCCACGCTGGAAGTACCTGCCAGCGTACCTACACTGGATTTATCAGATTCGCGCCTTTTGGCATCCTTCCGCTTCTGTTGGTACTCCTGGGCCTGTTTCCGGCAGGCTTTGCTTTGGCAGTACCACTTATCCGGAATTGAATCCTCCTTTACTCCCAGGCAACGAGTGTGGAACCATTTTAAACAACCGTCGCAACCAATCATTTGTTCGTCACAAGTCGACGGACCGCAGATTCCGCATGGAGTTGAGGTCAAATCCATTTGTGATGCAGATTCGAAATCGGAAGGCGTATCGTGGGGTAAGTCCGACATCCCTAGTAAACACTACCTGTGTTACTTCTTTTTGAGAATGTTCGGATACGGAACTAAATTTTTTGTAGCAACCGATTGGTTTTACGGTAACGCTCAAACTGTAAATAACATTTATTATAAGCGGTATTTTGGATCACTTATGCAAAATTACACTTACAAGAAGTAGTTTCTCCCTATTTTCCACGCTTCCTGATTGTCGTATCTACCGCTATATTGTTGTATTTTAGGTCAAGTTAGGGTGAGATACCTTAACTGCCGAATCGCAATTTCAGGTCGCCGTGCTAAGGGGAGGCAAAGGTGTATGTTAATCGATTTTCTCACACTGCTTTTCTCACTGTACTTACAGGTTTGTATTCTCACAACTTGAACTGTTTCGTTCTCCCTGTCGCAATCACACACAGTTTAATTTTATTATCTCCTTTAAATATTTCCAACTATCACTATCCAAAAGCTATACTTTTCCTTTCTACCGTAACTAATCTTTTTTGTTTTCTATCCATACACGCTAACTGTCAAACTTCTATGCACTGATTTTATGTTGCTTTAGAGCATCCCCAGTGGTGTCGCAACACCCCAGCCCGTAACATCCGGTACTCCCGGATTTACTCAATCTCTAACACCGCTAGATTCACCACGCCACGTCTCTGAACACTGCCATCAGCAGTCCTCACATCTACCTGTCGCACTCGTCCGTCTATGCCTTGAATAACTGCCTCGACGATGCCTCGTTTCCAGCCTTTCCTATTCTTTCCGTCGACCACGAACACCAAGTCTCCCATTTTCAGCGGTTTCTGCTCGTCGTGCCATTTCGAACGTGGGTTTATTGTTGGCAAGTATTCTTTACGCCATCTTTCCCACATTTTTTCAGCAAGGTATTGTGAGCGTTTGTAAAGATTCCGCAGTGCTTCTGCCGAATTGGACGGTCCATCTTCTAGGCACGTATCCGCACCGGTCACCGTTCCCCGTAAGAAGTGATTTGGGGTCAGTGCTTCTGTTTCTTCCGAGTCTTGTGGCAAATAGGTCAACGGACGTGTGTTTATCATGTCCGCCACTTTAGCCAATGTTGTCGATAAGATTTCATCCGTCAGCTTCCGCCCGTCATCGAGCGCCCGCATTGCGTCTTTCACAGACCGCACCATTCTTTCCCAGATTCCCCCCATATGGGGTGTTCCCGGAGGATTGAAGTGCCAAGATGTTACAGGACTAGCCAGACGTTCGGCGCACTCCCCATTTATCTTCTCCATTTTCACTACCTCGTTGTTTGTACCTCGAAAACAGGTTGCATTATCTGAGAAAATGTGATTCGGCTTGCCAAACCTGCTGCGGAAACGACTGATAGCCATTCGACATGATTCGGTGGTTAGACTGTGAACCACCTCCAAATGCACCGCGCGTACTGCCAAACAAGTAAATATAGCCACCCAACGCTTTTCCTTCCGTCGACCAATCATCACCTCGAGCGGACCAAGGTAGTCGATGCTCACAGAACTAAATGGCCGCATGCTAGAACTTACTCGTTCTACGGGCAGTGGGGCCATCCTAGGAGCTCGTGGACGGCACTTGTTTACTTTGCACCAAACGCATCTCTTCACCACACTTTTGCTAGCTGGCCGCAGCTTAGGGATCTGGAACCGCTGTCGCATTTCATTGAAGACGGTCTCCGAATTCGCGTGTCCAAACTCCTCGTGGTGATGCTGAATCAATTTCTGCGTGATTTCGTGTGAACGCGACAGAATTATTGGATGCCTTTTGTCGAAAGAACACTCATTCGCATTCGTCATTCTGCCATCCATCCGCAGCACACCTTCTTCATCCAAGATTGGAGAGCTCTTGTAGATACAGCTTCCCTTTTTCACGGCTTCTAATGGCTCACCCGGTTGACGTTTTAAATTGTTGGAGAGCGCACTCATTTCATCCGGGAAACTGTCCCACTGGACCTGCCGCCATAGAACTACTTCAGCTTGCTGGAATTCTTCTTTTGTAAGTGGTCCCTGTACCGTCGCACACTTCATTACAATTCTATCGATCATCTTTTGTTGCTTTGCCGTAGCTTGTGATGTCATTATTGGCTCACCTTTTTGCTTGCGTCGACAATTAGCAACAAAACGAATAACACTCGCTGTCACCCTCAGCAGTCTCGTCCAGCGGGAAAGCACCTCGGCGTCGATCAATCCGTGGAACAAGATAGCACCTCTTACTTCCTCTTCTGTTTCGTCAAACGTGGCCTCTTCCGACGGCCACTGGTATTGCGGAAGATACAAAAACGCTATTCCGGTAAACCACTCTCCATCGCTTTGCAGTGGTGGGCCTTGTCCCCACTTAGTTAGCACATCCGCAATGTTGAGTTTTGTCGGGATCCATCGCCAGTCTTTCACATTCGTAAGCTCCCAAATTTCTCCTACTCGGAATGCAACAAACTGTTTATATTTGTGTTGGTCTGAACGAAGCCAACTGCACACGGTACGAGAATCTGTCCAGAAAACAGTACGAGCGATCTTATGGGTGTGTGTGCTCAAGATTGTTTGTGATAGCCGAGCCCCCAAAACCGCACCCATCAGCTCCAAACGAGGAATTGACTGGCGTTTCAGAGGTGCTACCTTTGCTCTAGACATAATAAGACTGCATCGCACTACACCTCGAGCGACCACACGCAAATACGCCGCGCAACCGTACGCAAGGTCGCTGGCATCGGTAAAGATGTGTACCTCCAACGACTCAATTTCGTCGGTTTTGGCCTCGCCGATGTAACAACGTGGTATCCGTATTGCTTCCACATCAGACAGGAGATCGGTCCAGCGCTTCCACAGGTCCCAGCAATCGGAATCGATTTCTTGATCCCAGTCGCATTTCGAACGCCACAGATGCTGAATAATAATTTTGCCGTGGATAGTGAACGGAGACAGCAACCCGAGTGGATCAAAGAATCCCATCACACAGCTTGCGACCAGTCGTTTTGTTGGTCGTTTGCCTTCGTACAGGTATTCCAACAACTCCTCGCGATGTCGTGTAGAGAAGGAAAACTCATCCGTTTCCGGATTCCATATAACTCCTAGAACCCGCTCTTGGAATGTTTCCTTATCGCGGTTGAAGTGTACCGGTGCGACGGGTTTCTCCTCTCCCAGGCACTTAAGAAATTCCGGTGAGTTGGATACCCAGTTACGAATCTCGAAACCGCCCTTCGAGTGCACCAAGCGGATCTCTGTTGCCAGCTTTGCTGCAGCTTTAACCGTGTCGGTACTGTCGAAGTAGTCATCTACGTAATGTCGGTTTATGATAGCCGCAGCCGCTTCTGGATACTGGACGGCTAGCTCCTCGGCATTTCGATTTTTAACGAATTAAGCCGAGCACGGAGAGCTAGTCGCGCCAAATGTTGCTACGTCCATTACATAGACACTTGGGGGATCGTCTGAAGACTTTCTGAAGATGAAACGCTGTGCTTGTTTATCCTCGGCACGGATTTTCAGCTGATGGAACATCTCTTTTAGATCCCCGCCGAATGCTATTCGTCGTTCACGAAAACCGATGATGACCTTCACCAACGGAACAAGTAAGTCTGGCCCTTTAAGCAGTTGTGAATTGAGTGAGACTCCTTGTACGGTTGCTGCAGCGTCCCATACGAGCCGTATCTTATCAGGTTTTTTCGGGTTTCGGACGACGTTGAGCGGGAGGTACCAGACCTTTTCAGGTGCAGTCTGGGCCAACTCGTCGGCAGTAGCTAGGTGTGCATAACCTTTTCGCTGGTACTCGTCTATCTGCATGTTAACGTTCGCGCATAATGTCGGATTCTTTTCCAATCGTTTCTCTAGCTGCTTCAATCGTCGCAATGCCATGGGATAACTGTTTGGGAAGTGTGGATCATCGGTCTTCCATAAAAGTCCGGTTTCGAAACGCTCGCAGACTCGTTTTGTAGTGTGCTCGAGTATTTTCCGTGCCCGTCGGTCTTCCTCCGTTTCCCGTGGTACTATTACAACCGACTCTTCTAGCGCGTAGTGGCTTCTGAGTAATTCATGCAGATCTTCGTTGGTAATCTCCTTGTGATAACCGAGGTAATTACCCACTGAAGCTGTAATAGGGTTTTTTGGCCCGTAAACCGTCCATCCGAGGTTGCATTTTACTGCGATGGGATCTACAGGTGTGCCCATTTTAGCTTCCAGCGGAGCAAATGAATGGATGTTGTTCAACCCAATGAGCAACTCCGGCTGTCCATCGTAAGACTCGATTGTCAAACCCTGCATATGTTTGAACTGTGCGATAAGTTCCTGGGAGTCCAATTTTTGGTACGGCAATGTCAGCTTTCCTACCGTGCGAACATTGTGTAACAGAAGCTTGTTACCTGCGCTTACTCCGACACCCGATACCCAAATATTCATTCGTCTCGATTCCTTCTCTTCGCGTGTCACGTCAGCCGTCCATCTAATCGTCAGCCGTTCCTTTACACCAACGATGCCTAGCCGGTCAGCTACTCTTTTCTCTAATAACGTGACAGAGGCGCCTTCGTCTAGAAACGCTAGCACCGTTACCGATTGAATACCCCACTGTAGCTGGACCGGAACCATCCGAAACAAGATTTTCGAATGCGATCGGATATGCGCGCTCATACTGACCACATTTCCGACCGGATGCATTAGCGGGTTATGGCGCTCCCTACATTCACCTACGTTACAGCGGATTTTGAACTTGCACTGTCCGCTGTGCTCGTTTAGGCATACGATGCAGAGCTTTTCACGGGTTGCTAGCTTCAGTCGGTCGGCATAATCGATTTTCCTGAAGTCCTCACAATACCTCAAGCGATGATCCGTCCTTTCGCACATTTTGCATGGCTTCAGTTTTCCCGGGTCGCTTGAACCTGCAATCGAGGTACCAGTTTCGCTGTGGCTGTATAACGCGCCTTTCTCCTTTACTCTTTTGTTTCCCGGTTGTGCCCCTCCTTTACGCTGGAGCGCCGGTTGCATGTCGACATCTACATCGCACGCATCATCGACGATATCCATCAGGAAATCTGTCAGTGTTCGCAATGTTGGCTCTCCTGAAGCGTGGATTCGTTGATAGTGAATCCAATCACGCTTGTCGCGGTCTGGTATCTTTGCAACCAGAGATTTTATTAGCAGCGGGTTGACAAGGTGTTGTCGTAGTCCTGCGGCCTCGAGATGTTCGCAGAGTTGTTCCACAGTGTTTCCGAATGGAATAAAACTCCGCAGATTGTCAGGTTTTGGTGGTTCTAATTCGTCGATTTGATTCAAAAACTCCTGGAGAAGTTGTTCCGGACGACCATAGTGTCGATGCAGTTTTTCAATAACTCTTGGGACCGATTCAGGAAGCAACAACTGACCGGATACTAGCTCCAAGGCTCTTCCTTCCAGACACTCCTGAAGTCGCACCAAGTTTTCGTGGTTCATGTACCCGCAGGTTTCGTTGGACACTTTATACGACGCATAGAACAACGGCCACTGTTTGGGCTTACCGGAGAACTTGGGAAGTTTTGTTGTCAATCCCTTCCTCGCGGCCATCTGGGCCTTTGTAGGTCTAGTTTGCGCCTGCCTCAGTCCATATTGGCTCTCCTCGACGACCTTCTCCTTCATTCTTGGTGAAGTTGGTGGAGTATTGTTCTCTTTCTTGTCTGACAGTCGTCGGGAGTATTGACTCTGGTGGTCGGAATAGTTGTCGGAATCGCTCTCGTCTTCGCACATCTTGCCGACTCTAGAGGAACAATGCGCTTGCGAGCTGTAGTCATCTGTTTTCGACGCACCTTTCATGACCGCCAATGCTTTCAGCTCATCGTCCAGCTCGGCCATTTTATTTTCAAATGCCTGACGATTCGCCTTCATTCGCTCGATCTGCGCCTTCTTTCTCTGCAGCATCTCCACCTGCCACGCCTTTTCTTCTTCTTCGTCTTCTTCACGCCTTCTCATCTCCATCTCCATTTTCTTCCTTTCGAATGCGCGCTGCATCATTCTCTCCTTTTGCTGCAGCATCATCTCCGCCTCCATCTCCTCAGTCTGTCGCTTCTGCTTTTCCTCCAACGCTTTCAGTCTTTGTTCCACGCTGGAAGTACCTGCCAGCGTACCTACACTGGATTTATCAGATTCGCGCCTTTTGGCAT
The DNA here is from genome assembly GCF_030247195.1 of Topomyia yanbarensis. NCBI lineage: Eukaryota > Metazoa > Arthropoda > Insecta > Diptera > Culicidae > Topomyia > Topomyia yanbarensis. The sequence continues at coordinate 261,536,283 of NC_080672.1, forward strand.
CCTTCCGCTTCTGTTGGTACTCCTGGGCCTGTTTCCGGCAGGCTTTGCTTTGGCAGTACCACTTATCCGGAATTGAATCCTCCTTTACTCCCAGGCAACGAGTGTGGAACCATTTTAAACAACCGTCGCAATCAATCATTTGTTCGTCACAAGTCGACGGACCGCAGATTCCGCATGGAGTTGAGGTCAAATCCATTTGTGATGCAGATTCGAAATCGGAAGGCGTATCGTGGGGTAAGTCCGACATCCCTAGTAAACACTACCTGTGTTACTTCTTTTTGAGAATGTTCGGATACGGAACTAAATTTTTTGTAGCAACCGATTGGTTTTACGGTAACGCTCAAACTGTAAATAACATTTATTATAAGCGGTATTTTGGATCACTTATGCAAAATTACACTTACAAGAAGTAGTTTCTCCCTATTTTCCACGCTTCCTGATTGTCGTATCTACCGCTATATTGTTGTATTTTAGGTCAAGTTAGGGTGAGATACCTTAACTGCCGAATCGCAATTTCAGGTCGCCGTGCTAAGGGGAGGCAAAGGTGTATGTTAATCGATTTTCTCACACTGCTTTTCTCACTGTACTTACAGGTTTGTATTCTCACAACTTGAACTGTTTCGTTCTCCCTGTCGCAATCACACACAGTTTAATTTTATTATCTCCTTTAAATATTTCCAACTATCACTATCCAAAAGCTATACTTTTCCTTTCTACCGTAACTAATCTTTTTTGTTTTCTATCCATACACGCTAACTGTCAAACTTCTATGCACTGATTTTATGTTGCTTTAGAGCATCCCCAGTGGTGTCGCAACAGGAAACTTGTGAGAATTTTGTTATCCCACCGTTTGACGACCCACTCTTCCGAGTGATTTCTTTAGATCGTTTAACTCCCAAAGATTTGAGTTTTTTCTATGATTGAATGAGAAATAGAACCGACAGCATGGTTTCTTTTTTATAGTAGGTTGAAAAAGCTTAAAAAGCCTGGCCAGTATTGTATTGGCACTGTGTGTAACTCACGACTCACGTTCGTGCCTAACCACTAAAAACAAGCTTTAGGCCCTTCTTCACCACTGAACTACGTCAAGGTATTACTTCGTGGGGGGTTGGTTGTGCTCTCGTCACACCTCTTTCCTCTGCTCAGAGTCTCACTGTGTTCGACCTTTGAGCTTTGATTTAACTCTCGACTCTTCTCTTGCTTCTTGTCTCAATCTATTACGTCGCTGTTTTGCTCTCGTCCCCATGAACCGTTTAGGTGCTGATTCCTTGAGCCATTTAGCTCATGTTTCCGTGAGTCATTCAGCTCCCGACCTTGTCACGATCTGCTTGGATAGTCCCCAACGGAAAACTCACCATACTCCGACCGATAGCTCTTCGACGGAGGAAGCTCCCCGGCGGTGGACCAGTTAAGTAGTACGCGAGGTAGGATTCAGCAATCAGAATATACGTGCCATAACCACAATAGATCTAAATATTGGTCGCAGTGGTCCGTCTCCAAAAAAACCTGTTTTAATCCACCTAGAGGTGCAATTGTGCCTTTCTCATTTCTCCAAACTATGATTTAAGAGCTGGTTCGTACAATATAACATTATGGAAATGTCTTTCATTCTTATTACACTTGGTAAGTATATATAAGAGCACCTTTTTGCATTCATTGCGGTATCGGTTTTAATCGGAGTTTTCTATGTGATCGCACTCCACAACCCGTAACTCCGGAGCTGGAAGTCGGATGGAAATGGAATTTAATATCAGTTTCCGGGGACGCAACACCTTTCATTTGAGACTAAGTTGATCAAATCGGTCTGCCATTTTCGAGAAACCAATATAACCGTTATTCTGAATTTGGATGCTTCCGGATCCGTCGATGGTGGCCAGTGTGGCCAAAGAGACTTTGAATGACAGATGGTGACCTAGATCTACAAATTCAACAGTTGTGTTTACATTTTGGAAAAAAATTCACCTTTTTACATTCATCGCAGAAATCGTTAGAATCGGGATTTGCTGCGTGATCGTACATATCACCCTGGAATTCAGGAACCAAAACTCGGATCCACACAAAATTCAACAGCAGCTGATGGACCTTTCATTTAAAATCAAGTTTGTCCAAATCGGTTCAGAAAATTCCGAGAAACCGATGTGGACAAATCAACAAATTTTGTTTTGTAACCATACTCTTCAACTCGTAATCCGTAATGTTAGTTTAAAATGAAATTCAATAGTAACCTATGGGAATATTATACCTTTCATTTGAATCTTAGTTTGTAAAAATCGGTTCAGCCATCTCCGAGAAACCGATGTGGACATTTTGTTAACAAATCCGCACATACACACATACATACATACATACATACAGACATACATACATACACCCATACACACAGATATTTTGCGATCTCGGCGAACTGAGTCGAATATTATATGAGACTCGGCCCTCCGGGCGTCGGTTAGAGAGCCGGTTTTTGGAGCAATTGCATAAATTTTCTATATGAAAAAGGCAAAAGAATAATATTTAATTAGCTTAATCAGCATGAGTTCAATGTTATCTTCATGTGATTATATTTTGAAATGTTGGTGGAATGGGTTTGAAAGTGGAGCGAATGGGGGGTTAGTAGAGTGGGAGTGGAGGATGCGTCAGAAATCCTTCATCTTATTTCGGTATACGGGGTGGATGAAGGAAATGCGGTGGTCCAAGGGGAGGGGAGTAATGAAGGAGTGATGTGTAAGGGCAAGGCGGGGGGAGGGGCGGCGACGCAATACTTAACTGCATATTTTGCCTCCCACTTGAGACTTGGTTTGAGAAAATCGGTTCAGTCATCACCGAAGAACCGATGTGACTTTAATTGTGAAATATGCCCGGAATTCCGGACTTCCGGAATCGTCGATAGTAGATAATATATTCAAAGAATGTTTGATGGGCAATCAGTGATCTAGATCTGCGATTAGAAGTAATTTGGTGACCATTTCAATAGTTTTTAGCCTCAGAGGTATCACGATTGTACCGATTTATATGGGAAATTCCAGTGTATCCTTACTAACACCCCTGTAACTCCGGAAGCAAGAGTCAGAACCGAATGATATTCAGCAGCAGTGAACGGTATTACTGTATCTTTCATTTGAAATCAAGTTTGTAAAAATCAGTAGAGAATTCGTTGGGGAATGGGTGTTATATTAGCTTAGGAACTTGGCGGGTTCCCTGGGGGCGTCATGAACCGTCATAGGTGGCCAATGTGGTCAAAGCTGCTTTAATTGATCATTAATGATCCAGACCCGCAAACTAGAGTAATGTTACATCAATTTTAATATGTTTTATATCATTTTAACATCATGGTGGTACCAGTTCATATGGGAATTTGCTGTGTGACCGCACTCTTCAACCCGTAACTCCGGAACCGGAAGTCGCATCAACTAAAAATTCATTAGCAGCTTATGGGAGCGTTACACCTTTCAAATGAAACTAAGTTTGCGGTGTCTCTTGCACGGTCACATAGTCCTGGCTAAGGGGCGACGAAGCGTGTCCAAACCTATGCAGGAACTTCCGGAAGCATCCATGCCCGGACAAAAACTGCGTCAAATGGAACCTCTGCACCCAACTGCATGGTGTTTTTGTTTCATGGTCTGATAGATCCTATAGAAAAACCATTTTTGTGTATTTATGGGTTATTGAGACCATTTTATGGTGTTTTGATGGTTGTGGAACTTGGCGCGGACCATATTTATGATGTTTTGAAGGGGCTGTATGGTGTCTGAGCCCATGAGAATTTACGTGTACCCAATAATAGAAAACATCTAAGTGTCGTTGTAGTTGCGATGCAATCTATGGAACGTATGATGAGAAATTGTTTGAGATCGTCAGATTAGTTTGAATACCAGCGGTAAGATAAAGCAAACGACATTGAAGTACAAAAAAAAAAGTAATGATCCGAGATTGCTTCCCTGGGGAACCCTGACTTGTTGATAAAGCAATATGACTCATGGTCCTTATTTACTAATAAGGATCTGTCAACGAGTCGCTTGTGAAAGCGATTGGTTAAAGATCAATTCCAGTAAAGTACACCCCGGTCAAAAAAAATGCGGACGGACATGGTCGACCGATTTGAACAGTTTGACGTTTGACTCAACTCGCCTGTGCTAATTGCCCCTAGGAACAAATGCAATTTGCGAATGTGATTTAAAGGCAATTTCAACTCTTAGAAAAAATTTCTGGCGGCTGAAATGCACTTGGTTGTTTTTTTGCGTTTTGCAAATATGGCGGTTCATGTTTGGCTTAAGCTTAAAAATGTTTTTTTAAACAATTGGCGTATTCTTGCTTATATTTTGTTTGTCTAGTGCACTTAATTAAGCCAACGAATGTGTGAAATTGTGAAATCGTGTAAGTATAGTGGAACAAGATCTCTGACCTAAAGTCTTAATGAAAGTCAGATTGTGGTAAGTTTTGAAGTGAAATACTAACTTCACCATTCATTCTTCCTATAGTTTGGTGGTGATTACCTAGTATACTGATAAGTTTATGTGAGTAGATAATGAATACGAAAATAAGTATTATTTGTAATTTTCATATTAGGCAATAAAGGGCGGTTAAATGGCGCGTTCCCTGAGCGATTTAAGGGCGGGTAGGGCCGCAAGAAAATGACTGCGGCAAATCGCCCAAATGTTGCATTTGAAATAACCCCCCAATTGCCAGCAAATTGCAACTGAGTTGGCAAATAACCCCCGTTAGCCAGCAACTTGCCCTTTTTGACTGGGATAGTGTGATTGCACATATCTCGACAAACATATGATTACGGCTTAAAAGCCAACTGTCAAAATTCTCTTTGAAAAGAAATTCCGGACAAATCGTTACTCACCAACCACAGATATTGGTAGTAAACAAAAGAGAAAAGTTTTCTATTTCATTAATTGCTATGAACTATGTTTAGCCAGTAACGGTTTTTCCGGAATTTGCTTTCAAAGAGAATTTTGACAGTTGGCTTTTAAGCCGTAATCATATGTTTGTCGAGATATCTTTAGGATGATAGCAGTAATCCATTCTAGTCAGGCTATTACAGATGACTTAATTTTTCCAAGCTAGCAAGAATGACACGAACATAATAAAAGCCTATTTCACTGAAATTTCTCTTCTGCACATAGAGAAATGTTCGAAAATGTGAAGGAATAATAGATATGGGATTTTAATTTCCTAATTTTCAAATGATATCAATTAATTTAACCGAGTACACACTTTAGGTAAGCTGCCAGAATTTAAATCTGATATACTGCCATATGAGACAGGCTTTCCACAATGGTCAAACGCCGTATCTCTCCAATATTTTTACATATGATCTGACAAAAATGAACGAGTGGGTGATATGCTCCACGACCACGTTCGTCCGTGCGATCGCATACTTGTTTGGTGCTCTCACGTGATCCGCTCTATATTTTCGAAAATAAGAGCTGTCAATTTGAAGTATATTTAGATATTCATATAAGCAGTAAAAATCATTTTATTTTCATGCAGAGATCTTTCCTTTAAAATTTATCTTTGGACTAGTGAGTGGGCCAATATCCTTAGTAAAATCATTATCATATATTTCATGCAAAATGGCTACTTACTATCGACCCTCATTACCCAAACAGCCAAATTTGCTTTACATTTTCTGTTGCCTACAAAAGCAAAATTTTCTTACTCGAAATCATTTAAATTGTGTTCGGCTTCAAACTTTTCAGCAGATAAATGTTTCTCGAAAAACGAAAGAAAGGTAAGAAGATAGTGCAACCTACGCATGTAGACATCCGGTGCCATTGAAAACACATTCCATTTGAAACGATGTCCTCATTAGGCCTGTATCAACAAACCATCTCTGTCGGACAGCGAATTAAGATAGAATTCGGTCGCTAAAATTTTAGCCCTGCCGTCTCATTCTCATACCTCCCCTCTCTTTTCAGCACGACACTAAATGGAAATCACTCGCACTTTATCAGCCGACTGCCAGCGCGAGATAGAACCACGAATCGTTGCAACCAGCTTAAGCGGTCTTAGTTGAAAACTTAGCCACGTTTATTTTGACCAATGGCTTCAATTAAGCGACGATCCGCCGTATCTTCCACCGAAAAACGATTCCAGAAAATTTATTTCTTCGCTCTTGGTGTCATCCAAGAATTATCACACCCACCTTAGCTACGTGGCTCAACGGAATTTTTCACTTCATCATCATCACCACCATTAGGGTCCTTCGGTTACTGCTACTGAAACGGCCTAATTCCGAACCGGAGAAAAAGAGGGAGAAGCATCCACGTTCCGTGAAGATGATGACGAATTAGTATTTTCAGCATAATAAGAGTTTGATTAATGATAGTCTAGAGGGTGTAGTTAACTTAACGTTTTTATTGTCTGCGAGTAAATATCGCTTCCTGTGTGTCCCTCCGCTCTGTCTCGCGTGCCGTTTGCTAACTAATCGCCAGAGGGGAAGCTGACAGGCAGTCGGTTTGTATTTAGCCGCGGGGGAAGCGATGAAGGGGTTAACCCTTCATCATCTGGCCCAAAAAATGCGGGATGAAATATGACTTTCCAAGGATCTTGTTCACGCTTCTGCTGTCAGTTTTAACGCCTAGGGAACCCCTCCGCTTTGGGAACTATTTCACAGGACTGTTGGTTTTTCTCAATTGACTGCTAAACTGAACGGGAACCATTTAAAATAAGATAGTGAATATTTCACCATTGGTTCATGAGCATCTGTAACCACAAAATGGCAGCAAAATGTAGCTATAAATTGTATAACTGTTCGGGCGGTGGCAACTATATTTGCCACCTATTTTAATTCGATTTAATTTTTTCGTTAATTTTTGCCAGTCATAATCTTCAGAATTTCATTTTCATCAATCTTCAGAGAATCAATCGGTTTTCGAATTATTACTTTTTCCACAATCGTCAGATAGTTTCGAGATTTTGTTTTCATGATAAATTTCCTATAAAAATCATACATGTTTGCATTTTTGTTTATGCTTATGTAATATACTGCCCATATACGCATAAGAGTCCCATATGGAATTTTGTCGAAAATGAGATATCTATTGGATTTTTTTCTGTATCACCACTAAATCATAATACACAAATAAGATTACCAGGTTTGTTCAGAAAATATCGAAAAAATACCACAACTTGGTTGTCCCATCCATAAGGCTCAATGAAAAATGTAAATCTTGAACAGCGTTTTTCTCGGCTTGCTGTTTTTCAATATGGGACTCTTATGCATATATGGGCAGTATAGAGCTTATTCAATTTCAATTAATAAATAATAGATACTACTAAGGAAACGTTTTGTTTGTTTTACCTTTTAATTGGTCCAATCTCCAGGCATCGTGTGTACCGTAAAACGACTTGTTAGCAATCTTGTAGAACGGCTATGCAAATTTGAAACAACAACAAATTTGGAATAAAAATACAGTTAAAAGTATTAACAACCTGTTTAAAAAGAGGAGCGGAGATGGTACGTATCAAACCTGGGTTTCTTTCCCAGTACATAGGGAAAGAGACTAATAATTCAAATTTTTTGTCTTTTGACTTAAGTGCCAATACCTTATTTAGGACTGGTGGTATTCAACGGGGAAAAACGATCGGAAATGGTGAGTGAAGCTAAGCAATTATGTGAAAAAAATTCCCCCCAGAGGCGAGACTCGAACTCGCAACCTTTGGGACTCCGGCCCAATGCACTAACCCTTATGCTATCCCTGGGTTTGGCGACATCCCAGAAAGAACATATGATTATCCCACTGGCGACGGTGATCGTACCCCGCCTGCAAAGCGAGAATCACACACAACGGCAGCTGATAACCCCAACACATTTTGATCTATTTAATTTCCCCGCTAGATACCAAGGCCCGGGTTTTTATTATCGTGTGATGTCTAATTTTTAGTTCATTACCCATCGTACTTCGGTGGGTGACAGAGCTAATGAAGACTGTCGATTTCTGGTCCCTTGCCCAGTGAACAGAGGTATGGCGGGAGCGAACCCGCCCGTTCGAATTAAACTAATAATTCAAATTTTTTGTCTTTTGACTTAAGTGCCGTTGTGTGTGATTCTCGCTTTGCAGGCAGAGTACCATCACCGTCGCCAGTGGGTTGATCATATGTTCTTTCTGGGATGTCGCCATACCCAGGGATAGCATAAGGGTTAGTGCATTGGGCCGGAGTCTCAAAGGTTGCGAGTTCGAGTCTCGCCTCTGGGGGGAATTTTTTTCACATGATTGCTTAGCTTCACTCACCATTTCCGATCGTTTTTCCCCGTTGGATACCACCAGTCCTAAATAGGGAAAGAGATTTTTTAACCCGATAAGAGGCCAATGACCCCGAGGTAAAAGTCTCTTTAACCAAATTAAAAGCATGTTTAACAAGTTCTCACTTTAATAAAATCGAGAGATCTTCTTGGAAGAAAAACTTGTCCATTACTTTTTTGTCCTCCTGGTTGCTTCCCTTAATACATATTCACTATCATGACCCATGAGCTGCAAACTACAAAGATCACCTACAGAATTTTTGCGCTATTAATCTTTCTAGCTGAGTGCTTGATTTTTATTCGAAGTACGCAAAACCGGAAGCAAAGAACATACTAATTAATCTACAACACCTGCGTGATTCTCGCTATAATAGCACCCAACAAAAGGATAATTGCGATTTTATCCTGCCAAGATACGCAAGTAAAGCCAGCTCAGCATCCTACCTTTCAACGGGCGCACCACGAGGCTGCTGCGAACATCGATATTCTGGTTCAATCAAAACACGGCATGAAATACAATAAGAGTAAATTTATAATAATTGGAAATAGCTTCTGTATTTCAGATAATTTATAGTGCTACGTTTAACATTATTAACTCACTTGTTCGCCACGGCTGAAGATTCAATTTACCCCCGCCAACCACGCTTCAAAGTCCACCAGTTGAATGTTTTCAGAGCGATACATCCCGCCACAGTGTTTTGTCCAGCGGATGAAGACGCCAGACCAAGTCAGGAAAGGCTTTTACTTTTCTTAACGATATATCGTCGGAACTCAGCCCAGACTCAATGGGAAACGGCAACCAGCATGATGCTGAGGCTGGATCTTCGTCTGGTCTGGGGTAACAGAGCGAGAGAGAGACTAGAGTGAGCGGGTCTGCCCTGTACTCGAACATGTTTTGATGTCTACGGTCATAAACAGCGCGCCCGAGAACGAGTTTGTAGTCTAAAGGAATTGCAGTCACGGGCAGTCACAGACAGTAGGCGGCAACGGGTTGGAGGTTGGTGATCTTTTGCTTCGTACCGAACATGTAGGTATCGATGGCGCATATCCCCGTGCCTGCTTTGCCTCTGATGTTTGATTGTTGCACGATAAGAGGAAAACAAGAAAACATCAATGAAATAGTTTTCAATCAGAAAGAAGGGCAGACGCAATTGGTGCGATTTTCCGCAACGATCTTCTGTCATCCACACCTTATCGATGATCACGCACAGCGATGGGCTGCTTTAGGAGATTGTAGTGTTTCGAGAAAATAATATGTTTGATAATTTTCTGGTGAACAATAGAATAAAACGCATAAAACAAACACCTAAAGAAGAGACGGTCTTACAATTAAGGGGTTACATGCCTTTTAATTTTTGAAAAACGCTTTTAATCCACCTAACAGCGTGATGATACATTTCCTATTACTATTATCGCTTTCTTCGGGTATTATATTAATTGTGAACATTTAGAACTTGATGCTTTGCGATGTTTTTGATAACAGATACTACATGGGATAGTGGCAAAACTAAGAGAATCGCTCAAATTAGCATAGGACAATATCAGTACAAGAAATCTCAAAGGTAAACCAATTTAATGGAAAAGCGGAAAAATGGCCCATAAAATAGAAATACAAACGAATTATTGCAAATGCTCCGTTAATAACATATATAAATTCTTCATTCAATGCATTGTGTAGGGAAAACTGAACTTTCCTAAAGGGGTTATATATGTTATGCTGAGTCAAAAAATTCGAAAAACAAATTTTCGAATGGATTTGAAGTTCATACTCAATAGCTTTTACTCAAATTCCCAACGCGGCTGAGATTTAAGAACTGAAATTTCAGGTCTTGATATCTGGCTACCTCTGAAGTGCGTGCGTGCATAGTTCAAACTTTACTTTGATATCGACTTTTTCTAAAAATGACTTGCCAGTAGTATCTTTGATCTGAATTATTATCCCTAATCCTAATGCCAAAGAACAAATAAAAAACTCTTGAAACCCGTTAGGGAAAATCATTATCATTACTGGAATTTTCTTTTTCACGAAACATTTCGATAACCTTCCGTCACTTTTATTAACAAATTTCAAATACTTTATAATTTACATAATCTTATAAGTAATAGTTTTGACTTTCTCATATAAAGAAAGGCTATGCAATCACTGTAAAAATCGACTTTTTAACCGAGGCCCGGAGGGCCGAGTGCCATACACCATTCGATTCAGTTCGTCGAGATCGGCAAATGTCTGTGTGTGTATGTATGTGTGTGTATGTGTGTGTATGTGTGTGTGTCATTTAAACTCACACAATTTTCTCAGAGATGGCTGAACCGATTTTCGCAAACTTAGTTTCATTTGAAAGGTGTAACGCTCCCATAAGCTGCTGTTGAATTTATAGTTGATGCGACTTCCGGTTCCGGAGTTACGGGTTGAAGAGTGCGGTCACACAGCAAATTCCCATATGAACTGGTACCACCATGATGTTAAAATGATGTAAAACATATTAAAATTGATGTAACATTACTCTAGTTTGCGGGTCTGGATCACTAATGATCAATTAAAGCAGCTTTGACCACATTGGCCACCTATGACAGTTCATGACGCCCCCGGGGAACCCGCCAAGTTCCTAAGCTAATATCATACCCATTCCCCAACGAATTCTCTACCGATTTTTACAAACTTGATTTCAAATGAAAGATATAGTAATACCATTGACTGCAGCTGAATTTAATTCGGTTCTGACTCTTGCTTCCGGAGTTACAGGGGTGTTAGTAAGTATACACTGGAATTTCCCATATAAATCGGTACAATCGGATTCTAAAAACTATTGAAATGGTCACCAAATTACTTCTAATCGCAGATCGAGATCACTGATCGCCAATCAAACATTCTTTGAATATATTGTCCACTATCGACGATTCCGGAATTCCGGGCATATTCCACAATTAAAGTCACATCGGTTCTTCGGTTTTTACCATTTTTTTTTGTTAACCATTTTTGTTAACGACCTATTGAGTCAATTTGTCAACAGTTTTTTCGGCATTTAATTAGCAAGGGACTGGAAGGTGAAGTATATTTTTCAATATTTAGAGCCATAGTACTCAAGGGAGAGCAAGGTGTTGAAAGGAGAAAGTTTAGAAAAGCGTGGAAGGATCATATATGCAAGCTTAGAGCTCACCGGCGACTTAACCTTTTGTCTGCTACCGTAGGGGTCAGGGTCTTTTGGCATTAGAAATGCGAATCACCTGAGTCTACGGAATGTCCGAACAAGCGTAAAGTAACTTGTTACTTCATGCTGTGAAATTCAATCATTTTCAATCGACATCTTGTTCCGGATTACGAGTTGAAGAGTATGGTTACAAAACAAAATTTGTTGATTTGTCCACATCGGTTTCTCGGAATTTTCTGAACCGATTTTAACAAACTTGATTTTAAATGAAAGGTCCATCAGCTGCTGTTGAATTTTGTGTGAATTCGAGTTCTGGTTCCTGAATTACAGGGTGATACGTACGATCACGCAGAAAATCCCGATTCTAACGAATTCTGCGATGAATGTAAAAAGGTGAAATTTTTTCCGAAATGTAAACACGACTGTTGAATTTGTAGATCTAGGTCACCAACAGTCATTTAAAGTCTCTTTGGCCACACTGGCCACCATCGACGGATCCGAAAGCATCCAAATTCAGAATAACGGTTATATTGGTTTCTCGAAAATGGCTAGACCGATTTGATCAACTTAATCTCAAATGAAAGGTGTTGCGTCCCCGGAAACTGATATTAAATTCCATCTCCATCCGAGTTCCGGCTCCGGAGTTATGGGTTGTTGAGTGTGATCACATAGAAAACTCCGATTCAAACCGATACCGTGATGAATGCAAAAAGGTGCTCTTATATATACTTACCAAGTGTAATAAGAATGAAAAACATTTCCATAATGTTATATTGTACGAATCTGCTATTAAATCATAGTTTGGAGAAATGAGAAAGGCACAATTGCACCTCTAGGTGGATTAAAACAGGTTTTTTAAGAAGCTATTGTAATATTGTAGAGGAAAAGCTGAAAATTTATGAATTTTCTCTATCTGCAACATATAAACCCTTAAGTATACCAATTAATTTAGGATACCCTTTTAACATAAACTATATAAACTATCGCACGAATGGGAACAGGTTCGCCGAATTTTGGAGGAAGTCGATAAAATACCCCTTGAAAATACTTAAAAATTGGTGTAGTTCCTCAGAAAAAGGTGTACATATTTTAGGCTGACGAAAAGGGGACATTGATTAAATCCCCACATTTTTTTCTTCATAATAAACTGTTAAAATATTCTTACCTTCTCTTGTTGCACTGGCTATAATCGCAAGTCGGTCCCATGTATATAGGGAATACAGTAGAATATGGGACTGTTTTGCGATTATGGGTAGGGTAGTGTAATAACTATTTCTGATTATTTAATCTAGTCTTCTAGCGCAAAAATCGGGTCTTCAATGTATTATAATATAGTATAGTATTCGAAGAAGTTTCTAGTAGACGAGTGTAGAACGACTTTGTTTCTACTTACTTGGGGTCAGCGGCGTAGTCAGAAATTCGGTTTGGTGGGGATTTAGTGAAAATGTAACTTTCTGTCCAAATGGCATAATTACGAAACCGCCATCGTTGAAGTTTTAAAATTATGGAGAACCAGTTTTTCAAAAAATTGTAACAGAGCTCTTGTCTTTAGCGAATTTGTTGAGACTTTCGTTTAAAACAACTTTATTGTAGGAATGAAGCTTCGTATATGGAGTATATCGAGTCATAAAATGATAATTACGAAGTGTTGCTTAGTCTAGTTTTTTTTCTAAAATAACTTTACATTGTGAGCTTCACAAACTCAAACTTTGGATAAAATGTAAATTTTATCGTTTATAAACAATAGAAGAGATTTATCACAAACAGTAAAATCATAATAATTTAATTTAAAATTAAATAGAGATAGCCTAAAATATGTTAATACCTTGAACACATGGAACCTAGATGTCTTCAACAAAGTAATTTGTAATAGCACTCCCCAAAATTTTGCTGAAGACATTAAGTCTGGAACTAAATTTGTTTGAAGAGTAAATTCGCCACTTCTTGGAGGATATAACGCCAAACTTATTTTATCAAATGCTGTTTAAAGTTTGTAAAATTCATCGAAGATACTAAACCTGCGAAATTGGCGGAACGGAAAACGCCATTTTTCATAAATTTCCCTACTTTTGGAAGGTGGTTTTCTCGTTACTAATTCTATAACGTTTTCGTCTCAACTCGACTCATTCCCAAAGTAAAAACATTTTCAGCAAATGTTGGAAGTTATGCAATTTTTTGGTGAGCAGTTCTAAGTTTCATTGACATTAAAGCAATTCCAGTGTCACTTTCTATTAAAAAAGACCCTAATCCATATTACAGTACACCCCTTCAAAACTGAACTCAATATGATAGGAAATTATGATTATGATTACACTAGTTTACAAGAAAAATGAAGTTTCAAGAAAAAGCATTTTTTAGACTAATTTTGGGTCGCTGAACACGAAAACAATATTCATATTTTTGTTCAAAGAAGCGATTTTGTGATTTTTTCAAAAAACTCGTTTTTGAGCACTTTTTGTATTTATTAGTCAATATTTCGTGTCGAAATCATTCAATTAATTTAGTCAATATGCAAGTTGAAAGGTGCTGAGATGCCCTTTTCAAAAACATATAATATGTATCGATAATATGTAAAAATTTTAGTGCAGCAAGCGACCAAAGTTTAAAAAAAGTGCATTTTTGACCATTTTTAAAAGTTACTCATTTTTAAATGATTTTTTAACCAAAAAACATTTTTTTTCGGATTTTTTAGAATCTAAGATGACGGATAATATGTTTACGTTAATTTTAAGTCTAATATCACTAATATCGGATGAAAAATGTTGATGCTATGGCACATTGAGCGAAATGGAAATTTTATGATTTTAGTGGACCCTGCCCTGGTGCGGCGGTTAAGAGGGTGTAGCACTGGTCTCATAAGCCAGTCGTCAAATATTCGAGTCCCTATCAGGAAGGAGTCTCAGTGGGATCGTAGCACTAGCTACGTAATATTCTGTGAACTGAGAATCTGCTGTGAAGCCTTTTGAAGCAGAAGGCTAAAATTCCTTTAATTCGTAAAATATGTACTCACCACAGACAAAACAAAACTTTTCCAACGATATTTCCACATTTTTAAAAGCGCACTTTGTTGTACAATGAAATATCCAAAACCATTCAAATGCCGCAGGATGGATGGAAGCAAGCTCGAGAAGACAGTACCCAACACAAACAATAAATATCAAGTATAGAAGATTATTTCAGCCGAAAGTATGATTGTGCGAAAAATAAAAAGTTACAATTTTCAATCAGTGCTTCATACCATCTACATTTTTCATCCGAGTTTTGTGACCATTGGATTAAAATTTATGCCAAAAGATTATTAGAATTTTCTGCTGTCCTTGATTTATTATAAAAAAATTACTAGAAATATGCATTTTTTTAAAAAAGGTCGAACATCAGACTTTTTTTTACTTTGGTCGATTGTAATCATAATAAATGTACATTTCTCAACAAACATTCCGGATTCCGGACAAACCGTTACTGGCTAAACGCAGTTCATAGCAATTAATGCAAGAGAAAACTTTTTTTGTTTGTTTACTATAAACATCTGTGATTGGCGGGTAACAGTTTGTCTGAAATTTCCTTTCAAAGAGAATTTTGACAGTTGGCTTTTAAGCCGTAATCATATGTTTGTCGAGATTTGATCTACGCATATTATACATTTTCTTTGAAAGAGAAATAGAGTATTTTCGTATTCAGTGACCCAAAATTAATCTAGAAAACACTTTTTCTCGTAACTTCATTTTTCTTGTAAACTAGTGTAATCTTATTTAAGAGCAAAAGAGATATGTGAAAAACAGAGAAATTTTCACTCGGTGCCTAATAACATCACCAGTTTTTGTCGGAATTACATGATCTTAGGCTCAAAATTCACGTGAGAAGTTTGCCTGTCACATAAGATTTTAAATGATTTTTTTTGTTGATTTATTTTTTTATGAAAAATCCACCAAAAATTAGTAATTTTACCAAACACTACTTTTTCTGACTTTGGTTGCTCTTAACCCTAAATTGTTGATATTTTATCCTAACATGTTATACATTTTTGAAATCGGCACATCAATACCTTTCGAATGGTTAGTCGTTAATCGGAACATTTGTTCCTGAGATATTGACCAAAAACTGCAAAAAGTGCTCAAAAACACCTTTTCCAAAAAATCACAAAAACGGTTCTTTGAAAAAGAAAATGGATATGATTTTCGTGCTCAGCGACCCAAAATTGACTTAGAAAACACCTTTTTTATTAACGTCATGTAATTAACCCAAAATTTGTAAACTAGTGTTATCATTGATTTCAGAACTCTGGAATGAGCTTCTATTGGAATGTTTTTAGGCAAGTATATGATATTGATGTTATTAGAAAACTGTGAGATCAAGACCAATAGATCAGTTACAGATCAGAATCGCATTCCCACAATTTTTCAAAGGTCCTCATGATGTTTCAAACAATTGGTTATCAATGTTCAGATCAGATAATTATCATTGTAATATTGAATTAAATCAGTCAGCATCAAGATAAATGTTTAACTTCAATCCAATTTTTTTTTGTGAGAGGGGGGGGTGGTTAAACCCCAAAGCATCCTCTTGGCTACACCACTGCTTGGAGTCATTCATTTCGCTTTCCATTTTCCGAGATATGTTTCAGATCGATCCGATCGTTATAAGTCAGAAGGTTCGCGTAAATGATAATTTTTGCGCCGATAACTTGGAATTGTTCGATGGTTATTCTAGTGGTTGTAGATAGAAAAATTAAATACAAAATTCGTTTTATCGAAATAATATTTGGCTCATTTAAATGGATTATTACTATATTGAACAATAAATAGGCATAGCAAGGGTATTGGACCGGCACAAAAGATGAGATTTTTTTTAGAACGCTTCTCAATCGAGTGGTAATTGGCTCCAGAAGCCCTACGGGGAATGCTATGATGAATAATAAATGTACAGATAAATAATACATTTAAAAATTGAATTTGGCAAATTTTTTCACGCATCGTCACTGTTGTGCTATCTTATGACAAACGCCATTTTGGGGTAAACTGAGTTAGATATGCCACATTACTTGTTTGAAAAATCTCTACAAAGTGGCGTTTTCAGAATTTTGAAATTCTACTTGGTTACTTAGATATAGCGAGAAACATGATGAGAAATTGTGAGTTTTTTGCTTCAAATCACTCTATCTTGGGATTTGCTCAAGTTATATTGAAGTTTTAGATGTTTTTATGTGTGAAAATGTCTGAGGAACACAATGGCATACACATTTTCAAAGGAAAATTTCACGAGTTGTGAGAAAATCAGTTTTAGTTTTAAACTGGAAATAAAGCATATTTGGCGACACAGTAATCAAATATAACATTTTTTTTAGATTCCCTGACTCATTTCCTTCAAAATGCATTTCACCGATTGTTTATAGACCATATGAAC
The DNA here is from genome assembly GCF_030247195.1 of Topomyia yanbarensis. Taxonomy (NCBI): domain Eukaryota; kingdom Metazoa; phylum Arthropoda; class Insecta; order Diptera; family Culicidae; genus Topomyia; species Topomyia yanbarensis. The sequence goes on from NC_080672.1 coordinate 261,553,083, forward strand.
GCAGAGATATGAATAAAAGTTAAAAATGGTTATTTTTTTCTATGGAAAATTTTCCATGCATGATTATGACACGTCATACAAATTTTGTCATCAATACACGCCTATGACACGTGTGAGTGCGACTTTTGTTTACATTCGTTGTAAAAACTCGCAACATAGTCAACCGATCTTCGTAATATTTGAGAGATTAATGCAGAATAGTAAGGAGGATCAATTGTCTTCTTTGGATTGTTTATACCATTTATAAGTTTCAGAATATTCAATCTCAAACTTTAAAAATCGTTTTTCTCGAAATGTGCTAAATGGCGCTTGTCATAAGATAGCACAACAGCGACGGCATGTGGTATGGATCAGGTTAAAGACGAATTAGTTTGAAGTGATGTTAAAGAAAAACAGTCGATTAAACCCATCTCATATATTTTCGAACATCTCTCAAGCATGTCCGGTATGGAATCATTCAACCAATCTGATCTGTCGAAATTACATACACCCTTGGCAATCAAACCTGACATGACATGCTCACCAGAATCATTCGGTGCCTTCGGTTAGTTATTATTTAACACCTTTTCCGTTCCACCCATTACTGAATTTATACGCAGATGTCACGCAATGCTGCTGCGGGCAAAATTGTCACTTTAGCTTCTTCAAAGAAATGAACGAAACGGCAGCGATCGTTTTTCTGCTACCTCGATCGAAGGGATCACCACCGCCGCAGCGCCAGCAGTTCTTTTCAAACTTGCTTCATTTGTAGCAATCAGTGCGGCGGCGCCGGTAGCAGCCTTAGTTGACCGTCGCCACTCTGAAAATGGCAGAACATGAATTAATTTTCTTTCACTCGGGCAATTATTCAGTGAGTCGTAAATCATATCACGTGTATGTAGACATTGGAACGATCTTGCACTGATTTCAAGATAAACTGGGAATGTTGGTTGGTGCTAGTGGCGCTCCTTTGTTAACATTCGTGTCAATCAGAGTTCGAATCGAAAAGATCTGCGCTCGAGAAAGTCGATGTATGTCAAAATTGAAAAAAAAACAGTAGATCGGAGCATTTTATACACTTAAAAGTGACATGGTGTAATGTAATTTATGATGCTACAAAAATCTTCCAGAAGAAATTCGCTTCTGTGTTGTTTCGTCAGTGTTGTTTTAGCTGCTTAGTTTCGGTCTAGAGCTTAGATGTGATGCGTTGATTCTGATATAAATTTGCATAACGTTTCTAATACCTACATTTATTAAAAGATGCTCGGAACTTTGTTTTTAACTGCGACGACTTTAATTCCATCGTTGATACTGCTCCGCCGACTACGATTTAACCATCCGAACGCCATAAATCTCGGCATCTCTTGTTCAGCCTTCGCTCCCTATGTCCTGTCGCTAAGAACCAGCGCACAACTTTTTCTCAAGGGTGAAAAAGTATGTCTATAAAGCGATAAATTTCATCCCATTAATTCATAATTAACGCACGCAATACCAACTGTCAGGGAAACGTTATTTTTCTTCCCCATTGTATTTGAGCGTCGAGCAAAATACTGCCTGTGCCGAGAGGGCATTCAGGCGAAAGTGTGAATATTACAACAATAAAATGTATCATATCTCGTTTGCTGTGCGCGTTCATTAAATAATAGTTGGTGTTTTTTTTGGGCAACCCGCCTCCATCCCATTACAACTTTCTAGACAAATGACAAAAGGTCGCACTCGCGCGCCCCCGGAATGGCTCTGCACGCATGTCTGCATGCTGCCACGGCATCTTCCGCCAAACGAGCGACGATCATTGCACACACGGGACACTTACTGGCTAGGGCAGCAGGCGGCGATTGAATGCATCCTAACAATAACGCGATAAATAACGATAATGATAGCAAATTAAATGTCAACGCCTACCTAAATCATATATTTTCGCGCTAGGCCCGACGACGAAGAAATTCTTTTTTTTTTCGATTAACGCCCTCTCTACCTTTTCGCTACGAGGCTTTAAAAGCAGAGTGGTAGGCCGATCCAATGGCTGTACCTCACGGCGGTCATCTATGTACTGCGAGGCAAGATTTAAACACCAAATGAAGTGGGTTCTATTGGTTTGATGCACCCTGGAGTGATCTCTATCAGAGGGCGGTCTGAAAAATGAACATTACTTAACTTTTTTGAAGGTAAAATTTTCTGAAAAGGTTTCATACTTAAAACTTATAGTATGCACGCTTTTAATCGGAAGTATCTCATAATCTGCTTGGTTTAGAATAAAACGCCTTTAAAAGAAAATATGTCGTATTTATTTCAGTTTAAGGATACAATATTGGTTTTGAAGAATTCTTTCGAATAAAAATTTAAGCTTTCACCTATCCCGATATTAGCAAGTGGACCAGTTACACAGTCAAGGTCGCCCAAAGGGCTAGGAACGAAAGGTAAGGAGGAAGAACACAAAGTCGGAGAAAATTGGAATGTCGTTGTCTGGAGAAATTTCACTACAGATGATCTCTCCGGAGTGGTTGGTAGCTTAGTGGCTCGCCAAAATGGACGAGGAACTCTCAGTACTAGCTAGCAGATAAATGGGAACGAGTTGCGCCAAGAAGCACAAAAGTTCGTGTCTAAATAGGTGACGATATTTGCAGCAGAGTTGAGCAGGTCAGATATACCGCTAAGGTTGGACAGATTGCAAACAACAGAAGCAATGGGACAAACTTGAACGATTAATATAAAATAAAAAGATCAAGTGCACAATCCCTACTGAAGTTATAGATTTAGCCTGTAGTCTGAACTACTACAAACCAATCAGACACTAAAACGAGCCAGCAGGCAGCGGCGTCCATCGCAGATTCCTTCTTGATACCTGACATTTATCTAATATGTTGAGCTGAGTTGATTGGTACACAAAACTCGGCCCTCCAGGCCTCAGAACAAATGTTTAACGTTCGCGGGTCTCTATACTTTTCTTTTATAAGTTCTGCGCACGGGTCTGGGCATTTAATACATGGAATGTGTATGCAAAGTTTGAAATAAATCGGTGAAGTAGTTTTTGAATGGCAGTTAACACCGCGAATCGTGTTTTTCCAGAGATGTTCTACAGAAGGTTCGTCTTCAAGTTGCTTGCGCATAGGTTTGCATAGAAAATTTACAGAATATTGTTGAAATGATACATTATAATGTGCAAAAGTTTCAGTCAATTCGCTTCGCCTAAATTACTAAAAAATCGCCGCTTTTAAAGCCTGAAACCCTCACCCCTCCCTTAATAGTTTGATACTTGAGGAAGTTTTTCGTATTTTCTGCAGTGGAGAATCACATTGCGGACATCTGCAGTGATCCCATAGCAGTCGCCCACTGGTGACGAAGTTTTCTTTTTCATGAAATCGTGTGTCAGCCGGGTATGCCCTATTCGTAGCTGGGTAAGCAGTTAAGCACTCGGCCGAATTCGCAGACCATCAACGGTACCTCTGATAGCTGTTTTCATTTGATTGTCGGCGTCTGCTCCTGGAACGGCTATTTGTATTTTGCCTCTTCGTTCACGCGGATGCCAGCGTGACCAGCAGAGATTAACTGAAAGACGTCGGATCATAGCTTCAATCTTCTGGATCCACGGATGCTTGGATGTGCCAGCTTCAATTGCTGATAAACAGTTGGCTGAGTCTGTCATTATCAGTAGGTCGTTGGACATGCAGTATGCTGTTACCCTGTTTTATTGCAAACGTTTCAGCTGAGAACACGCTGACTGTTGGAGATGTTCTCTAAACATTCACACACCTACTGCATTATCGTCTTACCAAATGGACCGGTAAAAATATTCCGACCGCCTTTGTAAATTGTACTAGGGGTAAATCCACATTATTCCTACTTTTTCCAGCATGCGAATGGACAGTCGGATTATGGTTTGGAGCACTAGCAAGTCAAACGGTAAGGTGCCTCCTTCGTAGAGTGACAGAAGAAAATGACCCCTATCGGCCCATGCCTGAGTCGATTCCTTGTCTCACCAGGAGTACTTGCTCCAAATTTGAAGCAAATCGGACATGTCTAGCTACCGGACCAACGAGCCTGAAGTTTGTATGGGATTTTTCGACAATTTACATGGAGAAAACCCACTAACTCGCATTTTCGCCGCTAGGTGGCACTGTATGCATAATACTATCACTGTAAGTGAAAATAAGAAAGATCATTTAATTGCCTACAACTTTGTCGAAGACTGCTAGTGAATCCGGCTTTGTTAAAAGAAGTTATTAAACTTTTAACGAAGTGATGTCTGAGTCAGTTTTGCATGGGGCCTAGCAGTGCATGGTTGTGTATCAGTACTTGATTCACACGAACTAAAGATTTTGTGAGATAATGGTTCGGTTTAAGTCAAAAACATATTCGGAAGTATTATAGTAAGTAATACGACTCATGTTTTGGTTAAAAAATTTTAGTTCCACATTTTACCGCATAGAGAGCGCTAACACTAACTTTTCAACGGAAAGAGATAGAGATTAGTTGTCTTCCACAAAGTTGTAGAACAAGCATTTTTAAATATTTCTTCCGAACATCTTGATATTCTATCTCACTTCTATGAAAAGTTAGTGCTGGCGCCCTCTATGCAGTCACAGGTGGAACTAAAATTTTCTAACCGAACCATAACTCGTATTATGTACTACAATTCTTGTGAACGTACTATTCAGCTAAATCTAACCATTATCTCACAAAAATGTATAGTTGGTGGGAATCTAGTACCGATAATCAACCATGCACTGCTAGGCCCCATGTAAAACTGACTCAGACATCACTTCGTTAAAAGTTTAATAACTTTTTTGAACAAAGCCGGATTCACTCGCAGTCTTCGACAAAGTTGTAGGCAATTGAATGATCTTTATTATTTTCACTTACAGTGATAATACTATGCGTACAGTGCCACCTAGTGGCGAAAATACGAGTTAGTGGGTTTTTTCCAAGTAAATTGTCGAATAATCCCATACAAACTTCAGGCACGTCTGGTAGCTAGACTTGTCCGATTTGCTTCAAATTTGGAACACTTATACCTGGTAGGACTAGAAATCGACTCAGGGGTAGGCCGATTGAGTTTTCAAAAATTCGTCATTTTTCTGGGCACTCTACTCCTTCGGCTATGATGGCTAAGATCGGACTTGTAACGAAAGCACCGGATGCAAATTTTACCATCCTGTTGAAGGTAGGCGTGAGAGTTTTGATGACGAAATCTTCGCCCATATCAACGAGTCCCACACAATACAATAGTCGCGAGGTAACAATTTGTAGCAAGAAAGCTCGTCGACAACGTGGTAGCTTAGCTCCGATCGTTTTTAGGATACGCAACCTAGATTTGCATGCCCTCTGTGTCAGCTTGTATTGTGCTTTGAAGTTCAGCGATCGATCAAGAGTGATACCAAGGGTTTTGACATGATTTTGTGTCGATATAGCTACTTTATCAATTCTGATGGCTTATGTAGGCTCTCGACGAGCATTCGGGCTACAGTACAAGATGCTGGGTTTTTTTGCTGAAGTCGTGAATCTAACGCTTCTCGCCCATCTATCAACTGCTTTCATCGCTGAGTGTAGTTTTCGATAGAGTTGTTATTCTTTCTTATCCCGCTCTACAAGGAGGATGTCGTTGGCGTAAAATAGGACTGTTACAGTATTCGTAATCACCCGGAAGATAGGTTGAATTGCTACGAGAAATAGGGTAACACCATTTGCCAACTGTAGCGTGTGCGGTAAATGTCCATCGACGTTTAGCTGGAACGTTCTCTCTGACAGATAACTAGTGAGAATGTTTATCAGGTTTCCGCGAATCTGCCCCTTTCGTAATGTTCGAAGAATCTCATATCTCCAGGTGGTGTCGCAAGCCTTCAACAAGTCAAGCGGTGCTATGAGGCAATATTTATCCTGATTGGGAAGTTATCTATCGAGTTCCGCAAAAGAAGTATCAGGACCCCGGCCAGATCTGAAAGCATGTTGTCTGTTGTCAAGTCGTCCGTTCGCTTCTAGATCGGTAGTTAGCCGTCGATTTACCACTCCGGACCTGTAGAATTACTTCGTCCTCTATCGAGCGCCCACACAAGCTCATTCAGAGTGAAGTTGTAGTTGTAGATGTCGCCAGTCTCAGGTACAAAGTTAATACGGTTTCGTTCGGACTTCTGATTCTCAATTTGAAACAAAGAAGGAAGGCTGGATGTTGCCGATATTGCGCTGCAACGCTCTGCTAGTTCGGCCACTTCTTCTGCGTTATCCGTGTACCCAGCTGATCGTTTAATAACGGCTGGGTGATGCTGACGGTTTTCCCTTTACGTGTTCACTGTCTGCAACATTTTCCTTGCAGTGAAGTTTGGGGATATTTTCGCGACAAATTCCTCCCACGATCGTTGTTTGGCACTACCAGTTACGGTTTGATTTTCTTATTGCTGCCCACGCTCCCTGAAAGCTGTTTAGTGTTTTCGTGGGTCCTCCATTTCAATACGCTTCCGTACTCGGAGTGCTGCGTTCGCTAGGATACTGATGTCACAGTGGCGTAGTAAGAAAATTTTGGGGGGGGGGGGGGTATATGAAATTTTTTTGTATATATATGAAAAAATGTTCAAAAACATTCTGAGCAGGAAAAAATGTTCAAAAACAACAACTCAGGGAACGGATTTGGGTAGTCAAGGTAGTAAAGCTGTTGGTATAGAATTAATGCTCTTCCCCTACGAGGACAATCTGGGCGGCAAATTGCAGACTGTCTAATTTACTGAGCCCTTCAGTTCCCTTGTGCCATTCAGTACCACTTCCTCGTTGAGCTTCCGACTGGTTCGCGAACTACTCGGTCTAGTCCCCGACGGTAGATCTAGCCTACTCCGACGAAAAGTTCCCCGGCGAGAGAAGTTCGAGCCAACCAGCCAGGTGCTGCGGTCATTTCGGCGATTCCGGTAAAGTAGGGCATCCGGTTTGCTGGAGCCCCGGCGCGACTGGTGGTGTATCGTCGCGGTCTACACGGTCTCGTTCCCGGCGGTGAATCTGACTACGCTGACGGAGAGGTCCCAGACGAAAGAAGTTCTCCCGATACCGATTCTTATTTGGTTTCAGTACTACAACTTCTTGAGCCCTTTGGCTCCGTGGCCGGTGCCATTTAGCACCCCAACTCCTTTAAGCCCTTTAGTTCTCTTCTTGGGCCATTTAGCACTACTTCTTTGATGATCCATTCAGCTCCTCAACTTGTTCGCGAACAACTCGGTCTATTCCCCGACGATGGACCTGAACTACTCCGACAGAGAATTCCTCGGCGCGAGAAGTTCTCCCGAGATCGAGCTAATCAGCTAGGTGCCAAGGTCAGTTCGGCGATTCTGGTGAAGCAGGGTGTCCGGTGCACTCGTGCGCCGATGACCCGTGACTAATGGTGCCTCGTCGCTGTCTACTCAGTCTAGTCCCCAGCGGTGAATCTAGCTTACACTACCGGAGAGTTCCCTGGCGAAAAAAGGTCTCCCAATATCGATTCTTCTTTGGTTTTCGCTATTTTCTATCGGAACCACCGGTGGGGTGCCGTGGTCGGTCTGACGAATCCGCATGGAGCGTGACGTCCGGTTCGCTGGCGTTTCGACGACTCATACTCGCTGCTCTATTGCAGTCTACTCGACTAGTCCTCGGAGGTTCGATGTCCATTCCGTTGTAAGACGGTCATGATCCACATCCGCGGTTCTCAACCTTTTTCGTACCAATGACTCCTTAGATATCACACTAGGTTGCTGCGGACCCACATAGTTAAACATCAATTTTGTATGCTATCAATATGTTATTTTCAATTTGTTAGGAAACATGACTTGAAATTTCAATATGCACTCGGAAAATATATTTTTCTTCGCGGACTCCCAGCAATGACTTCGTGGCCCCCTATCGGTCCGCGGACCCCTGGTTGAGAATCACTGATCTACATCATATCTCTGTTTACTGCGTTCCACGTCTTTACGTTGCTTGTCATTCTGTAGGCTACATTATCCGGGTTGATGATGGTGAGGACCGTTTTAAGTAGCTCCCTGCACATCACTCCAAACCTCGGACATTCAAAGACTCTCCTCGGACATTCAAAGACTTCAAACCTCGGACATTCAAAGACGCTCCGGTGTCTCCTCGACGATCTCACACTCCAAGCACAGTGCTGCCGTTGCGTACCCACACCGATGAAGATACTCCTTAAGCAGCCGTGCCTCGGTAGGAGCTGTGTCAGGTGGAAGGTCATCTCTCCGTGCTTTCTATTGACCCACGCCGATAGGTTTGGATGAGCCGGTTGGTCCACTTTCCTTTCTCCGTATTGTCCCATTCCTGCTGCCACGTCACCCTCGAATCGATTCTCATCATCTTCCTCACGTTTCTGGCGTTTCATTGTTTGTAGCACTCCTCCGTCAGGGTAATGCAGATGGGGATCATCTCGGCGACAAAGCATACTGCCTCCGGTACGCAATCGCAACTCGAACGACCAGCAATCGAAGCATTCTGTTCAGCTTTTCGCGGTTTCATTGTCTCCGTCACCGACACCTCCATTTCTTCAAGTGTCTCACCGTTAGTGACACATCGTCCACGAAACCAACGATTTTCACTTTCCTGGGAAGCCGCAGTGTTAAGACCCCATCGTACATCCCATTCCAAAGTGTTGGACAGAGAATGGATCCCTGAGGAACGCCCGCTGTGACTCGCATTGCATATTGTCCGTTTGTTCGTCTGGTACAGCAGTGCTCTACTCTGGTAACATCAGTTTCTGCACCTTCCTCATTTCGGGGATTACCATCATCTAAAGACTTCAGCAGTAGCATCCTGAATATGTCCGGATATGCTAGGATCGCAGCTTTCAGCGCCACGGTTGGTATTCCATCCGGACAGGGGTTTTCTCTGATTTTAGTCACATCGACGATTCTTTGAGCTCGTCGTTAGTCACTTACCACTCGGCTGTGTTACCTCCTTCTTCTTCGCCGTACGGTGTCGGTGACTAGGTAGTTGAATCGTGATTCGGGAAGAGACCCTCAACGATTATCTTTAGCTTACCCGGGTATATTTCAGCTGGAGTCGACGGACCCTCGTCTTCGTCATGACGACGTCCCCCAGGGATTGGCGTTTATTTCTCAGCACTAAGGCTTGCTAAGCTTGATCTCCCGTTTTAAAGAGTCCCTACCTTCTCGAAACGTCGCTTGCGCTCCTCTCTCACTCACCGTTCTTACGATCTGAGCCCGCCTTCTGAATCTAAGACAAGAAGCGTGTACGCCGTCTACTGCATGGCCCTAGTTTTCGTGACATTGTATCGTCACAAGCCGTCACAATCCTTCTTGTTAGATCAGCCGCATCAACGTACTTGATTACGTTGTTCGCCGAAGTAACTAGGTTTTCGTTAAAGTCTTTCGTCTTCCACTTTAGCTTGCGGCCCGTCCTTCTTCGTGCTGCAGCAGGGTTCCATTGGCTGCTGCGGTAGCGAATCGCCTGGTGGTCTCTATGGGAATACTTCTCTCACACTCTCCAGTCCATGTTCGTCGTCAGTCAAGGACTACAGAATGTGGCGAAATTTCTCTCGGTACCGATATCCGTTTCGTGAACCAATAAGCTCCCAGCTCCTCGCTTCGCCGCGATTTACTTGTTATAGTCCTCGGCGGTTGAGCTAGCCTCCACACCGTGCCGTCAGGTAGGTGTCGAGTCTGCAACCAATTTTCACTACAAGGAAATATTTTCACAAGATAACTTTAGCAAATGAAACTTTGAGAATTTTATTTAAAATTTTAGGCATATTTTTGTTTAACATATTGAATTTTTGCAAAATTCTCCAAAATGTTTCGGGAGGGGGAGGTTTCGTCCCCAAATCCCGCCCCCCCCCCCTACTACGCCACTGTGATGTCAACATCAATCCACTTAAAAGGCGCTCCATGCCGAATGGCAAGGTCAACTCCATGCGACCAGTGTTGACAACTACCAGTCTGAAGCAACAGAATATAGATCTTGCCGATGAAATCGGCTGGGAGTACTCGTTTATCCATTTTGGTTTCGTGTAGAATCAATCAGGCTTGGTTCGTATTCAGTGATGAGCGTTGGAAGGAGTACTACACTTCCCTCACTTCCAAACCGATCTATCTCGTAGTCAGTATTCGTGTGTGGGTTGCCTTTGGTATCTAAACATTGGCGAATATCTAAAGTGAGGATTATCGAAGAAGTTGGTTAGGAGGCGTCTGGGTAATCTCAATTTCATCGTCTGAATAACCCATGGGATCGTTGATGGTAGTAGTAGCGCTTTTCTTTGGTGGTGTGCTCAAGATATCGGGTGAGGTTGTCACGGGTTCGCTGAACGGGGTGTGTTGCTTCAGTGGTCTTTCTCGCTTCGAATCCATATTAACCGCTAGTGAGTTGTTCCTGGATCTCGTTACTTGCCCGATGGGCTGGTTCGTTTATTTCTGTTCTTTGCCGTACTGCGGTTTCTCTGGGCTTACGAACTATTGTTTCATCTAATGTATGTACGCCACCATATGTTCGATTTTTTCGTCCTTGCATTCAGTGTCCGCCAGAAGTTTTGCGATCTGCATTGCCAGCTTCAGTTCTTTTAGTTTTAGGATTTCACTTGGTTGTGCTACGGCTAGGGCGTAGCTTCCTTTACTTTGCTTTTTAGCTTGTTTGCGCACTTCCGGGAATGTAATTTGAATTATCGAAAATTTTGATATTGATTGCCTCTACTACTACTAACTTGTTGGACGGTGGTCGCCTTCATAATTTCGACAGTACGCAGCTTCTCCACATTCTTCTTCGCCGTGTGGTTCTTTCGGGCAGTTAAAGCATTGCAGCATTGTACCGGGTATGTGACCTTGCAGAAGGTCAAGATTAGTGCTGGCGTATTCACTCTTTTCCCGGCTTCGTTTCGTGTAATTCGCTATACACGAATCACTCCCTAGCTTAGAATTTCTTGTAAAACATCCTTCTCTTCCATGTGAATCAGATCGTAGTAGGAAATAACGATCCGCTTACGTTCAGTTTCGGGTAGGCTTCAGTCACTACTTGCCGTCAATGAGCTGGGTCATTTTATGTAACTTAACGACTTGGACAGGGTTCCGAACTCGAAGGGTATACCGTGTCCCTTGAGCTTCGATATTCGCAACATCGATTTATTGATAACGAACGGGTTTTTAGGCAATGGTAGGCCGTCTTTACCTGCCAACTGCAGGAATGTCAGTTCACCAAATTTGTTCGTCGGGTCGATATACTCCGGAAGTCTTCTTTTACTTGGCCCTCCCGAGTCACCGTATTAGCGGCGGCCATTTTGAATATCACCCCAGTTGGAAACTGAGATGTGACACGGTCACCCGATACCAACCCCACATGGACAAAAAGTTTAAGAAAAGGATGTGATGATATCTTATTTGCCCCTTCAACGTCGACTTTTCTGGGGTGTTCCTACGGTGCTTTCAATGGATATAACGCAAAAAATTATCACTTTGCAATTTGTTCCGTTTATCGCTATTTCAATATTTTTGGCACGCACTGTGGCGTTAAATTCGTACTGTACCGCAGATTTAAAAAAATTCTTTTTCTACAAACTTTTCATCAGTTTTTCAACTCGAAAAAAACTTGCTTCTAGCCCACCGTCACACACACAGCCGACACAGCAAGCGAATGAAACCGGCCGGACAACCTCAGCGATGGCTGTTTGTTTTGCGTGTATTGCCACGTAGGTAAACTAAACTTCACTTATTTCAGCCGTTTCACCAAATTTTGACTGCTTGTCACTGAAGAATCACTTCGCACTAGTTTTGACCGAGGCGAACGCGAAAAACTCACTAAAAGCGCCATGTAAAACTCGAGAACGCGCGCTGTTTGTACCGTACGACACGGTGTTTCCAACTGGATAAATGCGAAAGGCACATTCCGGTTAAAAATGTTAAAGTTGTTGCTGATTTCGAAAATCAACACTTCAAGTATAACAAATACAATATTATAATTGAAGTTGATAAGGACACTTAAAGCGATCTGATGTCAGAGCTTACATGTCTTCAGAAAACTTTTCCATTATTTGTCGTTCTACAACTTCGCTGGAGGTCGTTTGGCTCTAGCTAGAATGTTTAAAAAGAATTTGATCTTGGTAAAATTAACACCACACTAACTGTTGTTTTAACAAAAAGAAGGGGCTCACAAGCTGCGGAAACTTCTCCAAAGATTTAATAAGGCTAAGCTGTTTAGTTTTAGTAAAATCTCAAAACAACATTTGCATTCTGAACCACTATGCAATCCTATATAATATTTTACTTTTGATCTTCCAAAACTACCCGTAGGCTGTAAAAAGTCACTATTCTGTGATGATACTAGCATCTAGCATCGCTTCAGGTAAAAGTCCAAGAGTCAATTGCAGTCAACTGCAATGATGCTTGACAATTTTCAATAATAACCTGAAAAAATAAAAATAAACTTCTAGCCTGGCAAAAACGCAATTCATTGTTTTTGCGCATAAACCAAAGGCTTCTTCTCTTAATCCAAATAATAATCATATCATTAAATTTAATGGCTTGAATTCAATGTAGTCAGATCAAGTTAAATAATTAGGTTAAATTGCGTTAAAAAGCTTACTTTCAAGGATCACAATGAAAGAATCCCACCAAAATACAACAAATAGATAAAATGTTTTAAACAGAAATTCTGGGCTCTGCCTAGAAAACAAACTAATCTATAAACAAATATTGTGATCAGCTTGGCTATGTGCAGTACCAATAAGGACAAGTTGTTCTGCTACCATGAAGAAAACGCTTCGATACATTTAGAATAACATCACGAAATTGATTTTGAAGTGCCCTCCCGTGTTTAGCGCAAGCGAGTGGCACGGACTCGCAAATATAGAAACATTATAAATTATGACGAACAGTATTATAAGCAGACAAAAATTGCTGCAATCATCAATTGCAATGATTAGTTCTTTTTTATAGTTTATAAGTAAGTTTTAAAGTTTTGTTTAGCTTATTTATTCACATGACAAGTAGGCTCTGTACGGCAAAAAGTATTAAACTGCGGATGCATATTATATCTAATAGTAATTAATCGAATCATGTAAGCAATAGGGATGAAAAATCATCATTCGTGGTTGAACACCCTATATATTAAATGCAATGCAATGTAAGCTTAATAATATAATGAAATACAAAAATATATATCTAAAAAAGAATAAAAATCAGGCTCAACCTTGAACTACAACACTTTGTAAACAAATTGCTGTCTAAAGATTCCAGTACCGTAAAAAAGAAGTTTACCGATTCTAAATCGACAAAGCTAACATGAACTTTAAGTGAGAATGGGTGAATAACCTTACATTTTCCGCAAACAAATTGGGTCACATTTTCAAAACCGCCGTGTTTGTGAATATTCTTGCCCGCAAATATATCGGTCTACCTTCAGGCCAACAAGAGATAAGCCACTCTAAACTATGTAGTTCTTATCTTTATTCCTTGTACTCTGTTCCTTCCGAAAAAAACCCTGCTTTTCCAACCTTCACTTACATCAGTCTCGTGCTATGTACAGAGCACTTATGTCCCAGTACAACTTGAACAGCAGCAGAAAAACGTCATCTCTGCATGTGATGACGATCATTAAAAATATGCAAATTCATCTTGTCTTGACTCTATAGATCTCCTCTTGTCTATCTCTCTCTGACTGTCTGTCTCTGTCCTTGTTGCACTCACCCTTTTGGTTTATTTATATTTTCTTCTTCGTTCTGTTTTACTTCTTGAAACTTTACAACGGCCACTCGTGCTCCACCACCACCCGTTTACCATCACCCAGCTGCTGGGTGGATCCTTCCTGGGCTGACTGATGTCGAACGTTGGATAACCGCTTTTCTTTTTCCTGCTCGTTCTTATTCCTCGCCCCCAGAGCTCTTATCAATCGCGCCAGCGAACAATGGGACGAACCTCTTGTGATCTGGCCCAGCTGCTCTGGGGCTTCCAACAACGCAACGTAACGCCAACGGCTTGTGGATTGCGGAGGGAGGCTCCACTTCAACGCGTGGTGCTGAACTTTGGCTCTGCGATGATGCTCCTGATTTTTTTTTCATTCTACATACCTACCTTATTTTTCCTTTGTTACTTCACACCACCGCTACTCGGATGGGATGAATGGCTTTTCGTTCAAGTGGGACACTTGTGAAAAACTTGACGGTGATGCATTCGGTTGGAATGTTCTTGAGCGATTTGCCATATTTCTAATTTGCAAACTAGTGTGCATTGTGCCGAAGATTTGCTAGCGGAGTCGCTCTAAGATCTTGCCTAATAATAATTATAGTTTTAGGGTTGGACAATCATCAATGTTCCACTCATCTCGCTATGATCAAATGCAAAAATCAACAGAATCAATATTCCTTACTTTTCCTTTCAGATGAACCTCCCAGGTCAGAGTACCACATACAAATTACGATACATTTTATTGTTAACCCTCGCCGTTGATGCATCGAGGTGTTCCATTTGCGGCTTTATGATTCATGGTTGATGCGTGGGTTTAATTCGGAGCTCGCATTCAATTGAAAAACCTTCAACATCATCAATATTTTGGTTTGAGAGAGTGTTTATTTTCCGCCACTCCGTCCAGTTTCGTATCCTTCTTTGTGTCTGCGTTAGCGGATCGTTTCATTGTGTATGGCCATGCCCACAGATTATTTCCAGGTAAAATGTGGAGAAAAAAGCATGTGAAATGAGCCCGCGCCCACCCACCGCCAATTCTGAGTGCAGTCATTACGACACTACGAATCGGTCGGCGGCACAGTACCGGAGTGAATACTGACTATTTTTGCATTGCGAGCTGATCTTTTTCGCCAAAGAAAAGCTTTTTCGAATATTTAGGTACATGGATGATGTAGGAAAATTATATGAATTCAAAATATTACACAAACAGTCCCGACAAAATTTTTGGTGTTCCCAAATAGAATATCCGATATTTTAATTACAATTAAGCGCCTGCTAAAATAATTGCGAACTTACTTCTCTGTGGTAAGAACCAATCGAAAATAGATAGTGGCTCTGTTATTGTTCAAAAATCACTTTAACACACAATTAAAGCGGCTCTTTATGGTGTTCTTGATATTTAAAATTTATCCAGTTCCATTACCTATGCCTTTGATTATTAATATCATTCAACTGGTCCAAGCAAGAGGTTTCAGTACAACTTAAACCACGTGGTTGAAAGTGAAATGAGATTAGTATTACCGTGTACAAAAAACAACAAAATAGAGATACGACGACACGATCTGGAACCGCTTACTTGCCCCAAGTTCATTTAAAAATCACGTTGCACTACGAACAAGTAGATTCGTTTTATTCGTACACAAGTAGTACAAATCTCCTTATTCTGGATGTGAGAAACCGACCAACTTTTGCGAGTTCTGGAAGAGAGGAGGTGTTAGACATAACGCTTTGCTCAGAACGGTTTCTGCAGTTGACAGCTTTGCTCCATTAAAATTGCCCGGAAAGAATGGAATCTTTCCCGCGCTACTGCAAAAGCGATTTGATCAGTGCTGCGAAATTTCAAAATCAGTTACTTATTATTGTTTGTATTAATCGAAGCCAACATTCAGATTCACCGCCACCCTCATTCATTAACTTTTCAAGTGACTGAAATTTCATGCGGAATCTATATTTGGTGCACTTTTGCTCAATAATCCCACTCATAGATAGAATAGAAACGAAATTCAGTTCGCATCTATAACCGAACATGTCCGAACCTGAATGCTCTGTGTCGGGAGAACGAATGACGAAGGAAACGAACCAAACATGTCATTCATCGCGGTGGGCATGAATTGAATTTTGTTTTCTTTCAAGTCTACGCAGGGATATCAATTTTTTCAAGCTCAGGATTTGATATTTTCAAACATGTCTTGAAAAAGATAATGCTTTCCACTCTTACTACCGGCTATATTCCGAAAGCATGGTGTGAAGTAACTGTTAGATTTATTACCAAAGAGGGGCGCTCAAGCCATGCAGAAGACAAGAGTTTTAGGGCTATCAGCTTAAGTTCTTTTTTTCTAAAAGTTTTGGAACGGGTAATCATCACATCAGAAACTTTAGTTTAGTTGAATATCCACTGCACAAAATGCAACATGCACACACCTGTATGGGAAATCCACGATCACTCTGCTTCACGGTGTTGTTTACAACATTGAGAAGGCCTTGCTCAAACAATCTAGCTTGGGTGTATTCCTAAATATTAAAGAAAGCTTTTGACAATGTGTCCTTCCAGTTTATTCTGGAAGCGACGCGCGCTCATGGGTTGGATAAACGCAATGCTTAGTATGCATTCTATGCTTATCACTGATACAAGCAGAGATACGGAAGTTGTATATCTGCGGTTGTCCTCAGGGTGGCGTTCTGTCACCTTTGTTAGGGTACCCGGTAGCCGACGAAACTCAATGAGCTTGAATTTCCAATCTTCGCGTTCTTTTTTGACTTAATGCAACAAGCAATTAAGAGCTGTCAAACAGTGGTATCCACAAGTTAAATTATCAGTTAACCCAAACAAAAATTCAAAGGTTTTTTAACGAAGAAGCGAATAACAACCTGGTTTCGTCCCTTGCAGTTTTTTTGATTCTGAGCTACTGTGTGCAGATCTAGTCAAATACGTTGGGAGTTATACTGAATCCCAAGCTGAATTGGTCTACTCACATTGAGTTCAGAGTCAACAAAGCATATATGGTCTTCGGACAGTGCAGACGAACTTTTGGAAAGACCTGGGATCTCAAACTTAAATACATCTACTGGCGCCCATGGCATTGACTGGTTGTTTCACGACAGCTTGGAGAGCTTCCCTCAAGGCCCTTCCAAATATCAAACCATTACACACACACCTTAAACAAGAAGCACTATCGTGTACATACAGACTGCAAGTTACTAGGCTTTGGAACAGTAACCATGTTGATCTTGCTATCAGTCATACACGACTGTGGTCACAAATGCGGTTACAAAAATTCTTGCTCCCAAGGTGGTTTTCCTTACACGACATTCCAAGTGAAGATTCTCTCGAGAGAGGAGTGGTTGTCTGGTTATATGGAGAGAAAACAACAAACGTAACTGGTCTATTACACGGACGGTTCTCTGACGGAGGGATACTATACTGTGTTCCTCCCTACCGATTTCAACAAGTTAAATAAGAGAAAAAATGCGGACCTGGGCTTCGTCCGAGCAGATCAATTTTTGGAGAAATCTACAAACGTGACGCCAAATAAAGGCGTTTACAGATCAACCGTGCCCACTGATTTCGAAAAATCTCCTATATTTTTCGAAGCTACACTGCGGAATGCAGATCAGGGCTTTAACCGGTCACTGCAAACTCAATTATCACTTGGCAACTATTCAGCTTGATGAGTCATTTTCATGTGATCTTTGTGAATCCGACTACGAAATCTCATATCATCTGATATTCAACTGCTGAAACTCAGAGACACACTGAAGTTTCTTATCCAATGGGCTAAAGAGCTTTAGGCTTATTTTCAGGCGATTTGACCAACTTGTGAGTTTAACTTACCTGCTGTTTGGTTTTGTGCTGTTAATTTTTCCACCCTTGCAATTGTTCCTCCTTCCTCGTTCTCCTTTCCTTCCGCTCAGGAATTGATTAGAAGACACGGCAAGGCACAAAACCACGAATACATATTGGGAACGTGCCATTATGCCGGAGCCAATATATTCTGATTCCAGATACACCCGATAGTTGAAGTAATTTCTTTACCTGTCTAACGGCATTTTTGTCGTACGGATTTACTTAACAATACAATTTAAAACAGACGGAACCGAATTACAGAAACCACCCTAAGCATCCACCAAGGACAGATTTGTACGTGCCAATATTGTATTCAGACGGCATTCGGTGGAAGATGCATCACAACTGAATTTTTACGCATCCACTGCTATCCAATCCGAAACGGACTAGGTTGACATCATTAGAGTCGATCGCTGGGTTATGGAAGATGCCGTGAAAACGTCACAAAAAGATGTTCCCTTGAATACAACGTTTGTGCGAATCAAACAATTTTTGGTCGTAGATCCCAACCCGTTCACAGGAGCAGCGAAGATTTGTGTGAAGGCAATGGATGCAATCCTCTACTTCAAGAGTTCATTCTTGAAGTAGAGGATTGCTGAAAAGCATATCCGAGAAAAAAATTAAGACGTGTATGAAGCCAATGCGTCAGTGCGTCATTCCTTTGCGGAACGACCACTTGGAACTGAAGGATGACGGTACTGTTTTAGTTACGCATTGTGCTTGGGCAATTAGAATTTTAGAATCGTGTAGCCATGTCAGAGTAAGAATTTTTACTCTGGAAGGTGTCAGACGAACAGTTCTCGAGGAAAAGGTGTATAGCAGGATTTTTAGTATTGCCATCCATTCCATCACTCGGGACAAACCAGTTGCTTTAGACGTTCACATGTGAACTGGATTTTTTATGTCTAACTAGTGCTAATTTGGGTACTAGTTTAGGTACATCGTCTAACTAGACACCCAGTTTGGACTAGTTACTGACGAGATAAATTCGAAACACAAAGTATCAAACTTAATCATTACCAGTTGTTAGCCCTCGCATGATTATTTCATTCAAGTGCAATACGGGGCAGCACAAAGAAAGTGTGATTGCTGAAGCGCAAGAAAGCATGGACCGGAATGATATGCGGAGATTTTATGCAACTGTCAACTAGTGGCTGCAAGGTGGAAGGAGCATTTCGAGGTTTTGTTGAATGGAGAAAGTGAAAGTGTATCTATGAACAGGATAAGCATTGAAAATGACGGACAAGCTGTAGATACACCATCACTAGACGAGGTTAAGAACGCTATACGTGAGCTGAAAACCGGTAAAGCTGCTGGGATGGACGTCCCGGGGTCAAACACGGTAGTATCAGGAATCAGAACATATTGGCTTAAATGACACGTTCGCCGTATGTAGTCGGGGATTTGTGCCTAGTTGGCTGGATGGACTCATTTGCCCCATCTATAAGAAAACGCACAGACTGGAGTACGCTCGGCGTACAAATTACTGTTGCGTATTCTGTTTAGCAGACTGAGACCACTTGAGGAGTCCTTCGTCGGCGAATACCAGGTTGATTTTCGTGAGAAGCGATCAACCACGGATCAAATGTGCAGCC
Organism: Topomyia yanbarensis; assembly: GCF_030247195.1. NCBI lineage: Eukaryota > Metazoa > Arthropoda > Insecta > Diptera > Culicidae > Topomyia > Topomyia yanbarensis. The sequence continues at coordinate 261,572,138 of NC_080672.1, forward strand.
TGCGGATGATCCTAGACAAATTCCGGAAGTACAACTTGCGGACCCACCATCTGTTCATTGATTTTAAGACGGTGCACGACTCAGTGAAAAGAAATTAGGTGTGGCGGATTATGCTAGAAAATGGTTTCCCGGCGAAACTGATTGGACTGTTACATGCGACGTTGGATGGTTCAAAATCAAGTATTCGGATTTCAGATGAAATCGCAACCTCATTTGTGATCTTAGATGGACTAAAGCAAGTCGATGCCCTTTTGCTGTTCAATATTGCTCTTAAAGGAGCTATCAGGAAAGCTGGCGCCAGGGCTGTAGAGAGAAATTACGGGCCCGGGAGATATAGCATAAAGGCCCCCTCCATCATTGTAGATTTTTCGAACACAGAAACTGTTAATCTCCAAATCTGAAAAATAAATATCAGCTATGTATTTCATGGAGAACTATAGGAGAATAGTGCTGTTAATTTCAATGACTTTTATCCGTTCAAAGGGTGTGAGAATTTTAAGTCTTCTTCCGATTCCGCTTGACGAATGGACCAATATTCAATAGGGCCGAGTTTCTGGTGTGTTGGGAGAGTTCTTGTTCTTGGGCGCCACCAGATCCTTGTAGGCGTTATACCACTACATGTCCTTTTTCCGTAATGGCAGTATTCAAAATTATGAAATAGCAAGTAAATTTCAGTCTTTTAAAACACAATTCACAAAAAAAGATCTTGTTTTTTTCCCACTGCGCGTTAAAATTTGTTCCAAGTTTCAAAGTTTTCCTTTGATTAGTTTCATGCAGTATAAACTTTATTATGTAATAATGTACGATTAACTTTATAATAGAAATTGGAGGAAATTAAATCATACCAACATTGAAACTCTAATAAAATTTTTCAAATAAAACGTTCTTGAAAAAATATTTGACAGAATAACTCCTTCTGTTCAAAGTACGGGCCCCCCTACAGGACTCCGGGCCCGGGGGGAAACACCACGCTCCCCCTACCATCTCGGCGGCCCTGGCTGGCGCGCAAAGGAACGGAACTATCATCACAAGGTCTATGCTATATTTCCCCCAAAGGAGAAACATTGGGTTAACACCAAAATTTCTCACCAGGACGAAAATTTTAGGTGAAACCAGTTTTTGTACGAGAAAGGAACAAATCATATCGATGGTAGGAAGGACGACCACTTTGATTTGACGTAGGACTACGTCTTTGTTTTCGATATGGGGGTGCACTTTGCAAATTCTACAAAAATGGTATGTAACGAAAAGTGGTCCAATTTTAAACGTACATAATTTTAAATTTTCAATTTTTTTTGCGCATATCGCCCCGACACTAGAGGGACGGATATAGCGTTGCCTTGTACGCAGCTCACCTGAGTTCGATTACCAACCCGCACATAGGGTTAGAAATTTTTCCGAAAGAGATTTCTCTAACCCGAAAAAAGGCGATGGACCCTATGGTTAAAACCTCTATAATCAAAATAAAACAAATCGACACATAATGAACGTTAGGTAAAAAACGACTGAGTAAGAGAATTAAAAGACACTAAAAACACAATTTCGTGAACTGAACCATTTACGAAAATCGACCAAGTTCTTGAGATCATGAACCCAGCATTCATGAAACTTTATGTTTCTAAAAAATTGGTTGTGCTAAAAATATGCATGACACTACATTCGAATATTTGGTTGAGTTACCGTATGTTTAGTTTTGTTATGATTTATGTTCATAATTTGGGGATACACTTGTTTGTATAAAGTATATCAACCAAAAGAGCCGACAGTTAAACGATGTTCATGGCTTCAAATCCTTAGTGGAAAAATTTGGTAATTTCTAATTACGTCACCGCAGTGATATTTTATTCCTGAGTTTACTATCGGGTTTTCTAGCAGAGTATCGTGATTTATGATGAAGGTTTCAGGACCTTAGTCACGCATCTCGTGAAATTTAAATTACGAGTTTTGTATCATATTTTTCTGGCGGGGTAGCAAGATTTATGTTCATAATTTCAGGATCGTAGTCACGATTTCGTAATTTATATCCACGTTATCGTTCTTGAGCTTATTATCTTATTCTTATTTGTAAGAAATTTAACTTAAACGGACTCCTCATAATGTAAGGCTAGTGAAAAAACGACTTTTGCAATTTTTATTAATAAAATACAAGGTAAATTTCTCTGGATATATATATGCATAGCCCTAAAGTCCTACGAAATGTAACTATATTTCATCATTATACATACAGTAATTAATGAGGAAACTTTTATTTAAACTATCCTTTAGTTAATTGAAAAAAAAAAACAGAATAAAAGTGTAATGAGTAATGAAGTTGTATGTTTTTTCATTCATTTTTCATATTTTCAATGGTTTCGACAAATAAAAATGGCTAAGATGCTAAGAATCTATGAACTGTAATTTTCTAAAGGCTAGGTCGAACGTTCTAGCATTTAATGAATTCTTCCCAATATCTTTCTTTGGTTCCAATGGTAAAAACTTCAATTGAAAAAATGGTCAAAAATTGTCCAAACCATCTCAAATTTGTCATTTAAGCTAACTTTGAGACTTGTTACAATATGAGATATAAAAAAACGCAATAGCCTAAAATATAAAAATACTAACTTCGAATAACTTTACTTCAAAAAATCCCAAAATACTCCTAACTGAAAAATATTAGGACTTAATTTGGTAGAAAATTTTCCTAGTTTTCCTTTCTCAAAAAAGTTATGTAGCATCTTTTTTGAGAAAGCGGACTGCAGAAAAATTCACAATGAATGTACACAGAAATAAAAAAAAAATGAAAAGCGATATAGAACAACGAATACAGTAATCAGCCTAATTTGGACCGCTCTTTATTTAGGATGCTGTTCATACATTTGTCTCCTTTAGTTCCAATTCTTCCAAATTCGTTTGATTTAATGAAAATAATTACATTCTTGGGGTTGTCTTTAAGACTCAGCATCATCAGTTTATCTCTGATTGCTTCACATTAATAAAAATTCACAGTTGAAAAAAATTAAACCGAGAACGATTCATGATTCCACGAGTGAAAAGAGGAAACGGGAGAAGTGATGCAATTTAAAATTGGATTTAAGAGTATAATTTAATTGTTTTTTCAATTATTTAATAAAAAATTTTACTTAGAAGTATAGAATAATAAAAGAAAGGATATTGCGTTCTTAGTGAAAGTCCTAGTTTTAATCCACTTATTAATGTGGTGCGGTTGCGGTAATACCGCGCGGTAAAAGCTCATTTACCGCACCGCATCTGCGGAAAAAGTGTCACGCTGTACCGCAGGTCTTGCGGTGCGGATGCGGTAAATACCGCGCGGTTGCGGTAATTACCGCAACCGCGACGAGCCCTGCGAAGTAGTCTTTATTATTTTCTCATTCTACTGCTGGTGCCTATTACTGGTGTCTAATATAGGAATCGAAAACCAGCTCACGAATACTTGAATAATATTTTATGATTTGTGAACTATTTCACTGGTACGCACAATTAGTCGTGAATATTACACTAGGAATCATTAACTAGTTCACGTATCCATGAATAATCTTATAATTTTGTTTACTAATTCACGACCACGAATAGCGAGCAGTTAATATTATACTCGGAATCATGAAACAGTTCACGAATCCATGAATAATATTTTATGATTTGTGAACTATTTATTAATTTTGATTTAAATTTGAATAATATTTTATGATTTTGTAAATTATTTCACGAGCATGGATATTGAATTGTGACTTATATATTAGGAATAAGATCACGAGGATTAAAAGGATTCATGAATAATATTCCGAGTTTCGTGAAATGATTCACTAGGACATATCCAGACTTTTCATTTAGTGAACTCATCCACGAAAACCAGATCATGATCAAGATGTAATTAATCAAGAATGAGTTAACGTCGTGTGATAGGAATCTGAAAAATGTTCCTGAATCTATGAAATGAAGCAGGAGTCAACCTTTCGTTTTTTAACTAATGTTCACTAAGTTGTAAAGTAGTTCACGTACAGAAAACTGATTTGGTAATGAAGCGGTGACTGAAGTCCACAAAACAAAAATAAATATTTCCACTATTAAAAGCGTTATGCTGGCGTTACCGAAGGGAACTTGAACTCGGTTATAAAACAGTTTTTTTCGTGTAATTTTTCGAAATCACACGAAAAAAATTGTGATTAAATTTGATTGAGTTTGACTGTTGACAATTGTACAACTGAATTAGCAGAGAACCCAAAGTTATATAAATTCTCTCCAAGGGTTGCGCAGCTAAAAATTTTCTTCAAAAGTTTATAGAACGAAAATCTCCACTCAGAATCAAAGAAAAGTGATAGGTATATTTATATAAAACACGCTACATCAGCTTTCCCCGATCCAGGCGGACAGCTAACAGGAACATTTTTGCATAAATATTCAAACCCGGCTAGAAACAGTGGCGCTCGCAAATCCACTCATGGCATCGTTTCGCTGTGGACTCGAAGCCATTCCGACTGGATCCGGACAGGCAGAAGCTATGGCAACATTCGAAAGGGATTTGCCTTCTTTTGCTTCTTAGTAGGGCCAAGATTTCCTCCTGCTTTGCATCCCTTACCAGGAGGACGGTCTCCCGCGAGAGCCGGTAAATTTCCTTGCATTCTCTCAAGAGGCTTTAGGGATTTCGTGAATATTGAAAAGGATTTCGCCCGCCGCCATCGCCCAACATCTTGGCTGGGTTAAATTATTGATGTAGCGCCGCAGCACGGTGACAGCTCCGGGAAAGGCGTCGATATGGATGACGAGTTTTTGTGCTATTCGAAGCAACAAAACAGCACTCAGCTTCGACGCTCAGAGCTTCTTAGATAGTTGCTAAGAATTTTTGTATGCAAATCAGTCCGGTTTCCTGTGCTTGTTCCTTGCTTCACAAACAGGTGTTGATTCGTTCCCACTGGGGCCGAAGAAAGCAGAAATCCGCTAAAATCTCGTGCAAGTTTGACTTTCGTTTTATTATTGTTCTGGAGTGAGGAAAGGATCTTTAAATATTGAGCGTCTCAGGGAGGAAGCTCGTCGACACACATTTGACTGATTGCATACTATGTGGTATGTACTACTGAATAGACCAGCATACTTTAAGGTTTTAATTTTAATTTCCCGTTTTTGTTTTTCTTGCTAGTAATAATTAAAAAACTAAATCAGAAAAAATAAATGATACATTTAAAAGACACGTGTTTCAATCTGGTAATTGCCTGAATTGCCTGAAAACACCTACAGCGGATGTAAACCAATTTCACCGATGGTAGTCGCAAAAAATCTCACGCTACATATACTTCTTCGAACATAAGTTTTCCGGTTGATTCAGAGGGGCTCCTTTATCTACAGCAGCATGTCAGAATTGTAAAGAAGGACGGTAAAAAATCCAAAAGAAAACTGCTCATTTCCCAATGGAAATGTCCCTCCCCCCGTCAAATTCGCTAAAGGCCACAATTCCAACTGATTTTGATTGAAGCCGTCAGCATGGTGCCTTCACAAATTCAAACGTTGAGTTGACATGGCTCAAGCGGTTTATTCGTCCGCCATCGCCACCGATTGCTCGTTTGTACAAACAATTTCGATTTAAATCCGCACTTAGTCCGATAGCAGAATTTTTTTCTGTATTTTGCGCTGAGGTCACGGTTTCGCGAGAGTTCAGGGGGCTCTGGGCAGCTGTTGACTGAGGCGCTCGAATCGCTTTGTTACATTAAGAGGACGAATAAATCCATTCAATTTATTCCGATGCACGAGGACGCGTGGTAGGTTGAAAACATGATTGCGATGAGTGGGTAAAAATAATGGCATCCGAATATTTGAATATCGTTGGGAGTTTTTTTTGTTGGTCTTGACAGTACAGGTTATTTGGAATTGTTTAGCCAAATTACCTATCTTTTTAATATTTGACTTCATATTAGAGCTTGTAGACTATTTCAAATCTTTTGACCGAAGAAAGATGTTGAAAAAATATCAAGTACCGCAGAGATTACAAAAATAACTTGAAATTCATCAAATGATAAAGTAAAGCACACTTTATATGCGGAAGTGTTCTCTGCCTACTTTGTCCCCTTTGTATGTCAGGCAAAAATTTATAATCGAGCAGTCACAAAAATCTTCGAGTAAGGTATAATAGTGATAATAGTCATAAAAACAACCCCATGCCGTAACGTGGCAGTTAAAGTCTCCAAAGAATAGACTCGGTGCTGGAAGGAGTTGTTCAATATCACAGAGCCGCTTGCAGCTAGCCCAGGCTCCAGGGGCACTATAGATAGAAGAGATGCAAATATCCTGACTAAACAAGCGACAACTTCAATGCGGGCTGAATAGCTGAGACACTTGACGTTTTTGGTGTCCCTGGAAGCGTTGAAAGATCTTTGTCGTGATGATCTCAAATTTCCAAAAGATATTCGATTCGGAATCGTGGCAGCTCTTTCTCGATCGGGTATATTCGGTGGGCCCTTAAGGAAAAGTCTTCAGCCTTTACATTATGTAGAACAAGTGTAGAAATTTCCTTACTCTCCCTATAGCTGCTATGTACAGTTGAAAATGTCTTCTATGAGAGATTGTGGAAGTTACACTAGATTTTACTCTGACTCAAGAGAGTGTAGGAGTTTGTCATGGTTAGTGGCATAGTTTTTTCAGTATTTCTACAAAGAAATACCTAAACCGACTTAGGAGAACACTTCTGTTTCTTTTCGCACTGTGTCCGCGGGACAGTGCCTGTAAACTCTTCTCATAGTAGAGATACTTTTCAGAAATTCCCACTCCCCATGATTTCCACCGCACTTATCATGCCGGGCCGTATTGGGACAGCCCAATTGCTTGCACTTACATGATCTACATTACAGCGATCGGACGGACGAAGCTTGTCAAAAAGACTGGGCAAAGCACACGAATCTGAACAAATATAGAATTTTGTACCGTTCTTCGTGATTCACCCTGAATGTAATCCTTAGCAATCCATAATCTTTACCGACTAGAGCAGATGTACGGATTCAAACTCGGAATGGTGACTACGCCCTTTATCCCAACATTCTGGACTGGTATATAGAAACCATAATCTTGAGATTATCTGGGTGTAATTTTGAAATTTCGGCCATGGATAGATATAATTTTCTCAGGTCTTTAGAAATCTTTGGATTTCTTAGCGTTTAACTCGGGACCGGAAAAAGACCACAAATAGTCCGACCAAATCCAGTGGATAGGACTTCAAACGGGGAATTGGTAACATTGAGGAAGGATCTTGTTCGACATCCATTTCAACATCAGAGCACGGAAAATAGTAAGAATGTAAAGATTGTGAGTGGAAGAACAGGAATTACTTCAATCGGTGCAAGGGATGAATGTAGTGGATGATATCAATCGGTTCGTCGGCGGCGGAACACGATTCACTAGCAACTAGCACAGAAAATTTCTGCGAAGATCCAATTAAACAGTTCTCGACAGTGAAATTCCATATTCGTTGTTACTGTTATGTCTCCGACAGTGATCTGAGCCCACGGCATTGCTTTGCAGTTTGTTTGTTTGTTTTATTGCAGCTTTAACCGCTTAGGAAGTGTTTTGTAGTCGCTGACTAGCACCACCTCAATTTTTTGGTGAGCTAGCATCCAGTTTTCGATTGTGTTGGTGGTCTCCGCTGTCACCAATTCCACCTCTTGCAGTGTACCGCTTGTTTTCGTTAGATCGATGTCATCAGCAAATCCAAGTCTTAACATTACATTTCGCCTTCCGTTAGGATCTATGCACTCCACTACAATCTGTACCAAAGCTCTCACGTTCGCTTCCTCTCCAATCGCTTCTGCCACAAGTTCTCGATAGATCTAGCTCTTGATCGAGACATGCTTCCTCAACTCAGCATCTCACTATTCGGAGTGCACCTGGTTTTTACCAGTTCCGTATTTTTACTCACTCTTGACACTATGTGTCAATTGAACCGATTTGCTCATTTGCAGTTTCAATCGAACTGTATAACATTCATAGCACGCATCGATGGATCGTAAACCGGCACTGGTCACGGCACGTTTGTTTATGGTTGCTGACCAGCACTAACTCCGTCTCGTGGTGAACCAGATACAACTGTGCCTTACTACCGTAACCACTCAGATCGCGCTGTTGAAAGCGTTCTTCACTTCAATCTACCGTTTAAATCCCTTTTCGGAATCCAAACTGCCTCCGCGATAGCCCATACCCACTTTCAGCACAGTACACGAGCCTGTTGAGGATGACCCTTTCCAGAAGTTTTCCAAGAGTATCCAGCTTTATTCACTTTAAGTCCTTTTGCCACTGTAAGGAACCGGTCATCTGCATCAAAGTACGGTGTAGGCGGCCTTGCGGTTGGGTCGTACTTTGGTAAGAGCTCTCCATGATAGTCTTCAATTTGTCAGCGCACCTTTCAGCTGGCTTCGTAGGACCCCTTAATCCTGACCTACACGACACGGTAAGCGTTGTCCCTGAGGTTTGCGTCTACTTCTCTGCACAGCCGGGGGACGCGCTCAACAATATCTCATGTTTAAAGGGGGTCCCAGTCGCTCGGAATATCACAGGAGGGTTTCGTTCCACCAATACGTCGAACACCGGTAGTTTCTCGGCCTCAATTACCGTTGTTAAGTCAAAGTCCAACAGCTACAATTCCCCCCTCACCTCCTCCAACAGCTTATCGGTGTTCGGAATTGGAACGGTCCTATCTGCACGAAGTGCTACGGTTTTTGTCGAAATCCTCCGCCTTACAGTACAACTCCACCGACCAATTGTATAGTGAATCACTTGCTGTGCGTTATATGTGTATTAGCGAGCATTTTCTTTTATCCATCAGCAACTGCAGAATATTAAGTCGACGATGGATCATAGACCATCTTTACGGAATGTGCTAGCGGAGCCATCATTGCACAGCCTTATATTTAGCTTCGCCATGGTTTCCAACAGGCTGCAACCTATTTCGTTGGTCAGCCTGCTACACCACCTCACGGCCTAAGTATAACAACTGGCGTCCGACCGACTAACGAGTTGGAAGATTTCTTGCCAGACCAAAAAATACTGGTAAATTCAGGATTATTGTATGTTTGCGTTTTTCAGTGATATTAAGTTTATCTCTGGCGGAAAATATCAGGCACTTTCAAACCCGTAGCGTTCACTACCCGAGTCGTTTTTAACTTTGCAATGGAATAATTTCAAAATCTTGCGATGCGAAAGAATTCTCCCCAAATTTACCAAACTATACCAAGGATTTTCACTAAATTTACAGAATATGAACATAACACATCAAACTGTATTTCAACAAAATTTGGATATTCTACTACGTTCGGAGAAGGAATTTTGGGACATTTTATCCGTGAATAGCATTAGAGCAATCCAAAAAATCTGATGGTAGCGCGAACGAAATAACAAAATAAAAATAGACAACTGTTATTATGAATTAATGCCATATTTTTTCTGCATTTAATGTATTAAAAAGTGTTATACTTCAGCGATCGACTTCTAAACTAGTAATGTTCGCCCACCTGTCAATGACGAATGGCATCTATTGACATACCAAATCATGTATAACAAATGCTGTAACATTTAGGCAGTTATACATAACCGATTAATGCATCATGAAAGACGAAGATTTTTTTGCTAGTATGGACAAAGGTGTCCGAATGTTGACTTTACGGTAAATCTGCCCTACTCTATCATTCCGCATTCCGGACAATGTTACTAAAATGGTCAAATTACTATTGTAAATAGTAATACCCCCGGGCCTCGTGGTGGTGGAGGAACGCTATGTGGGAAGCTGAGCTGCAAGCAACCGGACAGGTCATAGCTGGTTAATAATGCTTAGTCGTGTTAACAACTAGTTGTGATTCGCGACCCGAACCAGTATCGGTGGCTGACTGCGGGTGTGGTAGGACGCCCTACCCGTTCTAGGCCTAAATACCACATGCACTAAAGCAGCCCTGACAAGGCGAGCCAGCACCGCCTTTAAATAAGCGCTTCAACAAGAAATTTCAGATGGACAAAATTGGCACAGACGTACGCAACGGAAACGGACAAGAGGCTGGAAACTTGAGACATGGAACTGCAGGTCGCTTAACTTTATCGGGAGCACTTGCATACTTGCCGATAAAGTGAAAGACCGCAAGTTCGACATTGTGGCTCTGCAGGAGGTGTGTTGGAAGGGGTTTACGGTGCGGGTTTTTCGCGGGAACCACACCATCTACCAGAGCTGCGGCAATACACACAAGCTGGGAACAGCTTTTATGGTGGTCTGGGAGATGCGAAAGCGTGTAATTGGATGGTGGCCGCTCAGCGACAGAATGTGCAGGTTGAGGATCAAGGGCCGGTTCTTCAACATCAGCATAATTAACGTACATAGTCCCTACCTCAGAAGTGGTGATGATGACAAGGACGAATTCTACGCGCAGCTGGATCGTGAATACGATCGCTGCCCAAGATATGATGTCAAGATCGTCCTCGGCGACCTTAATGCTCAGGTTGGCCAGGAGGTGGAATACAGACCGGTAATTGGAAGGTTCAGCGCCCACCAGCAGACGAACGAGAACGGCCTAAGACAAATCACTTCCAAGAACATGGTCATAAGGAGCATCTTCTTCCAGCATCGCCTCCTGCACCGATACACCTGGAGATCACCGCAACAATCAGAGAAGAAAATTGATCATGTTCTGATTATTGGACGGCACTTCTCAGACATTATCGACGTAAGGACCTATCGGTTCGCTAACATCGACTCGGACCACTATCTAGTGATGGTTAAACTGCGTCCAAAACTATCCGTAGTGAACAGTGTAAGATACCGGCTCCCGCCGCGGTATAACCAGGACCGACTGAGGGAAACCAACGTCGCGACAACGTACGCGCAGCATCTTGAAGCAGGGCTGCCACCGGAGGAAGAGTTCATCGATGCTTTCCTTGAGGACTGCTGGACTAGGACTAAAGCAGCCATAAACAGCACTGCGGAGAGCGTCCTGGGATACGTACAGAGGAGTCGACGGAACGATTGGTTCGATGACGAGTGCCAAGAGATATTGGAGGAGAAGAATGCAGCACGCGCAGCGATGTTGCTTCAAGCTACTCGTCAGAACGTGGAGTCATATCGACGGAAGCGAAAACAGCAGACTCGTCTTTTTCAGGACAAAAAGCGTCGCCTGGGAGAATCTGAGAGAAGAGATGGAGCTGCTGTATCGCTCTCAGGTAACGCGGGCGTTCTTCATGAAGCTGAATGACTCTCGCAACGGCTTTGCGCCGCGGGCCGAAATGTGTAGATAGAAGGAAGGTGGCATCTGGATGGACGAACGTGAGGTGGTCAAAAGGTGGAGGCAGTACTACAATGAAAATCTGAATGGTGCGCAGGCGGACAAGCGGGCATTCGAGGAGGACGATTATGTCAGTGTCGCAGCCGACGGGGATGTACCGGCGCCCACTATGAATGAGGTTACCGAGGCTATTCAAAAGCTCAAGAACAACAGGGCAGCTGGTAAGGATAGTCTAGGAGCGGAACTCTTCAAGGTGGGTCCGGAAGAATTGACGGAAAGCATGCACCGAATAATCGAAAGAATCCGGGACAGAGAACAGTTACCGGAGGAGTAGAAGGAAGGGGTCATCTCCCCGATATACAAGAAAGGCAACTGGACTGTGAAAACTACAGAGCGATTACAGCGACAAATGCCGCTTGCAAAGTGCTATCCCAGATTCTGTTCCGGCGCCTATCACCGCTGGTAAATGGATTTGTCGGGAGTTATCAGGCCGGTTTTATCAACGGCAGATCAACAAACGACCAAATATTTACTATACGGCAAATCCTCCAAAAATGCCGTGAATACCAGGTCCCGACACATCACCTGTTTATCGATTTTAAAGCCGCATATGACAAGATGAACCGTGTAGAGCTATGGAAAATGATGGACGAGAACGGTTTCCCTGGGAGGCTGACAAGACTGATTAAGGCTACGATGGATGGTGTAAGGTGTTGTGTCAAAATTTCGGGCGGCCTCTCGGGTCCGTTTGAAACACGCAGGGGACTAAGACAAGCAAAGGGCTGTCCTGCTTGCTGTTCAATATAGCGCTGGAAGGTGTAATGCGAAGAGCGGGATTCAACATGCGGGGCACGATTTTCACGAGGTCCGGACAGTTCGTGTGCTTCGCTGACGACGTGGACATAATCGGTAGAAACAAGGAGACGGTAGCAGATCTGTATACCCGACTGAAGTGCGAAGCAGCACGAGTAGGACTGAAGATAAATGTGTCTAAGACGAAGTACATGCTGGCTGGCGGAACCGATCGCGATAGGGCAGTAATATTACGATCGACGGCGACGAGTTCGAGGTGGTTGACGAGTTCATATATATAGGCTCATTGGTGACTGCGGACAATAACGCCAGCCGGGAGATCAGAAGGCGTATTATCTCTGGAAGTCGTGCTTACTATGGGCTCCATAAAACTTTGAGATCCAGGAAGCTTCACCGCCGCACGAAATGCGCCATGTACAACACACTGACTAGACCGGTGGTTCTCTACGGGCACGAAACGTGGTCAATGCTCGAGGAGGATCTGCAAGCACTCGAAGTCTTCGAAAGAAGTGTGCTGAGAACTATCTTCGGTGGTGTGCAGGAGGATGATGTGTGGAGGAGAAGGATGAACCACGAACTTGCGCGACTCTATGGTGAGCCAAGAATCCGGAAAATAGCTCAAGCTGGAAGGGTACGGTGGGCGGGGCATGTTGTGAGGATGCCGGACAACAACCCCACCAAGTTGGTTTTCACCTCCAACCCGGCAGGTACAAGACGGAGAGGAGCGCAGCGTTCCCGGTGGCTGGACCAAGTGGAGCAGAACCTGGCGAGTATCGGGCACCTGAGAGCTTGGAGACCAGCAACTGACCGAGTGACGTTGCGGAATATTGTGGAGCAGATTAAATCACGATAATATGATGTATAATCAGGAAATATATAAATATAATCATTGTAAAATCTGTCAGTATACTTCACACTGCGCATTCAATTAAACGGATGCTAACAAAAGAAATGCAACGCATGTTTCTAGTCTTCAATTGTCATTCCAAAATGTCCCATTTTGAAACACGTGAAGTAAAAACGATATGCTGATTTCAACTCTGGAATGTAACGCTTATTCATCCAATGTTACTCGTAATCTATTTACTTCAACTATAAGGGCCCTTTCGTTGCAATAGTGCTCAGATTTCGACGTTATAGCTCATAACTTATTTTTAGGTAATTTGGCCTGAGCTCTTACTTTTTATTGTATACTTACTACAAAGTTTTGTATGTCGAAGAGTCATTTCACAATTCGAAATTTTGCGAAAATTAAATAGGATTAACTTTGGCCAAAATAGGAATTTATTTCTATTGCAAAAAAAATCGATAAGAAATGGGTGGTTCAAATTGGAACAGGGTTGGGGTAATTCGGACCTGCCATGTACTTTTCCGCAGAACCATTTATACACAATACGGTAAAAGATCGGAAAAAGTTGCCTTAGAAAAAATGTACGAAATTGATCAAGCTTTCAGAAAAAAAAAAATTATTACTTGTGATACGGTTCCCACATTCCAGTTCTATAGCGCATAAACACTTACTAGGTCTGGATTGGCCCAGTTCCCCCTATTTAACATATTGGCGTGGTTCAAGAAACGAAGCTTTGATGCATATAACTTTTAGCTCATACGTTGTCGTATTTTATATTTAAAATCAAATCGCTATTACAAATATATGTAACTATCCATTTTCGACCAAAAATATAAAGAATAAAAGCATTAGGTGTAATCCTATTCGGAGAATAATTGTTAATGAGATCGCGCTCAAGGAAATGCAACAAAATTCAAAAAAAATTATCAGTAATTCTCGGAGGTCCTACAATATTCAGAGAAATCTTATTGCTTTCGTTTTTTATTACAAATTCAGCATATTCTATACGAACCAGTGGCGGATCCAGGGGGAGGATCTTGGGGATCCGACCCCCTCAGAAATCTTTAACTCTTTGAGAAATTTTAAAATAGTTTCTATTTTAATTAGTTCTAAACTCAAAATCATTCCAGACCAGATTCGACCACCAAACTGACTTTTATTAAATAAGGTCATTGCTTATTACGAATTACACAATGAAGATTATAAAATCTAAATTTCGGACCCCCTCCGAAAGTTTTTTCTCGATCCGCTCCTGATACGAACTTCAGAAAAATTGTACGTACGTCAACGAACTGTGCGAGCCCAAGGATATGTATGAAACCTCAAAATTCTCAAAGAAAAAAATAAGATCTGTTCAAGTGTATAGTTTATTAATTGAACATAATCAATAATAGGGTATAGAAGCTAAACTTTCAACTACCTAATGGATGAAGCTATTTTCACTTGTCAACATTTTTCGATAGTCCAACAACAAGCACAAAGAATACAATCCCTTGAGAAAAAACTCACTACATGATAAAAGCGATCCGATAAACAGATTGACATGTTCTCACTGGACCTAATCTAATAATATAATAGATTGTTTGATGTATCAATAAAAGAAAGCAGCTTTCGCCCCCCATATTCGTGGAGTTCTTCTGCTGGAAAACAATTCAGCAGAGGTCAGAAAGGAAACAGCAACCTGTAACCTTTGGGCGGCAGTAAAGCAAAGTTTTTTATCTCATTTACTTTGAAAGACTTTCGCTATTTAACACCCTCGTCCCTTCCAACGGATAACTGTGCTGCCTCGGCATCGATTTGGCAGCTAGTTGTGATCGGCGGAGAGCCAAGTGGTTGAAATACTGTCTAGATGAAAGGGAACCTCTATGGGGGGAGATAAGCTGAACTGGCTTCTACCAGCCAGTCGGGGCGAACAATCGACGGCGAAGAGTTCACTTTCGGTAAGTAAGTTAGATCAACTTGGCACTATAAATAAGACTAATCAGATCAGGATAGGAATTCCTTTCCCCGAGATTGGCGGGTAACTTTCATCTCAGCCCACGTGTTACGATGTATTCGCTTAAATTCATTACATTTATTTCGATCTGAGATTCTGCCTCCCCTTTACTGACGCTGTACCCTGTTAGTGAAAAAAAACATGAGTGTTGCCATGATGTTTGGCTCCGTAGAATTTTTTTTCTGCTACAGCACACACGCGACCAATTCCACTGGACCATAAAATATTGTCCCCGTCAACGTTTTTTTTCAACCCACTATCCCAACCGATTGACATTTTTTACGGCTTTTCACTCTAAAGAGAAAAATGGAAAACATTTGCGGGAAAATCCCGTTTTCATGTTATTTTTTCTCCGCTTCCGTTGTGCGGTTGGTTATAGGAAATCCCAAACCGAAACCAAATCTGCAATCGACATATGTCGCAAACAACTTTTTTAATGAGATTTTTTCGCTGTCACAGTTAGCGTTTTTTATTGGCCGGCTTAGTTACATGTATGCGATTTTTTTTTCGTTTTTCTACTTGGCATGAATTTTATTGTTTTTTTCGTGTGTGAGATTTGGTTGAACAAATGTTCAATAAGTACAAATTCATTTCGGTTTGGTATCAATTGACCGAAAATTCACATAACATGGCGGCTTATACGTGAATTTTATCAAATGATCCCGCCTTGCAATAGTTCAACTCTAACAACAATGTCTGCAGCTTATTTTTTGGCACTACAATGTTACTAGCGTTTTCATAAATTTGTTCTCCATGGACTCTTTTTTCAGTTCGTTTGTTTGGTAAGGCACGTTTGCGTTAACTTGACGATGACCCTTGTTTTACATTTTAGAATTCGTAAAACTAGTGAATAAATTTTCTAAAAAGTAAGAACCGCCGTCAATTTAAGCCATATTTGGCTTCTTTACCAAGAAAGGTTATTGAATTGAGCAATAAGGACTAGAAAAAACACATAAGAATCTGCTTTTTGTTGGAGAGGACTATTATGTTATGGAGAAACATTCAAAATGAGGATGATTTCTAACATCGGAGTAGCAGGAGTCTTATAAGGTTTCACTTTTTTCGAACCCGAGTTTGACCCCAACCCGAGAGTTTTAAAATCAAAATACCTGGACCCAAACAGACCCTAGGAAAATAAATTTCAGAAAATCCGAAGCCCCCCTCCATCCCCACCAAATAAAAATTAGTGAAACCCGACCCGAGCTCGCACTGGAGAACTTACTCAAACTCTCGAAGATTTCGAATTTTTTGTACAAAAGGTCTTCCAATTTCCAATTTCTAACATTTGATGTGGATTTTTTCAGATATAAACAAATAGAAATTTTGAACGTAGCATTCCTAAATTATGCCCGATTGAGCAGAAAAATTGCATAGATTCCTTTTTCGATGAAATAAGCATTTTGTAAAAGATTTAATGCAAAAATTTTAGATAATCATTTTCATTGAAATACTCTTGTTGAATACTCGTAAGCTTAGAAACTTTGGTTTTTAAACTGTGAAGCCCAGTTTCAATTTTCTTCAAAAACTGCTTCACCACACTTTGTTAGTGACCCTAAACTTCGAGTAATTTTTGGTTTTGATTTGACGCACATCATTTTTTGCAATTAGCTCTCGACTCCGTGAACGGTTTAGATGCTGATTTCATGAGCCATTGAACTCATGTTACCGTGAGTCACTCAGCTTATTACAATCTACTCGAATAGTCCCCGACGGTCAACTCACCATACTCCGACCTATTGTTTCCCTACGGAGGAATTTCTCCCAATACCGATACCGGCTTCCTCGAGCAATTTAGCCCCCAGCTTTATCAAGATCTACTAGGACATTATCCGGCGGTGAACTACCCTACTTCGACTGAGAGTTCTCTGGCAGCGGAATTTCACTCGGTAGCGATGTCCCATTTTAGTCACAATATAGTCGGATAGTCCACAGTGATGAATCTACCCTACTGTAAATTCACTGGCGGTTGATTTTTCCAGATCCCCCCCCCTCATTTTGCATACCCCTTTGTCAAGATCTGCTCGATATAGTCCCCGGCGGTAGACCTAGGCTACTCGTTCACGTCTGGTCTGACGTTCGCCCGACGCAAACCTGGTGCTACGTCGCGTACTACTCGATTGATCCCCGGCAGTAGACCTAGTATGCGCCAACGGAGGGTTCCCCAGCGACGGAATTTCTCCTGAATCCCGATTTGAGGCTTCATGGCCGCTCTCTAGCCGACGGCGCTACTTTGTTGGTCCCTTCGCCACTTTCTCTCCAGCTCGGAGAGTACACTCGTAACCATTTTGTTGACAGCGACAGATCTGTTCGTCGTGGCACATCTCTTCGACGATATTGTCAACTGTCACACTAGTCATTGCCCTTCGAACTTTTTCGAACCTGGAGCATTCGAAGACCACGTGTTTTGGTGTTTCTTGCACGGTTACACACTCCGGGTAAAGGGGTGACGAAGCATGCTCAAACTGATACAAGTACTTCAAAAACTGCTTCAAATGGAAGTATACCTCGCCATGCTTCCTACGCACCCACACCAAAACATTCCAGATGAGGGGGTGGGTCCATCTTCCTTTCTCCGCATTGTCTCACTCTTGCTACTACTTAACCAACGAATCCGCTCCGAGCAGTCTTCTTGCATTTCGTGTATTGGTAGAATTCCACGCCTTCAGCCAGAAGAATGCAAATGGGAATCTTCCCGGCAATTACGCTAACCACGTTCGACGTTATCGTTCTGTAAGCACTCGCAACACGAACAACCATTAGGTGAAACGTGCTTGTCAACTTTGTCCGGTTCCGCTTTGAGCCCAAGCCGGAACGCCATACCTCAGTATTGAGGACCCGCCAGGAGACGTCTCGTGCTGCCTCTTGCTCCTCCGTTATTCGGAATGATCCTTACCAATACATTAGTTGTTCTCGCAACCTTCTCATATACAAAATCGACATAGCAGTCGTAATTTAACCAATCGTCAACCATCACACCCAGATACCTCAGCGCACGTATGGATGGAATTGAGTGTTCGCCGACGCTGAATCCGACACGCTGGACTTTTTTGTTTGCTGACCTCCGTCTTGTGATGAGCCAGCTGCAACTTGACATCAACCAGGTTTCCACGATGCCTACTGTCTCTGCCGTCAACATCTCCACCTCCTCGATGGTATCGCTCGTTATTGTCACTATAATGTCATCTGCAAAGCCAACGATCTCGACTCCTCTGAGCAATTCCAGTGGTGACACTCCTTTGTAAATTCTATTCCAGAACGTTGGGCCGAGTATAGAGCGCTGAGATACTCCCGCCGTGACCCTAACGGACATCTGCCCCATATTCGTCTCGTAGACCAGTACTCGGTTCTGAAAGTAACTTCTTAATTTACACAAATAGTCCAGAACCCACATTCTGTGCAGCGCTACAGTGATAGCCACCCTCTAGCGCTGTTGAACGCGTTCTCGCTTTCAGCGCTGTTCGTCAGACTGTTGAGGATGACTCTTTCTAGAAGCTAACCAAGAATATCCAGCATGCATATAGACCGATACGATACTGGATCTCCTGGTGGTTTCCCCGATTTTGGCAGCAACACCAGGTTCTGGATCTTCCATCTGTACAGGAATTTGCCTTCGTCCAGCCATTTCTGTAGAACTATCGTGAACATGCCTGGAAACGCCAGGAGCGCAGTCTTCAGTGCCACGTTGGGGATACCGTCCAGACCGTGAGCTTTCTTCGCTTTCAGTCCTTGTGCCTCTGTAAGGAGCTCGTCGTTGGAGACTCGATTGTCACCAGCATTTCAACCGTCTACATCAACGTACGGTGTAGGCGGCCATTCGGTTGGGTCGTGCTTCAGAAAAGACCTGCCACGATAGTTTTCAATTTGTCAACGTATATTTTAGCTGGCGTCGTTAGACCCTTGATCTTGGCAATCACTATACGGTAAACGCTGTCCTAGGGTTTAGCGTCTAGTTCTCTGCACAGCTCCTTGTAGCAGGTGGACTTACTAAGCCCTATCTCGCAGTTAAAAACGGCCCTGGTATCCCGCAATTTCACCTTACAATCTTCCATGTCTGCCTCAGATCTTGCCTTTGAATGAGTCTTCTGGCTCTCAGGCAGGCATCGCGGAGGATGCTTAACCTTCAGCAGTTCCTTGGGCTCCATTTCTCTCGACATTGATACGTCGCACATCCTCGCTAATGTTTCCGACAGCTCATCAGCATTTCAAATTGGAGCAAGGCTGTGTGCACGAAGTGCTTCTACAAATTGGACTCGATACATTGCAAGTGCGACGGGATCTATTCCGTGCTATGACGATTTCGGATATTTTGCAAGATCGAATTGACTGCCCCGAGCTTCTCAGTGCGATAAACATGAACGTTCGCCCTCGCGCCCTTCGCAATAATTTATTCCTCCGATTACCTCTTCGCCGGACTAACTATGGAGTAAACGGTGCCATCATTGGTTTGCAGCGGACCTTCAACAGAGTTTCATCCGAGTTCGATCTTCACATTCAGATTACAATTTGACTTTTTAAATAGATTAAGAAATTATCATTAGGACCACACTGTGTCTGTTGATATTAATTAATTATAAATAAATAAATAAAAAGGCCCTTGTCGAACTCCTTTATTTTTCATTTCCGCTCGCCAGTCCTCACTCTCCGCGTTACAATGCAATTCTGGCGACCAAGGGTGTAGTCGATCCCTTGGTGGTCACTATGTGCGTACTGCTCACTAACTCGCCAATTCATGTTATCCATCAGCGACGCGCTTCCAATAAACTGTAACCTCCTGCATTGGTCTGCCTGCTATCCCACTCCTCGGCCCAAGCGTTAAAATACCCTCCTATAACAACCGGCGTTCGCCCGACTAACGAGTCGGTTAGTGCGTCCAGCATCCGGTTGTACTGCTCTGGTGTCCACCATGGAGGAGTATAACAATTAAATACGAACACGCCGTTGATCCTGGCGATCACGAAGCCTTTGTGTGTGCTATCCACCATATCTTGAACAGGGAAACCGCCCATTACTTTGATTGCCGCTATCCTTGTACTATCCACCACACCGTTATCGTTATCGGGAGGAACACATTGTGCCTCTGTAATAATTGCATCGTCTCACTTCGTTTCTGTCGCTGACTGTCACAACAGTTGCTGTGCAATATCGCATTGATTAAGATTAAGTTAGGCTATCTTCATCATCATTGGTCTTCCTTCGCCTTTTTGTACTGTAGGCATAAGAAGCTTCCCGTCATGTGGTCCTCTCCGCCCTCATTTGTGCAGAGCAAGCACTTTGGTTGCTTTGTGCAGTCTCTAGCAATGTGGCCCTTCTCCCCACATTTTCTGCACAGATCATGACCGGTGATCGAAAGCCAGGCACCTGAAACACGTAACGAGCACACCGACCATCCGATTTTGATCTTACCGGTGTTGGTTGCGATTGGCGATAAGTGTATCACTGTTGTCTGTGTACCACTGTACGCCTTCCTCAACTTGATTGATATTTGCTCTTTCTTCAGGTTACATTACTCTATTAGCGCGCGCTTCGCTTCGCCTTCCGTTGTGATCTCGTCCAGATTCCTGCACTCGACCACTGCTTCCTGAGCTAAAGCTCTCAAATCCGCTTCTCCTCCCACCGCTTCTGCCACGAGTTCCCGATAGACCGAGCTCTTGATCAATGGAGCTTTCTTCAGCTCGAACAGCATTTCGCCTCTCTGAGTACAACTGGTTCTTGCTACGTTCTCCCCCAGCTCCTTCAGCTAGGAGTCCTCTCTCACCCTTTTGAGGATCGCAGCGTACATTACGCCGTAATTTTCTTTGACGACTAGAGCGTCTCCCTTCTTTTTCTCCTTTTCCTCCTTTTCTTTCTGTTCTTCCTCCTCTCTTCTACGGTTCGCCATTCACTCTGCAATTGTCGGCTGTTTCGCCGTCTTTCACCAACCTTCTTAGGCTTCTTCGATTCCTCGTCCTCTGCTTGTGTTTCCCTTACTCTTTTCAGAGAATGAGAATACCGTTATGTGGGAATTAATGTCACCTCTGTGCTATTATTTGCATATTACGCTTGGGCACGCTATTTATTGCTGAGCGTGTAGATCCTTTTTTATAGTGAGGATACATCACATACTGTAACAAATGGTCTGTCTGGTAAGTACAGATATAACGTAGCGAGAACGTGGCTAAATTTGATTTTTAAGATGAGCGCATATCTATTTCCATATAGTTGCTGAAAACTTATCTGATCTAGACGAATCCTTATTCATGTGCAGAATTTGGTATTATTGAAAACAGATTAGTGGTATCTTGTAATTATTTATTTTCCATTTTTCAGGAAAATTTTCAAAATTTTAGCATGCCTTTCTTGTTTAAAAGTAAAAAGGCTTGCAAATTTAGTAACTAAGAACAAATGTAAATGCCATTAAAAATACATGCAATTTAAAAACGACACAACGTGACTTAGGAACTCTAAAAAAGCAAAGCATTATGTCGGCTACGAATTGTATTCAATAACTAGATAAATATCATTGAAGATCTACGATTCTTCATTATCAGAAAAACAAACAAGAGTTGAACGAAAAAAAAAATCATTTACCTATCGACAACCCTTCAAAGAACCAACAGAAGAAATGTTCATCTTGCTCTAAACCGACCAAACTATCAGCCCTTCCCCGTTGTGCTCTTTCATATGCAAATCTGACTTGAATACCAGCTCCAGAGCACAGTCGTGGCATTTCGTCGTTCAATCATCGAGATTTTATCCGGGCAAATGGGAGCTTATTATTTGGACGAAAATTTGACCAACGCTTTAGCCATTTTGTTGCTCCTCTAATTTCGTACCCGATTAGATTTTCCTTCAGTGAGTGGGCCAGCAAACATCCAAAGCTAAGCCCGTGCTCAGCAAAGAATCCGATTGAGTCGATATAAGAAAACCCTTTCCATTCGAAGAAAAATGCGGGTAGCATAAGCAAACTAACATAGGAAATTCCGTTCTCGTTTGCCTCGGTTGGCTTTCTTCGACATTTTTTTTTCTTATTTCGGGTGCTGCCCATTCCATACACAAATAGTTTACTTACTGTAACATTGTAGTATGCATAAATTAACATAAGTTTTTTTCTTTTTCAGTTGAGCTTCTCAGTGACGATTCTGGCATTGTTTGGTTATTTTTCCAGTAAGTTTTCCCAATTTAGCGAATCTTTTGGATATTGGAGCTGGTCGGTTGGGCCTGACTGGTCCTGGGGCGGTGCAAAGAAAAAAACATTCATTTTGTTCTGCTTAGCGTAGATTTCTCTTAAATTAATTTTTTCGATTAAGTGGAGTAGGGAAATGAGATAAACGAACCAGCGATGAGGCGATGTGAGCAGAATGTATCATGAGAAATTTAATTGAATATTGCCACAAAATATTTAGATCAGCCTAAATTGGTTGCGCGCAGACAGGCGCCATGTACGAGGCAAGGCACTTCTCTTTTTCTTCGACGAAAAAGTAAATAAATTTGCGTTAAATTATCGGCAGCACGTGGTTGTACCCACTTTGGCAGATTTTTATCAATAACATGTGACATATTTATTGGTACAAGCTCGCAGCCATCAGCTCTCTTGAGAATAAATAACCTCACGAGCTAACCTTCACCCAAAAATCTATCAAACGGACAATAATCTTTCAATTGGCAGCAATAAATTCTTGGCCCAATTCCTCCAAAGTAGACGCAAAAGAATGGCCCTCGGGTTACTGATCTCTCGCATAGTCCTACGGTACTTTTTTAGTGCAGTTCATTTATAACAATAGCAAAGTTCTGCCCAGAGGAATTTCTCTTGTTTTTTTTCGAGCTCAACTATCCGAGGGGTTCGACACTCGGTTCCGGCCACTCACTTGCCGAAATGTCCCGAATATCATAAATCATCGAACGCTGGAAGGCACCGGATATGGAGGATGACGCCCGCCCGCCAGTCTGGATGGGAAGGAAGCACAAAAGGAAGCAGAAAACATCGATAAATATTTTCCTGTCTGGGCAGCTTTATTGATATCGTTATCATTAGCTGCTGTTGCTACCGTGCGACGTCGGTTGTTCCGAGCGGTCCTTATTTTGCGGTAATTTGGTGAGGAGGGGACTATTCCATGGTCATACAGGGGATGGACAAAACCAGGAAGGAGGATATGTTGTACACCCGGAGGGATAAATTCTCGTTCATCAAGCAGAAATATGTTATTATTTTCGGTTCTTTTGTGTGTGCAGCTGAGATCGATTCTATGAGCTTCGCTCAAATGATAAGTTTCACTTCTGAATTCAGATAAATATGATTACGCGTATTGCAACGTTTGTATTGAAATTACGGCCAAAGTGTTTGAAGAAAATTGTAAAACTGGTGTGACCATTGAAACGACTACATACTACAAAAATTTCTTTTGTTATTGCATTCTGATCGGGTTTCCATGTATAAATTATCTCAATCACATTTTGGGACCATAATGTCGACTACATGCAATTTTTTAAAAAAGAATTCCAGAAATCACGAGCAGGAGCACGAAAAGCGGCTAAGCTAGCGAAACAATAGTCAAGAGAGGATTTAGTGGCTAGGATTTCGCCGAGTAGCACGACAACTGAGCTGAGGCGTACAATGAATACTTTGTGTGGTAACCGGCAGCGAAGCACTGAAGCATTCAAGCAATCGGACGACTTTACGAACAACCCCGAAGAAGTAGCGGAAGCGGGAGCTAGCAAAACACTACAGTGAAAGATAGGCGACATCGAGCTACTCTCCATCCTTTCAAGCGATGAAGGCGCCAGCCGAGCAGCGGCGCGTAAATTACTCGCCCGATAGCAATGATGTAAACAACACTGACCTTACCCTAAATGAACTGATGTGGGCTTAGGACAAAGGGCGAAGTGTCTCGACAGGACCTGATATGAAAGGCTATCCGCTTCTTCGCCGACTCCCGTTATCCGTGAAGATAACACTTCTCGAGATCTTCAACGTTGTTTGGCGCAGCGGTTTTTTTCCGCTAGCTGGTAAACCAGCATAGTTATCCCTATAAAACCCAATTGTAACAACTCTGAACCTGCTGCTTTTCGCCCGATATGGCAACGCTGTTCGAGCATATCGTAAATCGCAGACCCATCACCGCACTGGAGTCAAGTGACGCGACTCGATAAACGGCAACATACTTTTCGTTCAGGACGAGGTGTCGATACATACTTTGCAAAGCTGGAGATACCGCTCCCAACAACCGACAGCCGTCTCATAGCGTCGTTGGACCTCTTCAAGGCATACGAAACAACATGGCGACATGGTATACTTCGCACACTAAAGCCTTGGAGAATATGATCAACATGCTGCAAAACTTTCTCTCCGAAAGGAAGTTCCAGGTTTGCATAGAAAATCAGCTGTCAGAAATATATGAACTGGAAAATAGAGTACAACAAGGTTCCGTTTTATCAGTGATACTGTTCCTCGTCGCGATGTCTTCAAAGAAATCCCAGCTTGCGTGGAAATACTTTTGTATGTGGACGACATACTCCTTGTGCTGCGAGGTCGCAAAACAGAAAGTCTACATCGAAAACGGCAGGCCGCTGTTAAGGCTGTCGAAAAATGTACAAAGAATGTTGGCTCCGCAATTTCTGCTACACAGTCGAACATCTTTTATTGCAGTCCCAACACACGTCGAGACCCTGTGCGTGACATCACCATCGACCGTATAGTTGTCTCGAAAATAAACCGATTGAGGATCCTCGGTGTAGCGTTGGACTGGACAATGAAATTAAAGCGCATTGCAAGATGGTAATGAATCCAGATACCGGATTCTTAAAATGATAGGTGCCAAACTTCCGCGTGGTAAAGGCTGCGGACACTCACTCCTGCTTACAACAAAATGGTGCGTTTCGCATCTGGTGCATTTGTTACCAGCCCAATCCCTTCGATAATGTCCAAAGCAGGCACACTTCCCTTTGAACTACTAGCGGTACGGTCGATTGCGCGGATTGCTTTACGAGTGCTGGAGAAAGACCGTAACAACAGCGACCTCCCACTGATTCGATGAGCATACGAAACAACGTTGCCCATAATAGGTACGCTTACCCGAAGAAGGGATCGAGAGCAGCGCACAGCGAAACCGATGATTGTTTGGGACTTGAAGAAAGTTGTACGGGCCGGAGACCCACCCGGCAAAGTTCGACCAACCGTCGAAGAACTGTTGAAAACCGATTCCATCAATCGACTGTAATATACAGCGACGGCTCCAAATGTGTTGACACAATAGGTACCGGACTCCATGGTATTGGTATAGCGGGAACACACAGTATTCCGCAACACTGTAGCGTTTTTTTTCTGCGGAAGCGTATGCTATTAAGATAGCTTTGTCGATACCGAACATCCAGAACGAAATGATCATTCTAACAGACTCTGCGAGCTGCCTATAGGCCTTAGAAGACTGC
The DNA here is from genome assembly GCF_030247195.1 of Topomyia yanbarensis. NCBI lineage: Eukaryota > Metazoa > Arthropoda > Insecta > Diptera > Culicidae > Topomyia > Topomyia yanbarensis. The sequence goes on from NC_080672.1 coordinate 261,597,435, forward strand.
GAAGCATCCATGAATTCAGAAGACAGAAGCGTTAGCACAGAGCAAACCTGTTCGATTCGACTGGATCCCAGGATATAGAGGAACAACAGGTAACGATAAGGCAGATCGACTTGCGAACGAGGCAAGCGCACAGCTGTCTACTGATGTACCAATCCCAGCTGAAGAAGCTTGGAGAGCAATAAAAAAACCCGATACGACGACATTGGGACATGCAATGTTTTGATTCTTGAGAAATCAAATGCGATACACAGCGATGGACAGAGCGAAATAGTGCTGCCGACCAACGCATTCTGACTCGGTTAAGAATCGGCCACACAATACTAACCCATACATTCCTTCTAAAGAGATAAACACCACCGAACTGTGAATGCTGTGGAGTGGTAGTAGATGTACGGCACTTGATACTACTACAGAGACAACAGCATGGCATCAGTACAACCAGTTTGAGAGATGCACTAAATGGCGAGGAAACAGCGAAACGAAGATACTCAACTATCTAAGACAGATTAAACTTTACGAACGAATTTGAACACTAAATTGTTTGAACATGTAATATGTAAATGGTATGTAAATCATAAGGGAATCCGGGGCTATTAGGACCATATGGTGTAATTCAGACCCCCTCGATTTCTCAGAAAATCGTAAGACTTTCTGACTATCGTACATATTTGTGGAAGTGCCATTCTGAAACATTCATTTTGACAGATGAATCTCACAATGCCGTTTTTAGAAAGGAGATATTTTCGCCATCATTAAAACAAAAATCATTATAACGTTAAAACCGTGATTAAAGTAACAAATAGAAGTGAAAAAATATCAGGTGAGTGTTTTGAAACGCTTGAGGCTTCTATTTTATGGAATGATTTTTGTTTGTGTGAAAACACAGATATTTTCAAGACGCTCGCCACTTTTGTGTGAAATGAGCGTACGGGGCTATTCTGACCCCCCATTCCATCAACCACCGTACAGCGGCTTGCGGCAGCGCACGCGATTGCACACACCACAGCAAAGAAGATACATCATGCACCAATCGACAGCTGTGACTGATTTTTTCAACACAGTTTTTTTTTGCTTCCTAAGGAGTTTTTCCAATAAAGTTTGCATAGTTAAACGTAATTCCATCGCAAAAATATATAAAAAAAATCGGTCTGAATTACCTCGTGGGGAGGTCCGAATTACCCCTACAATGTAAAAGAATGGAAAAACATCAAGTTTTGCGAATCGGCGCCTAGCGCTGCCATAGAGTTGTGCAAATAAATTTTTATTGCTCCAAAATGTAGCTGAGGTTTCAAACTATTAATTAGGACCTTTGACCGACAAATTCTTTCACATCTATCCAACTAAAAGGGCGATTTGCTTAGGTAGATCCTAATAGCCCCGGGTTCCCCTGTACTCCTTTGACACGAATGCACCATCCAAAGGTGTGAAGTGTCATAAATAAACAAACAAACAACATCAGTCTACTTTCTAGCTCTGCCGCAATCAGACCTACAATCGAGCCAAATGAACAACTGGCCTCTCGATCTAGTGTGCATTGTCTTGAGAACAAAGGAAACATTGGATTATTTTTGTCATCATGAGTAAAATTGACAAAAATGCTTTATTATGACCCAACGCGGTTGTTGACTTTAAATTTTGTTCAATGCGACTGAGTTTTTGTGAAGTGGAAGGTAAAAATGCAACTTAGGCTTACGGAAGTCTTGTAACTTCAGTATTCGATCTACCCAATACAGTGGTAATATCATTCAACACGTTAATACAAGCCGAGCGTTTCGTTTTGCAGAACAACTTAAAGCACGTCCTCAATTCCTTGCAATTAATACAGTTCATGACCCGAGGCACAAAAAGGTGAACAGGTAGACGAACCTTATCAAAAATGAGATAGACATATGTCCTCTTTTCGTCAGCTGCGACTGATGCTGAATGCAATCGTTTGCACTCCAGTATCTCCACTAGCTGAAGCAAGGGGTCTTTAAACCAGCTAACTCCATGTGTCAGCAGGTCCTCGCAATGCAGACTCGAATCGGAAACAACCCCGCCCATTTCAACCCTGTTAGTTGGTATGTATACTCTGTACACCTTCGTAAAGGGCACGTAGCCAGCAAAATTGTTAACTGTTTCAAACTATTTACTGCTACCCGAAGCTTATCAGGGCGAATTTTCTATAATTTTATCACGGCCGAATATCGTTTCGTGAGAACCCAAGAAATCTCCAATACATTCAAACACCTTTTGTCTTTGATTCGGAAGAAGATCACGTAAGGCGTGATGGCCGAGCATGGACATGCCTTGAACCAGGGAGTCGATTTCGTTTTGACTTCCATCCCTCCTGAGGCGAACAACTGTTAGGAGAAGTAATTTTTGCGCGGGCTTATTGCCCAATGCAAGCTGATATTATATACAGCAATAGGAAGTGTAGTATTATAGCACTACTTGACTTGTGTATATAATTGTATCTAGACGGCTTACTATAAAAAAACACTGCTTCACTGCTCGCTGGCCGGATAACGATATACTTGCAGAAACTCAAAAAGAGGGAAAATACTGAAAACTCCACGAGGCGGAGAATGCACAACCTAATCTTAGCAGCGGATTAGCACTATTCTTTTCAATGTTACACTACACGGACTGGACAGAACGAGTGATGTACCCATTTTGTTAGCCTAAAATACACATTAGGTTGATAAAAACCAGTCATTGATTCTCATCACCTACCATGTATAGATGGTTAGGCAGTAATGTGCTAAATCGTTTATGTGGAAATGTTTGTTTTTTTTAGTGATATATTTCTCTTGTATTTTTTTTATCTAGAGCCATGTTTTAGATTCCTAGAATGATAGTAAAATGATGTATTATTGAAGTAATATTTTAGAGATCATCGAAATTTAGTTCAGTATTATAGCGCGCAATGAATCGGTTCTCATGGTAAAGTGGGGCAAGTCTGTCTTTGCCGTGAGACATGTTGGTAGACTTCGTAGTAATGCTGCCTAAGCTCAACTCTTACCAGCAGAAGACAAAACGTTCAACTCCTTAGACGAGACAGAAAGTTTCGTAGCGAAGAATAACATACAACCCGACATTGAATATGATAACGTCAAAACCAAGATCCCCGTGAATATGAACCTTGAATTGGCGGAAATTCACCTATGATTTGGCACCTTGTACTAGCATGGATTATATGAAAAGATTTATATCGAAGTATGGAGAAGTGGAATCTGTCACAAACGACACTTGGAGAAACTTTTTCCTTGGCATTCTCAACGGTGGTCGGGTGGAGCGAATATGGCTGAATCAACGTATACCGTCTTACTTAACTTTTGAGGGTAAATTATCTCAAGGTGTTAACTACGTACAAAGGACCCTATGCGCATACCCTGGACGCCCACGCGGCAGTTCTGTACCCATACGGCATACTACGATAAGCCATGTGTCAAAACAACTAAAGAAAACTCATCCACTACAACCAACACTACCAAACAACCTTCGACATCTGCTGATACACCACAAGGAGCCGGCCAAAACATAAATGTCGGACAAACAATATTCCACGGTATCCCCAAGTCAATAATTAACATACCCAGGGAGGAAATAAACAAGCAAGAAGACAGCCAAAGTCACTCGAAAACACAAAAAACACCAAACATCTAACAGCGAAAATCAAAGCTCTAGCGACGACGACAAGGATGTAGACACGAGCGAGGCAAACGGAATGATCGACAGGCGGTAAACCTCACCATTACTCACCACCAGCCCAGAATAAAAGACAGAAATAATATTAGGTTTTTTGCTCTATTATTTTACATGAAGTTATTTATATTCCTGTGAATTGTATATTATCGTAATAAAAAATATAAAACAGAACTGATCGAGCGTTTTCGGGCTTTCAATTGTCTCACTGATAAAACAACCAAAAAGAAGCTTATAATTTCACTACGTGTTAGGAGCGACGCTTATTGCAATTAAGATTTCAGCTTGCCTACTTGAGGGTTTAAAATTGCATCATTTCGCATAACACCAAATGATCGAAAAAAAATCCCATATATATCATTTACCATCGTTCTAAAGAATCGAAAAAACGGCTCAAGAACAAAAATTACTAAAGATAAGCTTTACTCAAAAAACATTTTCTGTGGTTACCAATTAGTACTATAATTCTCATTTCACATTTAACCCTCTTGTTCAGTAGGACTGCACGTATAACAAGGGATGATGAATTTTTGTACCGCAGTATTAAAAATAACTTAAAGAACAGTGGGTTGACCCCAGTGATAATTCGCTGCTGGTCCACGCAACTGCTAGAAGGGCCGAAGGATTACAGGATCCGGCACAGTTTGATGATTTTCATGGTCCTTCTAGCTGGATCCTGCGCTTACAGCGAAATCAAAGTTGACAAAGATCAAAGTGCTATTATAAACTGAATCCCTCATTTACGTACAAACGCGGTGATTGTTAAAGAGTGAACAAAGGGCAATTGCTAAATGCCAAAAATTATTAAAACCGAAGAAAACTAAGTGTGTAAACAAATGCTGTTGGAGGCAAAGGTGTTGAGTGAAATTATTGGGAGAGTGTTTAAAACTAGATCAAATTTATCAAAAGTAAAAACTGTAGAAGTGCAGTTACTTTATGACAAATTTGATCGTCTGGAAAAAAGTTAAATTAGTTATGGAATTTACGTTTCGATTTCGTCTCATCAGAATTCGACGCTAACTTAGTTAACGGACTAAGCGCCGAATTGACGCTAGCTCCAAAACACGGAGACACAATTCGTGTTCCTGAGCAAACCCCTGGTCAAGCGTGATGTCCCGCAAGGAAAGAAGCTCAATGTAAGCTGATGAGACGTGTGACGTCGAAACGCAAATTAGGTTTTGTGCTCTTCACGCGCAAAGATAGTTTTAAACAATGTTCTCTTTAATGGAGAAAAAAATAGTTTTTACGAAAATTGTTCTCCACTAAGGAGAAATATAGCATTGTGAAAAAAGTTGTGGTAGGACCTTGCGGCTGCTGGTGGATTGGATAGCCGGTTCTATACTCCACTGGTGAAGCTGCTAGCAAAACTGGGAAAACGTGGCTTAAGTCGCCATTGAACTGAACTAACATCGCAATTTGGCGTTCAAATAAAGCGAAATAATGAGCGACGATGATCGAGAGGTGTATATTGGGAAGCTCCAGCAGCGTTTGTCGAATCTGCAAGAATCGACATCTTTCTGAAAAACTTTCTAAAAAAAAATATAAGCCGAAAGAGAGTTTAGGTCAGGTTCAGGTTGAGCTAGAGAAGCTGGAGGAATTCTTCGTTAAGTTTTCGGAAGTCGCAGCAGGATTGGAATCGTATTCGACGGACAAGCATCAATCTGAAACCTGTTTTAATCCACCTAGCGGTGCAATTGTGCCTTTCTCATTTGTCCAAACTACGATTCCATGGCTCATTATGTTCAATACAATGGTGGAAATGTATATTACATATTCATTACGATTTGCACATAGTACATACAATGGATCGACAGCCACGATTTTGAGATACTATGTGTTGACATTGAAGCATCGCTTGAAACCAGCGGCGAATCATGGAGGAAGATCCGTTACGAAATTTTTAACTAGTTATAATTTTAAACTAGCAACCCCTTACTGCATACTCCTACCTAAGCCTATATAAGCAAAAAAAATTTGGCCGGGATTAAGTTGACGGTTTTTAGAGCGATTGCATAACCTTTCTGTATGAGAAAGGCAAAAATGTGCCTAAGTCAAAAAAGTCAAACAACGTCAAAAAAAAATTTTCGAGATTACATCAAATCTCAACGTTTCATGCATTTTAAAGTCATTTGGCATCCAAAATACAAATTCGATTTTGAAATTACTTACTCCCCCGTTTGAGAATTTTTCATTTCAGTTTATATGGGAATTTGCTGTGTAGTCGCACTCTTCAACCCGTAACTCCGGAACCAGAAGTCCAATCAACAAAAAAATTAATATCAGCCTTTCATTTGAGGCGAAGTTTGTGTAAATCGGTTCAACCATCTCTGAGAAACAGTTGTGACATTTTTTCCCACATGCACACATACACACATAGACATTTTCCGATCTCGAAGAACTGAGTCGAATGGCATATGACATTCGGCCCTCCGGGCCGGAATTGGGTTAACGATTTTTAGCGCGATTGCATAACCTTTCTATATGCGAAAGGCAAAAAAGATCGTTTTGCTTTCGACTAATTATACTATTCAAGAAAAAGTGGTCTTTTGCCTAAGCTAACTAAATCAGAACCCTCGCCCCTTCATCCCAGCTCAGCTGCTTCTAGATAGCCTATTGTTCACTCACGCAATCGTTATCCCGAGCCGCCGTTACAAACTTTGTATGAAACCCCATCGATGCAAAAAGAGTCTAACAACGAGTTGCTGCGTCTGATTGACAGTTTTGGGAGCATTTGTCCAAACTGTAGCGTTTAGGTGAGCCGGTTAACAGATGGAGTCTCGTCTATCATCTGTATGTGCGCCTAGACTCGAAAGCGGGAATGGAATCAATATTGCAACGCTGTCGATTCGTTGTAGCATGAGCACGATTCTCTAATTGCATCGCAGGATACAGTGGACGAGCTTCCCGCATACACCGACATGATCCGGTATCTACAAGGATATTCTAAGGTTCTATTACGACGTCAGATGAGCTACGATTCAAGCAGCAAAAGTGAATCGGAAAAAAAACGTGTAGTACTGTCTTAATTAGCAAGATTATTCCACCCATTAGGACTCATCGGTCAAGTTCTTTCGAAAGCCATAATCTTCATACAAACCCAGTGGAAGCTGCAGATTGACTGGGACACACCCTTTCCTACGAGTTTTCAAGAGGAATGGCAAGAGTTTCAGTGCCAGATTTACAACACAGAGCAGCTAAGCGTTCCACGGTACCTTCTATCCACGAATAAGGCCAGTTCTTTGAAGCGACATGAATTTAGTGATGCGTCGGAAGCAGCGTATGGAGCGTGCTGATATCTTCGATCGCTTTCGTCCGGGGGATGTTGTACAACTCGTATACTCACTTCCAAGTCACGTGTTGCTCCATTCAGCGTTTGAAGCTATGCGCAGCTCTTCTGTTGACACATCTTCTGGAAACAACTCACGCTACATGCTTCTTGGAATCATGTACCTAGCGAAGATAATCCAGCAGATTTGATTTCTCGCGGGCTGGACGTGACTCGCTACTGCAGTCCTCGCTTTGGTGGAATGGTCCACTGCGGCTACTCACAGCTCATGTGCCATGACCAGCGAACTTTACTAGGACCGATAAAACCAGCCGAGACTCGCCGGAATTCGAATCCCGCAAAACAGTGGCATTAACAACAATTGCAATTCAGGAGGATGTGGATCTTATCTCCAAGTTTTCAACACCTCATCGCCTACTATCTGTTTCCGCATAGGGATTAAGATTTGCATACAACTGTCGTGCTACTTTAAGTAAGTTTCGATCAGGCCCTTAACAATCGAAGAGAAACAAGAGGCACTCATCAAACTAGTGCGTCTGTACAGGAGGAACACTTTTCAGCGGACTTTTCCGCTCTGCAGAAACAGAAACCTGTTTCTAGATCATCGAGACTCCGATTTCTAAAACCAAGACTTGTAGATGGGCTCATTCGCGTTGGTGGTCGTTTGTAGCATGCCAAAATCTCAATCGACTCAAAGCCCCCGTTGGTATTGTCTGGGAAAGACCATCTAACGAAACTAATCGCCAGGTCAGAACACTTCAATACTTTTCATGGAGGTCCTCAACTTCTAACGTGTCGTCTGGTTTGGATTCGTGCGAGTCAACTTGCATTTCGCAGATGGAGGAAAAGGCATAAATTGATGCAGTGCACACCGACTCAAAAGCAGCATTTGACCGATACGACCATCTTTACTTTTAAAGAAAATGTCCAGGTAGGGTGCGTCGCGCAATTTTGTTAAATGGCTAGTTCTTACTTCCGTGATAGAGTCCTACGTGTGCGGCTTGACTCTTGTGTCTCTTCTCAGTTTACGAACAAATCTGGGGTCCCACAAGGCAGCAACATGGTGCCACTACTGTTTGTGGTATTCTTCAACGACGCTACTTTGCTTCTTGGTTTTGGATACAAACTGGTTTACGCTGATGACGTGATATTGTACCTCGTAGTCCGCAATATCGACGACTGCGTTCGGATGGAGTCGTAGAAATTGGCTCATTGTTAACATTGCTAAATATCAGATTATAACTTTCCACAGCATAGTAAATCCTATACTTTACGACTACCAGATCGAGGAGCAAAGGCTCAATAGATTTGATCACGTCAGCGACCTTGGCGTCTTATTGGATGCTAAGCTAACCTTCAATCTGCACCGCTCAGTTTTAATCTCGAAAGCTACTCGACAACTTGGCTTTACTTCCGAAATCGACCGAGACTTTAAGGATCCGCACTGCTTGAAGGCTGTTGTTCGTTGGTTCGCCCACTACTTGAAAAAGCAAGTCTGATTTGTAGTCCTCATCAGCTTGTTTGGAATGTAGATTGAAATTGAACGTGTGCAGAAAAGATTTGTTCGACTCGCTCTACGAGACCTTCCCTGGCGGAGTACTTTGGATCTAACGCTGTACCCAGATCGATGCCGCCTGAATGGCCTCGACCCATTAGAACGACGCAGAAAAATTCAACAAGCAGTATTTATGGCGAAGGTGATCAACGCCGAAATCGACTCTCCGAAGATTCTATCTCTTATTAACTTCCGCGCTTCGCAACGACTTCAACACTCCACTGGCTTGCTTCAAGCAAGGTTTCATCGTACGGTGTTTGGATTCAACGATATCGATCAGCATGTATACGATATTTCTCCACAGTTGAGGATCTGTTCGCCTTTGGAGAACCGTTGCACAAATTCGCGCAGAAAACATCGCGATCTTCGTTATTATAATTAGATTATCGTTTATTCATTAAGATTGTGTTGTCAGATGAATTAAATAAATGAATAAATAAATAAATCGTCGCTGTTGTGCTATTTTATGACAAACGCCATTATGGGGTAAACTGAGTTAGATATGCCACATTACTTGTATAAAAAATCTCTACAAAGTGGCGTTTACAGAATTTTGACATTCTGCTTGGTTACTGAGATGTAGCGAGAAACGTGCTGAGAAATTTGTAATTTTTTGCTTCAAATGACTGTGTATGGGGATTGGCTCAAATTATCTTGATGTATAAGATGTCTTTATATGTAAAACTATCTGAGAAACACAATGGCATAATCATTTTCAAAACAAAAATGCTCGAATTGTGAGAAAAATGCAATTTTATTTTTAAACTGTAAACATAGCATGTTTGGCAACACTGTAACCAAAAATAACTATTTTTCTAGATTTCCTGACTCATTTCCTTCAAAATGCATCTCACCGTTTGTTTATAGACCAAATGAAGTCAAAGATATGAATAAAAGTTAATAATTGATGATTTTTTTCTATGGAAAATTTTCCATGCACGAATATGACACGCCATACAAATTTTGTCATCAATACGCACCTATGACACGTGTGAGTGCGACTTTTGTTTACAATTATAGTAAAAACTCACATCATAGTCAACCGATCTTCGAAATATTTGAGCTTGAGCTTGAGCTTGTGCGACCACCCCTGGCTGCTACTCCGTTATCGATCGGGACTAGCTGAGGTTGCACAGGGAATCAGTAGATAATTATGCTTGGGATTAGCGAAACATCTTTCAATGTGCAACTCCTGGTAATCCTAAAGTGTTTCTGATCAATACCGGCGCCGGCCAGGCCCGAATGTAGATCGCGGAAGGAAAGGGAAGTAATTGTTAGTCCGATACCTGCTTTTGCTAGAGGCCGTATATACTACTGCGCACTCCACAAGTATCACGGGAGGAGGATATTTTTGTTAGTAGAGTATAGAAATTGGATATACTTCTTCTTTACCGACGCCAGAGAGGTGATTCCACTACCTGGACTAGATATCGATCCACCAATTTCATGGACCGGGGACCAACGGCTTTACTTCCCTTCCGAAGGAAGACGCGACCACAGATTTTTTCACCTCAGAAAAATCTCAACGACCTCGGCTGGAATTGAACCCAGGCCAACTGGAATGAGTGGCGGTCACGCTTACCACTCAACCACCGACGCCGTCTCAACCGATCTTCGAAATATTTGAGATATTAATACAGAATAGATAAAAGCATCAATTGTCTTCTTTGAATTGTTTATACCATTTATAAGATTTAAGATATTCAATCTCAAACTTTAAAAATCGTTTTCTCGAAATGTGCAAAATGGCGCTTGTCATAAGATAGCACAACAGCGACGAAATGTCTACAATTCATCAGCGTTTCTGGCCCCTAGGCGGTCGAGATATGGTCCGACGCTTGGCTCATTTATGTGTCACCTGCACGAGAGCTAAGCCGCAAACCTTAAACTAGTTGATGAGAAGTCCTACTCGTGATCGTATCACTAGCAGCCATGTGTTCGCCTGCATTGTCACAAAGGCACTGTACTTGGAGGTAATGATGAACCTGATCACGCCCGCCTTCCTGGCCGCTGTTCGGAGATTTGTCGCTCGCCATGGAAAACCAGCCAATATATATTGCGACAACGCAAATAATTTCCGTGTAACCAATACACAGCTGGAAAAACTCCTCCGACATTTCATTTCACAGAGCCCCAAGAATACTGTTATAAACTATTGCGAGCCCGATAACATCAGATTTCACTTTATCCCCCCACGATCGCCTTCGTTTGGCGTACTATGGGAAGCACGTGTGAAATCAATGAAGTTTCATCTACGTCGGATCGTCGGAAATGCCACGCTGAACAAGCAGGATTTTAGGACAGTATTAGCTGAAATCGATTACATCACTACTGATTTCATCATCAGCACTTAATGTACAGAAACTTGAAGAGAACCAAACAGGTTGGCTTATAATCGCCTATAGCGAGCCCCGAAGCGGGTATTGGGAACATGACCTTCATTTGAATCCCTCGATGCGAAAAAACAAACGTCCACTATGTCAGAGATTCGCGTAACACAGCAAGGATAAGACCCACGACACTCCGTGAGTAACTGGCATATTTTGGTCCTTCCAGCCATTCAGTCCTCGGAACGGAGAAACACTTTGACTTGAGAACTCCTGTTTTCAGTCGCCTCTTACAACATGGGAACAAAAACACAGTGGATCAATTCTTGATACTTCAACCGGCCGTATGCCACAAGGCCTCTGGGCTGGTTTTGTCCAGAGAAAAATATAGACTGTTATCAACATACTAATGAATCACAGCCAACACATTCGGAAATGTTGGAGTAATCAATACCTGACGTCACTTAAGAAAACGTACCGCTGGTCCACCACAACGAAGACCCTAGCAGAAGGAGCCATCATTATTATGAAGGAGAAAAATCAGCCATCGCAGAGGTGGCCTTGGCAGATGTATACACACGTGAAGAAGCACCCTCTTTAGCAAGTCCGCCAAGTTTCACGGCGGCCGGCAAGTCAGAAGGAGAAGCCAAACCAGTTGGCGAATCTCATCGATTGACAGCAGAAACCCCATCGCCAGCTGACTACGAAGATGCGAACAAATTTCCAGAAGATAGCGATCAATAGATGTAGCGGAAGCAGTCGGTGGTCCCAGTAACCATGCGACATCACGTCTTCCCGAAGCCTAGCGCTTCGGGCACAGATAAGTATCAAGTTTCCAATTTTCATTCCATGTTTTGCCAGACCTTACTCTGGCTGTTTATTACAGACTTGCATCGATCAAGCAGGTTGACGGTGCTGGGGTCGAGCGAACCAGGTGACGCGGAGCTGAGCGACAAAACAAATACATACAACGAATATGATTCACTGGATATCGCGAGCAACAACATCAACGAGACTGGAGCAAAACAGCAACATCGTGTAACCCAGGGAGTCACTATACCATGATACTACAGGATCGAGGAGGCTGATCAAAGATGCTGCAACGACTAGAATGCATTTTGGTACTGCAATATTAAAAATAAATTAAATATCGAGTTTGAAGAGTACCTCTGTATAACACCAACACAGAACATAACGAGGAAGTACAAAAACAGCGATATAATATAACACACGAGTACGGCAGACAGGACGAATACCAAAGTATGAGGTTTAAAAGTAGAGGGACATAGATCAAGTCAAAGATCAGTCAAAGTTAAAATTCAAAGAAAACGAGACAGTGCGCGAGATAAAATAAAGGTTTACAGGATAGAATATAGTTTAGTGTTCTCAAAACGGACAACAAGCTTTTCAACATTTAGAAGAAAGAACCGTGTCCAAAGGTGAATAATCACAAGCACAATGCGTTGACCCGGTGCTGGTATAGTTACTATATTCATAGTTAGGCGGAGACACTGAGCGGAGCCAATTGAACATGTCAAATACCGGAGCCAATCGAGCATGACGTCACATAGCATGTTCTCTTTGGATGTATATGGAAAAGGTATTGTGATTATGGTCATAATTATTTTACTCTTATCTTGTGTTATCGAGTGTAGAGAAACGAAAAGAACCAATTAACAAGAAGAGACATTCGCACCAGTATGCCAGTTTTTTTTCTTGAAATAAGGGCTGCCAGTTTTCCGGCTTTTGTGTCAGCCTAACTCTTAATATAGTAACTCTAGGTGCAGTTCTATGCAGCTGCTGGAAAGGCCGAAGGCATGTAGGATCCGGCACAGTTTGATGATTTTCATGTCTTCCATTTAATTCCACTGTAATAGTAATAATAAAAAGCTCTTGCAGTTCACTATCAAAACAAATACTAGTATTTCGACTGCGACGTATACTATTGTTCAGTGTACATATCAGTCATATCGCAGGATCTTGGTTCATCTCTTTATTGCATCAGTAAAGAATCTCTTTTTCGTACTAGTCTAACCCCATAAGCAAATATTGTGTACGTGTCTGCAGAAAACTACATTTTAACCACCAATTTCCCTACCCCACTCAATGGCAATTACACAGATATGAGAAAGGCCTAAGTTTACCATTTAGAAGAACAAGTTCAAATCTTATGTGAACCTGAAGGAATCGTTGTAAATTTTCAACGTGAATTTCACCATACCAAACATTTTTACATCGTCAAAATTAAGTGCAAACTTCAGCAAACCTGCTCCCCTCTTCCAAGATGCTAACTCAAATCATATATATTTGCCACATCATCAAATTTGGAATGATTGAAAATCACCAATATCGAACATCGTACCTAAACCCTTTTGCAGCTAAATTTCCCTCGGGACAATCTTTATTGCAATGAAATAATTGAACATTGCTTCTACTCCGCGTCGTTTCCCTCTCCGCTACAGCCCAGAGAATGGAAACGGACCCGTTCAAGATCAACCAAATCAAACCTTCAAATTATCACAATCGATAAATAACCAAACTCTCCACCGTAGCAGTCTGAAACCTACTGCCGTCAATAAATTCGTGTTTTGATTATATTTAACCGAAATTTATCTGAACCCGCAGCCGAAGGAGTTTTTCCGCATCGCTTCAGGCTGCACCGGTCACATTCTAGAACTGTCCGCCCCGGTGATGGGCGGAAGGGGAAAGAAAATTTCACGCTCATCATTGAGGGCAATTTATTAGCAAAAGTGGTTTCGGGTTTTCCTCCGGTCTGGCTCTCAGTCATCGGAGGGTTTTCCAAAATCGATGTCGAATCGAACGACGAAACCCTCGTTCTAATCCCGAGCGATACAAATCCTACATTTCGCTCGGATCGGGTTCTTTTCCCGATGGTACTTTGCTACTATGGAAAGTGAGTTCAAGTGCAGTTGCTACGGGATCATAATCCTTTCCATTAAATATTTAAGTCTATCTGAGTTTTTCTCCCTCCTGGCAATCCTTGAGCTACCCAATCTTGTGCTATGAGTTTCGGAATAACCTGGCATCTTTGGTTGAAGGTTTTTTTTCGTCGCCTTTGGTCGGGGGTGGAAGGCAAACAGGAATTTATAACGCATATGTTCAATTTATTGGAAACTCGGTTTCTGTGGATTAATTGCTCTAACTTTCTACACGTAGGAAAACGTATTAAAGTATTAAAATTATCTTAAAGATGTTATAGGTGATTTTTTTTATTTAATATTAAATCTTATTGATTGAAGGCTTGTCCAAACTTTCTGATTGGACGCCAATTGTTTTAAAAATAAAGTATACTTATTAATAATCTAAAAACACTAAGCAAATTGTGATATTCATTGAACCACATATTATTTAAATGTACTGCGATATATTTGTTTTGAGCCTTAGATTTCCACTTGGGCTAAAAGTCAACTCATTCGACCTGAACTGAATATTCGCATGTAGATCTCAATTTGTGTCGTACTTCAGCACTCATATCAGTTATTTCAATCGATGCATCATTTCCTGCCATGTCCATGAGGCATTCACATAACTATTAACAACGTAAAATAATCTAGCAAAACCAAACACGGTGCTATTTAGGAAAACAACAACCATCGTTTGAAAAAAAACCTGTTTTAATCCACCTAGCGGTGCAATTGTGCCTTTCTCATTTCTCTAAACTATGGCACGGAGGCTTTTTATGTTCAACATAATTGTGGAAATGTCCATTACATTCTTAGTACACTTTGCACTTATACACAATGGCATGCCAGCCACGAACTTGATGAGCTACGTGTCGACGGTGAAACACTTGAAACAAAAAAATATCATACTCCATTAGCCTAATCATCATTAGATCAATGTTATCTGCTTGCTAACTCATTTTGTCATGCGGGGCTGGGTATGTGAAGAGGGCGAAAGTCCCATGAACGAACGACTCCCCAGCTTAAATTGGTATGCTTTGTGATACAGTGGTGGTTTAAAGATGATGGGGTTGAAAGGGAGGGGTATGAGGGCTAGATGGGGTGGTGGTCTGAGGGGTGATTTAAGGAGATTTTTAAAGGAGGGGCGCGAACAGTAGAGGGGGGGGGGGGCGGGGGTGTAACCCCTCTCCGTAAACCATCAACTACGCCCCTGTTAAAATCCAGAAACACTAAACGAGTCGAAAAAAAAATTTGGCCGGGATTAGGTTGACGTTTTTCAGAGTGATTGCATAACCTTTCTATATGAGAAAGGCAAAAATGTGCCAAAATCCAAAAAAGTGAATCGTAGTCAAATTTTTTTTTCGAGTTTGCATCAAATCTCGACGTTTCATGCACCTTGAACACATTTAGCATCAAAAATAAAAATTCTATTTTTAATTTTTCCTATAGTTTATATGAGAAATTTCTATGTGGCCGCATTCTGAAACCCGTAATTCCGGAACCAGAATTCCGATCGATCCAAAATTCAATAGCAGCCGATGGGAAGGTTGCACCTTTCATTTAAGACTAAGTTTGGGCAAATCGGTCCAGCCATCTCTGAGAAAAATGAGTGACATTATTTGACACATACGCACATACATACACACACACACATACACACACATACACACACACATACACACACACATACATACATACACACACATACAGACTTTTTCCGATCTCGACGAACTGAGTCGAATGGGATATGACACTCGGCCCTCCGGGCCGGGATTAGGTTGACGTTTTTCAGAGTGATTGCATAACCTTTCTATATGAGAAAGGCAAAAATGTGCCAAAATCCAAAAAAGTGAATCGTAGTAAAATTTTTTTTTCGAGTTTGCATCAAATCTCGACGTTTCATGCACCTTGAACACATTTAGCATCAAAAATAAAAATTCTATTTTTAATTTTTCCTATAGTTTATATGAGAAATTTCTATGTGGCCGCATTCTGAAACCCGTAATTCCGGAACCAGAATTCCGATCGATCCAAAATTCAATAGCAGCCGATGGGAAGGTTGCACCTTTCATTTAAGACTAAGTTTGGGCAAATCGGTCCAGCCATCTCTGAGAAAAATGAGTGACATTATTTGACACATACGCACATACATACACACACACACACATACACACACACATACACACACACATACACACACATACATACATACACACACATACAGACTTTTTCCGATCTCGACGAACTGAGTCGAATGGGATATGACACTCGGCCCTCCGGGCCGGGATTAGGTTGACGTTTTTCAGAGTGATTGCATAACCTTTCTATATGAGAAAGGCAAAAATGTGCCAAAATCCAAAAAAGTGAATCGTAGTAAAATTTTTTTTTCGAGTTTGCATCAAATCTCGACGTTTCATGCACCTTGAACACATTTAGCATCAAAAATAAAAATTCTATTTTTAATTTTTCCTATAGTTTATATGAGAAATTTCTATGTGGCCGCATTCTGAAACCCGTAATTCCGGAACCAGAATTCCGATCGATCCAAAATTCAATAGCAGCCGATGGGAAGGTTGCACCTTTCATTTGAGACTAAGTTTGGGCAAATCGGTCCAGCCATCTCTGAGAAAAATGAGTGACATTATTTGACACATACGCACATACATACACACACACACATACACACACACATACACACACATACACACACACATACACACACACATACATACATACACACACACATACAGACTTTTTCCGATCTCGACGAACTGAGTCGAATGGGATATGACACTCGGCCCTCCGGGCCGGGATTAGGTTGACGTTTTTCAGAGTGATTGCATAACCTTTCTATATGAGAAAGGCAAAAATGTGCCAAAATCCAAAAAAGTGAATCGTAGTCAAATTTTTTTTTCGAGTTTGCATCAAATCTCGACGTTTCATGCACCTTGAACACATTTAGCATCAAAAATAAAAATTCTATTTTTAATTTTTCCTATAGTTTATATGAGAAATTTCTATGTGGCCGCATTCTGAAACCCGTAATTCCGGAACCAGAATTCCGATCGATCCAAAATTCAATAGCAGCCGATGGGAAGGTTGCACCTTTCATTTGAGACTAAGTTTGGGCAAATCGGTCCAGCCATCTCTGAGAAAAATGAGTGACATTATTTGACACATACGCACATACATACACACACACACATACACACACACATACACACACATACACACACACATACACACACACATACATACATACACACACACATACAGACTTTTTCCGATCTCGACGAACTGAGTCGAATGGGATATGACACTCGGCCCTCCGGGCCGGGATTAGGTTGACGTTTTTCAGCGTGATTGCATAACCTTTCTATATGAGAAAGGCAAAAATACTTCGCAACTTCCTCCGGGAATCGCAAAATAATCCTCAACACAAACATTACGCTAAATGTCAACTATTATTCTTTGGACATCCGTTCCGGTTCAACCATCCCTGAGTAAAAAGTATTTCAGAGATGACCATCACTGAAGAGGCTATCGCTGTATCAAAACAAGCCATCCTCCCTCGCATAATAGCCGCTCAATTTTCTTTGCACAGAGCTTAGGAAGGTGTGACCTTTCCTTCGTTTTCCGGCAAAGCCTCCGCTTCAGAGGGGAAAAAAAGCAAACATGTGTACAAACGTCATCCCCGGGATCGGAAAGCGATATGAGCAATAGATTGCGTTCGTCTTATCAAAGAGCAAAGTTTGTTTTTCCTCCACTCTACTCAGCACTATCAGTCAATAGGTTGAGCCTTTGCTGGAAGCAATGACCATTCGGTTCTTTGGGGAAGAATTACTCCTCCGATGGGCATCCGATTGAATTGTTCGCCTGTTAGCTCTGTGTTGAGACTTAGCCGTTTAGGTACGTTATTGACTCCCAAGGAATTACTGTCAAGAAGGCAAACATCTTGATGTTTCGGTACACTTGACCGTTGATGGTGCTAAATGATTACTTTTTCGCTGCTAATGCATGGTGGGATGTTCGCAGTTGTGGGCGGAGAGTAAACAGCTTGTTGCTGTGGCTGTTCTTTTTGGCAGATCGAAAAAGATGTTTTCGTAGTAGTTGATGGTTATGACTGATGTTTCTTCTTAATTTAACTTTGATTATTACGTAACAACGTCTATCGAAAACTACATTAGATCTATATTGAGACTTTTTAACAGATTTTTCATCTTTGTGATAATTTAAACGAACTACCCGCGGAAAAAAGCGATCTTGAAACTTTTCGATATATTTAAAAAAGCGCCAAAGGCTTGAACTGATGATTTGTGACAAAAATCTACTCTTGAATATTCGACGAGGGCGGCTCTAAATTTGTGCTGGTAAAACTACAAAAACTATAAACGACAAAATGGAGAATATTTCATAAATAATGCTCTGATATTTCGTAAACTGCAAACTCATGAAAAGCTTCACAAATTGCAAGGTTCAACGAATATTATATTTTTCGGAAATTGTCAGAACAAACCGAAATTTTTCGCAAATTTTACGAATGAAACTCACAAATTTTATCAAATTTGGCAATTTTTTTGCAAATTTCGCAAAATTTACGTTTATGTTAAGTCACTATTATGATAACGATTTCTATTAATAAGAATCCTTCATCCGAAAACATTTTCAATTTGTAAGCTTCTTTCAAGTTGTTATCGCAATATTGTATTGGCCTGGATACTAAGATTGAGTTTAATCCGGATTATGAGTTCAACACCTGTTATTTAATCCTCTTGACGTAGGACTACGTCTTTGTTTTCGATATGGGGGTGCACTCTGCAAATTCACCAAAAATGGTATGTAACGAAAAGTGGTCCAATTTTAAACGCATGTAATTCAGCCATCTCACGATAAATTTTCAATTTTTTTGCACAAATCGCCCCGAAATACTTCTAAGAATAGATTCCAATAGATAAACCCAAAGATTTTTGATATCATAGCATTAAAAAATTAAATAATATGCAACCTTGTTAAAATATCGCGCATTAACACACAGAAGATAGCGCTTCCCAAGCCCTGTACGACGGATTGGTGTACCTAGTGCGCAACGCTTCTATGAATGACGTCATCATCGACTATTTAAAGAACGGTCTTGGCCAGACACGCTCAGTTCCCTGTTGAACGGCTAGCGAAGCGCTGTGTTTTTTACAGCCAGTGTAGCTGAGCTAGAAGTCCGTTACACTGGCTGTGGAGGGACGCTACCCTGTGTCGTCCAACAGGCGACCGCTCCAACTGCTTTCTAAATGCCGCTGTAATGTTGCCAGTAAATTTTTGGTTTAACATGTATTTGCATGTAGCACATGTATTTGCTATTTGCGCTTGAAATTAAGTAATGTAGTGGTAGTAATAAGCTTCCCATTTTGGTTTATACGCAAGGACAGTTTTTAAAACAGGATTTGATTAATTAGTTTAGCTCATCTAAGCAATTTTGTCAATTCTGTAATTTAAAAGGAATTTTACGGAACTTGGTGCATTTGGCCCCACTTGCAACTGGTATAATCAACCTGCACAAAGTGTTGCATAACGCAGGGCTGTTTTTTGGAACAAAATCATTCAGCCCTTCGCTATGCAAAATCACGATATTATGACAAATGGGCTAAGCGCGGCCGTTCCTTTCAATCGGGAAAGGCCGCGTGGAATTTTGGTGAAACGCGCTAATAGTGTCGTGGTGGTACTAGTTGTCTCTTTCGCTCTACCCATCATCATCAGCGTTGACTCATTTTGCATTGTGCGATTGGGTTCAATGTTTGGGGCGAATGTGTTGGTAGGTAGGGGAACTGGCGGTAAAATGAACACGTTAAGCAAAGTCATTATTTTCTAACTAATAAGTGAATGAGATATTACAATCACCTTATGTTTCTTGTTAGACATGTTTTGTACATATCTGGGAAAAATACTTCGTAAAATACTTCATAAACACATTTTTTCAAACATGATTCTTGATTTCTAAAGTGTCCAAAAATGAGACATGTTTATAGCGAGTGGGTAAAATGAACATGTGGCGGTGGTAAAATGAACAGCTTCTGGTGACCTGCAAAATGTCCTGTATGTATGCAATGCGCAGCGTTGGAAAGCATTTTCCGATCAATGCTAATATCCCAACAAATTATAAGCTTTGCATACACACAGTGCATTTTGCAGGCAAAAAAAAATTGTCACGGAAGAATTGAATTTTCATGACGTAATATTAACCATTTTACAATACTGTGGCATCGAAACACATCTACAAACTTGGGGTTATCCATGGGTGTTTGAACTTTTAGGATCTGTTTGAGAGCAACTAGAAAGCTTGTTCTATACATGAGATGTGATTATATTGTCTAAAGTTTGATTTTTCTCATCAGTCCGGGTGTTTTTTCCCACACACTAAGTACTAAGAAAATAAATATTTTACATTAAGTAGTATAGTCCTACGTCTTCGTTCGTGCAACCCCATAGGGCTGCCCCTTGTAGTTTTTTATTTCAACTAATATGTAGTCACATTTTCTTTTTTACTTTTTAACGACATACAATTAGCTAGAGATTACTGGGTAGGGACAGTTATTAGAGCCGTAGTATTCAAGTGAGAGAAAGGGTGTGACGTATTCAAATCTGAAAACTAGAGGTTAGGCTTAAAATCTCAAAATCTTTTGTCTTCTACTAGTTTTTAGTGTATTATATACAATATATGTATGTATGTATATATATTTTTGGAGAGTAGGAAAAAAATGAACAAAAACCAACAACTCAGGGAACGGGTTTTGGTAGTCACCTGACCGGCTAATGCAACTCCCCTTGTACGGAGCCTGATTCCTCTCCGGCAGTACCTTACGGAATTACAGCAGGAAGAGGGTTTTTTATATGCACAGCACACACTCCTATCCAACTACTTAGTAGTTAATTCTTTCAGTAGGGTTACAGCACCCATCCTCGACACACTACCAGTTTTCAACCAGCCACACAACACACAGTGGCACCTGTTTATACAAAGTTGTGACAAAATGATAAAAATTGGTCTATGTGGCTAAAACTTGGGGTTTTAACTAATTTTGGGTCGCGGAATCCATTTCTGCTATCAGTTTTGATATTCCATATTTCATTTTTTCGACTAAGTTTATATAAACCCATTTGAATGCGTTGGTTGTTAAAGGGTTAATATAAACATTAATCATAGTAGCTAATCTCATCGGATAGCAGAAATGGTTTACAAAACTAGTAAAAATCACTAATTTTTCAGCAATATGATATTGTTTAGGCAATTAATTTGTAAGGAGATTTATGAGCTACAGGGCGTCTGCATATGGGTATTTTCAAAAACATAGATATACCAACTTCGGCGCAAAAATGCGCAAGATGAGCCCTATATATCTTGAAACTACACTAAATTTTCAGTCAGATTCATGATAAGTGACCCATGGGAGATCATCTCAAAAATTGGAAGACGTATAAAGATAAATTACTGATATGATATGAAACCTTTCAATTGGATTGTTTATGCAGAACAAACGTAAATCAGTTTTGCACAAAAATCTCCCATCTATAGTTTAGCATAGTAAACTTAAAATTGCTCCAATCGGCTGTGTAGTTCTTGAGATATCGCCATTTGAAACTCTAAGGTACTAACAATTCTAATGAATTGAATTGAACAGAAATTCTCGACATCACTTGCTTCAACGACATGTTAAAAATTCATTTTTCATCCGATTATAGTAAAATTTTGAGATATCTTTATTCAAACTGAGAAAAAAATAAAATAAATATCTACAAAAGAATTACAAGACATTGGTTTTTGGGGTTTTGTCACTCGTCGTTGCACTTTCTGTCTGGTAGTGGGAAAGCTAGCTGAGGGTCTAGAACTAGTGCACTTCCCCTACGAGGACAATCTGAGCGGCAAACTTCGGACTGTCTAATTTGCTGAGCCCTTTGGTTCTCTTGTGCCATTTAGTACCACTTCCTCGTTGAACTTCCGACTCTACTCGGTCAATTCCCGTCAATGGATCTAGCCTACTCCGACGAAGAGTTACCCGGTGAGAGATATTCGAAAGCGAGCCAACCAGCCAGGTGCCGAGTTCAGTTCGGCGATTCCAGTGGAGTAGGGCGACCGGTTTGCGCTTCGGCGCGAGCGGTGGTGTCTCGTCACGGTCTACTCAGTCTAGTACCCGGTGGTGAATCTGACTGTACCCTGACGGAGAGTTCCCCGGCGAAAGAAGTTCTCCCGATACCGATTCTTCTTTAGTTTTGGTACCACAACTTCTTGAGCCCTTTGGCTCTGTGTCCGGTGCCATTTAGCACCGCAATTTCTTTAAGCCCTTTAGTTCTCTTAATATGCCATTTAGCACTACTTCCTTGATGAGCCATTCAGCTCCCCGACTTGTTCGCCAACTAATCGGTCTAGTCCCCGACGATGGACCTGACCTACTCCGACAGAGAGTTCCCCAGCGAGAGAAGTTCTCCTGAAGCCAATCAGCTAGATGCCGAGTTCAGCTCAGCAATTCCGGTGAGGCAGGGCGTCCAGTTCACTGATGCCCCGATGACCCGTGATGGGTGGTGTCTCGTCGCAATCTACTCAGTCTAGTCCACAGCGGTGAATCTAGCTTGCGCTGACGGAGAGTTACCTGTCGAAAGAAGTTCTCTCAATACCGATTATTCTTTGTTTTTCGCTATATATCTATCGGAATAATCGGTGGGGTGCCGTGGTCGGTCTGGCGATTCCGGATGGAGCGTGGCGTCAGGCTCGCTGGCGTTTCGACGACCCATACTCTGTGCTCTGTTGTAGTCTACTCGACTAGTCCTCGGCGGTGGATCTAACTTATTCTTGCAGAGAGTTCCCTACTAGTGATTGCTCTCCCGAAACCGTTTCTCGATGTTCATCACGCCGTTTCCGCTGTAAGACGGTCATGATCTGTATCATAATTCTGTTCACTGCGTTCCATTTCTTTACGTATCTTGTCATTCTGTAGGCTACATTATCCGGGTTGATGTCCGGTCTTCCTGTTTTAAGCAGCTCTCTAAATGTCGCTTCGGTGTCTCCTCGACATTCTCACACTCCGGGCATAATGGTGACGTTGTGTATCCGAGCCGATGAAGATACTTCCTGAAGCAGCCGTAGCCCGATAGGAGCTGTTTCTGGTGGAAGGTCATCTCTCCGTGCTTTCTATTGACCCACGTCGACAGGTTTGGGATGAGCCAGTAGATCCACTCCCTTTTCTTCGTATTGTTCCATTCCTGCTGCCACGCCACCATCGAATCGATTCTGATCATCTTTCTCGCGTTTCTTTATTTGTACCACGTGATATCCTCCTCCAGAGTGATGCAGATGGAGATCATTTCGGAGATAACGCATACTGCTTCCGAAGATATTATTCTGCACGCAATCGCAACTCATACGACCACCAGCCGGAATGTCCTGTTCAGGTTTTCGCGTTTCCGCTTGGTTTTCAGCGCCGCACCCCAGTCGGGAACCCCATATCGCAGTATCGATGACGAAACACTAGATAACAGACCGACTTTTCGCAGGTGTAATCGTGTAATCAATGTGGTTGTTAGAGGTCAAGCGGTCGTCGATTATAACTCCCAATTGCTTCAGTGCACGCTTCGATGCAATCACGTGCCCTTCGAAGATGAACTGTTTTCGCTGAACCGCTTTGCAGTTGCTGACCAACAACACATCCGTCTTGTGGTGAGCTATATGCAGCTTGACCATCCAGCCCTCAATCGCGTCTCTTGTCTCCATCACCGACACCTCCAAGTGTCTTGCTCATCACCGTTAGTGACACGTCGTCCGCGAAACGCACAGTTTTCACTTTCCCGGGCAGCCGCGGTCCCGTTCCAAAGAGTTTGATCGAGAATGAAGCCCTCAGGAACGCCTGCTGCGACTCGCATTGACTTCTACCTTACGTTCGCCTCGTACATCAGTACTCTACTCTGGAAGTAGCTCTTCAGGATCTGGCTCATTCTTCTGTGCAGCGCTGCGGCATTGGCCTATGCGAGGCTGGATGGTCCGGTGACTTCCCCGACTTTAGCAGCAACACCAGCTTCTGTACCTTCCACATTTCGGGGAAACTGCCATCATCAAAACACTTCTGCAGCAACATCGTGAACATGTCCGGATCGCAGCTTTCAGCGCCACGTTTGGTATTCCACCCGGATCGGGGTCATTCTTTGATTTTAGTCGCATCTACGCTTCTTGAGCTCGTCGTTGGTCGTTTGCTACCCGGCTGTGATTGCTCCTTCTTCTTCGCCGTACGTTTTCGGTGACAAGGTAGCTGAATCGTGCATCGGGAAGAGACCCACGACGATTATCTTTAGCTTATCCGGGCATATTTCAGTTGGTGTCGACGGACCCTCATCTTCGTCAGCATGCGTCCCCCAGGGATTGGCGTCTACTTCTCAGCACAGCTACTGTCAAGCTGGCTTACTAAGCTTGATCTCTAATTTTAAAGCGACCCCACCTTCTCGAAACGTCGCTAGCGCTCCTCTCTCACTCTCTGACCTTCCTCTCTGAGCCCGCCTTCTGGCTCTAAGACAATCAGTGTGTAGCGTACAGTGTTACCCATTTAACCAGTTAGCTGCACGCGATCTACTGTATGGCTCCAGTTTTCGTGGCGTTGTAACGTCACAAGCCGTCACGATCCTTCTGGTTAGATCAGCTGCATCAACGTACTTGATTCCGCTGTTCGCCGAAGTGACTCGACAAAAAGGTTTTTGTTAAAGACTTTCGTCTTTCACTTTAGCTTGCTGGTCGTCCTTCTCTGTGCTGTATCAGGGTTCTCAAAACCAACCCCCGCAACTACGCCACTGCTATTGTGCCTTTCCCATTTATTCAAACTATGATTCCTTAGTTGTTTATGTTGTATATAATTGTGGAAATGTCTATTACATTTTGCCTTTCTCATATAGAAAGGTTATGCAATCACTCTAAAAATCGTCAACCTAATCCCGGTTGTTCGTCGTCAGAATCGGAAAATGTCACCTCTGTTTCTCAGAGATGGCTGGACCGATTTGCACAAACTTAGTCTCAAATGAAAAGTACAACCTTCCCATCGGCTACTGTTGAATTATTTATTGATTGGACGCCCGGTTCCGGAGTTACGGATGGAAGAGTGTGACCACACAGAAAATTCCCATATCAGCTGAAATGAAAAATTCTCAAAGAGGGGAATAAGGGAAAATTTCAAAATCGAATTTGCATTTTTGATGCCAAATGACTTTAAAATTCATGAAACGTTGAGATTTGATGAAATCTCGAAAAAAATTTTGACGAAAATTAACTTTTTTGGACTTTGGCACATTTTTGCCTTTCTCATATAGACAGGTTATGCAATAACTCTAAAAATCGTCAACCTAATCTGTCAACCTAGTTTTTTCACTTATATAGGTGTAAATCGTACTGAATATGTAATATGTAATATACATTTCCATCATTGTATTGAACATAACCAGCCATGGAATCGAAGTTTGGACAAATGAGAAAGGCACAATTGCACCAGTAGGGGAATTAAAGCAGGTTTTTATCTTACCTTGCACGTACATTTTACTAATAAAATTTTGGTGCATTCGAAATTTGGTTGACGAGTAGATGACGAAAATCGTTGTCTGAAGCCATTTTACGCTCAAAGATGGCGAATTCTGGTTCAGTTAAATTTTTTGTAACCTCAACAATATTCCTGAAACCTGAAGCCATTTCAGTAGAACTTTTGAACTCGAATATATAAACTGCCATAATAACAACGTTTAATCTGACAATTAAGGTTTATTATTAAAAAATAAAAATGTATTAATCTTATTGGTTCAAATATTATTCGAATGTAGTCAAAATCTAAATTGTGAAAAGTAGTTTACCAAATATTGGTTCTGCTATAGAAAACAGTAAAACCAGATATTTGTGGCAAAATATAATATCGACCAAATTATACAACTGTTTTTGTTATAAACTACCAAGCTTTGTCGTGTCAATCAATGTTGTTGAAACGAAGAAAAGCTCCTGGGAATATTATGTGACTTCCACGTTACATATACACAGCAGGTAGACGATATTCACAGTAAGCCACCGTAATTTCTTGATGCTCTGGGATGTGCTAAACGGTAAATATTTAAAGTGACTTTCGAAAATTCTACCAGCCTAACAAAAATGATTAAAATATCTGGAAAAATAAACATCTAAAGTATGCGAAATAAGTATACCGACGCCATAAAAATTTGAAAATTCCAGTTATATGACTCAAATACAAGTGATGTGATATTTTGGACCGAAACGAATCACAAATGTCATATCTTGATTTGTTATGCCTCTTATTTTTAAATGAATTCATTTCCAAACTACTCATAACAAATAATTATACCGTACAAAACTGAATCAACCATTAATATACTGAAATCGGATTTCAATTGAGAGCTTAACACTTTGTTTATAATCCTAGCATTGAATCAACCAATTATTCTAGGACCGACGTGTCGATTTATGTTTCTTTGAATTGCTGTTTTCAGCTGAAGTGCTGTATCGAGTTATTGTCATTTTGCCTATGCACAAAAATCAAAATATATCTAAATAAACCCCGCTTTGATCCAGAAAATATCTGGTCACTTTAACCTAACCAATGAAATGTTCCCTTGAATTCCTAACATTGCACATAAGACCGATACGGTAGTAGAAACAATATATCATTCCCATGTGCAAATTGCATCGATGATTTGTACGTTTATCTACTCTATAATCATAATGCACTACTTGGATCGACACTCATTCCGTCGTCGAATAGGAAAAATTTAATTAAATTCCCAATGTGTTTCAAGAATTTTCTTCACCGTCGACCGGCACCATTGCAAAACCCGCAGCAGAGAAAAGCGAACCTCTTCTCCGGTCTTAAAGTCGGTTTTCCCAATAATGGCAGCGACGACGAGCCTAAATACCCACCAGTAGGTAGTATTGACCAAGTAGTGCTTCGAGGGGAAGAGAGCATGGTTGGTTTGTGCAGCAGGAAGTTGCGCGTTCATTGGAGGGGTTTCTCAAGTCGTTTTTCTTTCTTTTATTTTCTCTCAGCTCCCAGTAGGTGCAAGGGAAAAGCATACATGGACGTTCGAAGAAACCGAGAAAGAGCGGAAAACGCGCGAAGGAAGCATTCTAGAACCTACCGCCCAGCGAAACAAGTGGAATCGAACTGAACTGTGAACTGGACTGGCGCTTTCGTTCCACTTGATTGTTGGCAAATGCACAGTTAAAAATTCTTCGGAATCTCAGTCACTTGGGACGTAAATTTTTCTTTTATCAAATCCCTATAGTTATGTAACGATCAGAGGAAATGAACTAAATATTCGACGGTGGTCATTGTTATTATTTAATGATTTTTCAATGTGGAGTCTCATGGTCGAAGAAAAAATGAGTAACAGCAAGAGTGAAGGAAAAGCATCAGCGATTCTTGAGAAAAGGGAACAGTCGGGTAAAAGCGAGTCACGAAGAAGGGGGGTTTGTAAGCGCCATCTCTAAGAAAAATATAAAAAATGGCTAGGGAAGTGAGGAAGGATCCCAAGAAATATAACACTACCAAGAAGAAAACGACAACGACGACGTTGTACACACCAAGTAAAACAAACTATGATGAAAATATTTAGTATTCAAGAAACGTTCTGCAGAATATTGATTGGCAGAGAGTACGGGGCTGAAAGCGAATGCTGGGGGATACATGCTGTATAGGCCACACTGAAGGGAGACAGAGAAAGTGTGTGTGTGTGTGTATACGAAGGTACAAGTTTTCCCTCCATTCGCCACGTTTTGCCTTCTTTAGCATTTTCTCGGATGTAGCACACTTGTCGAAGGCAAAGGAGCTCCGGCTGGTTGATGTTCGCTGCTTGGGATATTTGTGGGTGCCAACCTGCCTGCTGGAGGGAACGAAACGGACGGGGTGAAATGGGAAACGGAAAACAAGTGGATTCTCGGATGAAGGTCCAACATCGTGGGCTTCAGCACTTAAAGTAAGGCGCGGGAACAAATGAACGGAAATTCAGGTATTTCGTACGGGTTGCTGAACAAGCATTCCTTACGCTCTTTTGAGGACGAAAATATGAGGTGAATGACTAACGTACTCTTTCACACAACGCTACGAACAATTGGATAATGGACAGGACGTATTATATGAGAGTTTGTTTGCAGATTTAACAAATTTGATAAAAGAAAATCAAACATCGCTTATTTTTTTCTTGAGAAATATTAACGAAGTCGCTCAAAAAAAGACTGAAGATCAAAAATAGTTTCACCAACCACGAATAACTGAAAAAGAAGCCCGCAGAAGAGCGCCTACGAACAATATATGAAAATAATCCAAATGAAATTCAGCTGCCTGTCTTTTGGTCATCAATCAATCCGTCAGAAAATTTAAGCTACTGTTTTTTGCATCTTCCAGTCTCGTCGCTTCTGGAAGCTAAACTGGACTGGCCATCTCACACAGAAAACAACACACATCTTCAGCATCCGTCGATTCCGGCTCGTTCCTCGTTCCAAGACGGGTTAGGCAGTACATAGTGGCGTTTTTCTTCATCTTCTTCTTGGATCGCTTTCTGTCTGACTGACAGTTTTTCCCGGTTTGCTGCATTTTCGTCCCGATTTTCACCCTGCTGTCCATAACTCATCAATATAGCGTTCCTCTGACCCCTTTCGTATACCGCAACCCTGCCCGTAGATGATTCAATCGATTGATGCTGGTTGATATATGCGTGGAACGATCTTTTGCACCCTGCAATACACGGTTCCCTCTTCAACAAAACCACATGCACTGTCTTTACACTCACACACGAACCGCAGTAAGCCTTCCGTGGTGTCTTGGGAGCGCATGACTTAAAAATTCGTTCAACAAGAGCAAACCAGATTTTTTAAACCATAACACAGAGTGTTTCTGATCAAAAGTGAAAAAATAATAAGTTTTTAAATTTCCTCTAATCCAACCCCACTGATTTGCAAGTTATCTAATAGGTTATATCTTATTGATAGCGTGAGTGCCACACTATTTCATTCATTACGCAGTAAAAACATATTGAAAATTGCTTATTAGTAATTATGCATTACTGCGTGCAATTCCAATTATAAGGTCTTCTCAAAACCATTCCAAGAAATTATTTAACTACAGTAGCGCTGTCTGAGTGGCATGTATCTATAAAGCAGTTATGTTCTTCCATTTTTTATTAATCGTGGTGAAGTATGCTAGTTTATTATAGCGGATGTTACAGCTTTAAGTATACGGCATTGAGAGAATATATTCGTAAATTTGCCACACATAGGTTTCGTGCAGACAAATATCGTAAAATATACGATTTTTTACGTAATCAGATGAAGTTTTCGTTTAAATTAGTTGCTCGTGAATTCAAGGTATGTAATATATACGAATAAATCTTTGATTTTATTTCATTAAACAATTTGTACAATTTACGAAATCGATTCGTAGGGGTCTACGGGAAAATGCTGCAGGGTGACCATCTTATGACAAAATTACATGAAAAAATTATGTTTTTTGCGCTTCACAACTTGTATTATAAATCCCATTTGATAAGATCTCGATTCCCCTCTTTATTGCGCCTAGAAAAATTCCTGAATGAGGCCTATTTTTCGAGTCCACAGTGGTGTAACCCCATAATTTATTTTTTCATTGAGGTGAAGCATATTTAATCTTTAACAGTTAAAAATTCTATGCTAGGTTTTTACTAATCCTAATCTGTACAAGAACCCATTACATAAACAACTTACACTGTTCAAAACTGGATCGGAGAGATAAAAGAAATCAAAAACAACCCGTAGTATAGGATGCCTTATGAACCATTGCCTAAATTTTTTGAACTTCACAGTTTAAAACCAATTACACAGAAAAAATCCGCTAATAAATTCATGGAAAAAATATCACGATTTCGTGAACTGAAAAATTTACGAAAACCGTAATCAGGTTCGTGACATTATGGGTAATAAACCACGTATTCATGAAACTAATGTGTTTCCAAAAAACTAGTTGGCCCCGAATATATACCTAGTGAAACATTCGAATGTTTGGTTGAGTTACTGTGGTTGTTCTCTAGACATGTTTAGTTTTTGTTGTGATGCTGGTTCATATTTTGGCAATACACAACCGACTGTTAAACGATGTTCATGATTTCAGGACCTTGTTCGAGATTTTCGTAATTTCTATTCACGTTATCATGATGAGCAGAGTAATTCATGTTCAGCTATTTTGCTAATGGAGCTCAGAGAAGTAACTTGTGTTTTGGTCAACTTTCGTAATTTCAAAACAATTTAAACTGGTTTCCTGGCTTCAAATAATCGGTCGCCAAAATACTCATGTCACCCAGAAAAATGGTAGTTGAACATCAAGAATATTTAACTGTGAAGTCTGCGATTTGTCTCGTAATGTATCCAACGTGTGACATAAAGTTTGTGGTATGATATTGGCTGTTTACCTCACCGAAAACTCAACGATGCATGGAATTATCTAGAGTGAACATAATATGATGGTATTCAGTATATCGCTGATCGAAAATCTATAACCATGCGCATACTGACACCTCAAGATCTCATGCAATATTCGATTCCACATATAAGTTCCCAAAATATGTACTGCTAGTGTAGCACAATTCAACGGAAGGCTAAGTATGGAAGAGTTTTTGAGTTAGTGAATTTTATCATTTATATATCATCTGTAATTCCATCGTACCAATAATCACACGATGTAGAAGTTGTGTGTTGTTTTAAAAAAAGGACCGAAGCATTTTTTAGCGTAGAATTACATGTTTGTTTTCTATATGGGAGTAAACGCCGGCCTCGGCGGTAAAACATGATGATGAGTTATGTTCTACCATAGACCATGCGGTAGATTTGGGTGCAACGCCCAACTCCTACTCTGCAGAAGGCAAAGAATTCTTCACATTTCCTTTCGATCATGCCCATATGAGCCTGCCTAGTTCTAGTTTTCCGTTCTAAGTTTATAACTGATTCGCTCTAGAATACCTATCCGTCTTTCAATTTCATTGCTTTCGTTTCTCTTAGTCTCAAATTTGCCGAAAATAGCCAACAAAATCGATACAGCAAAAATGATGTGTAACGAAAAGTGGTTAGGCTTTGAACACTTATAGTTCAGCCATGTCACGATAAATTTTGATACTTCTAATTACAAGTTCCAATTGATAAGACTATAGATTTATGTTACGGCATTGGAAATTTGAATAATATTAATTATAGTAAAAATAACATGCATTTCGGCACCCAGCACACTACGCTTCTATGAATGACGTCATCCTTGACTATTTAAATGTCAGCATTGCTCGAGTGAGCCCATACTCCTATTGATCGCCGGTTCAGATACATCAACAGCCAGATATATTTAAATACTACATTTTATGCTGTATTTAAACACCGGGACCGCATGTATGTATTGAAACCGGTACTCCGTGTCGATCTAGGTGGACTTGACTTCTCTCAAATGTGCCGCTCTCAGTCGAGTGGTTTCAGCTTTGGGATTCACGATAAAACTTTACTCGGTCCGCTAAAAAAGTAAAATTCAATCAAGGCTATTTGGTTTGTACGTGGTGAAGTTCGTTGTTGTTAAATGTTGCGATGTTTAGTTCTAGTTAGCTCGATTCTTATCGTAACTCTACCCATTTGAAGTGGTTGTTTAAAACGGCGTTTGCTATTAATGTTAAATGCATTCGAATTATATCAGGTTATATTGATTATTTCTGTTGGGCTTAAAAGTAATCTTGTACACGGTTGAGCACTGTATGGGTAAATTCAGATAGTGTAAATGTCTTTGTATCCACCGGGCTTCTATTATAATTATTTTTCGGCTGATCAGTCGTAAAGTAGACTACGACAATATTGCTTTCACATCTTTATTATGGATTAAAAACTTTGTGTTTTCTTGTTAAATTTACTGTTGTGGTAAAATGTGAACTGTCCTATTGCATGAGCATCGACTAATGACGCTATTGTTGTCATATGTATGCCCCTCACTATTATAACTTCACAGTTTTCTGCGTTGAAACGATGCTGTTTCTCTGGTAAAAAGCAGGGAAAGAGCGCTATATTTGATATATCTGGTAACTGTACTGAACTTGAAGGCTGTTTCATATAGTCTAATTCATACGTGGTCGTGATAGTGCGACGGTTGAGGTTAAATTATTAAGATGAGGTCTTGAGTTGGATTAAATTTTCTGTATGCACACATTTTCATTTCATCTTGGTATAAATGCACACACATAAACAAGTATACGCTTAATTGGCGTTATTGAATCACAGTTTGTATAAATAAGAAAAGCACAATTTTTCTTTTTTGCCTTTCTCATATAGAAAGGTTATGCAATCACTCTAAAAAACGTCAACCTAATCTCGGCCCGGAGGGCCGAGTGTCATATCCCATTCGACTCAGTTCATCAAGATCGGAAAAAGTCTGTATGTGTGTGTATGTGTGTATGTGTGTGCGTATGTGTCAAATAATGTCACTCATTTTTCTCAGACATGGCTGAACCGATGTGCCCAAACTTAGTCTCAAATGAAAGGTGCAACCTTCCCATCGGCTGCTATTGAATTTTGGATCGATCGGAATTCTGGTTCCGGAATTACGGATTTAAGAGTGCGGCCACATAGAAATTTCCCATATAAACTATAACTATATAAATTAAAAATAGAGTTTTTACTTTTGATGCTAAATGTCTTTAAGGTGCATGTAACGTCTAGATTTGATGCAGACTCGAAAAATAAATTTGACGAAAATTCACTTTTTTGGATTTTGGCACATTTTTTCCTTTCCTTCCTTTAGAAAGGTTATGCAATCACTCTGAAAAACGTCAACATAATTTTTTTTGACTAGCGTAAGGTTTCTGGATTTTAACAGGGGAGTAGGTGATGGTATACGGAAAGGGTTACCCCCGCCCTCTACTGTTCACTCCCCTCCCTTTAAAATCCCCCTACATCACCCCTCCAGCCCTCATACCCCTCCCTCTCAGCTCCATCATCTTTGAACCACCACTATATCACAAAGCATATCAAATTAAGCTGGGTAGTCGTATGTTCGTGGGACTTTCGCCCTCCTCACACACCGACCTCCGCATGCCAAAATGAGTTAGCAAGCAGATAACATTGATCTAATGCTGATTAGGCTAATTAAGTATGATATTTTTTTGTTTCAAGTGTTTCACCGTCGACACGTAGCTCATCAAGTTCGTGACTGGCAAGCCATTGTGTATAAGCACAACGTGTACTAAGAATGTAATGGACATTTCCACAATTATGTTGAACATAACCAGCCACCGAGCCACAGTTTAGAGAAATGAGTAAGGCACAATTGCACCGCTAGGTTGATTAAAACAGGTTTTTATGATTTTTAATGAATTATTGTACAATTGTAAACCGAAATAACATGGCATAGCGACTGAGGAGCAACCGCAATTTCAAATAACGGATTTTTATAATAATTGTTCATACTTTTGGCAACAACCAGTTTTCACAATTTTATTTGGAAGAAAACATCACTTTTAATGGTTTAAAAAATGTGCAGGATCCTTGTTACCATTCGCGAGAAATTTCATAAACTCCAAACTCACGTAAAACATCTGTTTGGTGCAGGAATCGAAATCAGGAATGAGAATGTACCTCATGTTATTCGGTAATTTGTTCCTCGCCTTATCGTCTCATCCTTCTCCTGATGGTGAATGAAAAAGGTAGGAACATGAAAATTCCGAAGGAATATTGAACCCTACTGATAAAGCCTATAGCTCTTCAACATACTGGTTTAAGAACACAGGCATATCCACGGATTTCAGCTCCCTGTGCATACATGTTATAATGTATGATCTATACTGTCTATAATCGCAAGTCAATCCCATGGAGATAGACACCATGGAACATTGGACTGACATGCGATTATGGGCAGTATATGGATCACCAAAGATCCGGATACGTAGTTGCATTACTGCGGGGCAGTTATATATCAAATGATATGAGGTTCCATTATCGGATTCCACACTGAATAGTGGCCACATGATAATTAAGTTTGCAATATCCAGTCAATGCTCTGACTAGAACGCTACAATTGTCCTTGGAAAAATGCACCAAATTCTTTGACATTCACATCCGGTAGAGAAGTTTTTGTATGAGCGCAAGTTTGCAAGTTAAGCATTAATACCACCAGAAAAGAACTCAGAGGTAGTTGCCAGTGATGGCTCCATACAGCCTGGAAAGTGTATATTAAAAAATCGTCAAGTCCTCTTCGAAGATATCCCAGTTCGTAGATTTGGGATTACGATATATAACACTAGTGAGACGTTGAAGTTATCAAAGATGAAGCATTTATGATCAAATAACGACGGTTCGAAACCGTTGAGTCAAACCAGTTTACCTACTCATGCGCAATACTGTCAGAGCAGAGAGTTTCATCTATTCCTTGCTAGACCGTGCAAATGTTGATTTCCTCTATCGAATATATGCAGATTTGTACTATTTAAGTATTCCATCAATTCAGTACCTTTCAAATTGATATCTAAGCTGCCCCAAATTATTTATTGATTTATTTGTTTTCGTCAGACTACTTAGAACAATATTACAATATATACTTATATATTATACATTTTTTCTATTATGTGATGATTAATTGCAACACTGTAGAAAGCCCCTTTCGGTCACGATATGACACAACTTTTCTAAAACAATCAGAAGGTGAACATTTATTGTACCGCAAATATACCGAACAATGGACGCACTTTCCATTCTTGTTATCAACGCTAATATTTAATGTGACACACAAATATAGCGAGTGTTTAAGTCGTATAATAGACATGCGTCAATAGCACTATTCACGAGTAACACATGCACGAGGCTTCAGAAAATTGCACATTTCATCACCAGTACTTATTGTACAGCAACTGGAAGATACTACACACATTGGCTTATAATCACCTATAGCCAACCCAGAAATGGGTATTAGGGACATGATCATCATTTGACTACCAGGATATGCGAAGAAACAAAAGTCCATTATGTTATAAATTCGCTTGACACAGCAAGGGTAAGACCCATGACACTTCGTGCACGGCTGGCATATTTTAGTCCCGTCACCCATCCATTCAGTCCTTGGCAGAACTTGATTTAGGAACTCCTGAATTCAGGCGCCTCTTACGACATGACACAGAAGCGTATTCGTATCAAAAAGCTGGCCAAAAGCATTAACATAATTTGTTCTACGAAAATGCAGACTCGAAAAAAAAATTAAAATTAATGGAAACTAGTGTAATAAGATGTGCTAAGTAGTTTGCATATGAAATTATATTGTAATTAAATTGGTATACATCTTAAAGGTTCCAACTTTCTGTAACATTGCCCGAAAGATTCGAAAGCGTCGTTTCGTGCAAAGGAGACCGTTTTGCTGCGCGTGATTTGTGTTCCGTCTATTTCGTTCAAAACGTCGTAACTTTTACAGTATTTGGAATAAACCGCTCAAATTTTGCACAGATATTTTCTGAAAGTAGATTAATTGTTTAAAAACATAAAAAAGCAGTCAATCCAAAAATCGTGTAAATAAACGGTAGGAAACTGAATAATACATTGTTTTGTAAAATGCCCATTAAACACCAAATGCCAGAAAGTGGCAGCTATTTTACTCTTGATACACCTACGCAGACACTGATTTCTCTAATGATTTAAAAATTTGAGGTGAGAAATGGTGAGAACATAAAAATATCACTTTATGATACCAAAATATTTGGGAAATATTGCACAATATATTCAGCTCGAGTATAACTGTCATATTTATTGAAATATGTGTTTAATTCCTTTTTTCGATTACAACCAATGGAATTAGCAGATACTTTAGGACTAACCGATAGATCATACTGGTTCATAGATAAATGAATGTAAATATCTTGACTTTTTTAATGTGAATTCATCGCTTCTATTTTATTCTAACTCTGACGGCTCATGCTGGTTATGAATGAAATAAATAAATCAAACATGGCTTCCAAATTGTGTAGTAGCTATCCAGAATACCAGTCATGTTGGATTAGAAACTATTGCACGAGTTATAAGTTTTCGCTTTTGGCCAGCTTTTTGGGTAAAATACTCCTCTGTGCATGGGAGCAAAAATCAGAGAGAGGATTAATTCTTGGCTAAGATACTTCAATCCACCACATACCACTCGGCCTCTAGGCCGGATTTATCCGGTGAAAAATAATAGGCTGTAATCAACATTTGCCGCAGCCGCGATGTTATCAATCACGAGGAATTTTACAAAATCCAAACTCATGTCATAAACCTATTTTAATCCACCTAGTAGTGCAAATGTGCCTTTCTCATTTTTCCAAACTAGGTATCCGAATTGAATTCGAAAGAGTAACTGAATGAATGTAATTATTTCGGATGTTGAATAGCTTCGCCTAAGTGGAATAAACGAAAAAAGCAATATTCAATATCATGTTTGCTTTCTCATACAAAGAAAGGCTACGCAATAACTCCAAAACCCGATTTTCCAACCGAGGCCTGGAGGGCCGAGTGTCATACCCCATTCGATTCAGTTCGTCGAGATCACAAAATGTCTGTGTGTATGTATGTGTGTGTGTCGAATAATGCAACTCAATTTTCTCAGAGATGGCTGAACCGATTTGCACAAGCTTAGTTTCAAATGAATGGTATAACGCTCCCATAAGACGCTATTGAATTTTTATTGTTGATCGGATCTTCGGTTCCGGAGCTACGGGCTGAAGAGTGCGGTTACGCAGCAAATTCCTATATAAACTGGTAACCCTATGATGTCCGAATGATGTAATACATATTCAAATACGTTCAACAGTACTTGAATTTGCAGATCTAGATCACTGATGGCCAATCAAAATAGTTTTGACCACATCGGTTACCTATGACGGATCCCGATGCCCCCGGGGAACTCTTCAAATTCCCGAACTAATGTCACACCTGTTTTCCAGCAAATTATTAACCAATTTTGACAAATTTCATTTAAAGTGAAAGATATAATACTCCCAATGACTGTTATTGAATTTCATTCAGTTCTGACTTTTTGTTCCGAAGTTACAGGTTGGTTATTGCGGTCAAATAGTAATTTCTACTATGAACCAGTACAATCGTAATACCTCATAGGTTTAAAATCTATAGAAATGAACATCAAATTACTTCGATTCACAGGCCTAGATCACTGATGGCGAACCAAAGATAATTGGAATATATTGTCCACTATCGATAATTCCGGAAGTCTCGGGCTCCGGGCATATTTCAGATCTAAAGCCACTTCGGTGATGACTGAACCAATTTTCATTAACCTAGTCCCAAATGGATGGTATAATATGAAGTTCGGTGTTGAACCCTCCATCTACTCCTCCTCTCAACCCCCCTTCCCTTTCTCTCACCAACCAACCCCGCTCCTTCCCCTCAGACCAACCACCATCCTGCATTCCCTTCATCCACTTCGTATACTAAAATAAGTTAGATGATTCCCGACGCATCCTCCCCCTTCACCATGAAGTTAACATGAATACAACATTGAACTCACGTTGATTAAGCTATATAAATATTATATTTTTGTTTCAAGTATGTTAGTGTCAGTGTCGACATGTTGCTTCTCAGGTTCGTGACAGTCGTGCACTTATATATGCTTATCAAGTGTGAAGAATGTAATAGACATTTCCACAATGTTATATTGAACGTAACGAGGCATTAAATCATAGATTAGATAAATGAGAAAGGCATAATTGCACTACTAGGTGGATTAAAACAGGTTTTGTATTTGATATCCCTACTGCCCTCTTATCGGACGTTTTAAAACTTTCAGGAAATGAAATGTAACTAATTAGCAATAATTTTCATTATTTCTTCATCCAATTTTTTCCCATTCTAAATGCACACATCTCTCTGGTTTGATCTGAACTGGTATTTAGTTAGGAACTGATACTTGGGAAGTTCGATATGCAGAAAAAATATGCATTGTTTGGTCTGAGTCTGGGGTGATGCCTGATGTTTCGCTATTTCAACTAATGATCTGTGATTAAATTTGACCTTCCAAAATTTAGAAACAGGAACGTGTAGTTTTTAAATTGATGTAATGCCAAAATTTGATGGTGCAGGTCGTTATAGGGTCTTTGGTTGGGATTATGTGGGTCCTGTAAATTAACAATTTATTTGACCACGGTGTGAGATGAATTCAGGAAATGAATGCCGGCCTGACATCTGAGATATAGATGATTGTTGGGTGTTGGTCTGATTATTGCGCTCGATTAATCATTCAGGCTCTTATCAATATCGGTACACTTTACCAAGCCGACGTGATTTACTCAAACCGATTGAGATAGCACTCGGTTCGAGTGAATTGGATTCATTAAAAGGATTTATTTATCGTCATGCATGGATTCTAGCAATAGTACATCAGACTAATTACTGATTTATTGTGACTCTATATGTGCAAGGTTAATAAATTGTTATTTCCAAATCGAACTCCGGTGTTCGAACCAAAACCAAATTATTGAATTAGTGAGGTACACTGTTTAATATGGTGAAAATAGGCACTTAACCCTACATCTTACATTGGCTACATTGGTTTGGCTAAGCCAAACCAAATGTTTCGATTTCATTAGTTCTCATCAGCTTAAAATGAGCTTCGAGGTAAAAACGCAAATTCCATAACTGACAAATAGAACATATTCTTGAGCCCTGTCAAGTAAACAAATTGCAAAAAAGGACTTTTTCTTCTCGATGCCACCAAGTGCCACAGTATCACCCCTGCGAAAACAAATCGCCAACAGCCGTGACGACTCCTTACACTTTCCAATTTGTCGAATATTAACAACTGTATGTAGTCGCGCAGAAGGGGTCTTGTCTCGCTTTGATCGAACCCCTCGGCGAATCCCTCCCATGCAAATGGTGCACAGATGAATTGCTTGTGGCACACATTTAGCGATGAATGATGGTTTATTTAGTGGTTTGCTGAATACACTTCGTCTCCGATGGCTGTCCTTCTGCTGGCAATGCCTGGAAAACAGTTTAAAAACCGTCCTCCTGGTGGCGAGGGTGACATTCAAATTAGATTTACGCCTGTTACGTTTCGGTCTAGAAATATGTCGGTATGATGACAATTTCCTAGCCAGCGCAATACTTGGTACATAGTTGATTTTAATGTGTTAATTAAGCAGTATTGAAATTTTATAATTAAAGTCCCCGAAGGGAGTTGGCTGTCGCTCAGTGTCGGATTGTTCTGTGGATGCGAAAGTAGATGAAGACTCCATTAAAAATTGCGCGCTTCAGTGAGTGAGATAGGAGTAGAGGAGGTTGATTGTACGGGACAGTATTCGGCAGATAAAATCAGCCAAAGTCCGACACCAAAAGTGTCAGCATAATCAACAAACCGATTCGAGATCAAAAGCAGGCGACATTTTTACTCCGCTGAAAGATTTTATCTCCTCAGTCGGCTGGCTGACAGGCCCCGGAGGTTCAGTGCGTGTGCTTTTCACTGTCAAAGGATACCGTCAGCGGAGAGGTGTCAGGGCATTACTTTTCGCCGCTGAGTGGAATGGGGAAAATATTAAGTGAGTCTCTTGTTGATGATTCTGGCAACTCTCGTGGGATGGAAATCCTTTTAGTGGGAGGTGTTAATCCATTCTCGGCGAGTGAAGTCCTGTATTTGGATGAGTGAGCAAAGTGGCTTACATGCGTGTTTTTATCGTTGAAACGGAATTCTCAGAGTGATGATAAATTGTGGAATTTTTATTGTCGATGGTAAATACAATATACAGGACAATTTCGGCAACTACTAACTAAGTAACTATTATTAAGTAGTTATTCCAGAATGGGAAGATATCGATTACAATGTACAGAATGTCTTTACGTAAGGAGAGTAAAAACTTATCGACAAGACTGATTACGAGAACAAAACCTAATGGTCTCTAATACTCCCTGTTAAATCCACAGAAAAGTTTTCGTCGAGTAAGCAATACCAACAATAAATTATAACGAAGAAAACGGAGGTACAAATTTCAAAAACATGGTTTTAAAAGGGTGTAGCACACTCAAATTTATATGTATCGTTTTATTGGTCTGCCTAAAAAAATCCTAAAATTTGAGCAGAACTAGTCCAAAGCGCCTAGTCATTATTCATAGCAGTTCATACAATTTGTTTTTCAATCGTCGCTCTGGTGTCAATTTTGTGCAACTATAAGCAGCGGTTATCAGTACAGTCCTGTCGTTTACTGTTTGACTGCTCCTCTGCGTAACTGGTTCTTTACTCGCAGCTGGCTCCATCAAACACCATTCTAACTAGTCTCTTACATGTAGGGGTGATGACCCAAAAGTACATGAATTATACCAAAGTTTTACATTATATATTTCTTGATTGTACATCATATTATCATGATTTGATCTGTTCCACAATATTCCGCCACGTCACACGGTCAGTTGCTGCTAGTCTCCAACCTCTCAGGTGCCCGATACTCGCCAGGTTCTGCTCCACTTGGTCCGCTGCGCTCCTCTCCGTCTTGTACCTGCCGGGTTGGAGGTGAAAACCAACTTGGTGGGGTTGTTGTCCGACATCATCACAACATGCCCCGATCACCGTACTCTTTCAGCTTGAGCTACTTTCCGGATACTTGGTTCGCCACAGAATCGCGCAAGTTCGTGGTTCATCCTTCTTCTCCACACGCCATCCTCCTACACACCATCGAAGATCGTTCTCAACACCCTTCTTTCGAAGACTTCGAGTGCTTGCAGATCCTCTTCGAGCCTTGTCCACGTTTCGTGCCCGTAGAGAACCACCGGTCAAATCAGTGTGTTGTACATGGCGCATTTCGTGCGGTGGTGAAGCTTCTTGGATCTCAAAGTTTTGTGGAGCCCATGGTAAGCACGACTTCCAGAGATAATACGCCTTCTGATCTCCCGGCTGGTGTTATTGTCCGCAGTCACCATAGAGCCTAGATATATGAACTCGTCAACCACCTCCAACTCGTCGCCGTCGATCGTAATACTACTGCCCTATCGCGATCGTTTCCGCCAGCCAGCATGTACTTCATCTTAGACACATTTATCTTCAATCTTAATCGTGCTGCTTCGCGCTTCAGTCGGGTATACAGATCTGCTACCGTCTCCCTGTTTCTACCGATTATGTCCACGTCGTCAGCGAAGCACACGAGCTGTCCGGACCTCGTGAAAATCGTGTCCCGCATGTTGAACCCCGCTCTTCGCATTACATCTTCCAGCGCTATATTGAACAGCAGACAGGACAGCCTATCGCTTTGTCTTAGTCCCCTGCGTGTTTCAAACGGACCCGAGAGGCCGCCCGAAATTTTGACACAACACCTTACAGCAAATAAACTAATTCAAATTTCCGCATGTATGTTCTGTAGTTGTATTTATATGACAGACTGCTAAATTGCACCAATAAGAAAAATACGTACATGTGAGTTAAACCTCTATTTTTGCAAAAAGTTAAAAAAGGAATTCTCTCATTAAGCCCCAATATTACCGATACCGACCAAGACCAACCGCCGCCACCTGATTCGTCTGGGAAAGTTTAGCAACTTTCAATGTTGTCGATGTTGGGTGATTTTGCTAGTAAGTCTCAATTGGCAAAAAATATCTCTAGACCGCCAGTTTGGCCAGACTGAGTATGAACCGCCGTCAGAAACACCGCGGCCTGATATCG
Organism: Topomyia yanbarensis; assembly: GCF_030247195.1. Classification (NCBI taxonomy): domain Eukaryota; kingdom Metazoa; phylum Arthropoda; class Insecta; order Diptera; family Culicidae; genus Topomyia; species Topomyia yanbarensis. The sequence goes on from NC_080672.1 coordinate 261,638,885, forward strand.
AGACAATAGTTCTGGTTGTATCTGTCCATTTTAAAGTCGCTAAACACAGACATTGATATGCAGCATATCAGTCATATCAGGCTGCCTAAGCACTTCGGGCTCCGCTGTCACCGACTTTGCATTTGTGTCGTACAAAATGAACAACAGTACGCCAAACAAACGTAAGAATGTAACGCTATGGATATTTTTGACGTGAATTAGTTTTTTGAAAACACAAATAATTTCATGAATACGAGGTTTATTATCAATAATTTCAAGAACTTGCTTACGATTGTCTTAAATCGTTTAGTTCATGAAATCGTGATTTTTTGTTAATGCATTTATGCACGGATCATTTTCCGTGCGTAACGGTGCGTCATATAGACCTCACAGCATTGTGTGTACTTGATCATCCAATTTGAATACTTGCAATGCAACCATGTGTTGTCAAGAAAAAGAACATGTTAGTTAAGGGGTAACACAACTGTAGAACATGAAGAAATAGGCCTATTTCAAGAATTTTTCTATACGCAATAAAGAAGCGAATCGAAATATTGTCAAATGGGATTTATAATACTAGTTATGAAGTACAAACAATTTTTTTTTTCAAGTAATTTTGTCGCAAGATAGCGGCCTTGTAACTTTTCTCGTAGACGTCTCTTTTTGGAAAGGGTCCATGACCAGAAACCTATCTCCCGTAATTTTTAACCTAGAGCTTAAAATTAAAAGTTTTTTCATATCCTTATAGCATATACGAAGTGACGTACATAGGATTTTTTCGATCTTTTGTTTTTTCGCTGAATGGCGCTCTTTTTAGTAGAAAAACGCTAAAAATGTCATAAAAATCGATACAAAATTGATGATTAAAAAATATTAATCAATAAAAACATAAAATCCTACGTACGTCGCTGAGGAAATCAATTTTGGATATGCTGTAAAAATTTTAAAACCATCAAAAATCGTTTGTTCGAGTTATGGGTCCGGTCAGCTCAAAAAAGCAGTTTCGAGAAAAACGCCGTTAAAGTTTTCAATGCGCTCGGAGTATATGTACATAAGGGCGTTGCGGCAGAATTGAAAATTTAAACATTAGGACTCATTATATCATATCCCCGGAACGAGTATTCCAAACGAAACATTAGGATAACTGGGAACTTGGACATGGAGTGACGGTATTGTAATCGACCGAATGCACGGCTTTTGTGTAACAACATAGCCGAAACACTTCGAACTTCCCTCAATGCAAATTAATATTTTGAATTATCTAACTGTCTCATTCACGAAGCGCCTTCTCTCTCTATATTTTTTATCAGAAATCTGTGACTTAATAGACGTCAGTGACTTCCAAAACAAATTCAAATAAGGTCCATTGATACACCAGATAAACGACACCGTCAAAAGAAAAAGAACGAAAAAGAAATGGTGAAAACGAAAAAGAATAAAACACTAGAAATGGTATTATATTTGTATATTAACTAGCCATTTTTCAAATAAAAGGATTCTCACAAATATTTCAGAACTTTCTGAAAAATGGTTCCAGAATCTGTTCAATTTCTTTTTTTTCGTTTACTTCATTTAAACTATTTTTATTAATTTGATTCTATATGCTCCTTTTTCAGTTTATTCGTTCCAAGGATTTCATTCGTTTTGTTTATTTTGAATATTTGACTAATTTTTAATATACGATCATTTTAACAATTTTGATTTCATTTTATTTATTTTATTCGTTTCAATCTGTTGATTCATTCTGATCAGTTTGTTGAGTTCATGTATGTTATTCATATCATTCATTTAACATTTGCACATTATTTTCAGTCAGTGCATTTTATACATTTTTTTTCCAGTTCATGCATCATCAGTTTTTTCATTTCAAATAATTCATTTTTTCATTTCAAATTCATTTCAAATAATTCATTTTTTCATTTCAAATAATTAATTTGACTCAATTTCATTTTTTAGATTCATTATTTTTTTTTATTTTAGTCATTTAATTCATATACCAGGTGGCAAAAAAAACTTCGGTTTTAACCCCCTTCTCACCCTCCGTGGACAAAGTTGGACAATTCCGGTACCCCTACCCCCTCCCTACGATGTTTACGTGGACTTTCCAAATTTGTTTTTGGTTAATTCATAAAAAATGGGTTTAAGGACATTTTCCTAAGTGTTAGGCTACTGTGTTGAAAAAAGACTCAATTGAAAATCATTCAAATTTCAACCACAAAATCTCATACACTACTTTAGTTTTTTGCCATATTTCCATGAAATATTTCATTTCTGAACGACGATATGATTTTTTATATCTACGTTTTAAAGATTTATCATAATAACACAAAATTGAAGTAACTTATGGATTCTTGAACTGGTTCCAAATTTCTACCGCAAGCTTTCAAATCCAAAATAAGTGGTATTTGATCAAGTTACAGAAAATTGAATCAAGTGATTCAGACAGAATTTTTTTTCTCAGATTTTGTTTCGCCCGATTTCCCTTGATTTTTTTTTGAAGATGGTTGCCATCGTTGTTTTAAATTTTCACACAAAAATGCACACTCACACACTATGCTGTAATTAGCACTTGACTATTTCAAAATCTTGAGAAAAATTGAATTGATGATAAGCGATTAAATTTGTTTCACTTCCTTATAAAAGACGTAAACAAAATGCAACCTTTATGTTTGTTGAAACAAAAATATGGGATGTACCATTTGCGTGTAGGGACAGCAAGTTGGTGTCAGCTACTGGAGAGTAGAATTAGAACGTGAACGTGAACGTTTCTAATACTCCCACCCCGCTCCCCATGGGTAAACGTGGGCTTTCTCGTGACCGCTACCCTCCCCTAAATTATCCATGGGAGGCTTCTTAGTTTATGCATTTTATTGATTTTAAAGTTATTTTCTCCAGTTTATTCATTTTATTCATTTTCTTTATTTTATTAATTTTATTAATTCAGTCATTCTTTTTATTAATTTCAAAAAAATTGCTGGTTAACTTTTTTTAATATTGTCTAATTTTGCTTTTGATGAGTTGAATTAATTTTATTTATTTAGTTTAATTCTATTTATGTTAATCATTCTACTCATATCATGAACTTGAATTCGTATTTTTTATTGATTTTCTATAATTGTTATAATTTGTTTAATTGATTTTCTATAATTTATTCAATTTGAGGTTTTATAACCGCAGTCATTATTTTTTTTTTCTTTCAATCCATTTTTTTAATTCATTTCATCAATTTGATTAACTTCATTCATTTTATTTATTCTATTCGTTTCATCCATTTCTATTCTTTTTATTAATGATTTTAATTTTATTATTTTTTTCCAGTTCATATATTTAATCATTTTTTTTTGTTTTATTAATTTTATTGATTCTGCTCATTCATTCGTTTTATTAATTTCAATCAATTTGTTAGTTTGAATCAATTTAAAAATTTTCACTTAAAAAGTAGAACCAATTTTATTAATTTATTCTATTGATTTCATTTATATTAATCATTCTACTCATTTCATGAATTTGATAACTTTTCATCAATTTTTGCTTTCATAATTTATAATTTCATTTATTTTATTGATTTTCTATAATTTGTTATGTTTATTCGTGATATTTTCGTACAGAGCTCAAAACTGTGTTCATCTCACTTCTAGTTGGGTGCCTACACCGCATGAGTTCTGCAAACTAATGGATGATTCAAAACTGTTAGGTGATTTAAGGCGATTTTTTCTAATCCAAAACAAGAGGCGAATAATCCTAGTTAAAACCTCAATATTCGAAATATAAAAACTCAATGACTTCTGAAAGCGCCGGTTATTAAGTGGGGTATCGCGGAGGCTTGAAGTAGGCTTAAATCCAGCCGTGTGGATTTTTGAGGTCGAAAATCTCTGATCTGGTCTTCGGAAGTAAAGTAAAGCCACTAGTCCCGGTACATGTATTGATGGGTCGGCATCTATCTGGATGAATATTAACACAAATATGTTGCAACAAAAATACTTAAGTAAAAAGATACTCGAACTCATTCTTGTACTCCACACTTTTCAAAACACATTGCGAATAATTTCAAAATTAAACAAAACGAAAACATAAACCATCCAACTTTGGTCAAAAAAATCTTTCCCAAGGCATAACCCGAAATAGTTTGTTGGTATTTATCCTCCCATACCGTGCAAACATTTGCGCCCGTATCCGGGTTTGTAAAAGAGTAGAGCCGAATTAGGTTAAAGAGGTATGGGGTACAACAGGTATAAGGCATTATCTTTAATATGTTATTGCAGAGATCGCTCATGTTGCGTGAATTGGATACACGGTAGAGAACATCGTTGACGAATGTCATTTCGGCTGTTAGAGTAAAGTGGGGCAAAAGTGCGCACCTAACAGTTTTCGTAAAATAACTATTGGTAGAAAAGCACTGGAAATTCGGCATGATTACAAATTAATACTCTCATCACACATCTTCCAAACGTAATACTAGATATCTTTTGGTTTTGCTTGTCATCCGAGAAATAATTATATTCTTATGAATACTCAAATGCGCACTTTTGCCTCACGGTCGGGGCAAGAGTGCGCATAGCACGGGGCAAAAGTGCGTACTGATTAAATAGCCGATTTATTACCACCCATAAATTAAACTAATCAATTTTAGAATATCCATCCATCCCCTCTTACTCTTCCTTCATAACTAAAAAGTACCCCTCCCTCTGCCTCGGTTGATGTTGTTCAGTTTTCCATTATGTTGAAAAAACTTGTATGTTTCATCTTTTAGACACTGTCGTTCATGATCAAACTGTCACCCCTCGTAACATCATTATTTGTCATAGTTTGGTGGATCACTGCAAGAATTCTTGCGAATATGTTATTTATATTGGAATTTACATATTCATAGTTTTTTGTTTCTTTTTTAATTACTCTGAGCTTTCGGAACTCTATATTTTACCTTGAAACCAGTGCTTTTGTTCCTAAACCGCTCATGTCAGTCGTAATTTGATCGGTGAGCTCGCAGTTATTGAAGATGCTGGTCCCTTTAAATCATGGAAGAATTAGTTCAATTTTTATATAAAAAGTTTCATTCGCGTCTTTTTATTGGGGCAGATATGCTATGCGCACTTTTACCCCACCGTCAGTTCCTTAACTTAAATTGTTACGAAAATTACTGATTTTTTTCATCAAATCAAATATATCTCGCAGCGAATCTTATGTTGATGATTTTTAGGGTACTGTAGTTTTATAGATCCAGACTTATTCAAACAGCCAATTTATGATTCCTAAAATTCAAAAAAATACATCAAGACAGCGAAAAATGGTCCTTCCCCCTTAATTTCAAGCCACTATATTCAAACCTCTCATGCTTATATGTGCGATTAGTTGACTTAATGATATACTAAATCCATACAGAGTTTCCAGGTTCTAGCGCTTTTGTGCTTCTAAAAGTCCTATGCGCACTTTTACCCCACCTTACTCTTCTGTAGATCAGCTGCATTAGTTATGGCGTTGTTTATGTTTTCGTGTGATGCTCTGCGAAAACGCATTATCTTTTATCCTCAGTACAATACATTAAATCAAGGTAAAAAATGTCAAGTGAGGTTTTTCTTATGTAAAAATTAATGCTGAAGTTTTGTGTTTGTTTTTCGATATTTTGGATTTTGAAAAATTCGATGTTTATGTTATTGAGAAATATGGACATCAACATGAACCATACGCTTGGGGAAACGATAGGTCAGCCGTTTAGGGTCACTGTAGGTCACTATTATAATTTGAATTATTTTGATAGGAAAATTGTGCGAAATTTCATGCGAAAAACGCCAAAACGAAGTGAAGAGGACAAAAAAAACATAATTGCATCTGTTCAAGATGGCGCCAGTATTCGATCAGCCTCTAAACAATTCAAGGTTCCATTCGAAACATTACGTGCTCGTGTGAAAGGAAGGTTCTCGTCATGAATAAAAACGCGTCAGATATTTCACTTGAGTTAACAATATGGAGCAAATCGCGGACTGTTACGTTACATTCAGATGGTTATTTCGACATGAATTTCCCTGATAATACATATTTCTGTTATTAATTATACAACCACCTGAAAGTATGCTCATTTGGTGAAATTTTCTTCAAATATAAAATTTTTTGTATGCTTTATTATTTGTGAGTTAAGAACGTCTAAGCATGGGCTGTTACGTTTCATAATTTTAGAAGTAGCTTTTAAAGTTGCCTTACATTGCCGAAAAAGTCTGCTCTCCTAGTGAACTATTTTTAACAATTGTTACATATTTTCTAAGCTTTAGGATGAAAGCTGAAAACAAAATGACGATAATGCTGAAAAAAATAATATTCGACTCGTGTAAAAGCAAAAATGTTCGGACTGTTACGTTACACTAAAAGACTGTTACGTTACATGTGCGATCAAGGTTTGAGTCTAAAGTTGGATTATGCATCAAACTGACTTTAGTTGTTCTATTATACAATGAATTACCTTAATTAAGTAGTTTCATAATAAAATATGCAATAGATTCCAAGAAATCAAAACTAAATTAGGAAAAACCCAGCCACACTCAATTTATTTTTAAACTTATGTAAATAAATTGAAACTAGATTTCTAGTTGGGTCCCTATACAATGTATCATTTTTTGGTCTATTCCGATGCAGCTGACGTTAATCATGCGTGGTCAATCAAGAAAAAAATTTTTTTTTGGAGTTGGATAAGCAGGACAATACCTTCCTTTCAACCACCTACCTACTATACTTTCGCTTTGGTTCAAAGGTTCAAAGGCCATGTCGAGCAAGTCTGATTGTATCAAACGGATCTGTTTACATTGCAGTAGAAATTTGTTTTAATTCTTTCTGAAGATTCAAGAGGAAATTCATACGTTTAGAAAACTAACTTCTTTGGGTCATTCCATGAAAAAGAAAAAAATCTTCTTTTATTAGGCAATAAAACAGTTTTATTGTTGTGACCCAAGTGAAAGTAAATGAAAATAGTGCATTGTATTCATGTTTCGTAGTGTTAGAAGAAGCGAATGCTCCATCATTCACTTGAATTTGATGAGTCGTCGCTATGTCGTGAATACTTTTTACTTTAGTGATAAAGACAAGCTCATTCCAAATGTATTTTACATCGATAATATCAATTTTTGCAGCTTTCTCGATATTAATATTCATTTCTGTACTGTTTAATGCAGTATCAAAATCTGAAGTAATGTACAATACAATCACAAGTAAAAATATGCTTCCTTGATATTATTTTGGCGTTTTACATGCAAAATTTCCCGGGTGAAATCGTGCAATAGTTATATTAAAATATCATACCAATGTCGCTTTTTGAAGAGAAAAAAGTAAAAGCAGCAATGAACTTATTTGCAAACTAAAAGCCTTATTTAATTTATTTTAAGCATAAAAAGTACGTTTTTGGGTTATAAAATCAACTTAGTACAAAAATTTAATAATCTATGAAAAAACTGTTACGTTACTAATTGTTTTTGGCTCTATATTTTGGAAACAGTAAAGCTTTTTCTACTAAACTGACCTACTGACTCGTTCTCTTTGCAGTATATTTATTGCATGAAAGAAAAACATAAGCAAATCAGTGACTGCCAATCAAAAATGGTACATTAATCTTTATATGGTAGGCTGACTGCATGAAGTATTTTTTTAGTTCTATCATTTTGAGAAATAGAAAAACTTTCGGTACAATCAGGTTACTGCAGACTTAACAAAGCAGCATTAAATGTTATGCAATAGAGTTAAGAATAATATATTTCGTGTAACAATTCATCTGTAGCAGTATTATGGAGTAACATCCTCAAGCGGATGATAAATCAAGGTTCAAAGTTCCTTTTTTCTTCAGTTTCCGCTATGTGGTATTCAACTGTTCGGCGCAATGTTAAAACAGCAGGACTGCGTCGCTTGAATCGTGATGTTCCTGTTCGTGTGAGTGTTTCAGGCGATTCTAGGAATTCAGCAAGCACACTCTTATTATCATTATTTAGCTGTGATATATTCAACAAATTCGAACTACAAATGTTATTCAACATGGATTTCAGAAGTCTCCTCTTTGGTCATATTAAGGTCTTCAATGAAATGTTCCTCAATTGTTTGATTTTCGACATCCACTGGTTTGAGCAATTTTAAATGATTTGACCAAAAAGAGCAGGCGACCTACCGTTACGAAATTTTTCACTTTTTGATTATTCTAACTCGATAAACAAATAGCTGCCAAGAAAGAAAATCGAGGGGTGTCCAAAATAAGTTGATATCAATTTTTTAAGACATATTGTGGACACCATTTATTTAAGATTTTTTAAAAGAAACCTTTTGAAACACGTAACATGCATAATACCAAATCAGACAAACTAATTAAAGCGATAAAAAATATTATAATTGTACATTTAAATCCAATTTGAAAATGTATCATTTCCACCGGTTCCTTTTGGCTATCGTTGAAACATGAAACGATTTCGGTGATATTTTTGAAAACTGTGGATTCTGTTTAATTTTAAACAATTAGAGATGGACTAATGATATTGAAACTTAATAGACAACCCAAGGAATGTAATTGCTGCATTAAACCAAACAAATTCAGAGAAACTTGGCAGTGTAGGAGGCAAATACATTAACAGGGTCCAAATTAGGTTGGTTACCCTATCTGGCTCGAGTAATGTTGGTTTCCAATGCTTGGGGATATCACCGCTGCTATGTTTTTTTCACTGCGTGCTGGATGTGGTCGATTTGTTCGCTAATCATCCAATAACGAGAACTGCAACTCTTACTTTTTGATTATATGGCGAATAGTGGAGTCAGTTGGCCGATTATGGGGACCATATTATGGTCGGAGTGCACGACACATATTTCTCACAGATCGCTAATTTTCTAAATATAGTTCAATAATTTGAAGATGGTGGGCCGATGTAAGTCGTTCCATTACGAAATGGCAAACAATACTAAACTACAATAGCATGACAGTTTACAGTTAGCACCCGTTAACTACTAGTAAATGCCGTGTTAAAAAACTTGATGTGGAACCACCCTGTATATGCCAAGGTTTGAGACTAAAATTAAGGACATTTGAAGTAAAATAAGGACGCTTTCCAAAAACCTCGAAAATAAGGACATGTTCTTTAAAATAAGGACAGTTGGTAACCCTATATAACAACTTCCTATAAGATTCTGAAAAGGGATTTTTTCATATTTGAGTGATCAGTCTTACTCATCTCTTCATGGGGCTTACAAGTTTGATTGGTTGCATATAATTAGCAAATTTTCTTAAAAATACATCCAAAAATGTCCTACCACATCTCAGGCTCTTTTTCAACAAATTAAACATGTACAAAGCAAAACCTAACAAAACCAAAACAAAAAGCATCTTATATTTTAATGAACATTACTGTCTGTGAAATGTTGCCGAATTCTTATTGCATTTATAACATGCTACAGGAATTTCCAGCCACAGTCAGTCGAAAGGATCAGTGCGACGCATCGGTTAGCAGCGGGGTCGCGAGAAAGACGATCTCAAGCGGCCAAACGGATGGATGGATTGGTTTCTGTCCATCTTTTTTCCGATTCTCCACGCTGCTACTGTCAAGTCGTCCTCACTACTGATGTTCGGTTTCTCCTGTTATTTATGGTTTTTCGAAATGTTTCGCGTTTTTTCAGCTTTCCTCGTCCGATCCGGCGATTTCTACGTGAAACAATTGTTTAATATTCTGCTAAAATTCATTCACCGTTACCTGCACAATGCAAGTCGTTGTCTGCACTTTGGACAATCCAAAGCAGTGCTCCCCCGGGATAGTCATGTTCCAGCCAACCGTTTCAGTTGTTGCTCCTTCGCGATGTCTGGTGACAGAGGTTTTGTATTCAGCGTCTGGTCTGATGAAGCCCATCAGACACTCATGAATCCGGGGCAAGAGACGGTGCACCGGGCGGCACCAGCGGGGTTCAGATATTCCAGTGCAGGTACGAGCAATTGATTGATCTGCTCAAGTCGATCGCGATTGTTGACGAAACGCTGCTTGCTGCCGTTGGATTGATGGCCATGATTTGTGGTTTGCTGGCTCCGGCCAGGGTCTGAAAACTCGGACAGCAGTTCATTAACGAGAACTGATGGTGGCTCGACCTGGGCACAGGCAGTGTGGGTACGTGCGAGATTGAAACAGAAAGTAACATCATTACGAAGGCGGACGAAGATCGGGGATCGTTATGTTTTCCGAGCTCGCTCATTTGCCACCGGGTGAAACAATGCGTTCCAGGAATGAGAACCGTCTGCACTCCCGCTGCTGCAACCGCTGCGCTGCAAAATGAGATTTTCTTGTTAAATTTTAAGATATGTGACAGATGTCAGTGCGATGTCTGCTGTAATTATTTTGTGATGCAAGTAAATCACATTCATGTTTCATTCGATGCGATATGTTCGATATTGCCCTAATTTGATGTTTGGTCAGTATATTTGTAAAATTGTGTAGATGTTATAAATATAAAGGAAAGGAATATATTAATCAGTTTTGAGGGTATGCGATAAATTATATCATTATTTTTAACGAAAACAAATCAACTCAAGAGAGTTAGTTCAAACTGGAGTGACAGAATGAATGTAAATACGCGTACATTAGCTGAAGCGCACACCGGTCTGGAAGTGAATGATGCTTTACAATATTTTATCTTAATAAGGTTATGCAAATCATATTCCACGAGATGAAGAGAAGATCTGCTTTGGTGTGCCTTTGAATAGCTTCCATGTATCAAAAAAAACTCTGCACTCATCGGCACTGCCTTCTCCCTGGGCGCGATGAGATGTTGCTTTTCTGGCTCTCGTCTAATGATTCAACCAATTGGATTTTCCACGCCATGCTGCTTTCCGTGATGTTATGATTTGTCACTTTTTCCCTGATGGGTCCCTCCCTCGTTTTTTGCCCGATATCACACCCATAATCTGAGCCTTCATTTTCCACCGAGCGAACCATGCTGCATATCTGACAACAATCTCTCCGACCGAACACGATAGGATCAAAGTAATTTTTCGACACGCCGTCGAAGGTCTCCTGCCCGAAAATGGAATGAGCTATCTGATGTTATCCATCTTTTAATTAGAAAACATCTCACTTCTGATGATGGGGGAAATACCCTTGATATTGGACCGTTTCCGTCACCACGCGCAACGTTAGGTGGTAGGATGAATTTACATAAATCGGAGATGATTTGTGAGATTTATGTCGCATGTTTCCGGTGAACGATGGATTAGACATATATTGGTACAAATTTGAAATCTCTATTGCTTCGCTATCAAATTCAGTACCTGTTTTAGTATTAAAGCATACAGACTCAGACATATTAAATCAGCTTCCTGAAATGATGCTCACCTTGACCTTAGGATTAAGACTCCACCGCATCTTAAATCAATTTTCATCGTGCGTTTCCCACAAGATCACGAAGGCATGCAAGCATTAGCAAGTAGCATAACCGGCAGCATAGGAACATCCGAAATACCACATTCACCCACACACACACACCCCTGCCCAAGCCTTGGCCGCCTGTTTCGCACATAAAATAGTACATAAATATTTATAGCACTCTCGTTACTCCTCGTCGTCGGAATACTAATGCCGCACCGGTGCACTGCCGCCTACCCAGCTGGTAGTACACACTTACACAATGACCCAAATTTTTCGGGGAAAAACTTTTTCCCCATTCTCCTGCTTGTGCTGTCTGTTGCGTGGTCTTGCTGGCAGTGCACTTGAGACTTGCGAATAGAGAGTGACGAACTTGTCAAGTGATGCAAATCGTCGAAGCTAATGTAGGTACATATGAACGTGATCCAGCGGCCTAATGCTGTGCATTGATTGTGGTGTCAGTGATTCTGATCGTTTTTGGAGTCGCACAGACGAATGAATGTTTTATTCTAAAATAGGCTACCAATACTAATATTGCACTGAATGCGAATCCGTTGTAATACGATGGGAATCTATCTTCGTATATGGATCACGGTTTGGTTTGGTCTTGCTCGTTTTTTCGGCTAAGCAATGTAACCTGGATACTTAGATAAACTTAGTTTTTAATGTCTTTAATATTTTTAAAACAAAGGATATATTACAAAGTTTGTGAGATTTAGGATACACTGGAAAAATAAATTAGTAAATAGAACGCATATGATCATGCAATGCACGATTTATTTCGTCGTTTTCTACAACGAAGCATTTTCGTGGATTGTAAATAATTGCTTTCCCTAGTAACAATTGTGGTTTTATGGTACTCTTGAAGCCACTCTTAAAACGTATATTGCACTTGTAGTGTGCTATAAAAACAAGATTTGTTACTTGGGTTAGTTCATTTCACGATCTGAAGAAATGGCGAAACGAAAAGTTTCGTCATTTACATATATAATGTTCGTTGCATGAAGGTTATTGTTGATGCCGAAACTATTCTACGTGAATGAAATGATTTTTTTGTACTTTTTACAGTGTTTCTGTATAAATAAAAATAATTTTGGAAAGTGCGAATTTATTTTTCGAACTATTTCATTAACTGGTTTATGGGATTTATTTTTCGAATTTTTACATATTATTTTTTCATCTAATCTTATTTCGCATCGTCGATCGACAACAACGGTTTTTTAAGTGAAAAAATCGATCAGGCAAAATCAACATTATTTTAAAGTGTATACTAGAATTATGGTAGCTTTTTTGTACGTTACATTTACGAAAAATGTTTACGAAAGTTAGTTACATTCTCATAGTAACCAATTTTTGTGAATAAATATCGTGGGGATTCTTTGGTTAAATCGTGAATAGCGCAAAGTAAACTTCATGGGTTAATGAGGAATCTTATTTGTTAATAGCAAGCACGATAAACTTCGTAATATTTACGAACATATTTCGTGCTGATGGGTATTGTGAAAACATCGATTTTTCTAGATGGACTTTTTAATCCGTGGATAAAAACAATCGATTGTTGAGATAAAACGCTTTTAGTTCATCTAACAGTATGATTTTGACGTAGGACTACGTATTTGTTTTCGATATGGGGGTGCACGTTGCAAATTCTACAAAATGGTATGTAACGAAAAGTGGTCCAATTTTAAGCGCATCTAGTTCAGCCATCTCACAATAAATTTTCAAATTTTTTGCGCATATCGCTCCGAAATACTTCTAAGAATAGATTCCAATAGATAAACCCAAAGATTTTTGATGTCATGGCATTAAAAGTATAAATAATGAACAACCTAGTCAAAATATCGCGCATTTACACACAGAAGATAGCGCTTCCCAAGTCCAGCACGAGGGATTTGTGTAACTAGTGCGCTACGTTTCTATGAATGACGTCATCATCGACTATTTAAACGGACGGATTTCGCCGAACTAGCTCAGTTGTCTGTTGAACGGTAGACGGAGCAGATCACTGCGCTGTGTGTTTTCACAGCTAGTGTAGCTAAGTTAGAAGTCCGTTACACTGCCTGTGGAGGTGCGCTACCCAGTGAATGCGACTGAGCTTGTCCGTTCAAACACTATGTTATCTTTTGTGTTGTGCTCAATCCAGCACACTTTTATGTATAATTATTCGTACACAAAATAGTTTGTACATGCGATCTCCATTTCCAAACATCGTCATCAGCGTTCATTCATATTGCTTTGTGCGCTTGGGTTTAAAGTTTGAGGCGAAAGATCTAATTTATTACTAAATTGCACAACGAAAGTTTATTATTTAGGTTCAATCAATTCATTGATTCATTTCCCCTTCACGTGATTCATTTCCACTCAGCCTATAGTATTTTGATTCTACTAATAGGTACATACTACAAAGCCTATTTATGAAAAAATACACTGCCACTTGAAAAACCGTTGCAAAAACGCACCCTGTCCATATATAAATTTGTTTTCGATTCTTGTATATTTATAGTTTCGATATATGATTAAGACCACTGCATTCGCTTTATTTGTACGCGTACTTTAGGAAAGTTACAATAATGGCAAAATATAATTAGAATGCTTGGTCTATACATGAAATGTGATTATATTGTCTAAAATTTGATTTTTCTTCACTGATCCGGGTTTTTTATCACACACAATCGAAAAGTTTCCACAAGCTAATCTTATGCTATAAAGATTTAGTTCCAGATATTAGTTCGGTCACAGTTTTCTGTCTTCTTTCTTCAGATCTTCTTAAATAAGTTTAATTGGATTCGATCACCTACTACAAATGAAATGACCTGATAACCAAGAAGGTTTGGTTCTACATGCAATATTCGATGTTGATTGGTTGTGATTAAACCATACGTAAGAAATATGTTTGATTTATTATTACTATAAATGTACTAAGAAAATAAATATTTTACATTAAGTAGTATAGTCCTACGTCTACAGCTCGTGCAACCCCATAGGGCTGCCCCTTGTAGTTTTTTTTATTCAATTATTTTATTTGATAAGGCACGTTTGCGTTAGCTTAAAGGTGTAATTTATTCGTTTCATGTTTTGATGTTTTTAAAACTAGAGACTAACATTTGTATTTTAGTATTTTTTTTAATGGAACTAAGGGAATTTTACTGCTACACTGATAATATAAATTCGTAAATATAATGAAATCGATCATACAATACACGAATTCATTCGTCGTTTTCTGCAACGAAGTATTTTCGTGCATTCTAAATAGTAGGTTTCGTTCATTTCATGAACAAGAATGGCCGCTTGGTGAACGAAATCTTTCGTAAATTTTACATGTTTAATGTATACTGCACGAATGTTATCGTTGATAACGACATTATTTTTCGTGAATGAAACGAAATGTTTTGTTTATTTTAATAAACGTGTGTGTATATTACGAACGATTTCGTTGGTCGCACGAATTAATTTCGTTTATCTTAGAAAAGTGTTCGTATTTATTATCCTCTTATTGTTTTCAGTCGATTTTTTGGGATCGATGTTTGACAACATAGATTTTTTTTATTTAAAAAAATCGATGTGGCCAAATCGATTTTACTGTGGTACGAAGAAATGGCCGCTTGATGAACGAAAGTTTTCGTAAATTTTACTTATTTAGTTTACGTTGCACGAATGTAATCGTTGATAACGACATTATTTTTCGTGAACGAAACGAAATGTTTCGTGTATTTTAATAAATGTTTATGTATTATCTGATAAACGATTTCGTTGGTCGCACGATTTCGTTTCGTTCATCGTAGGAAAGTTTTCGTATTCATTAGCATATTATTTTTTCAATCGATATTTTAGGATCGATGTTTGACAACAACGATTTTTTCAATTAACTAAAAGGATCGATCTGGCAAAATCGATTTTAATTCAACCTGCTCCCTTCTATTGAGGACTAAAAAGATTGTGGTGTGAAGTAATGGCCGCTTGATGAACGAAAGTTTTCGTAAATTTTTCATATTTAGTGTACATTTCATGAATGTTATTATTGAAAACGGCATTATTTTTCGGGAATAAAACGAAATGTTTCGTTTATTTTAATAAACATTTGTGTAAATTACAAACGATTTTGTTGGTCGCACGAATTCATTTTATACATCTTAGAAAAGTTTTCGTATTATTAGCCTCTTATTGTTTCAGTCAATCATTTGGGATCGATGTTTGACAACATCGATTTTTTTTATTTAAAAAAATCGATGTGGCCAAATCGATTTTACTGTGGTACGAAGAAATGGCCGCTTGATGAACGAAATTTTTTGTGAATTTTACTTATTTAGGTTACATTGCACGAATGTAATCGTTGATAACGACATTATTTTTCGTGAACGAAACGAAATGTTTTGTGTATTTTAATAAACGTTTATTATATTACAAACGATTTCGTTTGTCGCATTCGATGTTTTAGGATCAATGTTTGACAGCACCGATTTTTTTTTAATTAAAAAGATCGATCTGATGAACAAAAGTTTTAGTAAATTTTACTTATCAATGAACAAAAGTTTTAGTAAATTTTACTTATCAAGTGTACATGGCACGAATGTTATCGTTGATAACGACATTATTTTTCGTGAATGAAATAAAATCATTCGTTTATTTCAATAAATGTTTGTTTGTATTACGAACGACTTCGTTGGTCGCACGAATTCATTTCGTTCATCTTAGAAAAGTTATCGTATTCATTATCTTCGTATTTTTTCATTCCAACTTTTGGGATCGATGTTTGACAACACCGATTTTTTTAGTTAAAAAAACAAATCTGGCAAAATCGATTTTATTGTGATATGAAGAAATGGTCGCTTGATGAACGAAAGTTTTCGTGAATTTTACTTATTTAGTGTACATTGCACGAATACTGTCGTTGAAAACGACATAAATTTTCGTGAATGAAACGAAATGTTTTGTTTATTTTAATAAACGTCTATGTATATTACGACCAATCTCGTTGGTCGCACGAATTCATTTCGTTCATCTAAGAGAAGTTTTCGCATTTAATAGCATATTCTTTTACATTGCTCCGGCAGAGAAAAACTCAAACATTTTCAGGCAAAACCATCGAGCGATGGCTCAACTGAATCCGTACTGCTCCGGATTCTGGATCAACTAGAAGCGGAAGAGGTTTAGAAAATCTTCCTGAAACCAGCGGACACGGATACGGCTACTAAATAGCCAGATCGAGACCGTCGTGAACATCAATAATTATCGGACGTATAGCAACAATGACTTCATATTCTAACTCTATTGAAGCTCTGTTGACGTTGACGCTTCGACGAATGGTGCTCGTAAATATTATAAAGATATTCGTATATAGCAGCGAACAATTCATTTGCTGAACGAAGCTGTTTCGTAATAAGCCAACGAATGTCGTTTCGTGGTTTTCACGAAAAACTCGTAATAAAAAATAAATGTGTTTCAATAGAACTACGAACGATTCATTATATGTACAAAAAATTTCTATATTTTATGAAAATTAGCTGTAGGAAACTAATGCATAGCGATTTACGAATATATTCTATCAGTGTATCCTATACATAAACAGGAGGGGATAATATAATATTTGGAAGATTAGGAGGGGGTATTTAACGTAGTTTTTATATAGTAGTGCGCTTTAAAATTTTTAGCAGGGAGATTGTTGTAGCTAGTACCGCGTAAATGACACACGGAAGTTCTACGAGAAGCAGTTCGCGCAATGGCTACCTTCCGCAAGCCGATATGTGCAGGGACTTAGACGGCAACTTTCTTACGAACGAGTGTGAGGTGATTGAGAGGTAGAAGCAGTACCATGACGAGCACCTCAACGATGAAGCAGCAGAGGACGAAGGCGGTATGGCAACGGATCTTAAAGCACGCGCAGAAGACGATAGGCTACCGACCCCTGATCTCCAAGAAGTCAAGGAGGAGATCTGTCGGCTGAAAACAACAAAGTTGCCGGTGTAGATCAACTACCCAGCGAGCTATTAAAATGCGATGAGGAAACACTGGCTAGAGCGCTGCACTGGGTAGTCGCCAATATTTTGGAGGAGGAGATTCTTCCGGAGGAGTGGATGGAGGGTGTCGTTCGCCCATTCTACAAAAAAGGTGACAAGTTGGATAGCTCCAACTACCGAGCGATCACACTAGTTAGCGCCGCCTACAAGTTCCTCTCCCAAAATTCTTCGCCGCCGATTATCACCATTTTCAAAGGAGTTCGTGGGGCACTACCAAGCGGGATTCATGGGTTCCCACGCCACGACGGACCAAATATTCGCGATTCGGCAGGTTCTGCAGAAGTGCCTCGAATACAACGTGCTCACAAATCATTTGTTATTCGATTTCAAATCGGCATATGTTACAATCAATCGAGATCAGCTATGGCAGATAATGCACGAGTACGGTTTTCCGGATAAGCTAACACGATAGATCGGGTGATGTGCGTTGTTCGAGTATCAGGGACACTCTCGAGTCCCTTTGAATCTCGAAGAGGGTTACGACACGGTGATGGTCTATCATGCCTGCTGTTCAACGTTGCGTTAGAAGGAGTAATAAGGAGATCGGGGATAGACACGAGTGGCACGATCTTCAGGAAGTCCGTCCAGCTTCTTGGCTTCTCCGACGACATTGAGATAATGGCACGGAACTGGCGATGTCGGAAACGCACATCAGACTGAAAGCTGAAGCCAGCAGAATTGGACTTGCTATCACCGTTTCGAAGATAAAATACATGAGAGGAAGAGGTTCCAGAGACGATAATGTGAACCTCCCATTCCGAGTTCGGATTGACGGTGCCGGTATTTGGGCTCACTGGTAACCGCCGACAATGATACCAGCAGAGAAATTTAGAGACAGAACTTGGCGGGGAATCGTGCCCACTTTGGACTCCGGAGGACGCTCCGGTCGAATAAAATTAACCGCCGCACGAAGTTGATTATCTACAAGACACTGAATAGACCGGTGGTCCTCTACGGTCACGAGACATGGACTATGCTCGTGGAGGACCAACGCGCCCTTGGAGTTTTCGAACGAAAGTTGTTGTTTACCATCTATGATGGCGTACAGATGGAATACGGAACGTGGCGCAGGCGAATGAACCATGAGTTGCATCAGCTACTGGAAGAACCATCCATCGCGCATACCGCAAAAATAAGACGTTTGCGGTGGGCTGGACACGTCGTAAGACTGTCGGACGACCCTACGTAAGAATGTGAGGGCGACCCTACAGGAACAAGAAGATGGGTTGCACAGCGAGCATGGCGGATCGACCAGATAGAGGATGACCTGCGGACCCTTCAAAAACTGCAAGGCTGCCGACAAGTAGCAATGGACCGAGTGGAGTGGATACAGCATACAGCAAGAGACAACAACGCTCTAGCCTGAATCGTAAGTATTGGAGCTATTAATTATTAACTAATCGGACTATTTTATATTCATACTAAAACGAGGATTGACTAGAGGGAGTGATTCAATTTTATTAGGATTAGGGAGGGGGGGGGGGGTTCCATTAGGGATATTTTCATGAGTAGTAGTACTGTTGGGCAGTTCTTAACGAGATTATATATTGAACAACTAAAACTAGAAGAGACAGGGGGCAAATAAGATTCAGGAGGGGGTGGAAAAGTTGGTGAATTCCTACATCTGGGTATCAGAGACAGGAGAGAGGATGGACAAAGGTGACAGGGGGGAGAAAGATATTAACTTTCAGTTTCCGGCATCGGGATCTCAACGGTAAGGATTACAGACTCGGACGTTCTTGATCAGGAAATTGGGATGCTGGGCAGTCTTGTTCGAGCCGGCAGAAGAGATAGCCGCTTACCAGTACATCGGGACATTGGGTGATCTTTCTCGAGCCCGAAGAGAATCCAATAGTTGAGATCTGTCAGAACAGTACTCGGCGCATGCCCAGACAATATGTTCAATATCGTGATAACCGTTGCGCAGAAACGACTATTTGCGAGTCCAATGAGGACATTCAACCCTATTTGATGGTGTATATACCCTATACTCGTTCGTAAATGGCTCGTAACCAGCATTATCATTTACCTGGTGCCAATTACCACCACCTGAAGCTTAGCAGGACTTGTTTCGATATTTCTGTCACGGCCGAATATCGTGCCGCCAGAAACTCGTGAAATTTTCAATAAATTCGAACACTTTTTGTCTTTGGCCTGGAAGATCACGTAAGACCCGGTGGCCAAGTGTGGATAAACCTTGAGCCGAAAAACCGACTTCCATCTCGCCTTGACATGAATCACTGTCAGGGGAAGTTATTTTTGCACGGGCCTATTGCCCAGTGTAAGCTGGTATTAAAGACAAGAATGGGAAGTGTATGATTATAGCGATTCTAGGGCAGATTCAAAAGGTTTCCATCTAATAGCGATACTGTAACATAAAATTGGAGAAGGAAGCAAAGCACCACTGGTTTTTCAAGCCGAGGTGGAGTTGGTGCTCAAACGCTTTCAAAAACTGAGTAGAGCTGTTCAAATGGATTGGATAACGGTGACAAAATTTGATAAATAAGCGAGTCAGACATTCACATTTGTCACGCTACGATGCAAAAACAAACTTTGAAATCATCGCAGGGATACTTAAGTAACATGTGTGGAACTGTTATTTTTAGTAAAGTATGGACTGGCACAAAACCAAGTTCAATAAGACTGCGTTCCCTTGCATTTTGACTTATTTTTCAATATTTGTAGTATCAAAATTGTGTTTCTAGCCAAAGAAATCGCCACATGACTTATTACAAAAAATAGATTAGCAATATACATTTTCTTCCATTTGTTCGCCCATTTGATAAAATTACTTTTGAATCGCAAGCAATCAACCTTCAGTTAATTTCCCATAATAGCATTGTTAAAATGAAAACTGGTAAGTCGTATTATTTTGATTGACGTTAAGGTGTACACGCAATTTTGATACATTGAAAAGAGCATTTATTTAGAATGATTGGAATTTAAAAACTTCTGGAAAACTTTTTTCGAATATCATCTAAGCTTAGAGCTAGACGAATGAATAAATTTTAACACAACTTTTTTTTTTTTTTTGTAAAATTAGTGTTTTAGTTTATTTATAAAATATTTACAGTTCATTTTCTAAGTAAAATTGTAGTGCCTGTAAGTTAACTACATTTTCACTTTCGGTAATGTATTTTAAATAAACTGCGAAGACTCTAAGAATTGACGCTTTTGTGTTTCGGTGTATTCCATTCAACATTGGTTGTGGTAGGTCCGTGAAGCACACTCTTCGCCATCCGTGTAGTATTGTCGCGATCCTTCGTTGTAGTAGTGTCCATGCCTCTCCTACTCGTGGACACTCACAGAATTTGTGCTCCACCGTTTCGATTGCTGTGTTGCAGTGAAGGCAGTTTTCTCCATCCGCTCGTCGCATCACATACATGAGGCGTCTATGTATCGTTTTTCTGTTTACTAGTAGAAACAATTCGGTTCGTTGTTGAGATGAGAGACCTTTCGTTCTATGGATGTTTCTCCATATCCGAGGCCAATACGCGTGACGGTTATCTCGCTCAACTTTGGGCTCGTCTGTGTTTTTTACATAGAATTGATTGATGGTGTTAGCTGAGACGTTTTGCTGAATTTGTGGAGGAAGATGCGGGACGTTCTGCACAATTACTTTCAGGCAGGGACAATCTGCAGGAGGGTTTACTGGGTTTGGGAACATGAATGATTTGTAAAAGGGAATGGAATCAATTTCCTTCAAATGCCTGTTGATTAGCAGGGATTTGCATTTGAATGCTGGTAGTTGCAGTTTTAATCCTCCTTTTTCATAATTTCGTGCAAGTTGCTGGATAGGTAAGCGACCCGGGATTCCTCGCCATAGGAAAGTACCCATTGTTGCTGTCAGCTTTGCTGTATGGGCGTTGGACGGGGGTAGGATAGAGGCGAGGTACCATATCCTTGCTGTTACGAATGTGTTCAGCAGCGTAACTTTTTGCAGAAGTGTTAATGATCGCATCCCGTG
Source organism: Topomyia yanbarensis (assembly GCF_030247195.1). NCBI lineage: Eukaryota > Metazoa > Arthropoda > Insecta > Diptera > Culicidae > Topomyia > Topomyia yanbarensis. The sequence goes on from NC_080672.1 coordinate 261,660,202, forward strand.
TAGCCATATCAAACGACTAAATTTTCCCACCAGCTCATCCCAATTCTGCTTAATCATCAAGCGAATTGAATTGGTGTAGATTACACCCAGAATTTTAATACTGTTTTCTGTTCGTAGCCATGACACGTTGAGAGCGTTTCCATTCATAAAACCAACGTCTATCGCCGTTGTTTTGTTGAGGTTTAGTTTCGCGCCAGAAACACGAGAGAAACGGGTAAACAAATCGTGTATGGCCTCAATTTTTTGTACGGTTGTAGCTATAACACTTATATCGTCAGCGTAAGCTACAACAAGATCATTGCCACATTCTCGCTCAATCTTTGTGAGAAGTGGTTGTAGGTATATGCTAAATAAACAGCTTGAAATAGGGCTTCCTTGCGGTACCGATCGTTGTATAGGAAAGGCGGCGGAAAGACGTCCGTTTACGAGTAAACGAGACGACGACATCTCGGAAAACCGGGAGAGTAGATCAACTAACCTCCGATTGAATCCGAGCGCGCACATGTTGCCGAACAGGAACCTTCGATCGACCCGATCGAACGCGTGATCTAGATCGAATGATATTAGCTTGGCTCTCTGTTTATTGTGGATCAGCTGAGCGATTCTATCCTTTAACGAAAGAGTGGCTTGGAAGATATTGCGATCGTCGTTGGAGCATTTTTGCACACCGCTTAGAACTCGATGGTTTCGCATTACAGTTTCAATTCTCGCTTTGATAATGCGCGAGAGGAGTTTGAAATCGTAGTTAAGCAGCGATATGGGCCTGTATGAGCGAATAGTGTCATCTGTCCCCTTCTTTTTCACGAGAACGATAACACTTTCCACGAACTCAGCTGGTGCAGTCGACATCAGGGCCTCGTTCATAACGAGGTTGATTTCTCGGTGGATAACATCGAATGTGCGGAGATAGAATTCTTTTGGGATGCCGTCGGGTCCTGGAGATTTTCTCGATGCGCTGGTTTTGATTGCCGCATATATTTCGGTCGTTGTAATTTCGCTCATACAGGCTTCGTTCAACTCATCGTTTTCAGGAATAACTCTCTCACAGCTAAAGTCGTCGTTTCTGTCTTCAAGCGTCTCTTCCCGCGCATACAGAGTCTGGAAATACTGCAAGAGGTGTTGCTCGATGTCTTCGGAGCGATCGATATTTTCATTCCGTTCGTTGCGTAGCTGTGTGATCGTTGTTCTTTTTCTCCTCCTCTCCCCAAGCTGGAACGTCGATAGAGGTTCGCCAGCGATGTGTGTTTCGTTGATGCGCACGAACATATACGTGAATTCTCGTTGTTGCATCAACATCTCTGCTTTTAAACGGTTGATGGTTGTCAGCATGTTCGGGTCTCGAAAGTAGTTGTCGTAGGCTTGTAAAAGTTGAGTATACAGTCGTTGATGCTTGCGGTTAAATTCGTTGTAGGCTAAACTCGATTTCCACCTGAAGAAAGATTTTATTTTGGGTTTTGCACACGCTAACCACCAGCTTATCCATGACGGGAAATTTAGACGTTGGCGAGTCCAATACTGCCAGTTGGTGCGTAGTTCATCAACATTCTCAGCCGTAAGAAGATGGGGACGGAGGGACCAAAATCCCCTTCCGGGTTCTCTGCCGAGGTGAGGAAGGCACATACGAACGGTGACGGCTTTGTGGTTTGTGAAGGAGCACACGTGAGTATTCGTATTTCGTAGCTGATCGCATAGACTATTGCTCACGTAAACCCGGTCGAGCCTGGACATCGAGTTGTGTGTAATGTATGTGTGGCCCGGTGTTTGACGATTTAACTTAACCCACACGTCACGAAGCTGCATTTGTTGGGTGATCGCTTGAAGAGATGGGCTCGAATTGTACCCTGTCGCATCGCACTGTCGTATTACACAATTAAAATCGCCTGCCAAAATAACATTTTCGGTCTGGTGGCGGAGGTAATAAACAAGTGTGCTGTTGTAAAATCTCTCTCTTTCAGCTCTCGCGACGGTGCCGGACGGGGCATATACATTACACAGAGTCGTGTTGGAAATTCGCAGGGCGATGAGTCGGCTGTCTAGACTTTTTTCCACATGAGAGAACCGTATGTACTCTTTTAGTGCAATCGCCGTTCCCCTTCTCGTGTGGTCTACGTTGCAGATTACATTATAACCGGGCAGGGAAAGTTGTTCGTTTTCGACTTCTTGCATAAAAACGATGTCGAGTTCCATCGTACGGACGAAGGTTCGAAGAGCGTTGAGTTTGGTTGTGTTCGTGATGTTGTTTATGTTAATGGTTGCAAAATTGTAACTGGTGTGCTCCATTATAGACCGTAATCTTCCTCCTGCGAAACGTTTCCCCCGTGTTGTCGTTGTTTCTTACCCGGCGGTCGGCGTTGCGATCGTCGGCTGTTCGTGGAAGTTGATGATCGGTCGGTGTCGTCACCGTCGTTTTTCCTATCGTTCCTCGGTTGCTTTGTGGGTAATTTGAAAACGTCGTCGGTCGGCTGCCGAACTGTAAGAAGTTCGGGATCCGAGTTTTGTTGTGTTGGAACATCTGTTTTTGGTGGTGATGGAGTGAGCGTCGTTGACGAGGAAGGCTTCGAGCCAGACGGTTTGGTGTTCGGTTGTTTTGGTTGTGTTGGTTTTTGGTAGGTCGGTATCGGTCGAGCCGATTCCTTCACGACCTTTGCATACGACGTGTTGGTCTGATCGACGGCCAGCTTCTGGACCAGAAGCTTTTTGTTTTGGATGCATGAGATCCCGCTGTGGACAAATTCGTTGCAGTGTCGGCACGTTTGGTGTTGTCCGTAGTAGGATAGGGCTGTAATCTCTCCATCGATTGTGACAAACGACGGAATGTTCGTTTTTACCATCATTTTTACGACTCGAACACCAGTTGGGATGCCACCGAATGCGTACTTCTCGTCCCACATCATCTCATGGATTGAGAGTACGTCCCCGTATGCTTGAAGAAACCCGATGATATCTTCGTTTGTTACGTCTTCGGAGAGATCGAAGAGTTTTACTTCCGCAGCCCCGTCCTCCAACGTTATCCGAAGCTTGTAAATCTTTCCGTCGATCTCTGTCTCGTGTACATTGTCGTGTTTTTCGACAGTTGCCTGTGCCACGGCGAGTTCGTTGACCTTAACAAACGCACAACCGAGACTTCGGCTTGGTTGAATTCTCACAACTTGATTCTTTTGCAACTCCAAAATGGTACTGACGAAGTGATGAAGCTCTTCATAAGATGGCTTCCGTGGTAGATGGGCGTAATCGATACGGAACGTGTTCTCGCGACGTCTCATGTTGACACTGCTCGCGATAAATTCACTCGAAAAACGGGCCGGCGATGCCCCAAAGCCTCGTAACTGAGTGACAAGCTCAAAAATAATAGCTCGTGCACGACTTCCGATGACCAGCGATTCTAAACGCGTCTGCTCGACTCGGAGGTTGAGCGCTAACTGTAACTTCAAAAATGTATATTCATTTAAGGCGGTGAGGGTTTCACCGTGAAAAAGAACCACTTTTTTGCATTTTTTTTAACTGTTGGTGAAGCGAATTGATCAAATCTTTTGTGCATTGTAATGTATTATCTCAATAATATTCTGTAATTTTTTCATGCAAAAATTTTGTCAAGCGACTCGGTGACGAAGCTTTTTGTAGATCGTCTCTGGAAACAAAAAACACGATTTGCGGTGTTAACTACAATTCACAAACTACTTAACCGATTTATTTCAAACTTTTCTTGCACTTTCCATGTAAAAAATACCTAACCCCAACGTTGAAAATGGTGGAATTTTTCGTGAAAAATAACCATTTTATTTCAAATGAGTAAAAAAAACCTTAATTTAAAAATCACCTCAAAAACTTAACGCATGAGTTAAGTATTTTTTACACAGAATGAGCATGCAAAATTTAAAATAAATCGGTAAAGTGGTTTTTGAATGACAGGTAAAACCACAAATCGCGTTTTCCAGAGACGTTTTACAAAAAGCTGGGTGACAAATACGCTTGTCGATATTTTTGCATGAAAAAATTACAGAATGTTTTTGAAATGACACATTATAATGCCTAAAAATTTTGGTCAATTCGCATGACCCAAAGTTCCAAAAAAATTCACTAAAAGAGTGTTTTGTGTTCTGAAACCCTTAAGACCCCGGCTTATTCATTTAGGTCATATTGTAGCATGCTGCGAATATTGACAAGAGAAACATTGTAGTATATTTGAGGTGTTTTCTAGAATGCTTTTTATTACTGGCTACGTAAGGATTACAATAGAATATAATAAAATGGTAGAAGACCAATTCGCCATACAATAAAATGCATAAGTAAATGCACAAAAAATTGGAGCAGATAGTCAATCCATGTTCCAATTTACTAATATTTTATGAAGAATGATGTCGGAAACAGTAACTAGTTTACCTAAAGAAAAAAACTTAGATCTTGAGAGTTCAGTTACCAACGTTGATTGGTTATTTAGTCGAAATAAGCATATTCAAATTTCCATTTTATTGCAAAATATTTTTTCATACTTGATTTTCTCAAAATTTATATTTGAAAAAAAAATGTTTCAAATTACTTCAAAATTCGAATAACGACTGAACTGTTACAACAATCAAATATGTAAGGTTCAACTCTAAATGTCATTAAATTAAATTCCAAGCACTCGATTCTGAGTTTGTGAATTCCACCATATCCAGTGTGAACGGTTCACCCCTTCATCGGTCAGAACCTACAATTCGTGAAAACTCCCAGATTCATCAATTCAATATAATAAATTAATTTCCTTTTTATCGTTATTCTCCTTTTTTAATTCAAGCTTAATTTTGCATATTCTCCTTTGAGCGGACGATTCACTTCCGTTGACCACCCGGGACGAAAGGACCAATTTATTTCCACTCTGCAGTCGTCATCTCGTGTCATGATGCATCGATCAGCTCTCTTCCTCGCCAATGCAGAGCAGTAAACAACGACGTTGATGGTTGGTTGGTAGGTTGTCTGGAAGCAGACCGAGAGCATCTCAGGCTCATTTAAATATTTCCCATCGCGTCCTTCTACGTGTGATTCGTTTGGCCATCCGCGCCTGATTCCTGGCGCGGAAACGAAGGAGAATCGGCACAGACAACCACGGCGCGCTTGTACTATCGGGTGTTTACATCTTTTATTTCACCCCCAAAGTACTCGTGTCGTGATGTTCCGTCAAGTTCATCGCTCATCCGATGTAGGTTGGTAATATTCCTTCAGCCGTTTGTGGTTTTGTCAATGAGGGACATTCGCGAGAATCCGTTTTCGTGTCTTTTCTCAATCTTGTGTCAATTATCGGGAACGGGACGGGACAATAAAATCCAACTCTATAAAATCCTTAATTTGTTGAAAAGACGTGTAATGAGCAGTTTTTTCCACGGAAAACCGAAACCGACAGTAAGGAGCTCCATATAATCTTTATCAGGAGCGCGTGAGGTGCCCATGTTCACGAGCTTAATGAAGCTTAACATAGCAAATTTTCTCGTCTCGTCCTTTCGCTTAGCTTGCAACCGCCGTACCAGTATGTTGTATGAAGACCATTCGCACATTTTACAAGCTAAATACCGAACAAGAGATGCTAGATATTGCTACACTCGCTCTGTAGGAGAAACGCGAGGATGAACTCACCACCACCGCCGAATCGCACCGCAGTCGAACTGCACGTTTTGCAAGAACACACATTTTCTCCGCCAGACCAGATTCCTCTTCCGTCGCGTCATAGCATTCCGCTTGGATTCGACTCCGATCTCGGTGAAACGCAATTAAAACATTCTAATTAACACTGTTAAAATGTATTACTTTCTTTTTATGCTACTTACTCACCCGCGTTATCTCTGCTCGCTCGTGGAGTGTGTAAATTACCCATCTGCGTCTTAATCTTCGCGCGATGACTTCTTGCCCTGTTCAGAGTAGGTGCACGATAATGGTGCAGAAATGAGGCAGCAATGAGTTCCTCCGGGAAGTATTGCGTTTTTAGAATGCTTCAAAGATCTGCAGAGTGTACACATTTCTATTGATAGTGTTGTGTTAAACTTTAAAGGTACAAATCATTTTTTTTTTTAATTTTATGAAAACTGCCCCACAACATAAATACGTTAGCACATACATTACAAACACTGCGCATTTCAGGGATAAGTTAAATTGAGCATTTTTTATGATATTATGATTCAATTACTTAAAGATGGTTCTGGATCATTTCGCCGAGGAGCATTCCGCTACAATAATTTTTATAGAAAGAATGTTTTTCAAAAGCGACTTCAATATTATGACCATTGCTGTCAGTTCAAATCAAAATTAAAGTCTGATTCCATGTTACAATTGGACCATTGAATCTTTGAATTGGATGTCAGTTGCGTCTTATCCCAATTAAACCCTCCAGCACTCGCGCTGTTGTAGTGAGAACAGTATTTTCCGAACTCTCTAGCGTAATCTTCTTGGAGCATCTGCGGTTGCTGATTTTGGAACCATTGACATGAGTTCCAGAGCATTGGGAGAATGGAGAACGGTGTGCCTAGTTACAAACGGTATACAAACTAGGCTGTATGGCGTATCCATAATAAATTGTTTTTAATCAGGCAGCAACATAGTCAACAGTTTTCATGACGCCACCCGCGTTTCGGTTCAGAAGGGCTTAATTGTGGTTGTATGACGTATTCTTTATGGTTTCATTGCTATAATTTCTGCCAAATGGAATGTCCATCTTTGATGGGGAAATCAATTTCATTTTCGTTTCTGATAGCAGGATACTACAAAATACACGGGCAAATAATTTTTTGGGCACGAAAAACATGCATAAGCGATAAACAATCTGATGAGATCTACCCCACATTATATATTGATACATGGATACATACTACGGGCCGATGTCTTATCCCATGTAGTTTTGAAAGTCAACTGTTTCACAGTTCACCCTGCATACGAAATGCAATTGAACTACCATCTACTCAAATCATTGAACGAAGTTATTGCATGATTAAATACATCGAAACATTTATTTTTGTACATACATGACGTAACATTTTTGGGTAGTCTTCAACACAATCTACCGGGCTCAGAATCATTAAATTTGTTCGAATGAAAAGTCTGATTCAATTGCTTCCTAGTTTTGAATCATTCTCGGTTTTGTTTTAAAATTATTTTATTTGTTTGTGTCATTGAATCCTTTGATATGGTCTGATTTGGTGGCAGTGGTTTGTCGTGTAAACGTATTTCGATTTTATTGTCATTGATGTAAATAGTAATATTGTTATTAACGTTGTCATGTTCGACTTAGTGTTACGTATTCTTCACAGTGAAGCTTATCTACGTTAATAGTACGCGGTTACGTACGTGATGTACCTGTGTGTATCCTTGAAATTAGACTCCATTTTCACTTTTAGTCACTTTCTACAGTATGAGTACGAGGGTGGCACAAATTTTAGGATTCAGTGGAACCGATCTAGAACTACTCGCATCAAGATCAGGCATGGGGAAATTCGTTCACTCGCGCGACTGTTGCTAACTGTGGATCACAAAGTAGCCAAAACATTATGCTCACTTATTGACCATGAAAAACGCACCAAGCGAAAAGGCTGAGCGAGCTTCATAATTGGCAAACTGCGAACGAACGATGATGATTGAAAGCTTATGAGCCACAACATCGTCACTCGTGAATGGTTGTCACATAGCTTTGCGAAGCTCAGAAAGATTTTTTGATATATGAATAAAACATACTACCTATGTTTTCACTACATTTTTATTGACAGAGTACGTTGCGAATAGTTGTGTGAAACCCTACAGAAATTCGATCTATTGGAGTTCCTTGCGACTCAGCTGCTAGCTGCGCATTGAGAACAAATTTCGAAATGGATGGATATGCTCGGAAGACTCTTGGAGAGGGTTATCCTCAACAGGGTGACAAAATTGATGATGAGCGATTACCAGAGCCGGCGTAACACTTCCTTCCCGAGTGGGTAGTAGGTAGATTTCGATTTCTACCCAAGTGAAGAAAGTTCAGACATGGCCCGCATAACTGAAAATGAAAATTCCTGGATAATAGCTGGTGGCTCTTTGGAAACATCCTTTGTTAACGGCGACCGCGCAGCGAAAATGTATAACTTAATTACTGGTACTACAAATGTTACACAGCTAAGCTTACATTCGAATTAATTTTCCATTCCCTCCGATTCAACCTTCTTTTCGCGGTACTGAAGCCCGCATGATAGTATTCGTTAATGGGAAGGTATCTCCGACGACCGACATCCTCTCAGGCTCAATGGAGGTCGTTTTGAATATTTCTTCGAGCTTGAGCTTGTGCGATCACCCCTGACTGCTACTCCGTTATCGATCTGGACTAGCTGAAGTTGCACAGAGAATAAGTAGATAATTATGCTTGGGAATAGCGAAACATCTTTCAATGTGCAACTCCTGGTAATCCTAAAGTATTGATCAATACCGGCGCCGGCCAGGCCCGAACGTAGATCGCGGAAGGAAAGGGAAGGAATGGTTAGTCCGATACTTGCTTTTGCTAGAGGCCGTACATACTACTGCGCACTCCACAAGTATCACAGGAGGAGGATATTTTTGTTAGTAAGGGTATAGATGTTGGATCACTTCTTCTTTACCGACGCCAGAGAGGTGACTTCACTATCTGGACTAGATATCGATCTACCAAACTCATAGACCGGGGACCAACGGCTTTACTACCCTTTCGAAGGAAGACGTGCCACAGATTTTTCCACCTCAGAAAAATCTCAACGACCTCGGCTGGAATTGAACCCAGGCAAATTGGAATGAGTGGCGGGCACGCTTACCACTCAACCACCGGCGCCGTCATGGAGGTCGTTTTGAATATTTCTTCGATGGCAAAATAATGCCGACAAGTCTCCTTTTCAATACAAATTATATCCATCTAATCAAACCGGCCCTTGGATGGTTTACTTCCGGATCAAATATAAACCATTCAACATCAACGATATATGTGTGATCTAAGTGAACAACACTCGGCAGTGTACGAAGAAGTAGCTTGTATACGTGCCTGCCCAGGAAGTAGATATTGATGGTGTTGCCTCCGACAAGGGCATTAATTGCAAAGTATGGGGTTGGCTCCTTCAAGAATCCTTTGCTTCAGTCAGTGAAAATGGTCTGGTGTGCAAGCGAATTGGTTCATATAAGATCTAAGAGTATAAGAAAACAACTTATTTTCCATTAGTCACACTTCGAGCCTTTCGCCGGAACTGCTCTTCCAAACTTGTTTTCCACTCCATGATGGGTAGAGATTACTCAGAATTGTACGCGTCCTATATGGTCTTTTTGATCTTCGGATCGCACGATTTTTTCCCGAACATACCCGACGTTAGAAACGTTTATGAAAAACTGGATGAAAGCTGAAAAACACGTTTGTTGGTACAGGTTCGTTAACGAAAGAAAAAATACTTCGTCTGGTGGTTTGGCCCTACGTTGCGTAATCGAGTCAACCTTTGATCGGAATACATGAAACCAAGAATTCTTTTTCAGCGACAGCAGCATTCCATGTATACCAACAATAGTCGTTTCGCGATGAAATGTTAATACTGTATATAAACATAATGATTGTTCTTTAAACACGCAATTGATCTGACAGAAAAGATGCTCGCACTAAGCGTTGTTGTGCGCATATCACCGTAATGTTTGTCAGATGATGACAGCTATGCATCGTTTCTATACTAATTTCCATGACAGGACACTTAGACTAGAATGGTAATGATGAGGCGGATACCTGTGCATCATGAAAGATCGCGTAGCGTCAATGAGTTTTCAATATTTCATGTCAGAGGAAGTTTAGGAATCCCAAAGGTATCAACAAACTTTCGTTCAAGACATGGATAAAGTTCATGACTTCATTCGGGTACTATTTCGGGTCATGTCCAATCTACGTTGAATGCGCATCTCCGGCGTATTGGGGCCGTGGAGAGCGGAATTTGTGCTTGTGGCGGCATCGCAACATTAAACATGTTGTCTGGTCGTGCGCCTAGTGTTTTAGCGCCAGATCCATAGTAATCGAATCCCTTCGGCATCGTTGCAGTCCGAGATGTGCTGACTATCCTCGATCTCTCCGATAAGTATCTCATTCATTTTTTTAAACACGATAAATATTCAAATTTAGTTATATCTTCTCTTTTAGATGATATATTAACAGCTACCTGGAAATCGGGTATCAAAGATTACCGGCAGACCCAACGAAACCAGTTGGCGATTCGGTTCATGATGTTTTGACAGTGATCTTCGGTCTGCCAAAAAAACTGCTAGTTTATTTTTTCTTTTCCCTGTCATTGTTGTCCTTCCGTGATAGAGTCTCCGCTACTTGATATTGGAATGAATCCCTCTTGTGTCTTTTGTCTTTCTTATAATAAGCCTAATAGTGTTTCTCCTTGTTTTAATAGTTAATTAGGGGGTAGGCGTAGCGTAGTTGGTAAATCGATTGCCTTGTACGCAGCGTACCTGGGTTCGAGCCCGGACCCCGTACATAGGGTTAGAAATTTTTATAAGAGATTTTTCTAACCCGAAGAGATGAATGACCTTAAGGTTAAAACCTCTATAATCGAAATAAAAAAAAAATGGTTAATTAAATAATAGCTCTTGTTAAAAAATTGCAAATTATATATCTAGTCTATAAAAATATTTCAACTGCATCCCTTAGACCGAATGAAATTGTAAAATTGCATTAATATGTTTGTACATATACCTATCGATTTCAATTTCTTGTTTTAAGGTGTAGATATGTCGAAAGGTACTCCCCTTAGTTTTAATATAAAACATAGTTCCAAATTTTAAACAAAACCCAATTATTATCCCATATTTCCAAAAAATTGAATTGAAAGGCATAGAATTTGTATCTGAATAAAAAATTAATTTATTGAACTTCTAAAATCTCAGGCGCTTGCGTTTTCTGCGTAAGACACATATGTTGTTATATTCTCAGGTTTTGGTTTTTTCCAAGCTTTCGAGTGGGTAATTTCGAGTGGGTAGTACTACCCATACTACCCACGTGATTCGCCGGTCCTGATAGCGACCAGTGTTTATGCTTTGTTTGATTGCAAGCACAAGTCGATTTGTGCGAAGCAATTCACCCCTTTGAATCTCTTTTCTGTTGCACCATCTTCATTTAGACCTATGAATCAATTCGCTATCTTTTGTGCAAACATCGCTGCGAAATTCTTGGACTTTTCTGAATCGATTGGCGGTTGAAGGACACAAATACAACAATAATTAACAGCGCTACAGATGTTAATTTTTTTATTTTGATTGTAGAGTAGTCTGCCCAGAAAAATAATAAACTTTTGAAAACTTAATCGGCTTACCCCTGAGTCGATTCCTAATCTTACCAGGAGTACTTGCACCAAATTTGAAGCAAATCGGACAAATCTAGCTACCGGACCAACGTAGCTGAAGTTTGTATGGGATTTTTCGACAATTTACATGGAGAAAACCCACTAGCTCGCATTTTCGTGGCACTGATGCATCGTATTATCACTATAAGCAAAAATAAGAAAGATAATTTAATTTTCCACAACTTTGTCGAAGACTGCTAGTCAACCTGGCTTTGTTAAAAGAAGTTATTAAACTTTTAGCGAAGTGATGTCTGATTCAGTTTTGCATGGGGCCTAGCAGGGCATGGTTGTGTATCAGTACTCGATTCTCACGAACTACACATTTTTTTGAAATGACGGTAAGATTTAGCTCAACACTATGTTTAGAAGAATTGTAGTACATAATACGAGTTACGCTCTGGTTAGAAAATTTTAGTTCCACCTGTGGCCGCATAGAGGACGCCAACATTAACTTTTCATAGAAGAGAGTTAGAATATCGAAATGTTCAGTAGAATTATTGAAAAATACCTGATCTACAACTTTGTGGAAGACATTTTATTTGTATCTCCGTTGAAAAGTTAGTGTTGGCGCCCTCTATGCGGTAACATGTGGAACTAAAATTTTCCAACCAAAACGTGATTCCTATTATGTACTAAAATTCTTCTGAACATAGTATTGAGCTAAACCTAACCAATATTTCACAAAAACGTATAGTTCGTGGAAATCTAGTATTAGTACACAACCATGCACTGCTTCGCCCCATGCAAAACTCACTCAGACATAACTTCGTTAAAAGTTTAATAACTTCTTTTAACAAAGCTGGATTGATTTGCCATCTCTGACAAAGTTGTAGACAATTAAATTATCTTTCTTATTTTCACTTACAATGATACTACGATTCATACAGTGCCACCTAGTGGCGAAAATGCGAGCTAGTGAGTTTTCTTCATGTAAATTGTCGAAAAATCCTATACAAACTTTAGGCACTTTGGTCCGGTAGCTAAACTTATCCGATTTGCTTCAAATTTGGAGCAAGTCCTGCTGCTGGGTCTAGGAATCGACTCAGGGGTGAGCCGATAGGAATCATTTTTTTCTTGTCACTCTATTGTATTGTCATTCCGCATTCGCCTCTTTTCGGGTTAGAGAAATCTCTTTTAGAAAAATCTCTACCCTATATGCGGGGTTGTAAATCGAACCCTGGTGAGCTGCGTACAAGGCAATCGATTTATCAACTACGCTATGCACTACACACGGTTTAAATTATGCCACATTTTTGCAACGCGGATCGAATTTCAAATTTTAGTTTTACACCTAGCCCCCCCCCCCCACATATAGACGAGTAAAGCATGTTCAATGCTAAAAATTTAGTAATCTCCACTAGTGTTGACGATACACTTGGACATAATAAATCAACCACCAATGTCCAAATAAAACTCTACACATCAAGAAAACCGTGATTCCGCTCCATACTGCATATTTCCTCTGGTAGTACATTCAGGACAACTTCACCTAGTCACTTGCTCGCGACCTTTCATTTTAAGAATTTCCTGCCGTGTTTATAGTGTGCCATTCGTTGTCTACCCTTTTGCACGTCGAAGAGTTACACAGAGCAAAGGAGTAGTCGACTCGGAAAAGTAATACCAGGATGGAATAGATTGAGAGCGGAACTGGAACATGTTCCACGCCGACTGTTTTCATAAAGCCATAGAATCACAGACGAGTGAAAACTTGGGCGGATTGTCGATGATCAGACACAAGTGCGGTAAATGTATTCAAATAGAAATCTGGTTAAATAGCTTTGCATCTCCTCAATGTCGCTCAATTGGGCTAGCTTATTTGATGAAATAATGCTCTGCCGTTCATTTGATTGCTGTGATGTGCAGAAGGCACTCTCTTTGAATAGGACAAATAAGAGGCCGATTTGAAAAATTATTCCGTTGAGGGACATTTTCCGGCGATATATATTTTAGCCAACTGTAAGCCGGCGATATTGGATGACATATTTAACCTAATGTTGGTTTTAGAGTCTATGAGTCAATACATGTTTCTAAACAACTGTGGAAATAATAATGTTTACATGTTTTTTGTGTAATTCCAAATTTTGTGTCATAAGGATTTCTGAGGAACCATTATATCTTTGAATAGTGTTGTTGTCGTAGGAATCAACGATCTTGAAAGTATCTTAGACGAACTAAAAAAACCTCAACGTCCATCGCAGTGATCAGAAACGTAACAGCTAATAAAATTTGCATCACTCAAACTTTTCTGAATCATTACTGCCGAGATCATTGTAAACGGTAAACATAAATAGCCCTATAACGTCCCCATTTTATCCCGATCATGAGATCAGATTTGTTTGGAGTTTATTTATGGCGTTCAAATGCGACGTAAATTTATTTGATGTTTAAGCATAAATAAACACACTTAGCTGAAGGTACAACAGACATACACACACACTTTCTGCCAGTTGCCGCGACTCGATATCCTTCCGGCGGCTCGCTGAAAATGATGTATGGCATCGTGGCTCCCGGTTGCAGCGAGTAAGCGAGAGCGAGAAGCTATAAAAATCACCCCCAACTCGAAGTCGCCGGGAGTACCGTCCTCATCCGCATCTCCCTTGCGTCGATTCCTTCCATGCTTAAAGATGGAAACAAACACCGAAAGTATTTTCTCGTTAACGCTGGCTGAGCAAATACTTCCGTTTCGGTGTAGAACATGCGACAGTTGCTATACACAGCTAAATATGTGCAGACGCGTGGTGGCACTCTTGAGTTCTATTCGATAACGATACGATTCCACGAAGGGTTGCTTGGATGGGTGGATCCGGAGCATCATCTGATTGAAGTTTAGCACTATGCTCGAGGGAAGCACTGACTGGCACTGCCAGGTTTAATAATGTGACACTCGGCATGGTTTCCTCGAACGCCCACATCAATTTGGCAACACTGCTGTGAGGATTTCCAGCAAGATGAAAAGTGCTGCGTAAGAAAAACAATTTCCTTTGATATCGAATACACACCTCCTACTTTGCAGCCGAGCAGAAAGCTTTCGAAACGGACCGATGAAATCGAGATGGGCGTTGTGTGCCTTCAACAAGACAAGTGCCAGATATAAACTGGAAAGAAGATATTAGTTTTGGAATGCTGCCGTGTTGTTTAAGGTTATTCAATCAACGCCACTTGATATTTGATGAAATATTGTTGCACACTGTTTAGGAAAGTAATAACAATTTTCTTTGTCCTGCTGTAGTTAAAATTCGATTTTCGCTTTATAATGTAAATATTTTATGATTTATAATTTTACTAAGCTAATTGATAGTATGTTTAGAGGTCTATCGTAAAGTTATAGGTCAGGACGTTAAGGAATTACAAGTTCATAGATCGTCCAGCACAGAAATCTCCATAAACGTGTAGTCGTACGTTTCCTATAAGTCATATTATTTTATATTTCTATAACTTTTCGTTGTTTTCTGGTGACTAGCACTAAGCTTATCGAACCTCCAGCATGTACCCTCTAATAAAAAAAATATTATACACGAGCTTTAACCCATATAGTCCAACGATTCCACATATTGTTTGGATGATACCCTGAACAGGTCGTTAGGCTCTTGAATGATAATATGTTTATTAGGGCCTGTTGCTTCTAGCAATGCAGGATCGTCGTCAGAGGGAGAAGGCTATGTCTTTTTTCAGAGAAAATGTAAATGTAAAGGGCGAAGACGAAATTATTGCGACACATTCAACAGGGGATAAATTTTTTACCATTGGGTAAAAATCAACCAAATTTTGCACACTTTCTCATTGATGTGTATTGTTTACATGCTGTCAAACTCGAAGTCGTGTTTTTCGATTCAACGAAAATGGAGGTGAACCAACGCGAGTCGAGAGAACAAATTCTTTCCAAACACCTGGAATTTCCTGACTTGTCGCACCGGCAGTTGGGAAAAATGTTGAACATTCACCATTCAACCGTCTCCAGAGTGTTGAAGCGGTTCCAGGAGCGGTTGACGTTGGACCACGACAAAGGAGCTGGAAGAAAACCGGGACCGGAGAACAAAAAGACGGAGGGAAAGGTGAAGCGGATGGTTAAAGCAAATCCCAACGTCTCAAGCCGTGATTTGGCTAAAAAGATCGGCATGTCGCAGAGCTACGTCCAGAATGCAAAGAAGAGAGCTGGACTACATACATACAAGGTACAGAACTTCCCAAACCGCGATGAACGGCAACAATCGATGGCTAAAACTCGGGCACGGAAGCTCTACGAGAAGATGCTGACATAATATGGCTGCTGTGTGACGGACGACGAAACGTATATAAAAGCCTATTTTAAGCAAATTCCGGGGTTGGAGTTTTTCAGTGGCAAGAGCAAGTTCCATGTGGACGATAAATTTAAGAAGAAGAAAATGTCGAAGTTCGTCTCCAAATATCTCATTTGGCAGGCCATCTGCTCTTGCGGACTGAGGAGTGAGCCTTTCGTGACAAGGGGGCACAGTAAATGGCGAGATCTACAAATCTGAGTGCCTCGAGGAGCGCCTTTTGCCGTTCTTGCAGCATCACGACGAAGCTCCGCTATTTTGGCCAGATTTAGCATCATGCCACTATTCTAAAAGTGTTCTGGAGTGGTATGAGGCCAATTCTGTCCATATGAATCCGCCAAACTGTCCGGAGCTGCACCCGGTGGAGCAGTACTGGGCAATGATAAAGCGGGAACTTCGGAAGAGCAAGAAGATAGTCAAAGACGAGAAGAACATGTTAAGAAAATGGAAAAAACTGAGAAACTGGTATCGGATGACACTGTGCAGACTTTGATGGAGGGCATCAAGCAAAAATGCGTTCAATTTTACACTCAAGGCTCCATCGATTAACTTTTCTTTTGATTTTTGAAGTAAATATATGTATAAAACTACCCTAAAATTTTGGTTTGATTTTAAACATTATAAAAAAATTGGCATGACATTTTCGGTGTCGCAATAATTTCGTGTTCGCCCTTTATGCATAACAAAATGCTTATCAAGTTCACCTTTTTCGGTGAAAAATTCACATTGCTGATTACATAACATTCCAACAACCCTCGAAGCTTTTGCTGGATGCCACATCAGGCTAAATCTTCTAAATTCGCTCTATCTGATATACTTAACAGTTTTGTTCCCGAAGTAATTTAGATTTACCGGGTCCTAGTTCCACCACATCTACAAACCAGATCTGATTTTTTGGCGAGTTTCCAACGTTTTGGTCATTTGAATTCAAAGCTCAGACTTGACTGTTGGAATATTATTATTTAAGGAGTAAACGAAAGTCGATTTGACGTAAGTTCCATCGATGCAAGAGTTTTTGCGATTACAATTCCGGTTCGTTATTTCCTGGACCTTCTAAACATATCAGCTTCTCGTAATGATATGATCGGTCATCGAAACTATTCAAATTACATACTTCATATATACGGCATTTATCGTGGAAATCATGCGACAGTATCGTTTTTTTATAGTTTTATCATAAAGTATAGGTTCTTAAGCATGTTATCCCAAATGTTTATAGAGATACATGCACAAGAAGTAAAGTTAGAGCATGCAACCGTTATTTTTCCCAAAGGAAAAAAATGGAAGTACCAGTTTGCGCATAAGTTCCAAAACCTTAACTTAGAGAAATTGA
Organism: Topomyia yanbarensis; assembly: GCF_030247195.1. NCBI lineage: Eukaryota > Metazoa > Arthropoda > Insecta > Diptera > Culicidae > Topomyia > Topomyia yanbarensis. Next base: position 261,677,160 of record NC_080672.1, read on the forward strand.
ATTTGAATGTTTCATGATCCACTCATCAGTAACTGACACCAACTTACTGCCGCGACAGAACAACCTAAAACACGTGTTTGAAAGTAACAGTGTGAAGATACCAGTATATATAGAAAACGATTATATAGATGTAAGGCTACATGATTTGTCACCGCGTACGCCCCGTGAATCAATTATAAAATACATGTCGCAATTCGGCGAAGTGGAATCAGTCACACCTGATACTTGGAGAGATTTTTTCCCTGATATTCCTAACGGTGTTCATGTGGTAAGATGTGGGTCGTAAGACCCATTCCCTCCCACTTGACTATACAATTCAAAAATAAAGAAACTAACATCAAACAAACCACGCTATGCATCCACGAAGGGCAGACTCCTACGTGCAAGTACTGCAACCAGACGGTACATCATGAAACACCTTGTGTGGAAAATGTTGAGGAGAATGCATCACATCCAATTGCCCACACATCTTCGGCAAACCAATCCGAAACACAGTCTTCAATAACATCACCAGAACCGGTTGCCAACTTTGTGGCAGCTGTTCAAGCCATAATAACAACTGTAAAATCAGCATACAATGCTTCAGAATCAAGTGCTAGCATCATCGGCGAGGAAGCTAATAACAACGACAACGGCTTTACGCTCGTGACCCGTAAGGGCCATAGGAAAGGAGAAACATCTGATTGTGAACATCAAGGCACCACAAACGATGACGACATGGCGGCAACGAGGAAAACCCAGTGGACCCACGATATATTTTCCCACCGCGAAAGAAAGTCTCCCCGCGCAAGTTGCGTGGACGAGATCCAAAGGACGCTCAATAACATTTATTTTTACGACTCTTTGGTTTATTGCATGCCATCGTTTGAACAATCTGCTGCACTTCCATCACCGGGACGCCTATTATATCGTACTACGGAAGCCCCCAAGCTCTCCGACGCAGTCATGTTGCAGCCTGTGCACATCTCAGTTGTCCTGGCTCTGTATTCGGAGGTCTTGAGGGAGTCATCCGAACTCCCCTCTCAAACAAGCATTTTGTTTTGAATATCGATCCGCTTCCTACAAACCTTTCGGTTTCTAACATGCCATCGGGTACATAACGTCCTTGCAATATGTGGGGACATTTGGTACGTGACGCTGATGATTTGCATTTGTACTACCAAAACGTCAGACAGCTAAGGACAAAAATCAAGGACTTGTGCCTGGCTGCTGTTGGCGGCGACTAGGATATACGTTCTGACCGAAACTTGTCTTGATGGTCAAATTACATCGACGCAGCTCGTCAGCCCTGATAGTCGTGGCGGGGAAGTTTGGATCACTGTTTCTTCCGCACTTGCCTATTATGAATTTGGTGTGGATAGTTCATTAAACATTGCAGCTATTTGGACGAAGATTAATACGCAGACGAAGAACTAGTTGTATCGATTTTGTTGGCTGTTGTCGGCAAATTTAAGACTAACAGAAACAAAAGCAATGAAATTAAAGGACGGATAGATATTCTTGAGCGAAGGAGTTATACACTTAGAACGGAAGAACTACGGTGTCTCATATGGACATGATCGATAGGAAAAAAGTAGCTAAAAATTGGCAGGTGCAATCGACATTATCATCGGCAACAAATTCTGCCAGCCGCTTACTTCTGGACGGGATGGATTTTTACGGACTAAATCAAGTAAGCATTTTCAATCATCGATTTCGCTTTTTCGCAATAGCCAGAAATGAGTACCGCAGTTTCAATAATTTGCTGAGCAAAACATGTATGAACCACATCCAACAAATTATATGACTGGACTGTTGCTAATACGAAGAGAAAGGAAACGGATCTTCTGTCTAGGGTGTTCTACAATGGTGAATAAACGACAACAACGGCGGCAAAATGCTCCTTATTTGACAGCTACTTCTCGAGTGTCTTCACGACTGATGCGCCATCTGCTACCGAGCTCGATGTATTCACCATTTCAGAGCAATCCGGACAACTAAATCGTCGTATACTCCACGACTAAGTGCCTTCAACTGTACTAAAAATGTCCCGGTATGTAAATGTATTGTATGTTGGGTATTTGATTTGTTTTCAATTACCTATATTACTGAACTACAATCAATGTTTGATTCTGATTCCGTCCAACATCTTCCTTCAAGGTCAGTCACACCTTAAAAGTAGTCTGCAACCCGACGACATTAAACATCAGTCCCCACCGCTCGAGGCTAAAAACGTCTCAATTCTAGTCGCATAAATTTCCACTTGCGTCCTGCTGAGGTGGAAGAACAAGTTTGCGCCATAAAAAGTTCCAAGCTTTGACCAAAAAAATCTACACTCAGGAACCCAAACACTCCATAAATCTTGTCTCATTAAATGATTTATTCATGGAAATTCATAGCCGAACCGGCTCCCTTGAATTACACCTTCTCTCTGTTTACTCTGAATTGCCAAAAACAGATGATCCTCGCACCGCTTTAAAAGCACCACAGAATCCAACCAGTCCATGCGAATCTATTTTTCTTTGCTCTACGAAAGGATCCGCTGCCTCCTGGATGTGTTTAAGAATGTCTAGAAGTGTAGTATCCTGAAGTTTTATTGATTATTTTCCTCTGTTCCTTCCGTCTACTAGTTCAAGATGCGCGTGAAAAAGTTCACTTTTATTTTCACCAAAAACGACATAAAAATTTGCCAAACATAAATTTTCCCGCGAGTTCTTCGTGTGCATTCCGCCGTAATAGTTCACGTCTTCGCTGGGATTTCTTGCTCATGGGGGAGCACGCATACACACACACACACTTTTTGTCGTTCTCGCCCCCTACGCGCGAATTGAACATAAGCAACGGTGGATTGGACCTAGATACAACATACCATTATATGTACGGTACCGGAAGGATATACCAATACAAGCTATGGCACCGTAGCGTATAGGCAGCGAAAAACGTGCTTGGTATCAGCACCGGATTGAGATGGCGAGATTTCCGTTGGATCATCATTATCATCATCGTCATTCCGAATCATCGTCGATAAACGTGTTGCTTTTGGAAGTCCTGCGATTTGGAAGAAAAAAAAATTTGCAATCGACATGTTTTCTGGAAGGAAAAGCTTCGAATATTGGAACTGTAGAATAGACAAAGTAAGCTCTCTTCGATCAACAAGCCAGTCGTCATAAATCCATCCATTATTATCATTATTATTAGCCCTGTAATACTTATGCACAGCAAGAATCAGATGCAATTCCTGGCGAAGCAAATATTAGCGTTTTCGAAGACTTATTTCGATTATTTCCTGTTAGTTAAATCTAAAATGTTGTTTCCCTAGTTATCAAATAATGAAAATTATTACTGACACATATTTAGTAAACCCTACTCCGTTTTGATCGATTTTCAAACGCTCGATATGTTAATGACACATCGACTATGTTTCCCTCAATGAAGCATCGAAGCAGGTACACGTAAAAGTAAAAGTATCAAAAATTTCGATTTCATCAAACAGTTTCTGCATCCCCAAACTACCCTACTGTCACGTATGATGACGACAAAACGATATGTGCTCCGCGTCTAAAACAATTTCAGATGATTTTAACTGCATATAAAATAGACTGCTCTGGCTAGAATCACACCCTGAATTGGAATGACTCAAAACGGTGGCCCAGGTTATTTTTATTCTGCAATGTGAGCCCCTCGCGCGTCGAGGGGCTTCTTCGCTGCTCCATCGGAACAGCGATTTTCTTCATTTTTTACACTGTCACTCTTGTCGATTTTTGTGGGATTTCATATTAAGGGGTCAAATGACCAAAAAGTAAGCACAGTTTGGATTTTTTTGTGAGACTGTGAAAAAACATGGAAGGAAACAGTTTTCAAGAAGCTTACAATTTCGTCTTCATTTACAAATTTTTTCAAACGAAAAAAAATAACAAAATGGCTCCCGTGGTGCCGTTCTGTCTAAGGTTGGGCGCGCGTGGAATTTCAAAACTGCGTAGGTTCGATCTGAAACACAAAACTAATAATAAAGCTTTGAAAAAAACAAACTAAATTAATTGGCGGAATGACCTAATACTGGGTAGAAAACCGATTATCCGATTTTCCACTTTAAAGCTTCACTAAAAATAGTGAATACAAATAATTTGTGGATTCCTCGAACGAAAAAGGTTTTCTTTCGAGAGGTCAACAGATGAAGTCTTTAAATTGCACCGTTTTCAAATGAGATTGCACTCAGTTTTGAAAAACCATGTTTTCAGATAAACGCGTTCAAAATTTTGAGAACACTTTCGATGAATTATTCGTGGTAGAATATTTTGAATATTTTGTAATAATTGCATGGAATTATGGATTTTGGACAACACTAATTACGAATAGGATCAGGTTTTCTAAATTCAAAATGGCCAACCAAATATGGTGGACCCCCACTAAAAATTAAAATGGCGATTCCAATATGGCGGGCAAAATGTGACTTTAACAATTTCGACCAAAATTTTTCGTTTACTCCATTTTATGTGGTTGATTGATAACTCACGATTAGTCTGCGATGCCAGGGCCGTATAAAAATCATTCCTCCGCCTCGAGTTACTCATGGAGAGAAATGGCTCGAGTTTTCTTCTCCAGATAAACCGTCCTCAAGTATCCGGACACCCAGCGTTCGGCAGCTTACAGACGTTGATTTTGAGAGGTCCGGGCGAAATGGGCTGCTTTAGACCCAACAGCGATTCCCAGCGCGTTCAAAGTCTTCAGCAATGACGAGCTTCCTTCATTGAACAGATTAGCGGCTATACGAGTAACACTTACCATGGTTTGAGAAGCAGAATGCAAAGCCAGTTTCCGCACACACCCGTTGAAACATTCATTGGAACTTTTGGTATTTCCTCCAGTGCATCGCTGTAGCGAATCAACTGCGGAAAGAGACGTACAGGGGTTTGATGGCATCTTGAACGTTTTTTTGAAGAGGATGGTCGCGTTTGAATGAAGTCAGCTTGCCTCTCACATTCGCCGCACGCCACTTGCATCAGCTGTTGACACCTACTAGACACTTCAAATACTGCGGAGCCTTGTCAGTTGAACACTTGTGGGAAAAGTTACCCATATCGCATCCTTCATGTTCGATGCAGAGTCGAGGTGCCTTCCGATCATCAATCCATAGTGTGTCGTTAAATCCGCTATTAGTTTGTCCGTCAGCTTACCCGCGCTGTTTCCTCCGTGTCACTTGGTTCATTACTTCACCGCTCGCAGTAGGCTGCCCATCCTCTTTTGCACATGACCCACGCATTCCTTTTTTAGCAAAGCGATGTCTTCATATGGGTCCAAGTCACCGTCACTGTCGCATATTTCACAGGTTGCAGGTTGAAATAAAATCGATTTTGCCAGATCGATCCCTTTAGTTAAAAAAATCGTTGATGTCAAACATCGATCCTAACAGATCGATTGGGAAAAATGATAAACAAAAAAAACGAAAACTAAGATAAACGAAATGAATTTGTGTGACCAACTAGGGACGTTGCGATATTTTCGATACTAGTACGGAATCGATATTTCTGTTTCCGATGCTCGATTTTTTGGTATCGATACTTCAATCACGATACTTTACTGATATTGATACAATCTTCACGATATCGAAAAGAATCGAAAGAACCAGTAGTTGGAAGTATTCGATTCGGAATTATGAACGAGTTTGGAATTATTTCCGAGTGAAATGTGATTACCTATTCAGGCTAAACCATTGCGGAATCGGTTGTTACATTTGAGTTGCTACAATAATTGGAGTACCAATCGCATTTGATGAAAAAATCGATTCCGAACATTGCCCATTATTTGACAGTCCATGAGACTTTCTGATCAGCCAAATTATTTATTGTTTATCTTTTCTGACATTCGACGTCTGACATAATCGTCGACTGGATCCAACATCAAACGAATCAGATCAATAAAATATATTTGTCGAACGGGTTTTTTCTGTTCGCAGGAGCAGAGCAAAACGTTAACTGACAAAACCCACTACTGAATTTCCAAACAACGGTTTGCAGATTACCTAATTCAGGGAATTAAGCTACTGTAAAAGCACAGACTAACAGACATAACACTCGAAAACAATGCTTCGTCCGCTTTAACGGTCATTTTAAATATATTTGTAGTTGGGACTGTGCCCACATTTGAAATTATGGCGCCACTGACCTATGAACAAGCAGATGGTGGATAGACCACTAGTGAAAAATTGTTCCCAAACCTGAGGGGTAACCCATCAGCAAATGAGTGTTTGGCAAATGAGTGAAGCTAGTGTTCTGGGAAAATTGCCGGATCGATATTTTTGTGGGAATTTCCTCATAGTGTTATGTCTGTTAGTCTGTGGTAAAAGTGCGGAATCGAATGGCGATACTTTCAAGTATCGATACTACGACGACGATTATATCGAAAGTATCAGTACTTGCATTCGATACCAGTATCGATTCTATGAATCGATGTATTTTAATATCGAAACGTCCCTATGACCAACGAAATCGTTCGTAATATACACAAACGTTTATTAAAATAAACAAACATTCACGAAAAATAGTGTCGTTATCAACGATAACATTCGTGCAGTGTAAATTAAATCTTGAGCGTTTTTTCAAAACGTCATATCTGCAATGAGTTACTCTCTTTGTTTACTTTCTCTTCTGTTAATAATTCGGTCACTTTAACATGTATCCCTCAGCTCTTTGCATAATATGCTAGTTAAAACCACCGTCTTTCGATCTGTACTGTAAAATAAGTGAAAAGTGTTATAGTGACGCCGTTAAAATCGAAAGAGAAAGTAAACAAAGAGAGTAACTCATTGCAGATATGACGTTTTGAAAAACGCTCAAGAAATTTGCAAAATTTACAAAAGCTTTCGTTCACCAAGCGGCCATTCTTGTTTGTGAAATGCGGCGCAAAGATTCGAACAGGCAGATGATCTTTATCGACGAAGACGTAATCAAATGCAAAGCAGCCGCTCACCCGACACGATTTTGAAGGGGCACACCACCCGTCCAGTACGATTGTCATTCAAAATCCTCGCTTACTGAAGCAAGAGGTCCTTAAAACAACAAACTCCGTACTTCAGTAGATCCAAACATGAGTAATTCGAGTCGGTGATTGCACCATCCATCTCAACTTTGTGAGCGGACGCGTAGGCTCTCGAAAAACGACTTGTTGACTTTGGTCAACCGTTTGACAGAAGATAGTGTCCGGAATCGTAATCCCCCATAAAACGCTCGGGTTTTGTAACGGGAGATTATAATTTTCCTATCGAGAAAACAATAAGTTCTATTATAATTTTATCTCGTATTTTCGCATAGTTATAAGTTTAGATAAATAACCGTAACTAAATATACATAGATAACTCATATGTGTAAGTATAAATATTGTATGGTATGCGCATTATAATTTCATATAACATATTTCATATTTAAATTACTCAAGTTTAGTCCTTTTCTGCCTTTCGTCTATTCGAATACGATCAGGGAATTCTGACAGGTTTTTGGCCGATAAGCTGTTCGATTAAATTCAATTTATAATATTCTGCCTTCGTTTTCGAGCTCTCCATCGAGACAGAGGTTGTTTTTTCTAGTCCGTAGTGCTGTGTGAGGCGATAAAGAATAGTTTTAATCCGCATTCAAGGTTATTTTGCCAGTTCGGTTCGGTCCTCAGTCTTTTGTTCGCGTGTGAGGATTAAACAATAGCCAGCTGTATAAGCTGGATCGGTTCGTCGTTGGACACCAGTTTAAAGCTAAGTGGTTTTTGTCTTTTGTAACACATTTATTGCTTTCTTCCGTCTGCGCGGGCGCTGACCCCGTGCGTTGACGTTTTCTATGGTTCCCTCTCCGGATGGTCAAATGGAAGTTGAATCGGGTTCAACTTCTAAGGCTCCCCCCCGGCCCAAATGCTATCCAGAACTCTCAACTGGTCCATTTGTGGTCTTCTTTCGGCCCAAGACTAAATCACTGAATCTTCTTCAGATTTCTAGAGACCTGACGGAACGGTTCTCGGCTGTGACCGAAATTTCAAAGGTCCGCTCGGACAAGATAAGGGTGTTGCTAGCCAACTCAAAGCAGGCAAACGATATTGCTTGCTGTGAGCACTTTACGCGGGATTATAACGTGTATATTCCGGCTGTAAGAGTACAATCCGAAGGCGTCGTAACCGATGAGAGTTTGACGTGCGAGGATCTGCTGAAGTACGGGGTTGGCCGATTCAGAGACCGCTTACTTCAGCCAGTTAAAATACTTGAGTGCAAACGTTTGCACTCAGTAGTAGTTGCGGGGGATGGTTCAAAAACGTACCCCCAATCAAACTCTTATCGGGTGACCTTCGCTGGTACCGCTTTGCCAAATTTCGTCCTCTTGCACAAGGTGCGTCTGCCTGTGCGTCTGTTTGTGCCGCGGGTCATGAATTGCACAAAGTGTAAACAACTGGGTCACACAGCCACCCATTGTAGCAATAAGGCCCGCTGTGGAAAATGCGGAGAGAATCATCTAGATGATTCGTGCAGTAGGCAAGCCGAAAAGTGTCCTTACTGTGCGGAGAGTCTGCATGATATCTCGGCATGTCCCGCGTACAAACTACGCGGGGATAAACTGAAACGTTCCCTTGCGGGACGATCCAAACATTCTTTCGCAGAAATGTTAAAGAATGCTACGCCACCATCCTCAGCAAACATCTATACTCACTTGCCTCCTGACGAGGGCGAGGCTGGTAACCCACAAGAGGGAACATCTACTAGGGTGCCTAGAATTTATAGGAAGAGGAGGAACACTTCCTCTCGTAAAGTTCCTTGTAAAGGCCAGAAGGTGTCCCTTGAGGGGGCTCCGAAAGTCACATCTATTGGAAGTGTTGCAACCAAACCGAAGCAATTAGCTCCTGGTCTCGGAGGATTAAGCTCAGAGAAGGAGTTCCCAGCACTTCCAGGAACATCAAAAATCCCAAGTGTTCCTTTGTTTCAGTTCGAGAGTAATCATAGCACTGGAATTATAAAACTCTCGGACATAGTGGACTGGATAATAAAAACTTTCAATATTACTGATCCTATTAAAAGTCTTATGTTAGCTTTTCTCCCTACAGTGAGAACATTTTTGAAGCAGTTGACTGCTAAATGGCCCCTCCTCTCAGCGATTGTATCCTTCGATGGCTAACTCATCGAACGAGGTCACGGATTTGATCACTGTTCTACAGTGGAATTGCAGAAGTATCATCCCGAAAATCGATTCCTTCAAAATTTTAATAAATAATTTGAGTTGCGATGCATTTGCATTATGTGAAACTTGGTTAACTTCCGACATAGAACTCAACTTCAACGACTTTAATATTATTCGCCTGGATCGAGACACCCCCTATGGAGGAGTGCTTTTGGGGATCAAAAAGTGCTATTCCTTCTACAGAATTAACCTTCCCTCGATAACAGGTATTGAAGTTGTCGCTTGTCAAGTAACAACCAAAGGCAAAAGCCTTTGCATAGCTTCCATATATATTCCCCCCAACACCGCGGTTGGGCACCGACGGCTACAAGACATCTTAGAATCCCTGCCAGCACCGCGACTAGTTTTAGGAGACTTTAACTCTCACGGTACAGCATGGGGTTGCCTCTATGATGATAACCGGTCTTCCTTAATTCAGGATCTTTGCGATAACTTCATTTTGACAATTTTAAACACGGGTGAAATGACACGGATTCCTGCTCCTCCAGCGCGCCCGAGCGCCTTAGACTTGTCCCTTTGCTCAACATCGCTGCGGTTAAATTGCACGTGGAAGGTAATTCCTGATCCCCACGGCAGCGACCATCTGCCGATTGTAGTCTCAATCAATAACGGTTCAAGGCCATTGAAATCAATCAATATTTCGTATGACCTCACACGAAATATCGATTGGAAGAGCTATGCTGCCGCGATATCCGACAACATCGAATCTACCCAAGAACTTCCTCCGGAGGAAGAGTACAGCTTTTTGGCTGGCTTGATTCTCGACAGCGCGAATCAAGCTCAGACTAGGCCAGTACCCGGCGCGAACATACAAAAACGTTCTCCCAATCCCTGGTGGGATAAAGAGTGCTCAGACGTGTACGCAAAGAAGGCCGCCGCGTTTAAGACCTTCCGGAACGACGGGTTACCCGCCAGTTTTCGACAGTACGCGACGTTAGACAAGCGAATGAAGAGTTTGATGAAAGCCAAAAAACGCGATTATTGGCGCCGGTTCGTCGACGGATTAACGAGAGAAACATCGATGAGCACTCTTTGGGGAACAGCCCGACGTATGCGAAATCGAAACAGTACTAATGAGAGCGTGGAATATTCAAACCGTTGGATATTCGATTTCGCCAAGAAGGTTTGTCCGGATTCCGCCCCGGCACAGAAGATTTACCGCGCCGCGTCTCCTCACGATAGCGCGAACGAAACACCTTTTTCGATGGTGGAGTTCTCACTTGCTCTCTTGTCGTGTAACAATAAAGCTCCGGGGCCAGACAGAATCAAATTCAACTTGTTGAAGAATCTGCCTGACTCTGCCAAGAGACGCTTGTTGAACTTATTTAATAAGTTTCTCGAGGCTAACATTGTCCCACTCGATTGGAGACAAGTGAAGGTCATCGCCATCCAAAAACCAGGAAAACCAGCCTCCGACCACAATTCGTACCGTCCGATCGCAATGCTATCCTGTATCCGGAAGTTGTTCGAGAAAATGATCCTATCCCGCCTCGACAATTGGGTCGAAGCAAATGGCTTACTGTCAGATACACAATTTGGCTTTCGCAAAGGCAAAGGGACGAACGATTGTCTTGCGTTGCTCTCAACTGAAATTCAAGTGGCCTATGCTAGCAAAGAGCAGATGGCGTCAGTGTTCCTAGATATTAAGGGGGCTTTTGATTCAGTTTCGATCAACATTCTTTCAGAGAAGCTGCACCAGCATGGTCTTTCAGCGACTTTAAACAACTTTTTACTAAACTTGTTGTCGGAAAAGCACATGCATTTTTCGCATGGTGACTTATCGACATCACGATTTAGCTACATGGGCCTTCCCCAGGGCTCATGTCTAAGCCCCCTTTTATACAATTTCTATGTCAACGACATTGATGAATGTCTTGACAATTCCTGCACGTTAAGGCAACTTGCAGACGATGGCGTGGTGTCTGTTACGGGACCCAAAGCTGTCGATCTACAAGGACCATTACAGAATACCCTGGACAATTTGTCTGCTTGGGCTATTAAGCTGGGTATCGAATTCTCCACGGAGAAAACTGAGCTAGTTGTATTTTCAAGGAAGCGTGAACCAGCACAACTACAGCTTCTATTAATGGGTCAAACTATCGCTCAGGTCTTCACAGTAAAATATCTAGGGGTCTGGTTCGACTCGAAAGGTACTTGGGGATGCCATATTCGGTATCTGAAACAGAAATGCCAACAAAGGATCAACTTTCTTCGTACAATAACCGGAACATGGTGGGGTGCCCACCCAGGAGACCTAATTAGGTTGTATCAAACAACGATACTGTCGGTAATGGAATACGGATGCTTCTGCTTTCGCTCCGCCGCGAACATACATTTCATCAAACTCGAAAGAATTCAGTATCGTTGTTTGCGTATCGCCTTAGGGTGCATGCAGTCGACCCATACGATGAGTCTCGAAGTGCTGTCGGGCGTTCTCCCGTTGAAAAATCGATTTTGGGAACTCTCATATCGATTGCTCATTCGATGCGATATCTTGAACCCGGTCGTGATTGAAAATTTCGAAAGGCTTGTTGAGCTCAATTCTCAGACCCGTTTCATGTCCCTGTACTTTGACTACATGGCGCAGAATATTAACCCTTCTTCTTACAATCCCAACCGTGTGCATTTCATAAATACTTCTGAATCTACTGTTTTCTTCGACACATCCATGAAAGACGAGATTAGTGGAATTCCGGACCACATACGCCCACAAGTGGTTCCAAACATTTTTTATAATAAATTCCGAGAAGTCGACTGTTCTAAGATGTTTTATACTGACGGATCAAACCTCGAAGGATCCACTGGCTTCGGTATTTTCAATCAAAAGTTCACCGCCTCCTACAAACTCAGTGACCCTGCTTCAGTTTACGCCGCAGAACTAGCTGCCATTCAGTATACCCTTGGAGTCATTGAAACATTACCCGCAGACCATTACTTCATCGTTTCGGATAGCCTCAGTTCCATTGACGCTATTCGCTCGATGAAACAAGGCAAGCACTCCTCGTATTTTTTGGGGAAAATACGGGAGCTACTGAGTGCTTTATTTGAGAACTCTTTCCAGATTACCTTGGTATGGGTCCCTTCTCATTGCTCCATTCCGGGCAATGAGAAGGCAGACTCCTTAGCTAAGGTGGGTGCCTTAGAAGGAGACGTTTACGAAAGACCAATTTGCTTCAGCGAATTTTTCAGTATTACTCATCAGAGAACCCTCGAAAGTTGGCAAACTTCGTGGAGCAGTGGAGAGCTGGGAAGGTGGCTACATTCGATAATTTCTAAGGTATCGACGAAACCTTGGTTCAAGGGGATGGATGTGGGTCGTGACTTCATTCGTGTGATGTCCCGACTCATGGCAAACCATTACACGCTGGATGCACATCTCAGGCGTATTGGGCTCGTGGATAGTGGTATCTGCGCTTGTGGCGACGGCTATCACGACATCGAGCACATTGTCTGGGCGCGCACCGAGTACAGTTCCGCTAGGTCTCGGCTAATGGATACCCTGCGGGCCCGAGGAAGACCAACCAACGTCCCGGTTCGAGATGTGCTGGCAAGCCGCGACGTTCTCTATATGTCCCTTATATACACCTTTGTGAAAACCATCAATATACAAGTCTAACTGCCCCTTGTTATCTCCTTATCATTCTCAGAACGCTCTTCCACCTGTATCAAACCATCTGTATCGAATGAGCCAACAAACACGGGACCTACGGCACGAACATAACACGCTTAACTCGAAATGTAGCCGATCCACATCTGAGCCGTACTACGAAATCGTCTGGAAAAACCCCTGCCATCTTGAGGAGGACCACCCGGCGTCCCAGTACATGATTCCCCTGATGAAGGCCACCCGAGTTTGTAATCCATCCGTTGATCTCACGATGCCTGAAACTGAAATAATTTTCTCTCCCTGCCATCTTTGTCTACCCTCCCTCCCCTGACTCTTATACCCAGAAGTAACACCCCTACCCCCCCCCCCCCCCCCAATATCATCACGAAGCATTTAGCTCTTCTTGTCTCTTCTAGTTTTAACTATTATATTATATAATCTCGTTGAAATTGCCCAACTCTACTACCCACAAAAATAACTATAATTACGAATCTTTACAAAATTCAATCATGCCCTCTAGTTATGCCTAGTTTTAAGTTAGTCGTAAAAAATTGTCCCCCTTAATTAAACATTATTTGCTCCAATAATCTCACTGATAAAAATGTCAAACCATATTGCCACAAAAACTAAATGACCCCCCTAATCTTACGAAAACAATATTATCCCCTTGTGTAGATATATAAGATATCTATAAAATCGCATTAGTTTCATTTTAAAAAAAATCAATATGTAATCCCCTAGTTTTAAGCAATTTAAAATGTAAAACAAAACAAAATTGGCACCTTTAAGCTAACGCAACGTGCCTTATCAAATAAACGATTTGAATAAAAAAAAAATAAATATTCTGCCTTAGTTCTGTTCATATTTCTTACCGAATCATAGCAAGGAGCGAATGGAGAATTCTGCTAGTGAGTTGGCTATTATGATAACCTAATTTTAAGAGTAATATAAGTAGTAATTTTAAAGTAATTTCAGATTAAATTCTTGCCGATTTTATATATAGAAATAAGGTAGATATTTAGGCACTTTTAAGCACTACCTTAGATTGCTTTTAAATTCAATTAATTTAATAGAATTAATTCAGAAAAATATATTTTTAGTAATTGGCTTCATACACTGGGACGAATAGAATCTTTTTGCTTACTCACCGCGATGATGGTTTGACAGTCGTACCCAAGATGTTACCTGTCACCTCTAGGTGAGCTCCGTCGTTGACTGAGTTAGTGTGCGAGGACCAATGTGTTGGAATATCAAGGTGCGCTAGCCGAGTAGAGTCGGGTAACACGACTACATCCGTCAGCTTTAAACACCTGACTTCGAATGACATTGCAGACAAATCTGCAAAGATTTTATATTTAAATATTCACAAAACAATAGTGTTCTGTTCGTCTCCAATGGCTTTGTGCGAAATAGGCTGGAAAATTTCGGTGTTTCGCGTCGCTTATGACAGATTTCCTTAAAATTTCATTTCCGCATTTTTTATACTATTCACACTTACGTACTTTCTATAGCGCAGGTCTGGTATTTGCCGGGCTGGCCCTGCCAAGGACGTCAACCTTAGGAGAGCACGGAAAACTTGATCTGTTTTATAAACTAAGCGAGGTTGTCATAAAGCAAGTCTGAATAAGTGTGCCTTTTACAGGTACAAAAAATATTGCATTTAATGATTTCAATAGTTCGCCTACAACGAATGGCCATAACAAGGATGATAGAACTCCACCTTGAGGACATCTTGTATTTGTTTTCATAGTCAGTATCGTGTTTCCAAGCATTCCGAATTGAACTATGAGATACATTGTAGGGAAAAGCCGCAAGTGAGATTTCTTTTGTATCAATCAGGCAACATTTCTATTAATTGTGAATTGAGTGATAATTATCGGGTATTGGAGAATATGGAGAACAGAGAAAATGGTGTAATGGAAGAATTTAACTAAAAATTGTGAACATGGTTGTAACTAACATTTTACCTCGTTAAATTAGTCTAAGCTGCGCATCTCTGCATCCAGAATACCTGAAGAATCTAAGATGCTGTTTATGTTTGACTAGATAATACAAGACGAAAAACAAATATTTCACTTTATCAAATTATATTATTTTATTACTATTTCAAATCTTTAAATAATATGACTTATTTATTGTTTTTCCAAGATTTCTTTGAGATCGGATAATTAAAACTTAAGGGAATATACAACTATAGAACATGAAAAAATAGTTATATTTCGAGATTTTTCCTTTTTTTTCAATTTGTTTATTTGATAAGGCACGTATGCGTTAGCTTAAAGGTGCCATTTTTTCATTGTTTTACATTTTGAATTTCTTAAAGCTAGGGGGTTACACATTTCAATATTATTTTGTTTTATATAATGAAACTAAAAAAAAAAAAACTTTACAGCTAACCTATACATATAAAAGAGGGTATAATATAATATTCGTATGATTTGGGGGACGGGTCATTTTGTGTGTTCTTTGTATAGTAATTCACTTTATGATTTTTAGAAGGGAGATTGTAGGAGAAATTAATTATTAACTAAGCGGAACATTTTACAAGCTTATTAACTAGAAATAATTAGAAAGAGTGGTTCAAGTTTAAGGGGAATTAATTAGGGCTATTTTAAAGTAGTGGTAGGGGAATTGTGGTTAAAACCGACACCTTAAGCTTAACAATTTTTCTAAGTTGCCACCAAACCAATAAAATTATAGTTTTTATGCAGAATTCTTCTTCAGAAAATTCTTAACAAGACTTAATTTTTTCAGCGCTTCAAAAAATTAATTTCATTGAAAATTATTGGTTGTAAAACTTGGAAAACAAAGTGACTTTTTGTAGGCACTGCGGGTAAAACCGACACCCTATAGGGGTAAGATCGACACCCCCTTTAATTTATTTTCTCTCCACTTTATTAAAATCTTTATCTTTATTAAACATGAGATATATGCGTGAATAATAAAGAGTGAGTATGATGCAAATATGTGCTTTTTATTGCTTCATCATGTAGTGAGGAGAAGAAAGTTCGCAAGCGTAGTACTATAAGTAAGAGTATTTTATGCTATGGGATTATTTATTGATGAGTATTTCCAAATAATCCTTGCGCACATCGTTGCAACCTCCAGTTTCATATTATTTCGTAAGAGAAGATTTGCAAGCGTTCTACGTTCTGCTAATTGGATTCATTCACTTATAAGTGACACACACACTTCTTAGTAAAACTATCTTTTTCAGATTTGATTTTTCGGACTCTGATCATCAACGATCTATTGGGGTATACATAAGATCACTGTCTCATTGTGATAAAGTTCGTCTATGACAAACCAAGATTTGAAATTCGGTTTGATGAGCTTTTTGCAGAAATAGCAACAGCTTCGATAGAATCAGATAAGCAAAAATTCCAATTTTTGATTTTTAAATAGACTTACAAGAAATAAACATAATAAAAGTATTTCTGTGCATTTCTGTTGATACTGTAGTGTTCTGATAGGCTAATTGAAGTGTCACAAAGATCCCCAGTATTTTGAAATGAATCGCAAATATACACAACCATCTTAACAGCGTGTCGGTTTTACCCTAACCATAGGGTGTCGGTTTTACCCCAACAGCGCACATTTTTTTATAAAAGCGATTAAAAATATTGAATTTCTCAAACTCGTCTTCAATGCACCTAGTTGATCATAGGACAGGCCGATAATAGTAGGTACTGAAAAATGTGGTGATTTGAAAAGCTTTTGTTCGGTTAAAACCTTAAAATCTACCAACGAAATTTAACATCCAGACGAGTATGAACGCTGCTGTCGTATGTTTTGTTTATTTTTATTACATTCGGCGTACTAACGTAAATCCAATTTTTCTTCAAATGCTCTAAATAAACGTACTAATAATAAGGTATCATTATGAAATGAATAAAAATTTGATTTCTAGGAAATGTTGTGGGGTGTCGGTTTTACCCACAGTGTCGGTTTTTCCCACAATTCCCCTACTGTTGGGCATTTCTTAACGAGATTAAATATTGATCAACTAAAACTAAGCACATACGTTTTGGGAATATATTCAAGGGGAGAAGGGGGTGAAGTCATACATCTGTGTATCAGAGACATGGGAGAGAGGGTGGACAAGGCTGAAGGGGGGGGGGGGGTATATAAACTTTCAGTTTCCGGCATCAGGAATCAACGGCCAGGATTACAGATTGCCTCAAGTATTGGGACGCCGGGTGGTTTTCCTCGAGCCGGCAGGGGTTCCTCCAGACGATTTCGTAGTACGGCTCAGATACGGATCGGAAACACACCGCGTTCCGCGTGTGATGTTGTACTGTAGATCTCGTATTGTTGGTTCATTCGACAGATGTTTTGTCTCGTCTTGGAGTCGTATCAAACCATCGTTGGGGTACGGTAGGCGGAAGAGGGCACTTCTGGGAATGATAAGAGAAAAGATAGGGGCATTTAAATTTGGATATTGATGGTTTTGAGGAACGTGTATATAAGGGACATGTAGAGAATATCGCGGCTTGCTAGTACATCTCGAACCGGGACATTGGGTGATCTTCCTCGGGCCCGAAGGGAATCGAATAGTTGAGATCTGGCAGAACAGTACTCGGCGCATGCCCAGACAACATGTTCGATTTCGTGATAACCGTTGCCACAAGCGCAGATACCGCTATCCCCGAGCCCAATACGCCGGAGATGTGCGTCCAGCGCGTAGTGATTGGATACATGAGCCGAGACATCACGCGAATGAAATCCCGACCCACATCCATCCCCCTGAATCAAGGTTTCGTCGATACCTTAGGGATTATCGAATGTGGCCACCTTCCCAGTTCACCATTGCTCCATGAAGTTTGCCAACTTTCGAGGGTTCTCTGATGAGTAATACTGAAAAATTTGCTGAAGCTAACTGGTCTTTCATATATGTCACCTTGTAAAGCGCCCGCCTTAGCTAAAGAGTCCGCTTCTTCATTACCTGGAATGGAGCAATGCGAGGGAACCCAAACTAAGGTAATCTTGTACGATCTTACAGACAAAGCACGCAGGCGCTCCCAGATTTTCCCCAGAAAATATGGAATGTGCTTTCTAGGTTTCATTGAACGGAGAGCCTCGATTGAGCTGAGGCTATCCGAGACAATAAAATAATGATCGGTGGGCAAAGTATCAATGATCCCAAGGGTATACTGAATAGCAGCAAGTTCTGCGACGTAAACTGAAGCAGGATCATTGAGTTTGAATGAGGCGGTGAGGTTTTGATTGAATATACCGAAGCCAGTGGAGCCGTCGAGGCTTGACCCGTCGGTGTAAAACATCTTGTTGCAGTCGACTTCTCGAAATTTACTATGAAAGATGCTTGGGATCACTTGCGGACGTATGCGATCCGGGATTCCACGAATCTCGTCTTTCATGGATGTGTCGAAGAATACAGTTGAATCAGAAGCATGAAAGAGATTGACACGGTTGGGATAGTATGAAGAAGGATTGATATTTTGTGTCATGTAATCGAAGTACAAGGACATTAATCGGGTTTGAGAATTGAGCTCGACAAGCCTTTCGAAATTTGCAATTACTAACGGGTTCAAGATATCGCATCGGATGAGCAATCGATATGAGAGTTCCCAAAATCGATTTTTCAGCGGAAGGACGCCCGCCAGCACTTCTTCATCGTATGTGTCGAGTGCATGCAACCCAAAGCAATACGCAAACAACAATATTGGATTCGCTCTAGTTTGATGAAATGTATGTTCGCAGCGGAGTGGAAACAGAAACTCCCGTACTCCATCACCGACAATATTGTTGTTTGGTACAGCCTGATCAGGTCTCCTGGGTGGGCACCCCACCATGTTCCGGTTATTGTACGGAGAAAGTTGATCCTTTGCTGGCACTTCTGTTTCAGATACCTAATGTGACATCCACAGGTTCCTTTAGAGTCGAACCAGACCCCGAGATATTTGAAAGTTGAAACCTGAGCAATAGTTTGACCCATTAATTGAAGCTGTAGTTGCGCTGGTTCACGCTTCCTTGAAAATACGACTAGCTCAGTTTTCTCCGTGGAGAACTCGATACCTAGCTGGAGGGCCCAAGCAGACAAATTGTCCAAGGTATCTTGCAATGGTCCTTGCAGATCGACGGCTTTGGGACCTGTAATAGAGACCACACCGTCATCTGCAAGCTGCCTTAGCATGCAGGAATTGACAAGACATTCGTCAATGTCATTCACGTAAAAGTTATAGAGAAGGGGGCTTAGACATGAGCCCTGGGGAAGACCCATGTAGCTAATTCGTGATGTCGATAAATCCCCATGCGAAAAATGCATATGTTTTTCAGACAGCAAGTTTAGCAAAAAGTTGTTTAGAGTCGGTGAAAGACCATGCTTGTGCAGCTTCTCTGAAAGAATTTTGATAGAAACTGAATCAAAAGCCCCCTTTATATCTACGAAAACTGATGCCATCTGCTCTTTGCTAGCATAAGCTATTTGAATTTCTGTTGAGAGCAACGCAAGACAATCGTTCGTCCCTTTGCCTTTGCGGAAACCAAATTGTGTATCTGACAGTAAGCCATTTGCTTCAACCCAATTATCGAGGCGAAACAAGATCATTTTCTCGAACAACTTTCGGATACAGGACAGCATTGCAATCGGTCGATACGAGTTGTGGTCGGAGGCTGGTTTTCCTGGTTTTTGAATGGCGATGACCTTCATTTGCCTCCAGTCATGAGGGACAATATTACCCTCAAGAAACTTATTAAATAAATTCAACAAGCGTCTCTTGGCAGAGTCTGGCAGATTCTTTAACAAGTTAAATTTGATTCTCTCTGGCCCTGGGGCTTTATTGTTACATGATAAGAGAGCAAGTGAGAACTCCACCATCGAAAACGGGGTTTCGTTCGCGTTATTGTGAGGGGACGCGGCGCGGTAGATCTTCTGTGCCGGGGCGGAATCCGGACAAACCTTCTTGGCAAAATCGAATATCCAACGGTTTGAATATTCCACGCTCTCATTGGTACTGTTTCGGTTTCGTAAGCGCCGGGCCGTACTCCAAAGAGTGCTCATCGATGCTTCTCTCGTTAGTCCGTCGACGAACCGGCGCCAGTAGCTACGTTTTTTGGCTTTTATCAAACTCTTCATGCGCGTTTCCGCCATCGCGTACTGTCGGTAGCTAGCTGGCAGCCCGTCGTCCCGGAAGGTCTTATACGCAGCGGCCTTCTCCGCGTACACGTCTGAGCACTCTTTGTCCCACCATGGATTGGGAGGACGCCCGCGTGAATTCGCGTCTGGTACGCGTTTAGTCTGAGCTTGAATCGCGGTATCGAGAATCAAGCCAGCCAGGAACCCGTACTCTTCCTCCGGAGGAAGCTCTTGTGTCAATTCCACTTTTTCGGATATCGCGGACGCGTAGCTCTTCCAATCAATATTTCGTGTGAGGTCATACGAAACATTGATTGTATTCGGTGGCCCTGAACCGTTAGCAATATTAATTACGATTGGCAGATGGTCGCTGCCGTGGGGATCAGAGACTACCTTCCACATGCAATCTAACCGCAGCGATGTCGAGAAGAGGGACAGGTCTAAGGCGCTCGGACGCGCTGGAGGGGCAGGAATCCGTGTCATTTCACCCGTATTCAAAATGGTCATATTGAAGTTGTCGCAAAGCTCATGGAGTAGGGTAGATCGATTATCGTCATGAAGGCAACCCCATGCCGTGCCGTGGGAGTTGAAGTCACCTAAAACTAGCCTCGGTGCGGGGAGGAGTTCCGCAATATCGCAAAGCCGTCGGTGGCTAACTGAGGCTCTAGGGGAGATGTAGGTGGAAGCAATTCAAAGGTCTTTGCCTTTAATTCTGGTTTGGCAAGCGACAACTTCAATGCCTGGTGTCGAGGGGAGGTCGATCCGATTGAAAGAATAGCACTTTTTGATCCCCAAAAGTACTCCTCCGTAAGAGTCCTCTCGATCCAAGCGAATAATATTAAAATCGTGAAAGTGTAGGGTTATTTCTGAAGTGAGCCATCTCTCGCATAGCGCAAATGCATCGCATTTAAAATTATTTAGTAAGATTTTAAACGAATCGATTTTCGGGATAATACTTTTGCAATTCCACTGTAGAACAGTGATTAAATCCTTGACCTCGTTCGATGAATTAGCCATCGAAGGATACAATCGCTGAAAGGAGGGGCCATTTCGCAGTGAACTGCATCAAGAATATTTTTACTGCGGGGAGAAAGCTTATCAAGATACTTTTAAGGGGGTCAGAAATGTTTAGCGCTGTAAGAATACGGTCCACAATGTCAGAGAAATTTATTAAGCCAGCACTGTTTTCTTTCTCTGGCTGAGATATGGGAACACTTGGGGTTTCTGATGTTCCTGGAAGTGCTGGGAACTCCTTTTCTGAGCTCAGGTTACTGAGACCGGGAGCGACTTGCTTCGGTTTTACAACAGTACTTCCTTGAGTAGTTATTTTGGGGGGACCATGAAGAGACACCTTCTGGCCTTTACGACGAAGCTTGGAAGAGGAAATGTTCTTCCTTTTTCTACTACTTCTAGGCACAGCAGAAGATGTTCCCTCCTGGGGTTCATCACAGTCGCCTTCGTCAGTAGACAAGTTGGTAAAGATGTTCGTAGAGACAGGTGGCGTAGCTATCTTAAGCATTTCTGCAAAAGATCGCTTAGAGCGTCCCTGAAGGGAACGCTTAAGATTTTCCTCGCGCTGTTTGTACGCGGGACATGAAGGGAGATCATGTGGGTTTCCCCCACAGTAGAGACACTTTTCGACATCTCTACCACAGGAATCATCCGCATGAGTCCCACCGCATTTCCCACAGCGGGCTTTATTGCTACAATGGGAGGCTGTGTGTCCCAATTGCTTGCAATTAGTACAGTTCATGACCCGCGGCACAAAGAGGCGAACAGGTAGACGAACCTTGTCAAAGAGGAGGTAATTAGGCAGGGCAGAGCCGGCGAAGGTCACCCGATAAGAGTCTGAGTTGACGTATGTTTTCTTCCCGTCAGCTGCGACTGATGCTGAATGCAAACGTTTGCATTTCAGTATCTTCACTGGCTTAAGCATGGGGTCTTTGAAACAGCCAGTCCCATATTTTAGCAGGTCCTCGCAATTCAGACTCGAATCGGAAACGACCCCACTGACTTCAACCCTGCTAGCTGGAATATACACCCTGTACTCCCTCGTAAAGGGCTCGTAGCCAGCAATATCATTTGCCTGAGTTGAACTGTTAACAACCACCCGAAGCTTATCAGGGCGAATTTTCGATATTTCTGTCACGGTCGAATACCGGTCTGTCAGAACGCGAGAAATCTGCAACAGATTCAAACACTTTTTTTCTTTGGTCCGAAAGAAGATCACAAATGGCCCGGTGGCCGAGCTCGGATATACTTTGAGCCGGGGAGCCGATTTTGTTTCGACGTCCATCTCACCTTGAGACGAACCGCCGTCAGGGAAAGTCATTTTTGCACGGGCCTATTGCCCAGTGCACGTTATTAAGACAACCAAGAAGGGGAAACGAAAACTAATACTTAGCTTGTGTAGGTAACGGTATCCAGACGGCTTACTAGAAGAACACTGCTTCACTTCACTGACCGGTTTGAACGCGGATTAACACTATTTGTCGCTATAGAGTGTACGGACCGATGACAAAAGACTTCTATCTCGACTGAGTGCTCGATAACGAATGAGATTTTTCCTTGACGCAATAGAGAAGTGAATCGAGATTTGATTAAATGGGATTTATAATACTAGTTGTGAAGTTATTAAGTTGTTGATTTTTTCAAGCAATTTTGTCACAAGATGGCGACTGCGCTGCGTGTTCCCGTAGGCGCGTTTTTGTGGAAAGGGTTCGCGGCCGGAAATCTATCTCCCGCAATTTCTAACCTAGAGTACAAAACTGAGGTTGTTTCGATTCCTCATCAAAAAAGCAAGTGACGTACGTAGGATATTTGAGTTTTCGCGAAATGGCGCTCTTTTTAATAAAAAATTGCTGAAAATGTCCTAACAATCAACATGATTTTGTTGATTAAAAAATCAATCAATAAAAAATAAAACCTACGTACGTCATAGAGAAATCAGTTTTGAATATGCTGTGAAAATTTCAAAACGATAAACAATTATTTGTTCGAGTTATGTTTCCGGTCAGCTCAAAAAACGTAGCTTTGAGATAATCGATGTTATAGTTTTCAGCACGCGTGGAATATACATAAGGGCCGGGCGTTGAAAAGTTGATCATTTAACAATTAATGTCGCTTTCGACTTTTAGGAATATCATTTTCAAGTCTCTAAAGTACATATTAGACAAAAAAAAAATCGATTTGGAGTCAACACAGTGGTTTAATCCCTTAGGTTATGTAATATAACTTAAGTGGTTACATCCCTGTAAACTTTAGAGTACTTTAGAGACTTGAAAATGATATTCCAAAAGACGAAAGCGACATTAATTGTTAAATGTTCAACTTATATTAATTTATTGGTCGCTACTCTTAGACACACATGTTTGTGTGGAATATTGTAAGGGGTGTTTAATAAAAAATAAGAATGATTTCAATACCTTTCTGTAATTAAAATATAGAGCGTAATTTTTTTCTCTCCCCAAAAATTGCTCTCTAGACTCCCTAGAAATGGGCGGCATGTTTCTTTTCGCTCGGGTGCTGTCAGTTCAAACAGCAAGCACTCCGCGAAGGTGTTCTACGGTTTTACGAAACGCAAGGTGATCGTGGAAAAAAATTTACGGTAGACCACTTTTGAGACGAAAACGTGCCCGTGACTACACTTTACCGGATCCTGGCATCCCTAAGCGTAAAGCGGAAGGTCGGTAGCGGCCGTCCGGCGAAGATAATGACGAAGAAGAAGAAGGAAGTGCTGAAAAGGCTGTTCGACAACAAGAACGGAAAGAGTTTGCGTGACACCGGCCGAAAATATCACTGATCCCATACCTTGATTCACCTAATCGTCAAGATGGAGGACATCATCTGTCGGAGAAGACTCAGTCCCCCGAGTACATGGACGAGCAGATAGTGATCGTGAATTCGCAGTGCCGGTGGATGACGAAGAACTACCGCGGGACGTCGTTCGTGTTGGACGAAAGTTATTTTCCGCTCTCGAAGACCCATATTCCAGAAAATGACAGCTACTATTCCAGAGACAAGTCGGCCACACCCCCAAAGTAAAATATAAGTTTAAGCATAAATTTGAAAAAAAGTTATGCTGTACGTCGCCATGTCGGACAAAGGGATTTCAAAGCCGTGGTTCAAGCCGAGCGGTCTGGCCATCAATCAACAAGTGTACCAGGAGGACTGTCTTGAGAAAATTCTTGCGCCATTCTTAAAGCAGCATCATGCGGATGGGATGTACTACTTCTGGCCGGACAAGGCCTCTTCCCATTCCGCCAAGAAGAGTATCTTGAGCAGATCAGTGCCCTGATGTGCAAAAATAATTGGAGGGCCAAGGATACGAAGAAGTTCACCATCAGGATCCGAAATTGTATCCGGTAGATGGACGTCAGTGCCGTCCAGCGCTCTTGTGAGAGCATCGCGACTAAGTTGCGTCGTACGGTTGACAGCGGCTCATTCTCCAACGTTCATTGACGTTTTTTGAAGAATAAATATTAAGTTTCAATAAAAAATACTGAACTCGTTGATTTTTTTTTGTTTTTTAACTACATGACTGAAAAAATCTCATTTTTTATTGAAAACAGGTTATGTACAAGTTTTGAGTATGTCCATTGCGATTAATACGATATTCTTAGTTCCAATTTACCAAAAAAATTTGAAGTCATGAACTGTTGTTCCCTTTTAAAATAGAGGTTTTTATTTCAAGGTTGGGAAAACTCTTTTATTTCATGAATACGACTTTTTAGGAAAAAATCGCAATTAAATTCAAATTCTTTCGTGAGCTTGCTATTATAATCTCGAACAATATTCCAAAATTGCAAAATTCATGAATTTCACTCACTGTAATGCTTATATTCTTAATAACAGGAAAAGGAAGATTCAATAATATTTTGTATTTTAAAATCAAATTGAGGTTTCTCATACTATGCAGTAAAAATTCATCAAAAGCAAACCATGCACCTTGTACTACATTGTATTACAAACCGCTTTCCTTGATTTGGCACCATGTTCCCGGCTCGGCAGGATACGTTTTCCTTTCATCCAAGGGGTTCCGCTCTTACTGTCTGACTTCGCGCTGTTGCTGCACGAAACCGCACCACCGCTAGTTGATGTTTCCACAGCTGCTGGTGGTCGTAATACCGTGCCAACTGAATCGGTGGAGTATCGAATCTCCGCCGCTTTTAGCCCCTGCAGCAGCTAAAACCATCAGCCAAGCAAAACGGAACGAACGATGGACGGAAGGAACCATACAGCAAGCAGTTGATGGAACAAGTAGAGCGTGCGTGAGCATGGGGTTCGCCCCGTTGCTGTACAGTGACATCGAGCACTTCCTCTCCAAAAGACTCGACTGTGTGTACGTTGTTAGTTGCCTTGACGGGTGGCGTGGTCGGAGGTTTACAAATACGACATATATCGCCATCGGGATGAAAATGAAGTGATGTGAATATTAATTCCATCGAAATTTAGCGCATGCTCTGTTTCCTAGCAACACACTCATCACGTACTACTTGCTGCCTGATAGAAGCTCATTTCACTATTTGCCTTCCGCCCGCTTGAATCCGCAGTCCTCTCCAAAAGAAGGTCTATCAAACAGTGAAGAATGGCAGCAACAAATTACCCATGATCACGATGTTGCCCAAACAGTTCAAACTGGGGGGATGATTGACTTTACAGGATTCGTTGTTCAGTAGCGGCTGGCATCGGTAGTGCAAAGATTCATACCCGAAACAACCAGGGGATAGTTGAAACACATTTGAGAGAACAGGAATTAAATGGAAAACAAGTGGAATTTTCTTCGTTAACCATCATCTACCCACCTTCCCATCATCACCATTCGGAAGTGTCAACACAAGAATAGCTCGGTTGCAACCGGAGCAGCACATCATCATTAATCTCAATTTCCTTCCATTGCATAATGGGTTGATCCCCGGCTGTCTCTGACTGTTCCGTCTCTCGCCGCTCAACATGCCACTCAACCCATAAAACGTGACAGTTTATGATCCCCATAAAAGCGCCCAATTTGAAGCTGCTGACATTTTCGCGCACATTCGAGGCTTTATTAAGCAAATTTTCCCATCTGGTCGGGGCTTAAAGATGTGTTTATGTTAGCGGATTGATGTGTGCCATTGCTTCCAGGGGCTTAACATATATCATCTATTGAATGAACTGGTGATTTTTAGTTAGATGCACTGAATTGATAGGATATTTTAAAACACCCAATAAAGGGTGAGACGTCATTTTTTTATTTGGATTATAGAGGTTTTAACCTTATGGTCATTCGCCTCTTTTCGGGTTAGAAAAATTTCTAACCCTATGTGCGGGGTTGAGAATCGAACCCAGGTGAGCTGCGTACAAGGCAATCCAACTACGCTATGCCCGTCCCCAATGAGATTTTAATTATTGCTATAGCTAAGAATGGTTGGTAAATCGTCCATAGTTATCTAAATGCTACCAACAATCCAGTGTATGTATTTATTTCAGTTTACATACGTTGGTTAAACTTTAGAATGAGTTTAAGTAAAATACTCGACATTTGCAATTGCCGCCTTCCAACAGAGCCAGTAAATGCGCTTTCGATACGTTTTTCTCAGTTTGTTTCAATTCCCCGATATTTTGTTTTCATCCTTCGCCATTCCTTTGGTTTCGATCGAACGGAGTTCAGGACAGTCGGGTGGGTGAACGTCTTGCGGCACAATATCCACCGAATCCCAAAGCCGTTTCGTAAATCTCACCGTTCATGGTGCCGTTGGTCACTTCGAAGCGAATTTTGACAACTTTTTCCGTTTAAAACAGTCATCCACAGCAAACTTGTCCTTAACCGCGAAATGTTCTTGTCCCGGCAACTGCTTGAAATCCGCTTTGATGTAGGTCTCATCATCAATGGCGCAGCACTAGTATTTCGTTAGCAGCGTCGTGTAGAGTTTTCGTGCGTTTGGACAACACTCCGTTCGTCCCGATTTGGGAAGTTCTGGGGCTGTGGTTCACTAGTAGGTCGATAACAATCTATTATCGTTCTCATTTATACTTTTCTGATATTGAAATTGAGCCCGTGATATAGAGCAATTAGAAGAATTCCACGAAGATTCGTCCGAAAATCTTTAAAATCGTGACCGACCATCTTAGATTCCAATGAAACTTTACACATTTCACCGGCATGGAAGACGAAACATTTTTCACTATCAGTAAGATTATTTTGACTCAGGAGCAATTTTTTAAAAGGGCATAGACATTTCTACGTGCATTAATTTAATTTTTTTGTTCGATTACTGTATTTTATACAGCATAACTTTCTGAGAACGAGTTACAGAGAATAAATATTTCTGTGCGAAAAAATATGCACTGAAAAAAATGTTGTCATTTTCCAGAAAAACTAAAATTTGTGTTAAAAATTTAAATTGACCCATTTTTTCAATTTTTTAATATTTCGTCAACAAAAACCTAAGTAGAAAAGTAACATTTTGAATATGATTCTATGATGGTGAACTTATCGATAAATTTTTTTTCTAACAATAACTTTATACATGTTTTTAAACTCCATTACAGAATATAATTGGAAGTATCGTTTTCAATCAAAATGCATTTAACAAAAATCTTCCAAAATGCGACAATTTTCAAGATATTTAGAATTTTGTTTCAACATAAACAGAACTTAATTCGTGTGATTATGCTTTTTTTAAAGTTATTTGTGTTACCCTATCATAAAATGTCAAAAATCTTATGTTTATCGCTTTAAAGAAACTTTTTCAATGTATTTGGATCATGGAGAAGCTTTTAATAAAAAAGTTTTCCTAACAACAACTTTTGACAATATTTTATAATTCATACTATTTGCAGTCAAAAATACAATTATATTTTTGAATATGATTCAAAACGACGTTTTAAATCAAAATGCTCTTAAAAACACTTTCTGAATTGTAGTAATTCTCGAGATATTTTGAATTTTATTTGAACAACACAATTATTTTGTTTTATTATGATCTTTTCATAAGTTATTCGCGATTCTCCATCAACAACAATAAATTTTTCAAAAGGCCCAAAAAATTTCCTATAACTTTCTCTTTAACATCAAGGCGATACCGTAACCCATTCAAAAGCTACATGAAAACAATCAAAATATGATCGAACTATTTAGTTCAATCATCAGACGCTATGGTTGAATAGTTACATACAATCATATTCAAAATTGTCCTTTTCTCTCTAGGTTTTTGTTGACAAAATATAAAAAATTAGAAAAAATGTTTTTTTTGCAATTTAAATTTTTAACACAAATCTTTGTTTTTATGAAAAATGGCCCAACATTTTTTCCGGGTATATGTTTTTAGTAGATTCATTTCCTGTGCTCGTTGTCAGAAAGTTTTGTTGCATAAAATAAAGTAATCGAACAAAAGGTTGATAAACCGAACTCAACTTCAAAGTTTCGTTCGAATCATATTTTGTGGTCGACCGGTCTCTCATGGAATCCCTCAATAATAAAATTAGTTCAATCTGAGTCAGCCACCGTCAGCGTCGGTCGCTTGATCGTAATTCTTTGTCTCCTCTCCATTTCTATTACAGTCCGTCTTTGTGCTGTTTTCCATATGTTGGAGTTTTGTGCGTCGAAAGTCGGATGGTAGGAAATGGATCCAACCTACGAGAACGAACAATGTGCGTAGCACACACTCGAATCCAACTACTTAGTACTTTGTTGCTTCAGTAGGGACCAACGTGACATTTTCTGTATGGAAATAAGAAAGCTGGCTGTGGGTAAATGATTAGTGCTCTTCCTCTACGAGGACAATGTGGGCGGGGTTCCAGATTGTCAAATTCACTGAGCCTTGCGGCTCTCTTTTGCCATACAACGCTACGACTCGGCTCCCTTGTGCCGTTCAGCACTGCAACGTCTTGAGATCTGTGGCTGTCTATCCGGTGCCAACGGTGTCGTTACGTGCCCGAACCGGTGAAGATATTTTCTGGTGCAGCCGTTGCCTGACAGGAGCTGTGTCACGTGGAAGTTCACCTATCCGTGCTTTCTATTGAACCACATCAACAGGTTTAGGATGAGCCGGTAGGTCCACCTTTCCGAGCTTTCTGAGTGTATCCAGCAAGCATATAGGCCTATATAAGCCTCGGTAACTTCCCTGGCTTTAGCAGCATCACCGGCTTCTGTACCTTCCACATTTCGGAGAAGTTGCCATAACCTAAACACTTCTGCAGCACCATACTGAGCATGTCCGGATATACCAGGATCACTGGTTTTCTGCGCCACGCTCCATCAGGAATGGGGGTGCCCGCCGTTTACTGCGTGGCTCCAGTTTTCGACATTGTGATGTCACAATCCTTATTGTTATATCAGCCACATCAACGTTCTCGATCTCGGTGTCCGACCGGCATGCCTCAACGTAGAGGTCTTCCACTTTAGCTCGCCCGTCATCCTTCTCCCTGCAGCAGTAGGGTTCCGTTGGCCAATGCAGTAGCGAATCGCCTGGTGGTAGCTATGGAAATACTTCTCGCACACTCTCCAGTCCATGTTCATCGTCAGTGAATGACTACAGAATGTGGCGTCGAAGATAGACTCCCTCCCGTCCTCTCCCGCATGTTCTAACGGATCCTTCAATTTATAATTGGCCCCGAGCTCCACTCGGATTTACCCAGCGGTAAGTTATCGTAAACGAACTGAGAGTTTTCCGGTAGAATTTCCTATGCCCGTTTCGTCAACCAATTAGCTCCCGGTTTTGTCACGATACAAGTGAGACATTTTATTCTCCGCTTCGTTGAGCTCTACTCGGTATAGTCCCGGAGGTACCTTGCCTCCACAATGAGCCAACCGATACGTGCCGACGTCTGTCGCCAATTTCCATACCAGTAAATATTCATATTAGGCACATTTTTGTCCAAAATAATCAATTTTCAAATTTCATTGAAATATTTCGGGGGGTCTTCTATCTCCAGCACCCCCCTTTCCCTCCATTACCACGCCACTGGAAAGTTCTATATTGAAGAGCTGCTTAACCCCCTCATGGTAGCTTTCAACCAAAATGGCATGATAGATCCGTGAAATGCCTCGTGCAAAGATCCTTCGAATAGTGCTATTGGCGCGTATTGTTAAGCATACAATCCGCGTAATGAACAATCACTTTCTGATGATTTCAAAAGGGTTGTATCATACTGTGACAGAAATGGGTTTCTACTCATAATCGGCAGTGATACAAATACCCACCACATAATTTGGGACAGCTAAGGTATCAATTTATGGAGCTGCGAGTTAAAGGCACATTCACACTGTACAATCTGCACATACTCAATAGAAGAAAACGCCCAAAGTTTGCAAACTACTGGCGTTGACGATAAGAGCAGTTTGTTCTGTACGCAATCGTAAAAATCCATTGCTTACTGGACACCATGTACTGCCACGCAGGTTGAAGTCGCCCAGAATAACGATATCATTCGTGGCGGCAATCGAGACCACGAAGGATATGGAAGAAAGATGTACATCGATCAGGGTGGAATCGCGAATTCTATCAGGAAAGAAATATTCGACACACATGAACAGCGAGTGATTGGCAAGTTTCACTAATAGCGAAGACTACATATTAAGAAGACTGATATCTGTTTCCTTCCCCCATACAAACAAAAAGCGATAGAAATTATAGCGCCTCTATTGAAGGAAGGCAGGATGCCTAATGTAAAAGTGTATGTGTGTGTGCATCACTACGGGAAGTACCACCTTTACCCGTTTATCGCGTTTTATCAGCGGCTATGTGATTTGCGTTTCGACTTCGTCTCATCAGAATCCGACACTAACTTAGGACTAAGCTAGCGCCGGATTTGCGCTAGCTCCAAAAAACGGGACTTCTCGAAATGACCATCAATTCGTGAAGTTGAGCAATTGTTGAGTGTGAACATGAAGCTCAACGTAACAGAAGTTAATGCGGTGCAATTCCAACATTTACGTCATGAGGTACTAATTACGTTCAATAACATTAATCAAGCAGAATCGTTCGCCTCGAAGAACCACGGAACCACGTCGTCGATTGTAATGACATTTTATTTAGCATCCCAACGTATATTAATAATGACAGTATTGAAATAAAGCTACAGGACCTGGCCCCACGTACTTGTTCTGCCGCTATCAAATAACTCATGTCAAAATACGGAGATGTGGATAGTGTTAAGAAAGATACTTGGAGGAATTTCTTCCCAGGACTTCGCAACGGCGTTCGTGTAGTGAGAATGCGGCCAACAAAACCTATTTCCTCTTACTTGAGCATCTCAGGCAAATGCCCTCAAGGTATTACACATTCTCAACGAACACTAGTCACGTATCCAGGGCAGATTCCTGCGTGCCAATACTGCGATCAGCCGCTACACCACGGAAAACCTTGCGCAGAAGCTGCTAAGGAAATTCCTTCTGCTACGACCAAAGCCGGTATACAGCCGTCGTATGCTAAACCACAACCGGTTGATAAACCAACGACTGCAGACCGGGCAGTAACAAACACCAGCTGAACAACGATGGGGGTCATTACCACTACCAACTGCCATTACCAACATCGAAGTAACAACGATTACACCAAATGTCTCCAAACCAACAACCAACACCACCAATAAAGCATTAAGAGTGATTTACAGCAGCAATCCGGAAGTACAAGAAACAAACAAGAACATCCGACCGTGAGCATCATGAATGCAGTACGGATGACGACATGGCCGTGAACGAAAACGCGAGAGAAGACGGACCGAATGACCCTCAAGGTGCGGCAGACAACGCACCTAATGTTTCACTACCAAGGAAGAGGATCTCAACACGCAGCAGCAAGCTGCGTCAACAAGACCCTACGGACATTTGAAAGTTAATTTTAATTTTTATCTATTGTAAAAATCTTAAAAGACCCACGGCTCAGTTATGCTAACGCATGGAGCCGTGTCAAAAAAACAAGAAGAAGAAAAGATAAAAAAAACAACGAAAACTTCACAAAATAGTCAAATATAAAATATCTGGAGTGATCAAAACAACAACCGAACCGTAAGAGTACACTGAACCAAGAAAGAGCAGGGGAGAGGTGTTTGATGTAACTCGTTACATTTTTTTTTATTTTGATTATAGAGGTTTTAACCTTAGGGTCATTCGCCTCTTTGTCGGGTTAGAGAAATCTCTTTAGAAAAATCTCTAGCCCTATGTGCGGGGTTGGGAATTGAACCTAGGTGAAAACTCGTAACTCTGACAATATTACGCATGAATTGGCAAACTGGCTCATCCGAACGAGGTCTAACCGTCGTTAGTTGATCATGAATATTTTACCTTTAATCATTTAAACGTCTTCCTAGATATTGCTACATATCGTAATCCCAAACGAACTACGAACTGGGACCTTGACAGATTTTTCCAACGATTGGAAGTCGAAGTGACTTAGATGCGATAGAATTTCTACGTAGATTTTCAACGATTTGATTGCACGTTATTTTGAATTGAAAAATATTGACCATTTTGTGAATTCCATTTTAAATTTTAGGACATTTTTATGCTTAGGTGTCTTTAGCGAAACTTGATAACTCATCCAAATATGTTAAGACCGTATCTTTCCCATTATTGAGTATTTTTTTTTATTCGACAGCTTTTTTCGCTGCAGACATATTTATGTTAATTTGGAGTAACTTTGCTGAAGGTACTATTCACCTATATATTTAAACAGGTGATATATATCTTTATGTTGGTAGGGGCTCCAAAAATCCAGTTTTATCACGTTTTCTCTAAACAGTGAATTTCTATCAATTGGATTCATTCTAAACAGTTTCAGATAATAATCGAACAGATTTTTCCTGAATACACATTTTAGGGATAAAAATACTTTTCAGAAAAAAACATGCTAAAACGATAAACTCGTCAAAATTATGAAGCTTTGTCAACAAAGATAAAACTCGAATTAATTCATTGAAGCTTCTAGTATAGGTGAATGAGAAATAACAATCGGATCTTTTTGGGTACATTTGTCTGCTTATTTGTATTGTTGTCTTCTTAATACTCTAGTAAAATTGTCGGTTATATTCCAAAATTTACTCATCAAAATAAATCAATGTGTTTAAAAACATTCGCAAATCACTCGAAAAAATTTTTGAATATGACGCCAACTCATTTGGATTGGTATTCTTGTATAATAAATCTTTGCAGAAAGTCCTTTATCGCGAAAACGGCATGGTCTATAGCTCAAAATTGACATCAAAACAATTTAGTGTGTACGGGAAGTTATATAATAACGGAATTAGAATACGATGATAAGTTTGTCAATACTACCGTGGTTTCGATAAATTTTCTCTGCTGCAAGCCACGGTATAAAATTAAATTCCCTTTGGTCGATAATAATGATGGCTATGATTCCAAACCATCAGAAACCAAAAAAAAATCTTTGAAGCATCAGAAATCACCTAAACAAAAGACTGAAGATTGCAGCAACATCACTGGTCGTGTTGATATACTTGTAGATGTTTGTCTATGTATTGGTAGCCGTGCAAAGTGCACGCATATATACATCGGTTGGTGTAATAAAATTTGCATATTTTACCATACATTAAATGCACATAATGGCAAGTGAATAAATCTCCCTACATATTTGATGACGAGCCTGAAGGGCAAGGACGAGAGGACGGTCCAGGCCGACAGCTCTATCCATCGGTTTCATCCATTACACCGGCTGCCCAGCCCATCATCCTATAGTAAGTGAGTTCTACGCTAGCGGGTGTACAGGGCACTGGCGTATAGAAACAGGTCAGTTTAGCAGGCTGCAGCTGGACGTGCTCCCTTTTGTGTCGTCGATGAACTGAACCGAAATTCCCCCCTTCAGACGATGATCGGTTTTGGCTAGTGGCCAGGTCGTTTGGTCCTTGCTGAATCGTATAGGCACCGATGGGCATGCTGCAAGGTAAAATGGGACTGAGAGCCTGTGTATTTATATATGTGTGTGCGTGTAGCTGAAAGTGTTCAATGTATCAAATACACTTGTTCGAAATGTGATTTGTTTACACATTGGCAAAATGTTTGGTTACTATTGATCACGACAATGATGCGAGTAATTAAAGACATGCTGCATGCTGATGGTTTGCTAGTGTATCATAAAAGTTAGTTTGAACGAATATAACAGCTGATAATGAGAGCCGTTTTGGGAGAACTAAATCTTAACAAAAGTTCCTTTAGAGAACGTAACCTAACTCTTGTCGATCCGAAGCACAAATCCGATTAACACCAGTCATAAATTCAGCCGCATGCTTGCCAACAGAAGTCCCTAGTATGAAGTATTGCAACTCAGAAACACCTTTAGAATGAAGGAACAGAAGCTCGCTATATCGGGGTGCATTTCCCTTGCCTTTGCACGGTTCCATCAAGCTCAGGCCTCAATATCGGAACTATCGTGTGGCAGCAGCAATAATTCATTAACCTCTTTTCTCGCCCGTCAGCCCTTCCCCGCAGACCGTAGACAACATTCGTGCACAATTTTCTCTCGCATTTTGCTTCTTCCGTGCCACTTCACACGCCCTGCGTTTCCAGTTTCGTTTGCGGCACCTGTCTGTTACACCTTTCCCGTAAATTTATTGATCTCGGAATTATGAAACCACTTGCTATTTAAGCGCGTCAACCGTCGTCGAACTCGAACAGTTTTTATCCGCTGCTGTCGAGTTGGTTGCTAGGGTCCTGTTTCGATAAAGGACATGCGCTGGGGGAGCAATGTGGACAAAGGACAAAAAGAAAAAAAGGACAAAAGAACAAAAGGACAAAAAGAAAAAAGGACAAAAGAAGAAAAGGAGAAAAGGACAAAAAGGACAAAACGGACAAAACGGACAAAACGGAAAAAAACGGACAAAACTGACAAAATGGACAAAACGAACAAAACGGACAAAACGAACAAAACGGACAAAACGGACAAAACGGACAAAACTGACAAAACTGACAAAACGGACAAAACGGACAAAACGGACAAAAGGACAAAAAGGACAAAAAGGACAAAAAGGACAAAACGGACAAAGCGGACAAAACGGACAAAAAGGATAAAAAGGACAAAGCGGACAAAACGGACAAAACGGACAAAACGAACAAAACGAACAAAACGAACAAAACGGACAAAACGAACAAAACGGACAAAACTGACAAAACTGACAAAACGGACAAAACGGACAAAACGGACAAAACGGACAAAACGGACAAAAGGACAAAAGGACAAAACGGACAAAAAGGACAAAACGGACAAAACGGACAAAACGGACAAAACGGACAAAACGGACAAAACGGACAAAACGAACAAAACGAACAAAACGGACAAAACGGACAAAACGAACAAAACGGACAAAACGGACAAAACTGACAAAAAGGACAAAAAGGACAAAAAGGACAAAACGGACAAAACGGACAAAAAGGACAAAAGGAACAAAAAAGACAAAAAGGACAAAAAGGACAAAAAGGACAAAAAGGACAAAAAGGACAAAAAGGACAAAAAGGACAAAAAGGACAAAAAGGACAAAAAGGACAAAAAGGACAAAAAGGACAAAAAGGACAAAAAGGACAAAAAGGACAAAAAGGACAAAAAGGACAAAAAGGACAAAAAGGACAAAAGGGACAAAAAGGACAAAAAGGACAAAAAGGACAAAAAGGACAAAAAGGACAAAAAGGACAAAAAGGACAAAAAGGACAAAAAGGACAAAAAGGACAAAAAGGACAAAAAGGACAAAAAGGACAAAACGGACAAAGCGGACAAAACGGATAAAAAGGACAAAACGGACAAAACGGACAAAACGAACAAAACGGACAAAACTGACAAAACTGACAAAACTGACAAAACGGACAAAACGGACAAAACGGACAAAACGGACAAAAAGGACAAAAAGGACAAAACGGACAAAACGGACAAAACGGACAAAACGAACAAAACGGACAAAAAGGATAAAAAGGACAAAACGGACAAAGCGGACAAAATGGATAAAAAGGACAAAGCGGACAAAACGGACAAAACGGACAAAACGGACAAAAAGACAAAGAGACAAAAGGACAAAAGGACGAAGGACAATGCAGCTTGTTGCTTCTCATTGATAGAAACATAACACAGCAGTTTTGCAAGACCGTTTCAGTTAAAAACTGTTGATCATGACGTCCTTTGCAGATTGGTGCGAATCTCGTGCGTGTTTGACTGTGACTTATTTCATGTTAAATCTAGTAGCAAATTTTGAACTATTTGTGGAATAAGGTAACGCTATGAAGATGAATAAGGAAACATGTATTCGAGAGACTTTATTTCGATACCAGAGTACTGAGAACACAGTTTTTAGGAGCTGTGACCTAGTTAGTATATTATAGATTACAATGCAAATCATTAGTTAGTGAAACTAAGATGCTCTTATTATCTATTGTTGATAAAGGTTTTTACACATTCTTCATGCCAGTTGCTATGACTACCCGTTAAAACCGTAACCTTGAAATCGGTCGGACTAAATATAATCTCGTTTCGGATCAAAGATAGTCCGCTAATTATTCGAAAAATTTCGAAAGAAGTGACTCAGAAATATTCATCCGTGACAGATATCTCGAAAATTCCCTCAGATCCGCTTAGGATTGCGATTTTTTTTATTTTTAGAATGAAAGTTTTAATTATGGGATCATTTGCCTTCTTTCGTGTTAGAAAAATCTCTGAGAAAATCACCATGTGTGGGGCTGGTTAACGAGCCCAGGTAAATTGCGCATAAGGCAATCGATTTACCAACTCCGCTAACCGGAGCAAATTCTCATGGGTTCAGATACCATACAACCCCTTGAAAAGACCATAAATATGGTCCGTGTCAAGTTTCACGACCATCAAAACACCATCAAAGGGTCTCAATAACCCATAAATTCACCAAAATATGTTTTTATATGGGATCTATTGAACCATGATGATGGTGTTTTCATGGGTTGACCCCATTCAAAACACTACCAAAATACACACAAAATTCACCACGACCATGGGGGCTTTTCGTTTGCTCGGGAGACCGCTTCCCAATTGCGATATTCTGTCTGAAGCACGATAATGATATTAGTAGCGACAAGTCTTTTATGATGGAATACTGCGTCTACGTGTCCGCTCACCACATTGAGATTAATGGTGTGGTCAGCAATTCAAGTTTGTCATGCGTAGATCTGCTGAAGTACGAAGATGGCTATT
Organism: Topomyia yanbarensis; assembly: GCF_030247195.1. Lineage (NCBI taxonomy): Eukaryota > Metazoa > Arthropoda > Insecta > Diptera > Culicidae > Topomyia > Topomyia yanbarensis. The sequence continues at coordinate 261,714,186 of NC_080672.1, forward strand.
TCAGGTACACTTTGCATCATTGAGCGAAGATTTTGAATGGGAGTCCGACAAGATGGGACAAAATGATGCTCCCCTACAAACTCGTATTGGGTAACCTTTGGCGGAATTGCTTTGTGCTTAATTTCATCATCTATTACCTTTTATCATTTTTTATATTGTAACGGCATTTAATTAGCAAGGGACTGGAAGGCGCGAAATATTTTTCAATTTTCAGAGCCATAATACTCATGGCAGGAGTTGAAGGAAGAAAGTTTAGAAAGGCGTAGAATATGAGCAAGTTAGAGTTTTCCGGCAACTTAACCCGGTTTCGACAGCATAAGTCACTAAGTGACTTTACGCTTGTCCGGACATGCTGCAGACTCAGGTGATTCCCATTTAAAAATACCAAAATAGATCAATATCCTGACTCCTACGGTAGAAGACAAAGGGTTATATCGCCAGGAAATTCTAAGCTTGCTTGCTTTTCCAAACTTTCTTCCTTCAACTCCTTGCTCTTCCTTGAGTACTATGGCTAATTTTATCGCTACTTTCACGATGCAATTTGAACCACATGTTGTTTGTGATTTAAAAATTTCTTAAAATTCACGACTTCAATTTTAGATTTTTCTAACCTGATTATCAAAATAACCTGGCACGCACACTCTGTTTATTTTTTTCACTAATGGATACAAAGACGACGTTTATATTATTTGTTTACATTTAGGATGCCTTCAAAAGCAATAATAAATCAGAAAAGGTTTAAAGCTTATTTAAACATGAATCACCGATTCTAAACGAATTTAATGTTGTTCTTAAAACGGGTTTTAAAGTAGGTTTTAGTCTAATCTTAAACAAACTTTCAAAACTTTATGTAGATTAGGCCAACTGGTTAGAATGTGCTCTTGAAGCGTTGATTAGGAGGTTTTCTTGGAGTTGAAAGTTTTAATGCTGGTTTTACAAAATAAGTCTAAAAAACCGCCAATGGAATTTAATAAAAAATTTTACTTGGTGTATAAGCGAACCACAGCACAGCTTTTCAACACACTAACCTTGCCGATGTACCGCGAAGCTGCTACTTGAGGAAGGTAGAATATTTTCCTATGCAATCAACCCGAGTTTTTGACGGAATGTCATCGGCAATTCTTATTTTGTGCGAAAGTATCACCCTTTTTCACTTGGCGTTAATTTTCGAAACACTCTTATTTTTCTTCTTCTCATTTTTATTGCATTTTTTTAAATGCACTTCAATCACACACCACTACATAAAACACTCGCGAAACTTTAATCGTTTACTAACAAAACTTCAAATTTTCTGCCACTGTGCATTAGAGTGGAACATGGTTATACGAAAAAAAAATAGAATTTTGCCCCAAGTAACTCTTTGGATCCCATTTAGCTCCCAAAACAATTCTGCAAATTTTTAGCTCGATCGGTGAAACTATATTTTTGTGCCCAGGGTTTAAAATTTACAGGGGATTTTGGATGGGGTAATCTTATTTTTCAAAATAATTCTTCCAGAAGTCGCCCTTTACCGCCTAAACAGATGTCTGATTTTGATAGGAAATTCATCAAGGAAACAAAGTCTAGAAGACCGCGAAACGATCTGATGCTTGTGAAAAAAGTTATTAAGTAAAAACCGATTGATGTCCTGATGATTCATGAAAATTTCAATTAACCATAGCATCACTGCTGCTGATGGTCGAATTATATACAATTTTTTTTAACTTTCTCTCATTATGTACAAAAGAAGCCTCAATTTATCCCTCAAAACTCTTGCGAAGTGGCCAAATAGTATAGATAAATAATTTAGAAACATTAGGAGAAAATTAAAACAAAATTGCGTATAATTGGACAACCAAAAGCAAGCGTGCTAGAAAAAATAAATATTTTATCAATCGTTACATAATTTATGAATGGTCCGTAAGAGAACAATATTTGAGCTTGTAGTTCAAATTTCATGTTACTTTTTTAACATTCGTTGGTTCAATGTTTGGGGTCTAGGTTTGTCCAGGTTTTATTAAACGATTTCAGCCGCCCAGATTCTCTGGTACCACAAAACGCAAACTGTAAAATGGTAGATTCACAAGAGAAATGTTTTGGGTATGTTCTAATAATCGCTAACTTGAATCAGAATCAGATAAGCGTGTGTCTTTCTGTAGCGAACTATTTGCTAAAAATTAATGATTTAAGATGGTGACATTTTTTGCCACCATTACATGATAAAACCTTATTGAAGGAGCACAACCTGGCAACAACCGGTTCGTCTACCTTCGGTATCACACAACCTTCTTCGCTCACATGAACAGGAAATAATAGCACCCAAGTGACGGCGATGGTCGGGTCGACTCGTCTGAAAACACATTCTACAACCGACGCAGCAATACCGAACTTTCCGTGCGAACTTAGGACCTGCAAATAAAGGTGCGAATGTAGGTTAAAATTCGTTTGATGTTTCATAATGAGATGTTTACGTGTCAGTGAGCACTTTGCACCGAATTACTACTGAATAGAAGACTCTTTGGTGGACGATAGCGGGGTGTTTTTTTCTTCAGAAATAATTGTAAAGATTGACAAATCAATGTATGTAATGGCAATTAACCCAAAGTAAATCAACGGAACAAATATTAACCCATTAGACAAAACAATTAGAATGAGGGCATTTTGGAAAAAAATGTAGCATTACAGTCGATAAAAAATATGTTTGTAGCGTTCATTTTAAACTGTTATTTTTTTGTTTTATTTCATTTATACAAGGTTCTATCCAGCTCGGATAACCTTCCCCGTGCACCGAAATTCGTGTCCGTTGAGTTCTTTATTTGATCGCCGGTTTTCGTTCCGCCTCTCTCGCCAGCGCAAGTTATAAATCACGAAACGCAGTACCGTTGTTCTACTGCGATTTTTTTCTATTATTTCGAGCATTCTATTTGTACTTTTTTTACTCTTTTTGTTGTGAATCTATGATACACAGTTTTTTTTTCGTTATATTGTACATGTTCTACTCGTCGGTCAGGATCTGCTCGGCATATTTTTTTTGCATGCTTACCCGGCCACTTTATGTCGCGAGGGCCATTCATCTCGTTGCGGTGGTAAAATTCTGGACGAATAAAATAGGGAATTAGAAGTGAGTTGCGAAAAAAAAGTAACAAAAACACGGTCTGTCTCTTGTGATTAAGTAATAAAATTAAAGCGGCCCATGAAATGATACCATATATAATAGATAAATCGTGCATGTCCAAGGAAAATAAATTATAGCAACGCCCCAGAATTCGATCAACAAAAGTGTTCACTATACATTCTTGATCGTTACATTGTAGTCATTCTGTTTCAGTTAACAATTGCTAATGATAGACTTATTTTTGTGCGATTAAAAGAGTCTATGACCTAAGCGTTTTTCCAAAAGTAGTGTTTTATAAGCGTTTAAGTAAGACCTTTCATAGAAGTACTGGTCCGATTTCAATAATTTTTTCTCCAATTGTTCAGAAAACATACCGCTATGTTTGGTCGAGAAAGATTTGCAAAATGTTAATTTGTTTCATTTTTATGGTTCCTAATAGGCCAAAAAATAACGTAAATACAGTAATATTTCGATTATATCACGGTTGTTCTGTACTTTAGCGTGATATATTTGAAGCGTGATATATTCAAAGCAAAACAAAACATTACATTCAAGCATTAATCCATGTATTTCTATAAACAAAAAGTAATAAAAAGTTAAAGTTAATCAAGAAGAATGAATCATAGTAGTGTAATGAGCCTATTTTTGCCATGTTTCTATTATCATACTACCCATTTGAAGTCGTTGATTAGAGCAGCGTTCGCCATCTTTGTTCAACGCATTGGGTCAAATGGTATGGCATCAGCGAATAATTTTTCCCCACACAGCTTCACTTTACGTATTCCGTACCGTTTTTTAATATTGTTGAACCACCCAAGACTAAACTTGAGGGAAGCTGGCACGTTAAGATTTTGGACAAATATCTTGACTATTAAAATCAGTGTATTCGAAGGGACTATAATTCAGTTCTCGTTGTTTCAACATCCATGTAAATAGTACCATATCCAACCGTTGATGTTGTCCTTCCAAAAGAAAAGTATTCAGATCCATTCAAGAGAAAATGCATATCTCGGCATACCTACCATATCTTTCCTATTTTCTTTTTCTCATAATTTTGATAGAATTTCCTGCAGATAACTAACAATTAAACGAATAAAAAAGAAGTCGTTTTTTACCCGCTACACCAGACGCTCTCTTAAGGACACGGCAATTAAATTACGAACAATTTGAAACAAAAATTGGAATCAGCCGAAAGATATTTCTGCAATCCTATTAATTGTGACAACGTTTTTGGTAAAACGTGATATCGAGATTATTCACGTTTAATGTTTCACGCCACGCCGCGTTCAAAGCTCAACTTTGAACTATCCACTCCAGCAGTAGGATTTTTCATTTTAGTTATTAGTAGTTGTGCAAAAATTGGTAGCGATCAGTTGTGTGTAGGGACGTTTTAAAACTGCTCGGGCCCCTGCGTACTAACGGCCCCTACTACTGATTAGTGTTATCTTCGATAAAAATAATGCATAACATCACAGAGACAAACACTTTTAGCACATTTTAACCCACAATACCTAAAATGAAACTTTTTAATAGCAATTTTTATTCTTCACAAATCATTTGAAGGCTTTGGATTTTTCTTATCTACATCCACATAATTTAATACACCTGCTGAGTGCTGACCTTCATAGATAGATTAGGCTGTTTGAGGATGTAGAGTGTCTTTGTTGACTATCAGGAATCAGTAGCGTCTGACTCAAATGGCACGTTCCCCATGTAGATCGGAGATCTATGCCATGCCAAGAATCGTCTTTTCATCATTTCTTGATGGGAAGGATTGGAGAAGTGGTAAGGTTAGGGGTAAGGAAAATAACGACACAGAACAATTAAAACAGACCATTTTGCACTCCTAGACGGATGTTGAACGATCGGCAGGTGCTACAATAGCCAAAAATTTCTTTCCGGACGAATTTATCGGCGAAAACAAACTTGAATTCACTAGGACATCACCCAGTTTTAAGGGTCAGATAATTTTTTAGTCCGAAATCCTGCACATACGTTATGATGATATGAAGTTCGTTTCTATTAGACATAAAGCGCTGTCTCTCGCTGTGTACCTCAAGTTATGTGAAACTCATTATCCAATGTGTTTTTGTTGAAAAACATTTTATTTTGGAGAAGTTGTGGGCGATATTGTGTTTTCGGACATACCAAGTACATTTTCTAAATTTTAAACACTTTGTGTTATTTAGGGTGATTTTCAGTCTATTTCTTGAATGATTATATTTTTCAATAGTGTGTGAAAAGAGCTTTCAGTATCCACATAGATATTACATCTATCCATGAATTAAAGTTTCTTTTTAAATAGTTCTTTTATAAAATATGCGGTTGGGGTAAGTTGGCGGTACTATTTACAGTGCAAAAATAGTCATCAAATATTTTTATTTTTGGAATACACTTCAAAGTAAGAAAAGCTTTTTCTTGTGTATCTCGTCATTGCAGGGGATATTTATTTTGCCTAATCGCCTGAAGAATTTCAAAAATATGCTTTTGAATATGGAATACGCGTCGAAGTCAAAATGCCGAGGTATTGAGACTAAAATATATTGATAATTGTCGGTAATATACAGTTTTATTGAAAAGACACGTTTCATAAGGACCCTTGATGTAATTGAATGTCCATTTGATTACTTATTTTCTGGCGTATCCATAGAGGAGAGTTAGGACACTTGATTCTATGGGATATTTGATTCCTTGGCCATATCTCCTAATCTATACGCATAAAGTTATCACAATATAGAAGGAAAATGAAGCTTGTGGTCGTTTATGATGTTTAGAAAAGAAATCTGATGTACTACATTTGGTTTACAAAAGTTGTGTAATATTTTAGAAAATATATGTTTAAATCCATCTCGAAGATTTTTTCACAAATTTTTGAACGTTTGTATGAAATCGTCGAACTAATCATTTATGAATATTTTCAAGTACGTTTACTTTTTAAGGGCTTTTGTCTAGAAAAACACGTTTTTCTAATAAAAAATTTCACAACACATACAAAAAAATTAAATTTTGTTCACCTTATACAACAGGTATCTTTGATCCCTGTAACACTAGGTATTCTTGATCTCTATCATTAGTTCTATCAAACACTTTCAAAATGTATAGAAATAGAAAAACATCATTTTCATAACGTACCTGGCACTATTAATTGATATAAAATATTTTTTCCTTGAACAAACGATGGTATAAGTTATTGAAGGTTGAAAAAGCCTGTTAAACAGTACTGATTTACGGCAAATACTTGTCTTGACTTTCTATTGCGGTTAAAGTTTTTCGTGCATCTAAAAAGGTAGTCTTATTAAATTATTTGTCAGGATAGGTGGTTAGCTAAACTTTCTTGGCCATAGGCCATAGTGTGCTTTGTTCCTTTAGCCCTAGTAGGCGGGGGATCACGTTGCCACACGTTTTTACAAAAACCTCGTTGTGGCATGATTTTCAAATTATTGGTCATATTAGTGGTAGGACGTAGTATTCGGATTTACACATTATTCATAGCTCTGACAATTCGAATTGACTGCAAGATGGCGAATTTTGCAATTGAAATTTTCATTTCATTGCAAAGTTATGAGAAAAAAACAAAAGTGGGATCAAGCGTACCCACTCTCCCCTACATATCGCCAACTTACCCCAGGGCCGGGGTTTTACTTCATTATTGACATTGTCAACTGCAATGTCATTATTTTGTTGCTTGTATAACAGTTATGTGTCCAACAAAAAACACCTTTAACAGGCCAACAAGGGGACCCGGGTACCCACAAATTGAAATGCTCATAACAATGGCTTCATTTAACCGATTTGGACACTTTTAGATGTTTTGGATTCAGAAGTCTACTTTTTGATTATGTACAGTAGAACCGGAATAACGGATCTGGTTTTTGGTAATCCGGATTTTCCGGAGTAATGTTCCAGTACTAGGATAAGATTTGTAAATTTTAATAATGTCCTAGCAATATGAGTATCAAAACTCTTCAAATTGTCTCGGAAGTCTGTTTTTTATTATTACGGGACCCTATGGAAATTTGAAAAATGGAATTGGAATGGAATGGCCACTCGCGGCCCCACGGGAACCTGCTCCGGAATGTCCGTTCCGAGGTCAAATCACAAAATGGTTCCAAAACTACGAGATACAGCCTACTGATGCAATTCCAAGACTTTTGATACCCATATTGCTAGTATTCCATTGAAGTTCGCAAATTGTACCCCAGCACTGGAACCTGCTTCCGGAAACCCGCATTCCCAGGAACCGAATGAAGTAACCCGATTCATTTTTACCAAGACCAAAAGTGGATGCGTTCCTGAATCCAAAACGGCCAAAAGTATCGAAATCGGCTGGATATTACCTTAGTTATGGGCATTTCAGTTTTGTGGGTACCCGGATACCCACGTCGGCCTGTTACGTAGTAAAAAAATTCAGGAGCCCCTCCTCGCTCCCACCCTTATTATATCAACAATATTATTAACCCAAAAACTTGACTTAGTGAAGTTCTAAGATGTCGTATTCAAAACGACGAATCAAAAGACGTCGAAGGGATATATTCCGTAACTTCATATAACCACAATTTTGAAAAAAAATCGTGCTTGATCTATTGATATCTTAAATTAAACATGTATTGACATCTTGGATACTCAAATTATTGGTTCACAGTGGTACTAAATGGTGTAACTGAAGAGATAGAATACAAATTTTCATTCATTGTATACTTAGTGAAGTTCTAAGATGTCATAAAATTTCAATTCCCTGCTATGGATAAAACATAGGAATTTAATTAATTGAAACTTAAAAAGGTACCGCGTCGGACACACAACGGTTAATTACATCATACCCAAGAAATTGAAATTTTATTTGCATTTTCTAATAAATTCACTACTCCAGGGGAAAATACATCGCTACCGTAAAAATTTATATGTAGTAGACATTTCTTATGGAGCGTATTTTTGTGCTATTGGTTGGGGATCATCTGCCCGCCAGATGGCGCTCCGAAACCAATTGTGTTTTACTCCTAGTTCGTTGTTGTAACAAGTTACTTTACGCTTGTTCGGACATGCCGTAGACTCAGGTGATTCGCATTTCTAATGCCAAAAGACCCTGACCCCTACGGTAGCAGACAAAGGGTTAAGTCGCCGGTGAGCTCTAAGCTTGCATATATGATCCTTCCACGCTTTTCTAAACTTTCTCCTTTCAACACCTTGCTCTCCCTTGAGTACTATGGCTCTAAATATTGAAAAATATACTTCACCTTCCAGTCCCTTGCTAATTAAATGCCGAAAAAACTGTTGACAAATTGACTCAATAGATCGTTAACAAAAATGGTTAACAAAAAAAAAAAAACGCATTTGTGCCAATCAAATAAGCGAACTGAATGACACAAAATTTATTTGAATAATGTGGAAATGTTCAATTCATTTCTGTTCTAGTTGTTATGAAAAAACACATTCACTAATCATTTGGATGGTTAACGAATATTTTTGGCAGTGGTTCAAATAATATTTTTAAGAAACTTAGGACGATTATTTCATATCTTACAAAAAAATGTATTTTAATGTAGATCATTCAAAAATGCTTTTATGTTGTTTGGTTTACATCGGGGGGACGTCTGGTGTAAAGTGCTCAAACTTTTATTTTACGATTTTGAAGGCAAGGCAACAATGGATCTTTTGTGTAATATTAAGATATAGGGTAAAGTGCCTATTTTCACCATACTAAGCAGGGTGTCTCAGTAATTCATAAGTTTCTTGGGCTACAAGCAATGGAATGCGTAAAAATTTTGAGCGCAACGACAACTAGAATCGAGTGTCTCTATTGTTGCGCTTCCATTTGAGCCAATGCGTTAAACAAAGATAACAGACACTGCTCTAACCAACAGCTTCAAATGGGTAGCGTGATAATAGAAAATTGGCGAAAATGGGCTCATCACCCTATTTATATATACATTGTGTACGAAAGCAAAATATTTTCAGTCACACAGAGCCACACATTTGAGCGCTCCAAGAGTAGACGTCCAACCATTTCCAAGTCGAGGAGTACCGCGGCGAGCACGATAACTTTTGATAAAATTATCTGACACAGGAAATTCAATAAGATTTGTGAAGCTTAGACTTGCAGTTACTCGATGAACCACAAAAAAAATCAAAAAGGTGCAAGTTTCGGAAAAAGGCTTGTTGAAATCCGAAAAGTCTCATATTTTATTGTAAAACTCGCTCACTTTTCTGCAAACAAATGGAGAGCAAAAATTTATTAAGTTTTCTGTGGTTCATCAACTGGCTATACATATTGTGAATTCTCATACAAAAAATCAAGTCAATTTGTTGATTAGGTTTTGAGTTGTCGTGTTCGCCAATTTGAAAAACGCGTTTTCGAGTAAAACGCTATAAAAGGGTGTCCCACATCAAATAGAATCACGGAAAAAAACGCTATAGAAGCATAACTCATTTCGTTTTCTCATGAAAATTTGGATAGTAGTAGTAGAGTAGTTAAAGTGTATTTTCTACACTGCTTTTGTCGCTGTCAGTTTTTCGAAAATTGATGCGGATAGATTGAAATCTGCGTGTGTTATAGCAAATTCGTGCGAGGAATGCATGGCCGTTTTAAACAAAAGAAGTTCAGCATGACCACCGAGATTGCGGGAAACTATTCTACGGGTTCTATACTAACAATTAAGCGAATAAAAAGAAGTCGACTTTTTGCCCACTACACCAAACTCCTCCCTTAATATGAAACAATACACTACAATTTCTGCTCAAAACAGTGTTACCGAAAGCTTAGAATGAAGTAAGCGTTCATTCACCTAAGTTTACTAAATCTGACAACTACTGCCTTCGTTACCATGAAACAGTTCCAGAAACATTTTGTTTACATATTTCAATAAATTGAAATATTTACTGAACTTTAAGCGATCTGACTACTTTCACCATCTAAACAATCACTCTTTTCACAAAGTTCCTCTCTATTGTTCACTTGTGAAAAATCATCTTGGTAATGTTATTGGAAAGCTGTGTATTATTGTTGTAAAAGCTTTAAAACTATGAAGTGTCCAAATAACCTAAAATTGACTGATAACTCAGCAAATACGAGAAAAATCCTAGCGAGAATATCGAGCCACTTTCATATTTTGACTTCAGTCCGCGCTCGCCCCACTGTGCACTGTTTGTTGTTTGCGGGTGGCGGTAGGATAGTTTTCCTACTCATTAACATATGTAGTCTTCTTAAAGACTAATTTGCCGTACAGTACAGTTGTTAGTATGCAGTTTTTCACCGAATCTATCAAGGTTTTGGGATTTGCCAAATGACCTTCAACCACAGTTGACAATGAACGGTGTTAATCCGACACTTTGTATTTTACAGGTAGTTTGATATTGTAATAATGTTAAAGCTAACAAACAACAAAACACTTTGAAATGTTTACAGATCCGCCCACCGGATACTTCACTACACTATGGAAAGGTCTCATACAAGCAGGTGGCCAAAAATATTTTGTCTGTTATTCTTTCGTAAAAAGCCTGTTTGAGTAATGTACTGTAATGTAATGTACGACACTCATAGAGTTTAAAACCTCGACTGAATTAGTAAAACCTTCTGTTTAGAACTTCTGAACATAATTTTTGAATTTTCGGGTACAGTATTTAACACATATTTGAAAATAATCGACAAGGACAAGATCACATGTGCTTTTTAAATCCTCACACAGAAAGTGACAGAGACAAAATGCAAGTTGCGAATGTGACAGGTAGATATTTTCACGTACGTATTTGAATGTAAGTAAATAGAATGCTGTTTTGGCAGTTATTTCATCATTGATACGACAAATGAACTTAAAGCTAGTCAAATTTACAAAATATATGACTTCATTAGCATTTGCATTAAAAACTTTTTACTGTATAATTTTCCTTGATCATTTTCACCTGGGAGTTTTGAAAGCAGCTGAGAACAAAAATGAAGTCAAAAAAATATAATTTGCTTTTCCAATATGGCGTATTCAAAACGACGAATCAAAAGACGTCGAAGCGATATATTCCGTATCTTCATATAACAACAAATTTGAAAAAAATCGTGCTTGATCTATTGATATCTTAAATTAAACATGTATTGACATCTTGAATACTCAAATTATTGGTTCACAGTGGTACTAAATGGTGTAACTGGAGAGATAGAATACAAATTTTTATTCATTGTATACTTAACCTTAAAAGTAGTAAAAAACGCAGTTTTTCGAGTAAACAACCTCAAATGTCACAAAACCCTGACATTTTGACACAGAATTCGGATTCTACGCATCAAATTACTTCAGAAATAACCCTTAGATTTCCAACTACTAAACCATTTTGACCTGTATAATGTTGATATGTCTACTAATTGTGACTGCCATAGAAATTTCATTTGAAGCATTCTCAGCTTAGGGCAAATATGCGCCGCTGAAACCTTCGCTATAAGTTAGAAGATACATCATACTTGCATCCCCAATCGAATGTTCAGGGGGACATTGGGGGACTTTTTTCTCGGTTCTAATTTTGGGATATTCAAGTACATTGTAAGGTTATTTTTCATAAAACTCCATACCGATACAATTTATATGCATTTCCAATAACTTTATCGCAAAGCTGGTATTATAAGATTTCAATTGACATATATTGACATACATATATGCTTCATGCAAAATTCAGCAGAGATACGAACAGGTGAAAAAACGCACTTAGTACGTATTTTTTCATAATTTTTATCTTTGAACATCCATAATACCTAGTAATGTCAAATATTTTGCTGAGATACTTCGGAGTTTTCTTAGCTAGAGGATATAGAAATACTCCGTATAAAATTTAATTAAATTGGAGTTGATGCAAGTTTCGATTCTTGACCACATGCCGCCCCATAGTGCACTATTGTCACAATTAAATGCCTCATTTCTAAATGATCTCGTCTTTATGAAAAAGAAACTCGGAAACACAAGTTCATGTGTCAGCCAAATGTCGCACCTATAATACTGTAAGCATCAAGTTTTACAGATATATCACTAAATTAAGCTCAAAATTAGTAATTTTGCATACGAACCTTATCCAAAATTTAGGAATTATGAAAAACCTGTAATTATTTTGTTGTTTTTTCCTGAAATCCGAAAATAAGAGAGAGTGAGAGAGAGAGAGAGAGAGAGAGAGAGAGAGAGAGAGAGAGAGAGAGAGAGAGAGAGAGGTAACGGTGGAACAGAAGTAACTACAGAACATTCGCAATAAAATCATAATGCATGAGCAAAATTGTCTCATTCACTCATATTTCATGATTTAAGATTCTTCTCACGCGTTGCTATATTTTGGAAGACTGATAACTGATGACTTGATCTCCTTTAATAGATATTTATTTGTTTTGTAATAACCAGAGTAAATTTGCAATGAAAAATATTATTCCATTTTTATGAGTTACCGTTCACCAAAGAAATATTTAGTATATTTACAGGAAATTTTATGCTCAACATTTATTGCGAACAAAGTTTTTGGTAATTTGTCATAGTTCTGTGTAATTTCACAATTTTCGTAAATAGGTCCCAAAGAGCAAAAAAGGGAGTTTTTTAGATAGCATCAAAACGATTGACTTTAGCAATATTATGTCTTTGAGAAAGTTTCTTGGAGTAGAACTCCTTTTCTTTCTGTTTTATCGGATTGATGATTAATCCCCCTAATAGTGAGTTACGAAATTTATTTTCTTCAACAATTCAGATAGACAAATACTTACTTCAGCAAAGTTGTAGAGAAACTTGTTACAAACATTTTACCTGACGACTTCAACTCTCTAACTTTTGAGCTTTTTGAGATATGGGTCATTATTTGTAAAAGGCCCCTTGAAAACTGTTTTTTTATCACAAGTTTTCTTCTAGATTTTTTCCATTATATAAATGTTCTAGAACATTGTTTGGACTATAAAACTGCTTTACTTTGCCGAAGACGGAAACTTGCTAGCGCTAGTAGGTGTGGAGATATTCACATTTTTTTATTTAAAATAGCTCTTTTTCCAATGCCGATAACTTTGAAACGGGCAAAAACGGGCAAACCACTTTGTAAACAAATGAAAGTGCGAGAAAAGCACACCAAATTCTGGAAAAATCAGATCTCCCCAAGGCGGGTTTTTTTAAACCCCTTTTTTCATTTCTTATAAAAGAAATGTATAGAATTCGCTCAAACTTTCAAGATTTTTTCCGAGGCCCGGAGGGCCGAGTCTTATATACCAATCGACTCAGCTCGACGATTTGAGACAATGTCTGTGTGTGTGTGTGTCTGTGTGTGTGTGTATGTAACGGACAAATTCTCATTCGTGTTTCTCAGCAATGGCTGAACCGATCTTATCCAAACCAATTTTAAATGAAAGAACTAAAAAACAGTATGAACGCTATTAATTTGTTTTTGATTCTGATGTTTAGTTTTTAAGATATGAATGTTTGAATGCGTAAAAATGGCGTTTTTTGCAGTTTTTTTAAATTATCTGCCGGAATTGACAATACAGATAACCAATTTAGACAGCTTTAACGAATACTAACGAATTTTTAGACAGCTTTAACGAATACCTTTCGAACAAGCTATAGATTGTTGAAATCGGACTATTATCAAAAGAGATATTTAACATTAAATGCGGACGAAAGATTTTTATCATTTCCCATTACCAGAAATATGACCAAAAACATGTAATCTATTATTAACGCCAAAACGGCTTATTTTAGGTCAATAGTATCTTCGGAGAATTTAATGGAGGTAATATGCCCTTTCTTTTGGTATTGTGCTTTTGCTGATTAATCCCCCTATGAGTGAGATATTTTCATAAATTTTCTGGGAAGTGATTATATCGAAATGATGCCTTCAGCAAATTTGTAGCTATTACTTTTGTGAATAACTTTACTAAAGACTTCAAATATCTATTTTGAATACTTTAAAAGTTATGACTTGTTGTTTGTGGATTACTCTTCGTCGCCTATTTATTGTTCAATATAGTAATAATCCATTGAAATAAGCCAAACATTATTTCGATAAATCGAATTTTGTATTTCATTTTTCTATCTACAACCGCTAGAAATAATCACCGAACATTTCCAAGTTGTCTGGAAGGAACTTGATAACTTATCAGTGCAAAAATGTTCATTTGTGCGAACCTTCTGACTGCAATTTTTCTAACTTATGACCATCGGATCGATCTGAAACCTTTCGGAAAATGAAAAGCGAAATAAATAACTCCAAGCAACGGCGTAGCCAAGAGAAGGTTTTGGGGTTTAACAACATACAGCCCCCCCCCCCACCACACCAAAAAAATTGGATTGGAGTTGAAAATTTATTGATGCTGTCTGATTTAATTCAATATTACAACAACAATTATCTGATCCGTAGATTGCTAACCTGGTGTTGTAAACATCATGAGGACTTTTGAGAAATTGTCGGAATGGGGTCCTGATATGTAACTGATCTATTGATCTTGATTTCACAGTTGTCTAATAGCATCAATATCAAATTCCTGCCTGAAAACATTCCAATAGAAAATTCCAGAGTTCTGTAATCAATCATAATCCTCAGATTTATTTTCAAATTTTCAGCTTTTTTCCTACGCAATATTACGAAAGCTTATTAAACAATTTTTCCTAATAAGTTTGTGAAAATTATAAACTATTTGAATTTTTTTAATAGTTTTATTTTTTATTCAACCGTGATTTTTTAATAAATAGTGACCATCGCTTCACAACGTAGTCTATTTTTCATGGCTTGCGGTGAGCACGATCTCTCGAATTGCTGAACTGAAAATTATGGAATAGAAATTAATTTTTAGTATTCTTTACAGACCCGCTGGTGCCCTAAGACGATTTCGCTAGATTTTTAGAGCACTGTGCACTAGACTGCCCAGAAAAATGATGAATTTTTGAAAACTCCGGCCCACCCCTGAGTCGATTCCTAGTCCCACCAGGAGTACTTGTACCAAATTTGAAACAAATCGGACAAGTCTAACTACCGGACCAACGTGCCTGAAGTTTATATTGGATTTTTCAACAATTTACATGAAGAAAACTCACTAGCTCGTATTTTCGCCGCTAGGGGACACTGTATACATCGTATTATCACTGTAAGTGAAAATAAGACAGATATTTTAATTATCTACAACTTAGTCGAAGACTGCTAGTAAATCCGGCTATGTTAGAAGAAGTTATTAAACTTTTAACGAAGTGATGTCTGAGTCAGTTTTGCATGGGGCCTAGCCAAGGGGTGAGTCGCTTAGCACAAATCGAATTGTGCTCACAAATAAACAGCGTGGTAGCTTGTGCCGCAATGTGCCACGATGTGCTACGATGTGCCACGATGTGCCATGGTGTTCAGTAAAACAAAAGCAATGGTTGCTATGATTATTCAACTACACTTTGTTGACAGTTTTTGGGTTGTCAAAAGTGTGCCTCATTGTGCCACACATTGTGGTAACGAGTGAAATGATCGTGTATTACTGTGAATCGTAATCTTATATCGTGTTTTCGTAGGTGATACAGTGTGTATGGCACATTGTTCTAAGCGACTCACCCCTTGGGCCTAGCAGTTCATGGTTGTGTATCAGCACTCGTGTCCCGCGAACTATATATTTTTGTGAAATAATGGTTAGATTTAGCCGAATAGTATGTTTACAAGAATTATAGTAAATAATACGAGTTATGTTTTGGTTAGAAAATTTTAGTTCCATCTGTGACCGCATAGAGGGCGCCACTACTAACTTTTCATAGAAGAGAGATAGAGTATCAAGATGTTCAGAAGAAATACTGAAAAATGCCTGTTCTATAACTTTGTAGAAGACAGCAAATTTCTATCTCTCTCCGTTGAAAAGTTAGTGTTGGCGCCCTCTATGCGGTAACAGGTGGAACTAAAATTTTCTAATTAAAGCATGACTCGTAATATTTACTATAATTCTTCTGAACTTACCATTGAGCTAAACCTAACGATTATTTCACAAAAATGTTTAGTTCGTGTGAATCGAGTACTGATACACAACCATGCGCTATTAGGCCCCATGCAAAACTGACTCAGACATCACTTCGTTAAAAGTTTAATAACTTCTTTTAACAAAGTCGGATTTACTTGCAGTCTTCGACTAAGTTGTAGACAATTCAATTATCCTTCTTATTTTCACTTACAGTGATAATACGATGCATACAGTGCCACCTAGCGGCGAAAATGCGTGCTGATGGGTTTTCTCCATGTAAATTATTGAAAATTCCCATACAAACTTCAGGCCCGTTGGTCCGGTAGTTAGACTTGTCCGATTTGCTTCAAATTTGGTGCAAGTACTCCTGGTGGGACTAGGAATCGACGCAGAGGTGGGCCGATAGGGGCCATTTTTTTCCTGTCACCCTACTGTGCACCCAGTGCATTAACGCAAGTGACGGAAGGTTATCGAAAAGTGTCGTGAAAATGAAAATTCCAGTAATGATGATGATTTTCCCAAACGGTTCGTTTTCGTGAGGTTTTTATATGTTCTTTGGCATTAGGATTAGCGATAATAATTCAAATCTAGGATACTACTGGGAAGTCACCTTTAGAAAAAGTCGATGTCGAAGTAAAATTTGAAACTATGCACGCATGTACTTCAGAGATAGCGTGATATCAGGAGCTGCGATTTCATTTCAACGCTTTTTTTGTGAAAAGGGCGATACTTACAAATGTAAACATAGGGCTTTTTTCTTACATGCGAATGAGGGCTTTGAAACGCAACAAATTGACCTAAAAATTTGGATTCTACGATACTGCTTTCTTAAACTACAGCAAAAAGTATAACAGGCGAAACTGTATTTTTGTTTGTTTATTTAAAGTTTCGCCCTCCACGCTCCATGCAAACAAACAGGGCGATACTTTTTTTGCTAGCAGTTTAGAGGCGAAACTGTTATTTTCGTATTTTTTAGGATTATCACACTGATACCAGCTGTAAATAGTAACAATGATCTCTATTGAAAAAAGCCGGACGAAATCGGTGGTGTAAAACGGTAGTTATTGTAAAAAAACGTAAGGGCGATACTTCAATGCTGATAGATGGGACCGAAAAAGTAAACAATCGCCAAAGGGGCGATACTATCATTTTGTCAATTTCAATAGCAAAAACAAATTTTAATTTAATAATTTCAAATACTTTATAAAGTTTTGGGTTTCGATCACTGAATCATGCAATCTAGGATGCAAAAAAATACAATAGTTCTTAAATAGAAAATAAAACCAAGTCTGGAAATATACACTGTTGATTTTCTTTGAATGGTATCACTGCTAGTATCGCCCTTTTCAAGAAAAGCGTTGATTTCTTAGTTCTCAGTCGCGTTGGAAATTTGAGTAAAATATAAACTTCAAATCGATTCAAAAAAAAAATGTTTTTTTTGTTTCAGTACAATATATAACCCCTTTAGGAAAATTCAGTTTTCCCACCACAATATAGATATTTTATTAACAGAGCATTAACAATAATTCGTTGGTATGTCTATTTTAAGGGCCATTTTTTCGCTTTCCCATTGATTTGGTTTGAGATTTCTAGCACTGATGTTGTCCTATGCTGATTTGAGCGATTCTCTGAGTCCTGCCACTATCCCATGTAGTATGTGTTATCAAAAACATCGCGAAGCATCAAGTTCTAAATGCTCTCAAACGATATAATATCCGAAGAGTGATAAGAGTTATAAGAAATGTCTCATCACACTGTTAGGTGGATTAAACACGTTTTTGTTCTTTGGGACCACTGTGCATTGGGTAACTTTTAAACGATAAAAGTGTACGGAACTATGTACCACTTTTGGCAACACAAGTAACATATAGTATCGTTAAAATTAAATCGCAGTTAAATGCGTTTCACTGTTACCACATCTCCCCTAATCTGAAGATTTGTTTATTGCTTCAAAACTGGAGACATCTTTTTACCAAAATAACGAAAATTGAAAAAGGTTAAAAAAATATATTGTAAATATTTTAGTTATTCACCAAATATTTTTAATTCGAAATGTAATGTCCATATTTCGCGAAACATACATCTCTTTTCACTTCAAAAGGTTTTTACTTCTAACGAGAAAACATTTGTTCGTTGAAGACACTTAAAGTAGATTTCTTCTTCCGCGCATTGGACTGGTTTAAAAGTAAAGCATAGGTGTATGAATCCGCTCTGAATAAATATTAGTGAACTTTTGTTTCGAATACTCTTTGTGCTTTGCTGTGTAAAGCGCAAAAAACACAAAATTTGTAGTAGAAAATTCAAAAGAACTAGTTATAATTTTCTCTCGTTTCCTAAATAAAACATCGCTTAAAAGTAATGATGAACTAATGTATAGAAAATCAACAACTATTTTCAGTTACTTGAAAAACTGTTCTTCATACCATCTGTAAGACCTAAGAAAATCTTCTCCAACAATCCTCACCCCGAACAAAAGTCAAGCAAATAATCGTAAACAACAGAAATGATCATATTTTTGATGCAATTGCGAATAAAACGGTACAAAGTTATTGCAGCACATGAAATTTTTAAAATCTGTTAAAGTGCCTCACATATGTGTTTGCGAGTAAATTGTGCAGAATATAGTCTGCCGGATGGAAATAACCACAAGATATTTTTTACGACCATCATACCCCGTCGTTTTATGCGACGGCCTCAAAAAGCTGCTAGAGCCCCATAAAGCCACACTCACAGTAGTACAGTCGTCAAATCCGTCAAAGAACCCCAGAAGCTTCGTTCCTCTGTAGCCTGTTATCGTGCCGATGAAATATTATATGCCTTTCAAATTAATAGCTTGGCAATCAAAAAACATAAAAAGTACCATATCAAACCCCGCTCGCCCAGTAGACGGTCGGTCATATCACACTTTTGCATTTCTGTCTTTATAACTCATATTTTAACGAAAACATTGTGATTGTGAATGAAAAATTCAACACACTTTACTCAACTTCACCCACGAGCTCCACACCAGCCCCTCTGGGCCCTCATCGGAAGGGAAAACCCCGCGCAGTAAGAACAAGAAAAGAAAACAACCCGTCCACATCGAGCACCGTCGTCCGCCGTTATTCCGCTGGTGGCGCTGAACTGCAATAAAAACGGCATCATGAAGCGCCAACATAAAACACAAAACCATCTATAGGGGAACCTGGGAGCGTGCATCCCGAAAGCACCCAAATGTGTAGCATTGAAACCCCACAATCTGCACGGTGATGTAGGAGAAGGGCGAGGAGGTGGTACGAAACGCGACACGACCCGGATCACCATGGAGCGAAAAAAGCTTGCAGTTACACACAAAAAAGACTGACAAACGTGTGGTTTATGGCCTAGTTTTCTTCCAAAGACCTACTCCGGCGGCAGGAAAGCGAAGGCGATGACGACCTAAGTTCCAACGGTGTCTAGTTTTTCCAAAGACACTCAATCAAAAACAGAATCATCCGCGACGGCCACCAGATTAACGAGCCAACAGTGGCTGTAGTCAGTGCCAATTTGTGGCCGGCCAAAACGAGTGTCATTTAGGTTTCACCAAAAGCCGTTTCTAATCTGGCTAAAACTAGATTGTCGCCATCATGCCAGCGTACGGTGATAACAGCCAGTGACTGATTAAATTTTCAAAAGTCTGCCATTGTTTTTCCTGAGTGCTGAGGAACATCAGTTCAACCCACTTGAAATCCCCGTCGGGTGTTTGGCGGCGCGCATAAATCTAGTCTTGACCTAAAACAATATTTTCGCAGCATGCTTTGTGTCAAGTTTTTATTAGCTTCATCCCAACGCGGAGCAGAAAGAACGACAGAGAAAGTGATAATGTACTATTTTGGTCGATTTTTATCTCTGAAACCACGAACTCAAACGATCAGGGGAGCTATGGGCAGTGGAAGAAGAAGGCGTTGAGACTAATCAAATTTACAAATCAAAAATCTTCGGAAGCAACCAGAGTTAAAAATGATACCAGTGTCGGCATCTGTTGGCCCACCGGCCAAACCGAACAGCCATTTTGTCTCGTTGTCTCTTTTCTTCTAACGAGAGAGCCTTTTTGGAAACGCCCCCTCAACACTAGCACACTTGCAGTCAGGTACTTCTCTCGCTTGTGGTGAAATACATATGAAGCCGGGTACGACTACCATGTGCGGTTCCACTCGTAAAAACAAGCGGTTTCACCCACACAATTATCAAATCCCAACGACAGTGTTGGTACCGGTGAAAAGTGTGGGAGAAGAGACTGAAAAATCTATATTCACCACTTTGTGAGCGACTACAGTCGTACCGCTTACTCCAACGAAGCAAGCAATAAGTGGAAGTGCACACAACCGTAGCCAACTTCCCCTCTCGATGACATTACACCCACAGCACCTGTGGAAATTCCCACATACAGCCTCAACTACTAAGAAAAACAGGACGCCCGCGACGCCGCAGTAGCAATGTTTTGAAGTGCGACCCCACACTCATACGAGCACATGTCGGCAGTCCGCGTGCGTTCGCACCGTTTGACAACGTAGCCATCTCCTCCCGGTCCGTTTCCTGGTGTGTGCAGCGCAGAACAACCCTCGAGCCAGCCGCGAGAACGGTAGCGCTACTTCAACTGACAAGAGCACTCGAAAGAGCTTCCTTATGTATGGTATGTGCCCATCTCGCACTTCGGAAAAGAAGGCAGCATAGCACGGCAGCAAGGCGCAGATTCTTCCCTTTGGACCGAAGGCAGATCCGACAACTGATACTCAATTTCGACAGAGGCGAAATTCATCCACAGTAAAAGGGGCGAAAGGGACGCGTTGCGTTGCGTTTGCGAATTTCTTCGCCCACGCGATTTCGAGCAGAATGATAGCGTGTCAGAGCGACGGCAAAGTGCAGGATGGTGCCACGGCTCTCGAATGGACCGTTGGTGAAAATGTGAACCGGAATTCGGTTGGAATATGAAATTGATGCATTCTCGGTAAATGCAGCGTGAGGATTGTGTTTGGATGATTGTTTTCATGCTTATTGATTAGAAAAACGTTACTACAATGTTCAGAAAAAAAAACTTTTACTGATACTGATAGTTTCAGTAGCTAGACATATGATATTTTTAATGTTATAAATTGTCCAAACGCTGTGATTTTCCGGGTACAGAATTCATGTGACAAAAAGATATAAGTATTTAGGACGGTAATTTTAGAAATTATGAAGTTAAAATGACTCAATTTTCTGAAGTTGTGTTTATACTAGTATACAGAAACCATTGCAAAGCTTTGTATTGTTCGCTACATGAATTATTGTTGGACACATGAAACAAGAAAATAACTACCAACAACTAATTTTGCGTAATAACTTTTGTATTTACAAAATTTCACTTTAAAATAAGATTTTGAAATAGACAATATTGCGCCTCGTCGAATAGTACCTTCCTGTAGATAAAAAGTGATAAGACGGAGCTGCAAAATAAAAAAATGAATGTAATTTCGTCAAATATAACGTTTGATCAATTTAATATACCCTCAAAACCTTTGATTTAGACCAAAAAAAAAATTCAGGACTTTCATTTTCAACAGATTTTAAATTCTGTAAGTGTTTTAGAAAGATGAAGAAATTATCTTTCCAAAAGTATGCTATTTTTTGTACTTTTGTTAAAAATACTATGCGGTTCTGGGACAACAATATGGAAGTACCGTAAACCAGAGTGACATTGATCACTTTTCGAAGTAATCATTACATATTTTTAGACGCAACTCATTTTTTTCAAGTTTAATATTTTTAAAACATGTACTGATGTATGGAGAACAAGATTGGATGGTTTTACCTAAAACTGTCCGCTTGCAGCTATTTTTCCAAAAATGATTTCAAGTTGAAGTCCATTTTCGTATACCGGGGTGACTTTGATAAGCTGCATGTTCACCCACATTAAGTTATTGATGTCAGTGTTGTCAAATGTTTATTTAAATTAATTCTGGAAAGATATTCATAGTTAAATAGATGTTAATTGGTAATATACAAAGTATTTCAATGTACTGTAAAATTCGAGTAACCAAAATTGTATAATTGGTGTCCAACTAGAATAAAAGATGCTGAAAACCTTTAAATCTGGTAAAATTGTTTTATTTCATTGCTTTATCGAGTTACAAAATGTTTCGTCCATTTTAACACATTGGACTATTGAACAATATATAAAATGTTGCGAATTTTAGCTTAAAATAATTTGAAATAATTACCAACTAGTTTCACAAAAAGTGTATTAAAAATAAACAAACTCTTAAAACTAAATTTAGCATATCCCAATCTTAAGAAAAATAAAAACTCGCTTGTAATTTATTACTCTTGCTCAAATCTGAGATTTATTTGTTTAATAAAAAGTAGACACTTTACGAAGCTTCGTAAAAATAAGGTAAAGTCAAATTTCGGTTTTTTCTAGTTTTTGTGCCCAACAACTGAACAATATACTCAAAAAGTATAACAAATCAGTATTTTATAGGTTTAGAGTAAAAATCATTTCAAATTAAAATGATTCGGTAGACTATTCTGGTTTGATAAGCGATCTACGAAAAAAGTTTCGAGTGATCAAAGTCACCCGGATGATCAAAGTCACCCCGATTTACGGTACCCATTACTTTACGATTTTTTTCATTAAAAATATAAAAATTGCTCTACATTTTTATTAAAAAGCATTTTTGTTTAAATATAAATTTAGAGAGAACATTCAATTACGCATCCAACGACCTATTTATTATCGAAATTGGTTGAAGAATGGCAGAGTTATTGAATTTTTCCAAGTTAGAAACTTGCTCGCATGCACTTTTAAGGGGAAAGTCTCATATAAAAATAATTATAATCAATTACGTATACATTCAAAAGTATGTGTGTGAACTTTGAGCTTGAAATTAAAAAAAATAACGAAAGATATAATGAAAATAATAACTCTGCCATTTTTCAACCGATTTTGATGATAAATAGGTCGTTGAATGCGAAATTGAATGCTCTCTAAAAAATGTTATTAAAACGAAGACGCTACTTAAGAAGAATAATGAGTAATTTTCATAATTTTCATGGAAAAATCGCAGAATTATGGTTGTTTTCATATTGTTGACCCAAAGCCGCAAAGTATTTTTAACAAAGAACATAACATAGTATACCGTTAGAAAGGTCATTTCTACTTCTTTCCAGAGCGTAAAAATTTTTTCAATGCCGAAGATCCCGAAAAATAGTTTTTTTTTGCCGTAAATCAAGAGAGCACAATACTTGTTTAATAATACGCACAGAAAAAATAAAATTTGCAAGAAATGAGAACCAAGACGGTAATAAACATACATTACGGAAATTAGAGCATCAAAAAGCATATAATTCTACACCTGTATTTACATGATGGTACACATCATATATTTTTCAATCATATCGGCATAAGAATAATTAGAAAAGCAATTAATTTTTAATAGTCATTTTCAATCAATGTTTAAATTAATACAAAATTGGTTGAAGACAACACGAAAATTCGAAATGAAATTTTAGAATGATTTGATTTTACATCAATTTTCATAACATAGCATACCACGTTATTATCCTGGCCACGTTATTATCCTGGCCAAAGTATATTATAGTCACGGGCTACAATAGAATTTGGGCGGCAGAAATTAAAATAAACATTCCAAGAAAAAATAACATTATTTTTGGCTCTCTTAGTTAATGTAGTCTGAAGTGACGATCACTTGCAAGCCGATGTTCTGCATTAGTGTAATCGCTGAGATTTGCAGTCCTCTCATGTTTTAATCCCAAAATCATGCCTAGTCCTAGAGTGGTCCAAAATATCTATTAAACCTTTTACTTTAAATTGAGGACTGAAATTGAGCTGGGTTTTGCTTTTTTTTTATTTTAAAGCTACATGTTTTGACTTTGAAATTTTTATTTTAAAAGCCAATAAACATTCGGCGCCTTGAAACGTCATTGATTACATTGATATTGAAGCTGCTGCCGAGTGAAACTTTTCATTAACCCTCCGAAACTCGCGCGAATGGTTCCCCGAATGAGCAGCCGTTGATGCTGAAACAAGATTCCGCTAGAGTTTCTGAAGATGTTGCACTAAATACAACGGCGCGAGTGCCGGAGGGTTAACCCATTATTGCCTTATTTTTCATGCGCAGTACGAATTGAGCTTTCCGGTCAAAAAAAATGTAAACGCGCATTCAAATAAAAATATTTCTGTAGCTGATATAATAAAGAAAACGGGTGAACATTTCAGAATGATCGGTAAATTGGTTCGTGAGATATCGTGATCGCCGCAAAGTAACTTTTCAAAAATAAAATGCGATTCCGAAATAATTCAATTTAACGGTCAGTGTAGTGAGTCAACGTTCCCGCGTATCGAACATTACGTGCCGCCTTCGAGTGGTCAACAGGTAGTGGTCTAAAATGGCTGTAACTCAAGCTGTAGTGCTTCGATCTTAGTTTTGAGAGAATTTTCCTCAACGTACAGTAGCGCTCAAAAGTCTTTTGTGGGTGGTATTTCGTCGATAATATTGACATCTCTGTTATCGACAAAGGCGTGCAGAAAAGTCTAATTACGAAAAAATCCTACGTACGTCGCCTGCTATTGTTATAAGGAATCGCAAAACTTTAGTTTTAAGCTCTAGGTTTAAAATTACGGGAGGTAGGTTTCCGGCCGTGGACCCTTTCCAAAAAGAGGTGTCAACGGGAAAATGCTGCACGGCCGCCATCTTGTGACAAAATCGCTTGAAAAAATATTTTTTGTGTGCTTCACAACTAGTATTATAAGTCTTATTTTACAAAATTCCGATTTACCTCTTTTTTGCGTCTAGATAAAATTACGAAATCGCCTATTTTTTCGTGTTCTACAGTGGTGTAACCCCTTAACAGCGCCGCTCTAGCGGCTGAGCTCCGAACTAATATGAAATGATCACATAAAGCGCTAGATGCCGTGTAACAACTTTGCCAAAGACAGCATAACTCTAAAACGAAAGATAAGGAAAGGACGTCATTTCTCAGAAAATGCAGGACATAAGGAAACTACAAAGGACTTTTGAGCAATACTATATGTACTTTCAGAATATCTAGTTTTTAAAAAATCGGTTTCTTTCAACTAACAAAAATTTGCAACCTTTTAATTACTAACGTACAGCATGGCTTCTTCAAAGGCTGTTCGCCCTCAACAAATTTGATAGAATTTATTAACTATTCACTGATTGCAATGGATAATGGGAACTACGTTGAGGCACTTTACACAGACTTTAGTAATGCATTTGTTACTATATAAATTGAAAAAAGATGGACATTGAACCTGGGCTGCTCACATGCGGTTAGGATCATATCTATCCTATCGTCAGCTAATAACTAATTTGAAGGAAACCAATCTAATCCAATTGAAGTCACCTCAGGAGTTTCGTAAGGCTCTCATTTAGGCCCTCTATTGCATATTCTATACGTGAACGATATTTCCTTCATTCTCAAAAAAACTGAAAGTGCTAATCTGCGCGGATAATACGAAACTTTACTTGGAGATAAGAAATGGCGAGGATATTAAGGAGCCGTTCATGTATCACGTGGACCAAAAAAACTTCGTTTTTGACCCCCTCCTCCCCATCCTTGGACAAGCGTGGACAATTCCTATACCCCTACACCCTCCCTATGATGTCCACGGGGACTTCCAAAAAAATTGGGTAATTTCATAAAAATGGGTTTTCAAGAAATTTTCCAATGTGCCAAACTACTATGATGCAGAAGGACGTTCGTTCATACTTCAACTACAGAATATCGTACGCTTTTTTAATGTTTTGCTAAAATTTTCCGTGGAAATATCTCATTTCTGAACAACTTATGATCTTATACAATGTTTCAAAGATTTATCATAATGATACAAAATTGAAATAAACTGTGGGTTCGTGAATTGGTTCGTAATTTCAACCACAAGCTAGTTTTTAATGATAGTTACCATCAATGTTCTCAATTTTCACACATGCATGCACACTCGCATACTATGCAGTTATAAGCACTATTTCAAAATCTTGAAAAAAATTGAAGATAAGCACTCACACCAATGACGATACAAATATGTTTCATTTTCTCATAAAAGACAACAATATAGTGAAAAGTCCACATGGACATTTTCCGTACTCCCACTCCCCCCTCCCGTGGGCAAGCGTGGACTTTCTCGTGACCTCTACCTTCTCCTAAATTGTCCACGTGGTATATGGATGGCCCCTTAATACACTCCAAAACGAAATACAAATTTTCCACACGTGGTGTCAAGAAGCCTCTTACAACTGAACGTGAAAAAATGAAATTCAATAACATTTTAACGACATTCAATTAGCTAGAGATTACTGGGTAGGAAAAGTTATGAAAATTAGAGCCATAGTGCTCAAGTGAGAGCAAGGATTGGAAGTAAACAGATCGGAAAACTATAAGTGGCAGGGTCATTAGAACAGGCTTAATATCGTACTGCCTTAACTTTTGTCTTCTGCTGGTGAGGGTCGAGCTTAAGCATCATAACTGCGAATCACCCGAGTTCACCAGCATGTGTCTTGGCATAGACAGTAGAGTGGTTATATGGAAAAAATGAAATTCCGATCTGTTTACTTCACATCCTTGCTCTCACTTGAGTACTATGGCTCTAATTTTCATAACTTTCCCTACCCAGTAATCTCTAAATTGAATGCCATTAAAATGTAAAAAAGAAAATGTGACTAACGTCGAAATTAAAAAAGGAAAAATGTAATTCAATAACCTTTAGTCGAAAACGACAAACACCATATGTAGTATAAATTTCCTTAGGAAATCAAACTATTGTTAAATGTGAAAGAATCAGAGATCTAGTAGTTATATTAGATTCCAAGCTAAATTTTATTGATCATTATAGCACCATTATTCTTAAAGCTAACAAAATACTCAGTTTTATAAAACGCTTTAGCTATCATTAAAGATCCTTATACAATAAAAACACTATATATTGCATATGTTAGGTCGACAATTGAATGTATTTCAAATTAGAAGTTCATTGAATAATTCGTACAACGTATGTTAAACATTTTGCGAAAAACTATGCTTTTTTCAAATCATCTATAACTCAACTGGAGATAACAAAAAAGTAGAATCTATTGATTTTCATAGTGATGATGTAGTACATCTAGTTGCAACTTTCGTTAATTTTATAAAAATAGACCAATTAACTTGTAAGCCGCAGAATATAGATAAATGATCTCTTCTGGAAAGATACTTATCATGATAAGACAAACTTTCTGGAACATGCTGAAGCATAATCTGGATGAATTAAAAATTTATTTTAACCCTCCTGCAGCCGCTGGTGCTCTAAGACGATTTCGTTAGATTTTCAAAGCAGCGTGCACTCAGTGCACTAGCGCGACTGCCGGAAGGTTAAAAAAGATTTGAGGTGGTCATTCACAAAAAATGGTCCACAACTTAATATACTAAAATTTCGTAGTTTGTTTTCCAAATTGTAAATAGAGTATACTTTGAAAGATCTCCTCCCCAGCCCGTTGGGCAGAAGGAAGGAACCGCATATGCTCCGGTTGTGTTCCTAACATTAGCCGAAATTAGCTAGTTGAAGATAAGTGCAGTTGTTTTGCACGAGCGTCTTTTCTCAAGATTCGACATCGCCTGAGATGATTGACAACGCTGTTTGAGACGTCCCCTTTGACATAATCAGCATGGATGTTTTCGCTATCGACCATAAAACGGTTCGTTCGGTTACAGTGGCGGATCCAGGGGGGGGGGGGGGGTCCTGGGGTCCGAATGTTCACAAATACAAATACAACTACAAATACAAATTAGTAACCTGCATTTTTAACCAACAACACAATTCGCTAGTATTAAACTACGCATTTCAATGTACAATGTACGACCAACACTAGATGCGCAATGATCCTCACCGGAAAAAAATTGTGTACGTGACCTTCAGATTCATACCTCTTATCTAGTACATCCTAATCATTGTTGCTGTAATAGAGCTCGGAAGAGGCTGAGAACTTATTCGACATTTCTATAAGCAATTTGTATGTTGCTTCCAAACCTTGAAAACCTAGCTAGACAAATGTGTGAAATCCCGGCTGATTCTAATCCTTCAATTGCTTCCCTAATTAAGTTAGTCACAAGCAGTAATCACCCACAAAAAAAAACAGTCAGAGTTCTTTCCCACGATACCACCGAATCGCCCTTTCAGATCTTACGCTTTTCTTTCGTACCTGCTGTGTTGTACTTAGTCAGTCGTCGCATCGTGCAAAGCGCGGACCCGGAATGAAACTGATAAGCCGCCACAAACTCCGATTCGTTCTCGCTGCGTGTATGACTAACGAACAAAACATCACAACATGGCTAACGATAAATTTCGCTCACGCACGTACCATAAAACAATTCAACATCAATCACCATTTTACGCGCCTCGCCAAGAGAAGCTTTTCCAACCGACCAAACCCCCTCACGCTTGGCAAGTGTTTACTGTACTTTTAGAGCTCTCTACCAAGTAGGCAGCCAACCGAACGATTTACGCAATTGAGTCCACCTAGTGTAATTACTTTTTTCGCGAACCAAACGGCCCGTTGTTTTTTCATATACCTTTTGCAACTTGATGTGCCATATCCAACCTATAGTCAATTCAGAATTTTTAAAGATGTCATTTGCACAGTTAGTCGTTGGTTCTTCAATTATTTGAACCATGTAGCTGCATACAGCGAATCGTAGTTTATTACTCAGTAACAAATCAATTAATAATAGCTGATTGTTTTGTGAAGCAGAGAAGAACCGCTTAAAAAAGTAATCTAACTGAAACACGAAAATGTTTGCATCAGTTGCTATCTCATATTACTGCTCATCAAGTCATGAGAGTCATAAGGTAAAGCATAGGGTTCGTCACGGTGCGGATGTGGGCGGTAAATGAATAGCCCGCACCGCTACCGAAAAAAAACCGCACTGCTTACCGCAACCACGCTGGATTTACCGCACCGCACCCCGCGGTAATGCGGTAAAATGAATGCATTCTGAAAAATTGTGTCTAAAAATTATTCATTAATTTTGTATAACCATATACACTCAAGTTTTTTTTACGCGGTTTTTTTGCGCGGTTTTTTTTTACGCGGATTTTGAAATTTACGCGGTTTTCATTTACGCGGATTTTGAAATTTACGCGGTTTTCATTTACGCGGATTTTGAAATTTACGCGGTTTTCATTTACGCGGTTTTCGAAATTTACGCGGTTTTCATTTACGCGGATTTTGGAATTTACGCGGTATCCATCAATGAGGTTCCCTTTATCGCGGATTCTTAAATTTAAGTGGTCTTCATTTACGCGGATTTTGAAATTTACGCGGTTTTCATTTACGCGGATTTTGAAATTTACGCGGTTTTCATTTACGCGGTTTTCGAAATTTACGCGGTTTTCATTTACGCGGATTTTGGAATTTACGCGGTATCCATAAATGAGGTTCCCTTTATCGCGGATTCTTAAATTTAAGTGGTCTTCATTTACGCGGATTTTGAAATTTACGCGGTTTTCATTTACGCGGATTTTGGAATTTACGCGGTATCCATCAATGAGGTTCCCTTCATCGCGGATTCTTAAATTTAAGTGGACTTCATTTACGCGGATTTTGAAATTTATGCGGTTTTCATTTACGCGGATTTTGAAATTTACGCGGTTTTCATTTACGTGGATTTTGAAATTTACGCGGTTTTCATTTACGCGGATTTTGAAATTTACGCGGTTTTCATTTACGCGGTTTTCATTTACGCGGCTCGTATCCCCCGCGTAAAAAAACCTGAGTGTATAATAAAATGTTATTCTTATTTACTTGAAAGTTAACATTGACGGACTCCTCAGAATGTACAATTTTTATTAATAAAATGCAGTATATTTTAAGATAAATACATTCGAAACAAGGTAAAACATTGTCATTCTTCTAATTATTATTATTTATTTATTGGGCTTTAACCGCACAGGGTCATTCGCCATAAGAAAGGAGATAGTTGCAATACATTTCACTGATTTAGTTTTTCTTCTTTGAGATCAATTAGCTATTGGATTGATGAGGTGTTGAGCTCCGGAATGAAGGCAGCTTGCCAGGGCCGCGGGAGAGCCTCCCCAGCGCCCGGTTTTGGTATGTCGGTGGACCCACTGAACGATGGTGGTGGGTGACTTGTTTATTTGCGGTTAGTCGAATTCGGATGTGGCGGAAGGCCCGCTGAGCGTTCCTGATTGATGAGCTGGCAGATTGTCGCAGTCGAAGGGCCGCAGGAGAACCTCCCCAGCACCCGGTCCGAACGGTGGCGGAGGGCCCGCTGGGCGGTGGTAGTAGTTGGGCTGACGGATTTCGATTGTAGAGGGGCCGCGGGAGAACCTCCCCAGCACCCGGTCCGGGTGTGGTGGAGGGCCCGCTGGGCGGTGGTAGTAGTTGGGCTGGCGGATTGCGGTTGTAGAAGGGCCGCGGGAGAATCTCCAGCACCCGGTCCGGGTATGGCGGAGGGCCCGCTGATCAGTAGTGGTAGTGGTTGCAGTAGAAGATGGTGTGAAGTTAGCCGGTTCGCGGTCTGTCTTAGATAGATTCGAGAAGATTGGCATCTTTCAGGATCATTCTTCTAAATATTAGCATAGCACTGAAGTCCTATGAAATGTAGCTGTATTTTATCAGTATACAAACGCAGCAATTAATAGGAAAACTTTTAATTTAATTATCCTTCATTTAAATGAAAAATGGAATAATGAAGTTGTATATGTTTACGTTTAATTTTCATATTTGCAATGACTGACACATGAAAATGAAATGAATTTTCATCAGTACTTCTATATAGTAGCGCACATATCCCAATACAGTGATATAAACACATGTTGAATTTCATCAATAAGATAACTACATATTTAACTGCAAAAATCGTTCTACATATAATATCTATTCAGGAATTCCTCCAATCTCAACCGGTACAGAGTTATTGAACATTAGAATAACTGCAACAAATGTATGATTTGCAGCATACAGCAGAAATGTTATTACAAATAGGGGATTTTAGGAACCAGATATCAAAAAAAAACCCTATCTTTCTAATGGCTAGTTCGAAAGTTCTTCCTTTTTTTAATTTTTCCAATATTTCCCATAATGCCAACAGTAAAAACTTCAATTGATGTTGGCAAGGATCAAAAATTCTTCAAGCTATGCGAAATTTGGCATCTGAGCTAACTTTGTCACAATATTGTAGGAGGCTTTGAGAGTTACAAAAAAATCGCAAAACAAAAACACACTAACTTTGAAAGCTTTACTTTCAAAAAATCACAAAATACTCCTAACTGAAAAATATTAGTTGTTAATTTGATAGAAAATATTCCCACAAATAATGGGCGTATGCGAACAAAAGTTATTAGAAAGAGTCTTATAAAACGGACTGCAGAAAAACACAGAAATCAAAAGAAGTATAAAAACGATGTTGAAGAACAAATGAAAGGGTAATCAGTCTAATTTGGATCCCTCTTTATTCTGGACGCTTTTCATACATTTGTCTCCTTTACTACCAATTCCTCCAAAATCATTTGGTTTGATGATAATTATATTCTTTGAGTTGTTTTTAAGTCTCAATATTATTAGTTCATTTTTAAATTCTTCAAATTAATCAAAATCCACATTTGAAAAAATGTCATCGAAAACAGTTCATAATTCAATAATTCACTTTTTAATGCAGACTGCAGACATTATCAATTATTTTTGAAGCACGGTTGAGGTAATACAGCACGGTAGTAGCTCATTTCCCGCACCGCATCCGCGGGAAAAAGTTTCTCACGGCACGACAGATTTTTCAGTGCGGGTGCGGTATATACCGAACCCTACTAAAGCACCATGTTTCAATGCAGCAAATCTAATCCAACACTATGTAATTCTTCCTTTGAACATGATTTTGAATATTGACTCACATACCTTAAACAATAATGATTCAAATAGCAGTTCTATCATTTGGGACAGCTTACATATTAATTTAAGGAACTCTAGATTGATGTAATACATAAGTATCATAAAAGTGCAGGTGCTCAATGTGGAAAATTGCTCAATATTTAGACTATCTGGAAGGAAAAGGTATTAGATAAGATTTTCTGCTCCGACAGTATAAGGTATGAGTTGGTAAATTAACGCGGGCTAACTACCCGTCGATGTCTGATTATAAATTCACCTTCTTCAAGCATTCAAACGTTACGATAGATATTGTTACATTCCGGAAACTCAAATCTAAGAACAAGGATCTCTATAAAAAGGTTGCGCTGGGTTCTAGAAGTGTTACAGTTTTTTGGATTGTTGTTTATCGGTGAAGTTTTCCAACAACGTACATGAACTCGTGGATACGACAAACTCATTCTAATCAGTAGCCTTTTAATACTGTTATCTGCTATGAGTTGTGCATACTTGATACTTCTAGAGAGTTGACTGTCAAACTTGCTCGCCTCGAAACGCAGTTCGAAAGCTCGGCATCTCAAATGATTTCATATTCTGATTAACAATGGTTGCTCAAGGTTAGTTGGATATGGAACAAGATCCAGCAATTTAGAAGAATCTTCAGCGAAATTCTTCAAAAGGTCAATTCTGAGTTATTGTGATCTAGAAATATGAAAAAATATGTGCTCAATAGCGTCACTTAAAGGGTAAAATTCTGATTTGTCTATCATTGCATTGGGCAGAAGGATTATTAATAAACGGAGAGCCCTTAGCCTCCTGAAGAACAAATACATAAATATTTTTTTTTAAATTCGTTTAATTGACACGGCTCATAGCGGTAGCTTAACAGAGCCGTGGATCTTTTATATGTTTACAAATGTAAAAATAAAAATATAAACAAATAATATTATAATATTGGATCTCGTGCGCGCAACTTTTTATTGCGAGCAGAGACCTTCTTTCGTGGGGTTTGCTGGCAATCTGCATCTGGGGGGTCATTTAATTCTTTTTTGGTTTTCACGTCCAGGTCGAAGCCGGCTTGGTGTCCGCGATCAGATGTTTTTCCCTGTTGCTTGCATTTAATGTTGACCAGCGTAAATCCGTCACTGTTATTGTTATCCTTGCCAATGCTGCTTACAGTTGCTTTTGGGGTGCTGGATGATTCTTTTGCGGTTGTCATAATGGTCTGAACAGCTGCCACAAATTTAGCCACCGTTTGTGGTTTGGGCATTGGTATTGAAAACTCTGTTTTAGGTTGGTTTGCCGTAGATGAGTTGGCAATCAATTGAGATGCATTTTCCTCTGCATCTTCCGCGTAAGGTTGTCCATGATGAGCTGTCTGATTACAATACTTGTACGTAGGAGTTTGCCCCTCATGGGTGCATAGCGTAGTTTGCATAATTGTAATTCCGTGAGTATTGAGTTTTATTGCCAAGTAGGAGGGTATAGGCCTTTCAACCCGCATCCTCACTACAAAAACGCCGTTAGGAGTACCCGGGAAGAAGTTTCTGCAAGTATCAGGTGTAACGGATTCTACTTCTCCGTATTGCGACATGCATTTTGCAATTAGCTCAGGAGGGGTACGAGGTGATAGGTTATATAACCTTACATCTATATAATCATTCTCAATATATACGGGAATCTTAATTCCAACGTTGTCACTTTCAACCACGTGTTTTAAGTTGTTCTTCAACACGAAACGCTCGGCTTGTGCTAACGTGTTGAATGATATTAACACTGCACAACGAAGATGATGATACTGCAGGTACAACACTTCCGTAAGTCTAAGTTGCATTTTACCTTCAGAAGGTATTCCACTTCACTAAAACTCGGTCGTTTTAAACAAAATTTAAAGTCAACGACCGCAGCGTTGGGTCGGAGTAGAGCTTTTTCGTCAACTTTACTCATGATGACAAGAATAATCCGATGTTTCCTTTGTTCTCGAGACAATGCACACTAGATCGAGAGGCCTGTTGTTCACTTGGCTCGATTGTACGTCTGACTGCGGCAGAAGTAGAAAGTAGACTGAAATACATAAATATTCTAAATTATCGCAGTATTGGCACACATGGGTTACATACACACCACAGACAAACAGATATAAACTAGGAAGAAAATTCCTACCAAAAATATCGATTCGTCCATTTTCCTAGAATGCTTGCTCCAGCATTTACACACAGTCCCAGGAACTTATTTCAGGAGTCAGGAATCAGTAGCGACTGGTTCAAATGGCACGTTCCCCATGTTGATCGGAAATTTGTGCCTTTCCATAATTTATCTTTTCATCATTTCACTAATGGGAAGGATTGGGGAAGTGGTCAGGTTAGGGATAAGGAAAATAACGACACAAAGAACACAGACAATACGAATGTATTTTTCACTTCCATGGAAATAAAGACACTTCTCGATGATTGGATATATCAACACTCTTTTTCACTAGAAATTTCAGAAAACGGTCGTCGATACTGCAAAAATACTGCTTTTTTTTCTTTATAAGCGACTTGGTTCTCAGAACATCCCAGAAAACTGCTAATGAACCAGAATTATGGAAATCTAGCCTCATCAAATATCAGTACTTGGGATTCCACTCAATGTAAGGGAATACTATATGGTTCGAAAATAAAACGAAAGTCCCCTGCCTTCCCATTTATCTCCTCAATTTTCTGTTTCAACCATCTCGTTATCCAAAGAGAACAAAACAATACCATACCTTAAGCCAAACCCACTGAATCTGGGGATGAATGAGATAGGAAGAATTGAAAAGAGACACCCGACACACCTTTCAACAGATCAAGCACAATCGAATAGTGGCCTTTCTCCAACCTTACTTGCACTCGATAAGCATTGTGGCACGAAGACTATATACAATGACCCGAAGCATTTGTGCTGCAATTGAGCTTCTATTATTTGATCTTGATAAAAAAAATTAAGCAATTAGAAGAAACACGCTTCTCGCAACCACTTCATATCGTGGGAAGTGACTCAATTTTCGATTCCCCAAAAATGCGAAAAAGGTCTACTCGCATCAACGGTTTAATAAAAAGAGTGGTAGTTTACAATCTAGCAAATTAAATCCCATTTTTTCTACCACTTATTCAAAATTGAATTATCACACAGTAGAACCGCAATCTAGACGTCTAGACTACATCCAGACGATTAAATGATCAAAGATGGTGTACTTATGATCAGATAATGACGGTTCGAGCTCATTGGGTACGACCCAGCTTGCAAACTCATGCATAATACCGTCAGAACAGAGAACTACATCTAACACTTCTTCTCTACCAGATCGTGCAAATGTTGAGTGACTTCCGACATTAAGTATATGCAAATTTGTGCTGCCTTAATAGTCCATCAATTCGGTGTTTCTCAAATTGGTATCTGAGCTACCTCAAATTATGTGGAGGGTATTTGCATCACCGCTGATTATAATAACCAATGAAAATAAGCACTTGTTTGTTTGAATGTTATTAAAACGAAGACGCTACTTAAGAAGAATAATGAGTAATTTTCATAATTTTCATGGAAAAATCGCAGAATTATGGTTGTTTTCATATTGTTGACCCAAAGCCGCAAAGTATTTTTAACAAAGAACATAACATAGCATACCGTTAGAAAGGTCATTTCTACTTCTTTCCAGAGCGTAAAAATTTTTTCAATGCCGAAGATCCCGAAAAATAGTTTTTTTTTGCCGTAAATCAAGAGAGCACAATACTTGTTTAATAATACGCACAGAAAAAATAAAATTTGCAAGAAATGAGAACCAAGACGGTAATAAACATACATTACGGAAATTAGAGCATCAAAAAGCATATAATTCTACACCTGTATTTACATGATGGTACACATCATATATTTTTCAATCATATCGGCATAAGAATAATTAGAAAAGCAATTAATTTTTAATAGTCATTTTCAATCAATGTTTAAATTAATACAAAATTGGTTGAAGACAACACGAAAATTCGAAATGAAATTTTAGAATGATTTGATTTTACATCAATTTTCATAACATAGCATACCACGTTATTATCCTGGCCACGTTATTATCCTGGCCAAAGTATATTATAGTCACGGGCTACAATAGAATTTGGGCGGCAGAAATTAAAATAAACATTCCAAGAAAAAATAACATTATTTTTGGCTCTCTTAGTTAATGTAGTCTGAAGTGACGATCACTTGCAAGCCGATGTTCTGCATTAGTGTAATCGCTGAGATTTGCAGTCCTCTCATGTTTTAATCCCAAAATCATGCCTAGTCCTAGAGTGGTCCAAAATATCTATTAAACCTTTTACTTTAAATTGAGGACTGAAATTGAGCTGGGTTTTGCTTTTTTTTATTTTAAAGCTACATGTTTTGACTTTGAAATTTTTATTTTAAAAGCCAATAAACATTCGGCGCCTTGAAACGTCATTGATTACATTGATATTGAAGCTGCTGCCGAGTGAAACTTTTCATTAACCCTCCGAAACTCGCGCGAATGGTTCCCCGAATGAGCAGCCGTTGATGCTGAAACAAGATTCCGCTAGAGTTTCTGAAGATGTTGCACTAAATACAACGGCGCGAGTGCCGGAGGGTTAACCCATTATTGCCTTATTTTTCATGCGCAGTACGAATTGAGCTTTCCGGTCAAAAAAAATGTAAACGCGCATTCAAATAAAAATATTTCTGTAGCTGATATAATAAAGAAAACGGGTGAACATTTCAGAATGATCGGTAAATTGGTTCGTGAGATATCGTGATCGCCGCAAAGTAACTTTTCAAAAATAAAATGCGATTCCGAAATAATTCAATTTAACGGTCAGTGTAGTGAGTCAACGTTCCCGCGTATCGAACATTACGTGCCGCCTTCGAGTGGTCAACAGGTAGTGGTCTAAAATGGCTGTAACTCAAGCTGTAGTGCTTCGATCTTAGTTTTGAGAGAATTTTCCTCAACGTACAGTAGCGCTCAAAAGTCTTTTGTGGGTGGTATTTCGTCGATAATATTGACATCTCTGTTATCGACAAAGGCGTGCAGAAAAGTCTAATTACGAAAAAATCCTACGTACGTCGCCTGCTATTGTTATAAGGAATCGCAAAACTTTAGTTTTAAGCTCTAGGTTTAAAATTACGGGAGGTAGGTTTCCGGCCGTGGACCCTTTCCAAAAAGAGGTGTCAACGGGAAAATGCTGCACGGCCGCCATCTTGTGACAAAATCGCTTGAAAAAATATTTTTTGTGTGCTTCACAACTAGTATTATAAGTCTTATTTTACAAAATTCCGATTTACCTCTTTTTTGCGTCTAGATAAAATTACGAAATCGCCTATTTTTTCGTGTTCTACAGTGGTGTAACCCCTTAACAGCGCCGCTCTAGCGGCTGAGCTCCGAACTAATATGAAATGATCACATAAAGCGCTAGATGCCGTGTAACAACTTTGCCAAAGACAGCATAACTCTAAAACGAAAGATAAGGAAAGGACGTCATTTCTCAGAAAATGCAGGACATAAGGAAACTACAAAGGACTTTTGAGCAATACTATATGTACTTTCAGAATATCTAGTTTTTAAAAAATCGGTTTCTTTCAACTAACAAAAATTTGCAACCTTTTAATTACTAACGTACAGCATGGCTTCTTCAAAGGCTGTTCGCCCTCAACAAATTTGATAGAATTTATTAACTATTCACTGATTGCAATGGATAATGGGAACTACGTTGAGGCACTTTACACAGACTTTAGTAATGCATTTGTTACTATATAAATTGAAAAAAGATGGACATTGAACCTGGGCTGCTCACATGCGGTTAGGATCATATCTATCCTATCGTCAGCTAATAACTAATTTGAAGGAAACCAATCTAATCCAATTGAAGTCACCTCAGGAGTTTCGTAAGGCTCTCATTTAGGCCCTCTATTGCATATTCTATACGTGAACGATATTTCCTTCATTCTCAAAAAAACTGAAAGTGCTAATCTGCGCGGATAATACGAAACTTTACTTGGAGATAAGAAATGGCGAGGATATTAAGGAGCCGTTCATGTATCACGTGGACCAAAAAAACTTCGTTTTTGACCCCCTCCTCCCCATCCTTGGACAAGCGTGGACAATTCCTATACCCCTACACCCTCCCTATGATGTCCACGGGGACTTCCAAAAAAATTGGGTAATTTCATAAAAATGGGTTTTCAAGAAATTTTCCAATGTGCCAAACTACTATGATGCAGAAGGACGTTCGTTCATACTTCAACTACAGAATATCGTACGCTTTTTTAATGTTTTGCTAAAATTTTCCGTGGAAATATCTCATTTCTGAACAACTTATGATCTTATACAATGTTTCAAAGATTTATCATAATGATACAAAATTGAAATAAACTGTGGGTTCGTGAATTGGTTCGTAATTTCAACCACAAGCTAGTTTTTAATGATAGTTACCATCAATGTTCTCAATTTTCACACATGCATGCACACTCGCATACTATGCAGTTATAAGCACTATTTCAAAATCTTGAAAAAAATTGAAGATAAGCACTCACACCAATGACGATACAAATATGTTTCATTTTCTCATAAAAGACAACAATATAGTGAAAAGTCCACATGGACATTTTCCGTACTCCCACTCCCCCCTCCCGTGGGCAAGCGTGGACTTTCTCGTGACCTCTACCTTCTCCTAAATTGTCCACGTGGTATATGGATGGCCCCTTAATACACTCCAAAACGAAATACAAATTTTCCACACGTGGTGTCAAGAAGCCTCTTACAACTGAACGTGAAAAAATGAAATTCAATAACATTTTAACGACATTCAATTAGCTAGAGATTACTGGGTAGGAAAAGTTATGAAAATTAGAGCCATAGTGCTCAAGTGAGAGCAAGGATTGGAAGTAAACAGATCGGAAAACTATAAGTGGCAGGGTCATTAGAACAGGCTTAATATCGTACTGCCTTAACTTTTGTCTTCTGCTGGTGAGGGTCGAGCTTAAGCATCATAACTGCGAATCACCCGAGTTCACCAGCATGTGTCTTGGCATAGACAGTAGAGTGGTTATATGGAAAAAATGAAATTCCGATCTGTTTACTTCACATCCTTGCTCTCACTTGAGTACTATGGCTCTAATTTTCATAACTTTCCCTACCCAGTAATCTCTAAATTGAATGCCATTAAAATGTAAAAAAGAAAATGTGACTAACGTCGAAATTAAAAAAGGAAAAATGTAATTCAATAACCTTTAGTCGAAAACGACAAACACCATATGTAGTATAAATTTCCTTAGGAAATCAAACTATTGTTAAATGTGAAAGAATCAGAGATCTAGTAGTTATATTAGATTCCAAGCTAAATTTTATTGATCATTATAGCACCATTATTCTTAAAGCTAACAAAATACTCAGTTTTATAAAACGCTTTAGCTATCATTAAAGATCCTTATACAATAAAAACACTATATATTGCATATGTTAGGTCGACAATTGAATGTATTTCAAATTAGAAGTTCATTGAATAATTCGTACAACGTATGTTAAACATTTTGCGAAAAACTATGCTTTTTTCAAATCATCTATAACTCAACTGGAGATAACAAAAAAGTAGAATCTATTGATTTTCATAGTGATGATGTAGTACATCTAGTTGCAACTTTCGTTAATTTTATAAAAATAGACCAATTAACTTGTAAGCCGCAGAATATAGATAAATGATCTCTTCTGGAAAGATACTTATCATGATAAGACAAACTTTCTGGAACATGCTGAAGCATAATCTGGATGAATTAAAAATTTATTTTAACCCTCCTGCAGCCGCTGGTGCTCTAAGACGATTTCGTTAGATTTTCAAAGCAGCGTGCACTCAGTGCACTAGCGCGACTGCCGGAAGGTTAAAAAAGATTTGAGGTGGTCATTCACAAAAAATGGTCCACAACTTAATATACTAAAATTTCGTAGTTTGTTTTCCAAATTGTAAATAGAGTATACTTTGAAAGATCTCCTCCCCAGCCCGTTGGGCAGAAGGAAGGAACCGCATATGCTCCGGTTGTGTTCCTAACATTAGCCGAAATTAGCTAGTTGAAGATAAGTGGAGTTGTTTTGCACGAGCGTCTTTTCTCAAGATTCGACATCGCCTGAGATGATTGACAACGCTGTTTGAGACGTCCCCTTTGACATAATCAGCATGGATGTTTTCGCTATCGACCATAAAACGGTTCGTTCGGTTACAGTGGCGGATCCAGGGGGGGGGGGGGGTCCTGGGGTCCGAATGTTCACAAATACAAATACAACTACAAATACAAATTAGTAACCTGCATTTTTAACCAACAACACAATTCGCTAGTATTAAACTACGCATTTCAATGTACAATGTACGACCAACACTAGATGCGCAATGATCCTCACCGGAAAAAAATTGTGTACGTGACCTTCAGATTCATACCTCTTATCTAGTACATCCTAATCATTGTTGC
The DNA here is from genome assembly GCF_030247195.1 of Topomyia yanbarensis. NCBI lineage: Eukaryota > Metazoa > Arthropoda > Insecta > Diptera > Culicidae > Topomyia > Topomyia yanbarensis. The sequence continues at coordinate 261,754,567 of NC_080672.1, forward strand.
TGTAATAGAGCTCGGAAGAGGCTGAGAACTTATTCGACATTTCTATAAGCAATTTGTATGTTGCTTCCAAACCTTGAAAACCTAGCTAGACAAATGTGTGAAATCCCGGCTGATTCTAATCCTTCAATTGCTTCCCTAATTAAGTTAGTCACAAGCAGTAATCACCCACAAAAAAAAACAGTCAGAGTTCTTTCCCACGATACCACCGAATCGCCCTTTCACTTTTCTTTCGTACCTGCTGTGTTGTACTTAGTCAGTCGTCGCATCGTGCAAAGCGCGGACCCGGAATGAAACTGATAAGCCGCCACAAACTCCGATTCGTTCTCGCTGCGTGTATGACTAACGAACAAAACATCACAACATGGCTAACGATAAATTTCGCTCACGCACGTACCATAAAACAATTCAACATCAATCACCATTTTACGCGCCTCGCCAAGAGAAGCTTTTCCAACCGACCAAACCCCCTCACGCTTGGCAAGTGTTTACTGTACTTTTAGAGCTCTCTACCAAGTAGGCAGCCAACCGAACGATTTACGCAATTGAGTCCACCTAGTGTAATTACTTTTTTCGCGAACCAAACGGCCCGTTGTTTTTTCATATACCTTTTGCAACTTGATGTGCCATATCCAACCTATAGTCAATTCAGAATTTTTAAAGATGTCATTTGCACAGTTAGTCGTTGGTTCTTCAATTATTTGAACCATGTAGCTGCATACAGCGAATCGTAGTTTATTACTCAGTAACAAATCAATTAATAATAGCTGATTGTTTTGTGAAGCAGAGAAGAACCGCTTAAAAAAGTAATCTAACTGAAACACGAAAATGTTTGCATCAGTTGCTATCTCATATTACTGCTCATCAAGTCATGAGAGTCATAAGGTAAAGCATAGGGTTCGTCACGGTGCGGATGTGGGCGGTAAATGAATAGCCCGCACCGCTACCGAAAAAAAACCGCACTGCTTACCGCAACCACGCTGGATTTACCGCACCGCACCCCGCGGTAATGCGGTAAAATGAATGCATTCTGAAAAATTGTGTCTAAAAATTATTCATTAATTTTGTATAACCATATACACTCAAGTTTTTTTTACGCGGTTTTTTTGCGCGGTTTTTTTTTACGCGGATTTTGAAATTTACGCGGTTTTCATTTACGCGGATTTTGAAATTTACGCGGTTTTCATTTACGCGGATTTTGAAATTTACGCGGTTTTCATTTACGCGGTTTTCGAAATTTACGCGGTTTTCATTTACGCGGATTTTGGAATTTACGCGGTATCCATCAATGAGGTTCCCTTTATCGCGGATTCTTAAATTTAAGTGGTCTTCATTTACGCGGATTTTGAAATTTACGCGGTTTTCATTTACGCGGATTTTGAAATTTACGCGGTTTTCATTTACGCGGTTTTCGAAATTTACGCGGTTTTCATTTACGCGGATTTTGGAATTTACGCGGTATCCATAAATGAGGTTCCCTTTATCGCGGATTCTTAAATTTAAGTGGTCTTCATTTACGCGGATTTTGAAATTTACGCGGTTTTCATTTACGCGGATTTTGGAATTTACGCGGTATCCATCAATGAGGTTCCCTTCATCGCGGATTCTTAAATTTAAGTGGACTTCATTTACGCGGATTTTGAAATTTATGCGGTTTTCATTTACGCGGATTTTGAAATTTACGCGGTTTTCATTTACGTGGATTTTGAAATTTACGCGGTTTTCATTTACGCGGATTTTGAAATTTACGCGGTTTTCATTTACGCGGTTTTCATTTACGCGGCTCGTATCCCCCGCGTAAAAAAACCTGAGTGTATAATAAAATGTTATTCTTATTTACTTGAAAGTTAACATTGACGGACTCCTCAGAATGTACAATTTTTATTAATAAAATGCAGTATATTTTAAGATAAATACATTCGAAACAAGGTAAAACATTGTCATTCTTCTAATTATTATTATTTATTTATTGGGCTTTAACCGCACAGGGTCATTCGCCATAAGAAAGGAGATAGTTGCAATACATTTCACTGATTTAGTTTTTCTTCTTTGAGATCAATTAGCTATTGGATTGATGAGGTGTTGAGCTCCGGAATGAAGGCAGCTTGCCAGGGCCGCGGGAGAGCCTCCCCAGCGCCCGGTTTTGGTATGTCGGTGGACCCACTGAACGATGGTGGTGGGTGACTTGTTTATTTGCGGTTAGTCGAATTCGGATGTGGCGGAAGGCCCGCTGAGCGTTCCTGATTGATGAGCTGGCAGATTGTCGCAGTCGAAGGGCCGCAGGAGAACCTCCCCAGCACCCGGTCCGAACGGTGGCGGAGGGCCCGCTGGGCGGTGGTAGTAGTTGGGCTGACGGATTTCGATTGTAGAGGGGCCGCGGGAGAACCTCCCCAGCACCCGGTCCGGGTGTGGTGGAGGGCCCGCTGGGCGGTGGTAGTAGTTGGGCTGGCGGATTGCGGTTGTAGAAGGGCCGCGGGAGAATCTCCAGCACCCGGTCCGGGTATGGCGGAGGGCCCGCTGATCAGTAGTGGTAGTGGTTGCAGTAGAAGATGGTGTGAAGTTAGCCGGTTCGCGGTCTGTCTTAGATAGATTCGAGAAGATTGGCATCTTTCAGGATCATTCTTCTAAATATTAGCATAGCACTGAAGTCCTATGAAATGTAGCTGTATTTTATCAGTATACAAACGCAGCAATTAATAGGAAAACTTTTAATTTAATTATCCTTCATTTAAATGAAAAATGGAATAATGAAGTTGTATATGTTTACGTTTAATTTTCATATTTGCAATGACTGACACATGAAAATGAAATGAATTTTCATCAGTACTTCTATATAGTAGCGCACATATCCCAATACAGTGATATAAACACATGTTGAATTTCATCAATAAGATAACTACATATTTAACTGCAAAAATCGTTCTACATATAATATCTATTCAGGAATTCCTCCAATCTCAACCGGTACAGAGTTATTGAACATTAGAATAACTGCAACAAATGTATGATTTGCAGCATACAGCAGAAATGTTATTACAAATAGGGGATTTTAGGAACCAGATATCAAAAAAAACCCTATCTTTCTAATGGCTAGTTCGAAAGTTCTTCCTTTTTTTAATTTTTCCAATATTTCCCATAATGCCAACAGTAAAAACTTCAATTGATGTTGGCAAGGATCAAAAATTCTTCAAGCTATGCGAAATTTGGCATCTGAGCTAACTTTGTCACAATATTGTAGGAGGCTTTGAGAGTTACAAAAAAATCGCAAAACAAAAACACACTAACTTTGAAAGCTTTACTTTCAAAAAATCACAAAATACTCCTAACTGAAAAATATTAGTTGTTAATTTGATAGAAAATATTCCCACAAATAATGGGCGTATGCGAACAAAAGTTATTAGAAAGAGTCTTATAAAACGGACTGCAGAAAAACACAGAAATCAAAAGAAGTATAAAAACGATGTTGAAGAACAAATGAAAGGGTAATCAGTCTAATTTGGATCCCTCTTTATTCTGGACGCTTTTCATACATTTGTCTCCTTTACTACCAATTCCTCCAAAATCATTTGGTTTGATGATAATTATATTCTTTGAGTTGTTTTTAAGTCTCAATATTATTAGTTCATTTTTAAATTCTTCAAATTAATCAAAATCCACATTTGAAAAAATGTCATCGAAAACAGTTCATAATTCAATAATTCACTTTTTAATGCAGACTGCAGACATTATCAATTATTTTTGAAGCACGGTTGAGGTAATACAGCACGGTAGTAGCTCATTTCCCGCACCGCATCCGCGGGAAAAAGTTTCTCACGGCACGACAGATTTTTCAGTGCGGGTGCGGTATATACCGAACCCTACTAAAGCACCATGTTTCAATGCAGCAAATCTAATCCAACACTATGTAATTCTTCCTTTGAACATGATTTTGAATATTGACTCACATACCTTAAACAATAATGATTCAAATAGCAGTTCTATCATTTGGGACAGCTTACATATTAATTTAAGGAACTCTAGATTGATGTAATACATAAGTATCATAAAAGTGCAGGTGCTCAATGTGGAAAATTGCTCAATATTTAGACTATCTGGAAGGAAAAGGTATTAGATAAGATTTTCTGCTCCGACAGTATAAGGTATGAGTTGGTAAATTAACGCGGGCTAACTACCCGTCGATGTCTGATTATAAATTCACCTTCTTCAAGCATTCAAACGTTACGATAGATATTGTTACATTCCGGAAACTCAAATCTAAGAACAAGGATCTCTATAAAAAGGTTGCGCTGGGTTCTAGAAGTGTTACAGTTTTTTGGATTGTTGTTTATCGGTGAAGTTTTCCAACAACGTACATGAACTCGTGGATACGACAAACTCATTCTAATCAGTAGCCTTTTAATACTGTTATCTGCTATGAGTTGTGCATACTTGATACTTCTAGAGAGTTGACTGTCAAACTTGCTCGCCTCGAAACGCAGTTCGAAAGCTCGGCATCTCAAATGATTTCATATTCTGATTAACAATGGTTGCTCAAGGTTAGTTGGATATGGAACAAGATCCAGCAATTTAGAAGAATCTTCAGCGAAATTCTTCAAAAGGTCAATTCTGAGTTATTGTGATCTAGAAATATGAAAAAATATGTGCTCAATAGCGTCACTTAAAGGGTAAAATTCTGATTTGTCTATCATTGCATTGGGCAGAAGGATTATTAATAAACGGAGAGCCCTTAGCCTCCTGAAGAACAAATACATAAATATTTTTTTTTAAATTCGTTTAATTGACACGGCTCATAGCGGTAGCTTAACGGAGCCGTGGATCTTTTATATGTTTACAAATGTAAAAATAAAAATATAAACAAATAATATTATAATATTGGATCTCGTGCGCGCAACTTTTTATTGCGAGCAGAGACCTTCTTTCGTGGGGTTTGCTGGCAATCTGCATCTGGGGGGTCATTTAATTCTTTTTTGGTTTTCACGTCCAGGTCGAAGCCGGCTTGGTGTCCGCGATCAGATGTTTTTCCCTGTTGCTTGCATTTAATGTTGACCAGCGTAAATCCGTCACTGTTATTGTTATCCTTGCCAATGCTGCTTACAGTTGCTTTTGGGGTGCTGGATGATTCTTTTGCGGTTGTCATAATGGTCTGAACAGCTGCCACAAATTTAGCCACCGTTTGTGGTTTGGGCATTGGTATTGAAAACTCTGTTTTAGGTTGGTTTGCCGTAGATGAGTTGGCAATCAATTGAGATGCATTTTCCTCTGCATCTTCCGCGTAAGGTTGTCCATGATGAGCTGTCTGATTACAATACTTGTACGTAGGAGTTTGCCCCTCATGGGTGCATAGCGTAGTTTGCATAATTGTAATTCCGTGAGTATTGAGTTTTATTGCCAAGTAGGAGGGTATAGGCCTTTCAACCCGCATCCTCACTACAAAAACGCCGTTAGGAGTACCCGGGAAGAAGTTTCTGCAAGTATCAGGTGTAACGGATTCTACTTCTCCGTATTGCGACATGCATTTTGCAATTAGCTCAGGAGGGGTACGAGGTGATAGGTTATATAACCTTACATCTATATAATCATTCTCAATATATACGGGAATCTTAATTCCAACGTTGTCACTTTCAACCACGTGTTTTAAGTTGTTCTTCAACACGAAACGCTCGGCTTGTGCTAACGTGTTGAATGATATTAACACTGCACAACGAAGATGATGATACTGCAGGTACAACACTTCCGTAAGTCTAAGTTGCATTTTACCTTCAGAAGGTATTCCACTTCACTAAAACTCGGTCGTTTTAAACAAAATTTAAAGTCAACGACCGCAGCGTTGGGTCGGAGTAGAGCTTTTTCGTCAACTTTACTCATGATGACAAGAATAATCCGATGTTTCCTTTGTTCTCGAGACAATGCACACTAGATCGAGAGGCCTGTTGTTCACTTGGCTCGATTGTACGTCTGACTGCGGCAGAAGTAGAAAGTAGACTGAAATACATAAATATTCTAAATTATCGCAGTATTGGCACACATGGGTTACATACACACCACAGACAAACAGATATAAACTAGGAAGAAAATTCCTACCAAAAATATCGATTCGTCCATTTTCCTAGAATGCTTGCTCCAGCATTTACACACAGTCCCAGGAACTTATTTCAGGAGTCAGGAATCAGTAGCGACTGGTTCAAATGGCACGTTCCCCATGTTGATCGGAAATTTGTGCCTTTCCATAATTTATCTTTTCATCATTTCACTAATGGGAAGGATTGGGGAAGTGGTCAGGTTAGGGATAAGGAAAATAACGACACAAAGAACACAGACAATACGAATGTATTTTTCACTTCCATGGAAATAAAGACACTTCTCGATGATTGGATATATCAACACTCTTTTTCACTAGAAATTTCAGAAAACGGTCGTCGATACTGCAAAAATACTGCTTTTTTTTCTTTATAAGCGACTTGGTTCTCAGAACATCCCAGAAAACTGCTAATGAACCAGAATTATGGAAATCTAGCCTCATCAAATATCAGTACTTGGGATTCCACTCAATGTAAGGGAATACTATATGGTTCGAAAATAAAACGAAAGTCCCCTGCCTTCCCATTTATCTCCTCAATTTTCTGTTTCAACCATCTCGTTATCCAAAGAGAACAAAACAATACCATACCTTAAGCCAAACCCACTGAATCTGGGGATGAATGAGATAGGAAGAATTGAAAAGAGACACCCGACACACCTTTCAACAGATCAAGCACAATCGAATAGTGGCCTTTCTCCAACCTTACTTGCACTCGATAAGCATTGTGGCACGAAGACTATATACAATGACCCGAAGCATTTGTGCTGCAATTGAGCTTCTATTATTTGATCTTGATAAAAAAAATTAAGCAATTAGAAGAAACACGCTTCTCGCAACCACTTCATATCGTGGGAAGTGACTCAATTTTCGATTCCCCAAAAATGCGAAAAAGGTCTACTCGCATCAACGGTTTAATAAAAAGAGTGGTAGTTTACAATCTAGCAAATTAAATCCCATTTTTTCTACCACTTATTCAAAATTGAATTATCACACAGTAGAACCGCAATCTAGACGTCTAGACTACATCCAGACAATTAAATGATCAAAGATGGTGTACTTATGATCAGATAATGACGGTTCGAGCTCATTGGGTACGACCCAGCTTGCAAACTCATGCATAATACCGTCAGAACAGAGAACTACATCTAACACTTCTTCTCTACCAGATCGTGCAAATGTTGAGTGACTTCCGACATTAAGTATATGCAAATTTGTGCTGCCTTAATAGTCCATCAATTCGGTGTTTCTCAAATTGGTATCTGAGCTACCTCAAATTATGTGGAGGGTATTTGCATCACCGCTGATTATAATAACCAATGAAAATAAGCACTTGTTTGTTTGAATCCGATGAAAATTGTGAAAGTTAATCATTTTTTTGTAAAATGGGAATTTTTGAGTTTCTCTGGATCAACCGTGAACCGTATCAATCCCAATTTTTTGGAGGGTTTGCTTCATAAAATATGAGGGATTCTCTGTTAAAACTATGTTAAACAAATAAACTAATGAATTTTGAGAGAATATGATTCAAGGTGAAATATTCGGCCTCATTTATCCAAATAATTCAAGATTTCTGATAACAATATTTTCGGGCTTCGTAAAGTGATAAGTCATCAAAAAATTGGTACTAAATAATAAGCCCTATATTAACATGTATCACACACATTCGTAAATGTACAAAATTCGTTGTAAACAGCAAGCTCCACAACGCCCTTATATACATTTCGGAAATTTATGATAGCGCAAAATGTTAAATGCTCTCACTAGTTTCACGAATGACTGATCTCCCTCTCTTGTAACGTTTTGTTCGACTAGCTAGTCAAGATGTTCGTAATTTAAAATAATATTGGATTCACATACGCTTCTACGACGTACCGATTTTACAAAACTTCTATACATTGTATAAGTGTAGTTACAAAATATTTTAAGTTCTTCAAATTATTCTGAACTTCAGACTTTGGGGTTTTAAAATTATAATAAATCTTGTGCGAACTGCTAGATGTTCTATTTTCTAGGAAAATAAATGCTTAGTTTTACAAATTATTAGCTTTATGATACTTGACAAAGTCGAATATTACTCCAACTCAAAATTTCTCAAAATTCTTCATTTTATTCGTTTAACAGAGCTCTAACAGAAAATCCTTCATATTTTATGAAACGAACCCTAGAGAAAATTTGGGTTGGGACGGTACAATAAATTAATCCAGAGAAACTCAAAAATTCCCAGCTTACAAAAAAATAAATAATTTTCATCATATTCAAACAAACAAGCGCTTATTTTCATTGGTTAATAGCAAGTTTTAAGTTTTCCTAAAAATATTTTTTTTGAATTTTATCGTGGTTAAAATTTTGACCAAACGCTCATTTTTCTTTAAATGACGAGGAAAAATAAGAACAAGTTCAACAAACTTGTAAATAACGTCTGAACCATTAGCCGTACTAATACAGAATGTTCTGACGACCAAAGGTATATTCGTTTACCTTTAATTTAACACAATAATATTTCATATAAATGCGTTATAACCGTAGATACTTGAATTTTACTAAACGCACATTTGATTTTAAAGAAGAAATTCATTTCTTCACTCTAACTCGAAAACTGTTCCACTGTAAATTTTTTGGACTTCCTTTTTGGATTCAGCACACGATTTTATATTTAAAATGACCACCAACTTACTGAGTTCAAAAGTGCTGTAAACTAGTGATTAGTTGAAACCCCTTTTCTGCCACAGTACAACCCTTTTGAAATCATCAGAAAGTGATGATTCATTATACGAAGAATATGCCGAACAGTAGACGTATTTCCTGTTTATGTTATCAAGAAGATACACGACGCATTTCAAACATTAACGTTTGCCTTTTACTCATCAAGACCATTTCGAAAATACTCATATTAATTGAATTATAGAGAATTTCGCTAAGCCGGAAGTCGCCATCTTGGATTTCAAAATGACGTCAAAGTTCAATTTCTGGCACCTGCACGTCAAGACCATTCAGAAAATATCCATATTGTTGAAGCACGAGCCATAAGGAGTCTTCCAGATCCGTCTTTTCCATCTTTCCGAAAGTTCAAAAGCATTCAAAAAAGTTTTGAATATTTTTAGCAAAATCCGTGTGAATTGTGAAATCCGTGCAATAAACTGACAACATTCTCCTAAATCTTTTGCTACGGGTTTTCCAAGCAATTTTTCCAATAAACACAGTTTTTTCCGCTGATTTTCGAATTAACGCGGTTTTTTCCTGGGTTTTACGTGGTTTTTTACGCAGTACGTAACCCCGCGTAAAAAACCTGGGTATATCTGATAAACAAACAATTTCAAAACAATTGCTTCTATGATTATTTGTTCCATGTAATCTGTACATACTATCCAACGCACAGAGGAGTAACTAAAACAAATTCCTGGCAAATAACCAAAATATATTTTTTTTTTCGATTTTTTATTCAGTTATATTTTTTTTACATACCTAAAAGCATATTGCATAATGTGGCAAAATATAATGTATGTCAAAAATTGCTAAAGAATTTTTGCATGGATGCAAAATGTTGATATTTTAAGGGGTTATTAATTATTTTTTATTATATATCCAGCAAAATCGATTTCTAGTGACGATGACTGTATTAAATCTGACAATATTATAACAAACGTAGTTGAACACAACTATTTGTATAAACTTAGCATAAAAATAAGTGAAAATAGTTGTGTTGCTTTGTATTGCACCAGTTTCAAAATAACCTTTTTTAAACATTTTATTCCAAATTTGAATGATGAAAAAGTTACTTTATATGGCAAGATCCGACAAAGTTGCTGAAACAACATTATAAAACAAGATTCCGGCTATCTAAAAAACATTAAATCTCTTCCGATCTTGTCCGATCCACAAGCTCTAAGCAATTTGAAAATATTGATATTTTTACTTATTTGAGGTACGCCGAAATGCTGTAGGGCCAAATACTATGTTTGGTAATATTATCTCTATAAATATGTGCACAAGCGTCCCTTTTCTTGTCCCTTTTCCATTGACCAACTCTTCAAGCAACTGGAAAAACAAATGTATTCACAAAGAATACTTCGAAAATACTAGTTTTTGAAAGTATATGGAAAATCGACCTCTGTACTGGTAGGTGGATAGTTGCCAAATTGTTCCAAAAACTAGTTATTGTCTATTTTTAGTTCATATTAAAGCATAATAACAGCAATAGCCGCAACATATAATTTTGGCTAGGATTCGACCCCAGTTACTCCTCTGTGCAACGTTTGGATTCTTTAAACAAGTCCAATACCGTTTATAATACAGTGGATTCCAATTTTAGATAAATTAAGTTGTTTTTTTGCGTTTCGAATTGTGTTAGTTATTTTCACCACTAACTGACATATTGATACCAGTGACCCACATCTTAAATTAGGCGTTTGAAGCATTCGCGCGGAGGATGGTAAATCTCTGCCACATCAACATCACTGCACATTTAAATCGTTTACGCAAGACGGTGCAAAACACGTGTCAAAAAGATTATTGACAAATAGCAAACCCGTTCATGGTTTGTAATTTGAATATTTATCCGATTCTTGTTTCTTGCTTAGTATGTTGGTTTAAACCATTCTTAAGTTCATTTCATCAAAAACGAATTAAATTAAGTTAATAAATTAATGCACCCTGAGAACTCAATGAAAAACCTTTGACAGGCCGACAAGCTCTTAAACACTATTCAAATGAAATCGGGCAATTCCGAAACCCCTAGCGACTCGCAATGGCTTAATCAAACAGAACACAGACCTCTCCTGAAAGGCTAAAACGTACCCAAGTCATGCAACCACCTGGAATGTTAGACCTCACAGAAGCAATTGAGCGTTGATAGCAGTCATCAGGCAGACACCCTTCCCAGTCAGACAAGCTACCAAATGATCGGCTTGAGAAACGCACAGGTGTATTGAAATTTCAGTAAAAAGGAGATGCTTCCCACTCGTCGTCTTGACGAGCTGACGAAAACAAAAAGTTAAACACACGAAACAAGTGACGCTTGTACACTGGGAACACCCAGATGTAACTATTTCGTCTCAAATTGTTGTATTCTTCTTTTTCGGAGGTCTTTTGTAAACTTTCCCGCGCTCACATTGCCTCCTGAAATATTCAATTAGCCCACGTTTCTACACCCGAAACTTAAATAATAGACTCCTCGCGAACTACCGCAACTAGCCAAGTGTCGGTAGCACCGCACCTTTTCTCACATGATTGACTTCTGGTTCGGTCCGGCGGGCGGGCGGATTGTGTGGCAACTGTGATGGCCAGTACTCACTCCTTAGGCCCTCTTCAATGCCATTCACCAATTGTCGGTTCGGCAGCGTTTTCTGAAGACACGTACGAAAACATTTGTTCAGCTTTTTGGACGAAAATTTTCTCACAATTATCATACCTTGACATATTCTGGCACGGTAGCCAGGAGGAACCTCAACGCCGAAAAAACCAGCAGCAACGAAATGCGAGAAAAGAAGCAGAAGAAGAGTCCAAAGCGCCTGAAAACGAAACAAACGAAAAGAAAATAAACGAACGTATCACTGGAATTGACAATTACACATTATGTATATTAATAAGTCATTGACGTCTCTGCTTCGGGCTTGTGGCCCGGTCTATACCCGACAAACTCGCTAACGACCGTGCCAGTCCTTTTTCTCACTTGAGAAGTGGGCCCGCAACTTTTGGCCCAGGCGAAACGCCGGGATATTACGCAAAACACGTGAATATAGACGCACTTTTCACTATTGTATTAAATTCGCATCAACCTAAAATCCGTCTAGAATCTCAATGGCTTCCCAGACAGAAGTAAAATGCAAATTAATATGAAATAAGACATTTTGAATGACCAACCGGAACTTGGATTTGGTTACTTTTTTGTATTTGAATGCATCGTTAACATTGAATTGAGAATGCTTTTTTACAACTCGGTCCAGGAACTTGTAAATCTGTTGAGATGTATTTATATATTAACATAAATTAAGTATTTTTATCTTGTACCAATCGCCTGTTTAAATTTCTGCTACATCGCAATACTGATTGGAAAACATCATTTCCGTTCAAGACCTAAAGCTCTGGAATACAAAAAAAATTCCAATCCCTTTCCTTCTTTTTAATCTGGTGGGAAATAATTACATTGAATTTGAACGCTTTCAGTTTTCATTTTCAGGTTTTCTATTGAACTTACGTAATATTCTAAAAAGTTTACGATCCTATAAAATCAATTAAATGTAATGTGCAAAAGTCTTATACATAATACAGTTTTCTTTAAGAATTTTTAATTTAATTTTTCGAAAGTTAAAAATGTTTTCTTAGATCGTTTGGGATGACTCGACGAAGTGAAATACAAAAATCGACACCAAAAATATTTTCGTGGAAAGGCTGTACGGAATCAATTTGCATCACTTTCAAATTGATGTAAATTTTTTCCATTGGGTATTTTCGATTGAAATTTTGGATGCAATTAGTTCAATGCGTATTGTTTTTAATGTGTAAGTTTCACTAGCATTTGTACGAACATTGCAAGAATGCTGTAGGAAGAACATCAGCGGCGTAAAAAAATTTTTTCACGCGTTCTTAGAAAATCCAGATCTTTTTCACTGTACCATTAGCTAGGAGTTGGGAATGGTCCACCAATCTACGGTAAGTCGGTTTTTGAAACGCTAAAATGAACGTTTGGCCCTATGAGGAAACAAGTGGCTAAAATGGATCTCCGTATAGTGAAAAGGATCGCAAGCGCGTACTCGAAGCTTTCAAGAGGAATCCCAAGAGTTCGGTGAGAGACGTGGCGAAAAAATTGCAATTAAGCAAAGCTTTTGGGAAAGATGCAAAAAAACGTGAAGGGACTACAAACGTACAAAGTCGAAAAGGCGCTAACTAGCGACGAACGGCAAAATACAGTTGGTAAATCACGTGCGCGAAATCTCCACACTCGGATGTTACCGAAACCGCATTGTCTCGTAATCAAAACACAGATTCACAGATTTGGGTTCTTTTTCTTCACTACTGATTCCTGATCTGAGAAGTGGAATTAGATGCTTTTCGTGGCATTTTTTCAAGTACACCTACCCATTGACTGTTCTACACATTGACATTCGTTCTACACGAGCAAATCGCCTATCAAATCATGTATTTCTTGATGAATGTAGATATCTTCTACTTTCTTCTTCGAGGTTAGACGCATACTCCCTATTCAAAAGCAAGTTTTCGAAATTATTCATGAAATTGACCAGAATAAATGTCTCCTACATTGGCGAGATACACAAGAAAAATATTTTGTTACTTTGGAGTGAAATCCAAAAATTTAAAAATATTGATGACTTTTTTGCACAGTAAATAGTACTGCCAACTTGCCCCGCGTGCAGCACCGCCAGCTTACCCCAACCGCATTAACTATTAAAAACTTTTTAAAAAATAACTTTTGTTTATGGATAGATGAAATATTTATACGGATACTGAAAGCTCTTTTCACGCGCTCTCGAAAAATAAAATCATTCGGAAAATAGATTGAAAATAACCCTAAATAACGCAAAGTATTTAAAATTTTGAAAATTTACTTGTTATGCTCGAAAACACAATATAACACAGAGCTTCCACCAAACAAATCGATTTGCAACAAAACCACATTGGATAACGGGATTCCCATAACTTGAGGTACACAAGAAGAGGCAGCGCTATATGTCTAATAGAAACAGAGAAAAATGGATTCCGCCAACTTACCCCAACTGCCAACTAGCCCCGGGCTCCCCCATGCTGAGTTTCTTTGGAAAGTGACAATCGATCCGAAATTGGAGGAGGAGGTGGAGGAGAATGCAATGAAAACTTGCCGCAATTAGAGAAGCAAGATGCTCTTCGAACTGAAGAAAGACCCAACGGTCAAAAACTTAGCGTTCAAGACACTCATCTAAAAGTCGCAAGGTATGAAATAACTGGATTAAGGCGAGAAACGGCAAAGGCCCGGAAATATGTGACCTAGGGAGACAATGCGGGAAGAAGAGACACATTGCAGGAAGCTGCACAAAGCAATCGAATACATGCTCTGCTTAAATGATGGTGGGTAGAACTACATGACGGGAGGATTCATATGCCCATCGTGCAAGAAAGCATTGGAGAGCCAGAATTAATGGAGGTGACCCAAGTCAACCTCAATCATTACGACACTGCACAGCAACTGTTGTGGCAATCGACAACAGAAACCAAGTGCGACATTGCAATCATTGCGGACTGGACAGCGGATAGAGGAGGAATGACCGCAATATACGTGCTGGGCAAATATCCCTACAGAAATACTTGGGCTGCGGAGAGGGGAAGCAGACGTACCAATATTAATACCTGCTAGGAACTCTAGTCAAGCTGGACGCTATTTTATGCAATATGGGTCCCAGCATCACTATTCAACGGTGGAAAATCCATCTTCGACGTTCGCTTTTGTAGTCTGTCCCAAACATGGTGAATGGTCATTAACATTTGACAAGGATTGTGATTGTGAAAGCACTTCGTGCAGCGAGCAACGCTTTTGACTTGAACGCGGGTGAATTGACGGAAACGCTACCGGGTGCACGAGACACCACTACACCAAGAAACCTGGAGCCGATTAACAAACGACGCCTGGAGTACTGGTGTAACGAGCAGCTCGGTACCCTTCACGCTAGTTGGCTCAAAGCCAGAAAACACGCTCAGAGAGCTATCACTAAAGCAAAAAAAGTGAAGCAAAGTAGTTTTTCCGCACCGCAAGGTCCATACTAAAAGGTGGGATAAAGTAAAGCAAATTGACTTGCTTTAAAGAGTTGTTTCAATGTTCTGGTGCCAACTTGTATGGCAACACATACCGAGCTGGACAACTCCGAAAAGATACAAGTCTCCAACAAGGAACTTATAGTAGTGGCGAAAGGTCACATGGTGAAGAAAGCGCGGAGACCATATGGAATCACTAACGTCGCCTGGAGAACGGCAATTCAGGCATTCCCGGATTTGTTTGGAAACGTGTCTGTTTCTAGACAAAAGTCACTTTTCTAGCAAATGGAAGATTCAAGTGCTACTGCCAAAACCATGCAAACCTGCCGAGAACCCGTCGTCGTATGTACTAATATTCCTACTAGAGACGCTCAGGAAACAGGCTGACAATATTTATGGAGAGCGATTACGGGTTGTCAAAAAACCAGTTCAGATTCTGGAGATGCAAGTATACAGCGCATGCTATCCAAACAGTGAGCAGAATAGCCAACACGGCGCTCAAACAGAAAAGAAGAAGAAATCTATATTGTACCGTGATAACGATAGACGTCAAGAACGCGTTCAATAGCGCGAGCTGGGAAACCATTGCTGAATCTCTGCACTAAATGAGAGTCTCTAGCTCCCTGTGTAGAACATTGAAGTTATTTCCAGAACCGAGTTCTAGTATACGAGACAATCGAGACAAAGTCGGTTAGAATTACGGAAGGAGTCCCACAAGGCTCCGTCCCTCACCCAACGCTCTAGAACAAGGTGTATAACGACGTGCTGACGCTTAAGCTGTCTAGACATGTAGAGATCGTTGGATTCAAGGACGGTAGCGTAAAAATGGTACTGAAAGAGACGCCCATAGAGGTGGAAATATTGTCGATTGAGGTAATTGACATCATTGGAAATTGAGCGCAAGGAGTGAAGTGCAGATAACCCACCGCCAAACGGAGAAGCTACTGATCAGCAACCACGCAGTGCAGCAGCGATCAGAAATCGCTGTCGGGGGACATAAAATAGTTCCAAAGCGGGCGCTGAAACAACCGGTTGTGAGGTTTGATGACAGAGGTTCAATATCCATCTTGACTATTCCCAGAACAAGCCGTACAGCTCCGGACCAAGAGTCATCTTCTGGTTCTGTTGGAGTTTTTGCACTGGTCACACAGTCGAATCAAAGAAAACTGAATAGTACGTGCAGGCTCATGGAAATGTGAGTAGGGAGCGCGTACTGAGATAGTCGTCGCTCAATTAGAGTGATGCCTATGGAATGATCCCAATAGGCATCACTCTAATTGAATGTTATGAGCGAATGTTATGAGCGGTAGGTCACCAGGGAGAATACGGAAAACACTGAGAACTGACTCAATAGCCAAATGGCAGTAAGATTGGGATTCAACGGAAAAAGGACAGACTCACAGACTCATGCTAGTTCTTCCGATCTGGGCAGATAAGGAAAATGAAGAAATAATCCTCTAGCTGGTGCCGTTCCTGTCTGGTCATGGATGTTTTAAACAGTACCCTAATCAATTCGGACACGCGGTATCACCCCTCCAGAGTGTGTAAATGTCAAGAAAACGACGGAGCTTTTGACTTTTGTCTGCCGTGCTTTCGTTCAGCGTAAAGTAAATCGCGGCTTAGAGGTGTCGAGACAAAGGCACATGGAATGCCGTCAGTAGAGCCATGACACCAATACTGTCGAAACTTCAGCGAATGTGGCGAAACGAATAGGAAGTTAGTTATCGAAGAATATGAACTAGTAAGTACCAAGTCGGTCAGAAAACCCTACGAGGGTGGTTGAAAGTCAAATTAGGCGTCATCTCCGGATCGGTTCATGTTTCGACAAGTTTCGACATTAACGACAGTCGGTAGTAATACGGATCGAACAGCAAATGAGAGAAAAACAAGAACGAGCAAGGATGAGAAAATGGGAATCCGGTGCTAGAAGAAAGTCCACAGCCGAGAAACTCTCAGTCGAAGTAGGGTAGATTCTCTGCTGCAGGCTATCCGAGTAGATGACTTAAAGTAACAAACTGAGGGCGGAAGTATATGGTTTCATTGAACGCAAATGAGCCAAGGTGATCAGGGAACGACGAGGTACAAGAGCAAAATCCCTCCCGACGGTAGTTCCGGAAAGAGAGCATTGAGAAACATGAGGTTTAATCGATAGGCCTACTGGAGAAAGAACAGAATGAATTCAACAACACCATGCGCAAGATCAGTAGTCTCTTTGTATTAATCCCCCTAAAATAAACCATATATGTGCTGTAGAGTGGCCCGACATACGACATTTTCCAGCATAGCACTCTTTGAGTTCTTTTTGTGGTCCCATATACCTGTGCAAAAATTAGGAGCGATCGGTTGCTCCCTGGGTTTGTGCAGCGCGTTCAAAGTTTGTATGGGATTTTTATATTAATAAACGTTAATAAAGATAGCTAGTTCACTCAATATGAAAAACCAGTAACAAGCTACGAGTTTTCAAAAAATAGTTAAAACAATTTTAAAACTTATGGTTCAATCCAAATGCAGAAATTTATTATTTCTTCTTCCAACACTGTCAGTACACCACCGACACCGATACATTAAACTTAAATAAATGAGAATATAATCATCGCAGAGACTTAATACCTTTGAATGAAACGTTCAGGATGAATTGATGAAGAACATAGACGTAGCCAGAAAATGAAAATAAGACGGGTGGCTTGTGTTCTCCCCAGTCCCCTTTTTAGATAGTTTAGCGTAACATAAGGAGTACATCTTCAACGTAGGTTTATATCGCCGAATTAAAATTAATCTTACATGTTTGAGTGCTACTATTTAAAGGCTCTGCTGTTATCTCATTTAAAATGGTACAACGGTTTATAAGTTATACATATTTTAAAAACTTATTTCTTAGCCTTCGGAGTCAGAATTTAAAAAATGCATATCCATAGATTCCTTGAAATCTCGCAATTGTTTCTACTGACTTTTTTTAGTTACTTTAAGCAAACATTTTTGATGAAATTGAGTTAGGTTAAGGCAAAACAGTGGTGATGTTAGAAAAACTGAAATATACTTAAGGTTACAACCAAAGACGATTTGCAGAACTAAGTTAGTTTTAGCCTCAAACAAAAGCAACACATAAGTTTTTAGGTGTAAATCCTAAATGTTATAAATGCTACTTCCCACAGCAACGATTGTAGTATGAATTATATTAGGGTCTTTCAAAATATTAAAAAAGTTCAGTCGTTTACATTTACAAGGACGTAATGATTTTTGTCAATCCAAAAAAGGAACTGGGGAATATACAAGCCCTCCCCCTCCTATTTGCATTTTCTAACTACGTCTATGTTATTCAGCAATTCATTCTGAATATTTCATTCAAGGGTACCAAGTCTCTGCGATGAATATATTCTTATTCATTTCAATTTTAAATGTCGGTGTCGGTGGTGCACTGGCAGTGTTGGAAAAAATATTTAATTTCTGCATTTGGATTGAACCATAAGTTTTAAAATCGTTATAAGTTACAACTATTTTTTGAAAACTCGTAGCTAGTTTCCGTCTTCGACAAAGTTGTTAACCAAGGATTGAATTATAGTTTTTTTTTTTATTTCGATCATAGAGGTTTTAACCTTAAGGTCATTCGCCTCTTCGGGTTAGGAAAATCTCTAATGAAAAATTTCTAACCCTATGTGCGGGGTTGGGACTCGAACCCTGGTGCGCTGCATACAAGGCAATCGAGCGTAGTTGATAAATCGACTGCCATGTACGCCACTCACCTGGGTTTGATTCCGAATCCGCACATAGGGTTAGAATTTTTTCTAAAAAGATTTTTCCAACCCGAAAAGGAGACAAATGACCCTAAAACCCCTTTGTAAAGAAAATCAATCCTTTTTAAAATCGTTTTTCCTTATTTTTCAAGACTTTCAATAGATCTAAATAGCCATAAGCAAAGCATAAGGATTTGTGCATTGGGCTGGAGTCCCAAAGGTTGCAGGTTCTAATCCTACCTCTGGGGGGATTGTTTACACATAATTGCTTTCATTTAGCTCACCATTTCGAACTTTTTTCTTGTTGGATACCATTAAAAAGTCAAATAAGGTATTGGCATTTACGTCAAAAAATATTCTGTTGCTACTTGTGATACAACGTCAGATTGAAATTTGCTTAGATTTTTTGATTTCGTTACATGTGTGTTTAATTTAATTTACGATGACTTAGAGAGAAATATCAAAGGAATTATTTCCTAGGATTTTCCTGCGTGTGCTAAACTATTTAGTTTCAACGGACAGTTACATATATGATTCACCTATGTCAACCAGTAGTTGCGTCACCATCGTGTTAATATCCATAAATTACCCACCCCTAATATTTGAAAAAAATCAAACTTAAATTTGCTGCAAAAGACCCGCTACTATCCGGTTACATTTTCACGCAATAGTAAAAAGAAATCTCAGAGTTTGCGTTAAATTTGCGCAGACACGTACTGCCACTGACCGCAAAGCTGGTCTTGAGACGGTATTATATTGAAGGCGCAACGGAAGAAATTGGTGCGTTTCTGATCGCTATCGCGGCCACCGCACCCAGTAGGCTCTCTATAGCCATTCCAGTCAGCCATCCATCCATCCAGCGCCGGTGATTGTTGCAATAAAAACATTATATTGAAAGTACGTGAGTTGGAATGAAGGCTCTCCCTGGCAGCGATTGGTTTCGCGCTCTATTGTGGCCAATAATAATGGGCCGTCTTCACACATCATACCAGTCTTCTACTTGGCACTCACCAACCCACACACACGCACACAAACGCGCGCGCACCCGGCATGTGGGTGCAAATTAGTGCGCCTAGCCTAGCCGCCGCGTAATAAACGTGCCTCCGATACACACCTGACTGCGTGAGCTCCAAGGAAGAAGGGAGCCCTTTCGAATGGATCGCGGGCAGAGCGCATCGAGTTTTATTACCTGCGGTCACAGCAGCCAGGTAATGTGGGTTTTATTGCCAGTTTATGAACCGAATACCAACTGCAGGATACGGTCCAAGCCGTACGGTTGTGCTCAGTTGAAGGTGGTTATTTGATGAAATGTAATAAAATATTGAACGATGTGTGTAAAGTAGCTTTAACTTACTATCGCTTGAAAAACGGCACATACCTATGAGCTGGACACTCTATGGTTAGTGCTCTTGTTAAGTATGCACATTTCATTAATTCGAGAACTAGATTGCTTTCTACTGCTTGATCAGTAGCTAAGATCAGGGCGATTTTATCACAGCAAATTGTCAGCATGAAGTAGTCTGAAAACAATTCAATTGAAGTTCAACTGAGAATGTCTCAAAATGAGGCAATCTTTAAAAACGAAAAAAGCAGTTTTTTCGCTACCCACAATCCTTATGAAAATCAATCATAGTACTCGGGGCATCAGTAATTCACTACCAATAGATTTTCATGAACATTTTGCAAACGGTGGGGAAAAAACTGCTTTTTACGTTTTCAAAGATGACTTTCTCAGTTGAACTTTAAAGTCTTTTCTGTAGTACCAAGTACGATAACTTAAATAGCCGGGCATCAAGTAAATCTAAATTTTAGCTAATTGAAACTTTCTACAACCTTTAAGAATAAAACAATTACAGCAAAACTCTTCCGGCTCAAATTTTGGTACAATCCTATAAAATTGTCCAAGCAAAGTTACGTTGATTTAATAGGTCTGCAAAAACAGAGTTGATGACGTATGTTCATCGCTTTAATGTGGCAACCGAAAAAAGAAACCAATCCATGTTCGGTATGCATCAGCCGCGAGGCACGTTACAAATATGAAAAGTAAGTTCAAATATGCACACATGACGCTATATGACAGCCCCTTGCCCTGAGCAGGAGTTATATATGAACCCGCCGCCGACTGACCAAAAAACCGTTTCTTGTTCAAGTCATGGATGACGACGACCGACGACGACGACGACGGCGCGGGTTCTTTACGGGCTTGAACCTGTTGCCTTTGTTTGGATTAGCCGGAATCGGATCCCCCGGTGAATAACAATGAGACGGGATTTCCACTTGAGGCACTTTTGACTTTTTGGCGTTTCGACCGCAGCAGAACTAAGCGGGCGTTCGTGGCTCGTTTGTTTTAGCAAAGGAAGTGTAATAACTTCTGCTTATTGTTCATATTTCCCATTGCTAAGCGGGGACGCAACGTTTGGAAAAGCATGCCTAGGTTGAACTATACTTGCCGGATTTGCACTGGCAATAAAAAATGTAAACCCGCGATCGAATTAGGAACCGTGGAACAAATATCGGCTGAATTTGATTGTCGTTACACGCACTAATCATTTTATACGATTTATTGGCCGATAAAAATTTCTATCATGGCAATCGGAATGAACTGCGTCAAAATTGCATCCGCTGATGCCGGCTGATTTGCTTCTGAATAGGATCCCCTCCCCGGGCAGGTGTGGCAGAATCAAATTACCGTTATGTAATTTTTATTAAAGTTTCCCCATTTGCTTCAAATAAACACTGTTTAACGCGTGCAAATACCCCTGAATGGGTGTCCCGTCGCGGAATATGCACGTTAGTTATGCATTTTTTCTTGCACATTTCAATGGGATACAATTCTAGCAATTAGGATCTATTTTCATGAAATGATTAGATCTAATTATGGTAATTGAAAAATTGTCTAGAATAATATTGAGCGAGTATGTGACAATTTTCACATCTATTTAGTTTTGTTGTCATGGATAAACTATCCGAGCGAACTTTTGACCTGATTAGGAGCAGATGTGCATGGTAAACTGATTTTTTATTCAGTCTGTTTATTTGAAAAGGCACGGTACCAATACAGCTTGAAGGTGGGGATTTTTACATTTCTCATTTTAATTTTTTTAGAAGTACCCCCCCCCCGTACTTATAATATAAATTTTTCAAAGCCTTTAAAAACTAAATAGTACTTTTTCTGCGATCTTTAAATAAATGACAAATTTTAGACTACCTTAACCCATGTCGGCCTGAGTGAAATAAAAAAAATCAAACTGGTGCCATTCATTCGTTTTTAACCCTTCGGCACTCGCGCCGTTGTATTTTGTGCAACACCTTCAGAAACTCGAAATCTTCTTTCAGCACCCGCGGCTGCTCATTCGGGGATCCATTCGCGCGAGTTCGGGAAGGTTAAAGGTATCGACTTATTTCTGACTTTTTTGGACTCATACGAATTTCCAGTTTTGATTTATTGATTGAAATTGCTAGAAATGTCTACATGGCCGGAGTTATTTTGGTGGGTCACTAGGTTAGATCGGGTAAAAATGACACCAGCTTCCTTTTACAACAACGTATACCTAATTAAACGTTATCAATTTGGTAACAATTAATGATATTGGTGCAGCCCTGATTATAGACATTATATACCATTGGACTTAGACCAAAAAAATGCATAAGTATTGTAGGCATAAGTAGGCAGTATTCGTATGGTTTTGTGCCTGGCCAGTACTAGGTTTCCCCCGGAGATATCCGGAACTATCCACAGAATTGCAGGTGTTTCCGAAATTACTGACAATGACTATTTCTGGGTTTGTCTTTGAAAATCATGAAGGTTGATACCTATATTGGCAGTATTTGTATGGTTTTGTATTGGTTTTGTAGGGTCCCCCCGGAGATATTCGGAACGGATGGCCAGTGGTCTCAAAATCACTTTTAAATGTCTTTTTAGGAGTCTGACTCAAAAAACAAATCAGTTTGATATGCATATGGCCACTATTGAAAAAAAAAAGTGATTGGCCACTTTCGAATCGGTTCCAGCAGGAACCCTCTCCAGGAACTCGCCTGGATATCAATATATTACTTGTTTGGATGTGAGCCTTTGTTTTTTCCTCTCTTGAGGATTCTTTATGAACGTGTCCACTGGAAAACAGACAGATAAAGAATGACCGGAACAGTGAGAATGAAGAAACGGTGAAAACTCACCTTTATTGAAAACACTGAGAAAAGATATGTCCTCAAGCCGGAATCGAACCTGCGATCTCCCAGTCTCTAGTTGGGCGCGTTAACCACTCCGCCATCGAGGAACTGTGATGATGTCATCACATATTCCCAACAGTTTTTGTGATCACCGCTGCAGCCTCCAATACCTCCTAATTGACCCATCGACCCCCAATGTCTCCTATAAGCAGATCGTCACCTCTCCCTCGCACCGATCGGGCCAAATCTCTCTCGTTATCTATTTTTAAGTGCAGTGGACTGCGCTCAAGGCTGGAGATATTTATTATCACTGTTTGCCCCATTTCCTATATAAAATTCCATCAACGGCTGGATTTGTCGTTAGCTTCTTCCGATAGGCTTTGAGGGCAGACCCTCCATAGCTCCTTCACTGCCAACTGTCTGGTGGCGACTGAGTCAGGAAATGGGGCCTACATTTCAATATACATGGGTTTCAATTATTAAAACTAGGAGGGGGGTAGTTTATTGAATATAAATACTATAAATACACTTTAGCTTATAAGTCATTCCACATCAAATTAACAATCAAAATTTTAATTTTTTCCAAAAAATTTTCTTGCATTCTTTAGCTAAAAGTAGTCGACACGTATTTTTTGTGTTGGCTGAATGTATATTTTTCAAGTTATTAGTTTTTGAGCTTTTGAAGTTTATAAAATCGAATATTTTTCAATCACTGATGACTCGGAAACGATTCGACATATGGAAAAAAAATATTAAACAAAATGTTCCGTTTTCAAATGAGCTTACCGGAAAAAATAACAAAAAAAATTGTTGTCGTATAACTTAAAAATATGCAATAATTAAAAACAAATTTTATTTTTATAAAGTTGTACCATTTTTTTACTTTTTTTTTTTAAATATTAAGAATCATGTTAAAAGATTCTGTAAAAATTTGGGAGTGGATATCAAAATACTTTGCGAGATATTACAGTTATAAACTTAAAACAAGGCAATTTTACACTAAACGCCCAAGGATAGGTCTGTTATAACTGAAATATCTCGTAAAATACCTTGAGTTACATTCTGAAATTATTACACATTGTGCTCGATATAATAATAAATTATTTGGAAAAGCTAAAATTAAATCCTCTACCTTAACAAAATTATTTGCTTCGAACATTTGCAGAATACATAAGTTACATAACAAAAACAGAAAAAAATTCCGGTGAGATCATGCAAAAACTCACCAGTTATAAAATTTATAAATTTTGTAAAATTTATAAAATTTATAAAATTTATAAAATTTATAAAATTTATAAAATTTATAAAATTTATAAAATTTATAAAATTTATAAAATTTATAAAATTTATAAAATTTATAAAATTTATAAAATTTATAAAATTTATAAAATTTATAAAATTTATAAAATTTATAAAATTTATAAAATTTATAAAATTTATAAAATTTATAAAATTTATAAAATTTATAAAATTTATAAAATTTATAAAATTTATAAAATTTATAAAATTTACTCATTTCTTCCCTTTTAGGGAGAAATATAGCAAAGTGCAAACACAGCAGTTGATAACAGATATTTCTCTTCTGTTGATTTCTGTGAACTGTGTTCGGTTAATAGCGTTTTTTTTTTTTGGAATTTCCACTCAAAGTGAATTTTGACAGTTGGCTTATACGCCTTAATCATAAGTTTATCGAGAATTTTACGGAAGCAAAAATTTTTTTTTGAGGTATGTTTCATAACGAATATTTTAAACTAAGCCACCTTTCAGTAGGACCTAAGTAACTTTGAAAGCCTCTCTTTGTTTATTTTCTCTTTCGATTATTACGACGTCATTGCAAAACTGTCCACTAATTTTTCAACACATATCGAAAGCCGACGATATGTTTAAGAGACTTTTTTTTTAAACAAATAAAAAGAATTATAATAAGAGTTAAAATGAAAATTGTGAAGCGACCCAGTAATGAACAAAAGAGAGACAAACAGAATCTCTCATTGTTACCTACGACCTAATGAACATTTTCCAAACGCAGCTATTCCGTGTGACTACCAAAATACTATCGAGAATTTACGCATAAACTATTGAATTTTTCATTGTATAGCAAAGTTACAATGTACCTAGTTACTATTTTATAATTTCTACCTTTTGGTTGTTCAAATACGACAACATACTGGGGTCAGATCGGGCTATGCTTGGTCACACCGCACAGTGGCTGGGGGCTGGCCAAAACCTCAAAAAAATATTTTTGAAATATTGATATTTCATATTTTTCCTAAATTCCTTTTCCTTCCTAAATTTTTTTTAAATTTTTCCTAAATTTGTAAAATAATCATGTATTGAATGATGCATATTCAAAATCTTATGATCATTGGATAAGAACACGATTTTTAACATGAGTTTAAACGTAGCAAAGTCCGGACTTTTTAATGATTTTCATTTCCGAAACCACCATTGCTCTGTTCACTTCAAATGCATGTTGCCCTTTTGATTTTGGTCCGATTTCAGCACAACTAGTTTCATTGTGTAGAGGAACGAAAGAACTTGGTTAGTAAATAAAATACAATAGGTAAATTTGCTTGGAACTATGACCTTTTAGTTTAAATATGTTTGAGGTGGTCAGACCAAAAATACTTATTTCACTAATGTATTCTGTACAAATTTCGGAATCATTTCGGAACGGTCACATAGTATACATTCTATGGGAAATAACCTCTACTTTTCGAATATCATGGTCTCGTTCTGCGCCTAGGTGCGCAAAAAGGTTTAAGGAGATTTGTAAGCTTTGTTGCTGGTATGGAGGCGCATGGTGTTTTGTGTAAAAAGTTAGACAATTTACAGTAAACCAACACGTTATACAATGGTTTCAATGTAGTGTTCTTCATTTTTTATGATATTGCTGACATTGGTGAACAGTAACGGAAAATCTATCATGAAAACGGTATCATATTTATAAGAAAGGTTCAATGACACTGTATGGAAAAATGCAATGAATATTTTACGACTTTTGACATCAAAAATGAGCTCAGCACCTCAAAATTAGCTTAAATTGTGATTTTCAGCCAAATTAGGTAACATTTGAGGTTTTGTCCGACTTTTGTTTGAAGACCCGCCACTGTGCACCGTTCCGTCATTCATCCTCGTCATAATCGAAGTGGGCTGTAAAGGGGTGGGCACTAACGCTGCTAACGATGGACACTGACACGGACATGCTGATGTACGAATGACGCCTGCAACAACAGAGGCTAAAAACAAAACAAAAAATACGTTAAATGAAAAAAACGCTACAAAAGAAGGTCAACAAACCTAACCTCAAACGAAATAATAATGGAAAGGTGAGTGAAAAATATGAACGCCACTTGGCTTTTGTGCACTCATACTAGTGCAGAATAATGCGCATGAAGAATTCTCGTAATGGCCCTCGAGTATCACACATTACACACGACGACCGGCGGATGTCTGCTCGACGGTCTAGCCGGGGAGTGTGAGAGCAAGATACTAGCGTTCCCCCCATCAGTTGCTCGATGCAGTGGTAGGTACCGGTAAGTAAGTGCGGTAGCCGCCGTTGGTCGAACAAAAGCCCCCCTTTTGCGCTGATCATCCGTCCATGATTCACGCTATTTTGCCATCGACGACTGTGATTCGACGGAATTGCAACGCATCGGTGACATGCCAGAAACCGGCCGGGCTCGGACCAATATGGCAGACAATGCACCGTGTCTGATTGTCCCTCTTTGTCTCATTGACCACGTTCCTTTGCGAAACCATTGCAGGGCTAGCGGAACGCTTCGTCAACGCTCGACGAGACTTCCTGTGGCCCTGTTCGGAAGGAAGTTAGTTTGGCACATTTGGAATGTTTGGGGGTATACAGGTTATATTGCTTTTACTGGTATGGATACTTATTGTGAGTTGAAATTTCAGCTCATTTATTGTTTTACCAACTAAACTTTTGGAAGAAAATATTGATTTTTTTTAGCTTTAATTTTTGGACAATACTCGTTTGTTCCAAAATTCAGAAAAATTTTATTTAAGCCACTTCAAATTGGCGTTGAAATTTCCTCTATACCGAGTTACATGATTTTTTATTTAATTTATTAACAGGCGATAAAATTGTGCAAAAACGTCTTGAAAATATTTTAGGTAAATTAATATAGTTTTGCACAGTCCAAGGATGGATATTCAAAGTCGAGAAAAACGCACTCATTTTTCATTTTTAATATTAAGAACAAAAACTCACGATTGTTTGTTCATTATGACGCAATACGACACTTATTAAAGTTTGAAACTATTTCGATTTAAACTGAGGAAAGTGGGTTAACTCGAAACCTTTCTGGTAGTTCAAAGCCGTATATCAACCATTAGCATCACGATATGGAAGCCAAAGAAATAAGCTTTGCGAAGGTTTTAAATCATTTTTGGCATTTCTATAATCAAGATGCTCCAATAAATGCTCACATAATAAATAACATAAAGCATGCACAGATTATTATGTATTTGTTTTCGTGAGCTAGTTGGTCGATATTTCGAGATTGTCGATAAAACGAGCTGCTCTTGGTACTACTTTGCCGATAAGACGAGAAAGCTATTTAGGTCGTTGGAAATCACTTTGGTGGAATGCGTTTTCCCCAAGCCGTCGCACAGTGGCGGGTCTTCAAACAAAAGTCGGACTAAACCTCAAATGTTACCTAATTTGGCTGAAAATCACAATTTCAGCTAATTTTGAGGTGCTGAGCTCATTTTTAAAGTCAAAAGTCGTAAAATATTAAATGCATTTTTCCATACAGTGTCATTGAACCTTTCTTATAACTATGATCCCGTTTTCATGATAGATTTTCCGTTACTGTTCACCAATGTCAGCAATATCATAAAAAATGAAGAACACTACTTTAAATCCATTGTATAACGTGTTGGTTTACTGTAGATTGTCTAACTATTTTACACAAAACACCATGCGCCTCCATATCAGCAACAAAGCTTCAAAATCTCCTTAAAAATTTTGCGCACCTAGGCGCAGAACTAGACCATGATATTCGAAAAGTAGAGGTTATTTCGCATAGAATGTATACTATGTGACCGTTCCGAAATGATTCCGAAATTTGTACAGATTACATTAGTGAAAAAAGTATTTTTGATCTGACCACCTCAAACATATTTAAACTAAAAAGTTATAGTTCCCAGCAAATTTACCAAATGTATTTTATTCACTAACCAAGTTCTTTCGTTCCCCTACACAATGAAACTAGTTGTGCTAAAATCGGACCAAAATCAAAAGAACAACATGCATTTGAAGTGAACAGAGCAACAGTGGTTTCGGATATGAAAATCATGAAAAAATCCGGACTTTGCTACGTTTAAACTGATGTTAAAAATCGTGTTCTTATCCAATGATCATAAAATTTTGAATATACATCATTCAATACATGAGAAATTTGGTAAAAATATAAAATATTAATATTTCAAAAATAAATTTTTGAGGTTTTGGCCAGCCTTCAGCCACTGTGCGTCGTGTAGGGGCAACCGAGGAAAGTTTAAATATAAGAGAGTTCAAACAAAGCCCATCGCTAGAGAAACCATGCCCTTAGATATCTATCCAAAATACTTTTATTTTACATCATCCGCATATCTTTAAAAAAAAGCATTGTTGCAAAGTTCCTAACGGCATGGTTTTGCTAGCAATAGTCTTTGTTTGAACTCTCCTCTGTTTCAACTCTCCTCGGTTTCCCCTACTCTGTGCCGCTGAAGCGGTGTTTATTGTTTTTCGCGGCGTATTTGTAAATTATTGCCAAAATATAATCAAATGCACAATTTGGCGATTTTCAACATTCAATTACTTTTGTATACCTCAAAAACAAGACGGAAAATTTATCTCGACAGAAATGGGATCAAAATGGTTTAAATTGCAAATTTTGAAAAATTCTCACAATAAAACTTTTATGAATTTGGCTTGCGCTTCTGGCCAAAATGACGGCATCAGCTTAGAGTTTCAAAAAAATAAATAAGACGGATTTTGAAAAATTGGCCGTTATGCGACTTTGAATATCCACCCTTCAGTTGTAGAAGTTGGTTTACACCATGTTAGAAATATATTTTTGGGGTGTATTTTTAACACCTAATTAACGATTTATTTATTATGTCCTTCGCACCTAGAAAATATTAAAATCAGCAAAACAAATTTTGGTTTATGTAAAAAACGTTACAAGTGTAAGCGCATTTTTTTTTGCGCGGAATTATTTGTTTCCTTTAACTTGTTCTCGAATAGATTTGTTGTATAAAACACAGTAATCGAAGAATTTATTTTTTGGAAGCAAAGCATGAAAAATTTTCTGCGACCTTTTGAAAAATTACTTAAAATTTCAGCAATCGGATTGGTATTTTAGAAGCCGTATGTATTTAAAATGCATGGAACGTTGAGATTTTATTTTTCCTCTAAAATTTTTTTTGACGACTTAGCTGATTTTGCACCTTTTGCAGTACCCTTGTTGTGCTTTCTTCGCACATCTATCTTTTGCTTACGAGTTTTCCTGCAGCTGTCTCGAAATCATACGTGATCCATGATATGGCTTGACTTTTGAGCCACTTAGTTCTCGACTCTTTTCTTGCTTTTCGTCTCCATCTATTACGTCGACATTTAATTTTCGCTTCAGTGAGCCATATTTACCTGTTGATTCCATGAGCCATTTATCTCCTGTCTGTTTCCGTGAGTGATTCAGCTCCCAGCCTTATCATTATCTACTCGGATAGTTCTCAGCGGTAAACTCACCTTACTCCGATTGAAAGTTACACCACAGACTACCAGACATAACACTCGAAAATAATGCTTCGCCCGCTTTAACGATCATTTTAAATATATTTGTAGTTGGGACTGTGGCCACATTTGAAATTATGGCGCCACTGAGATATGAACAAGTATATGGGAATAGACCACTAGTGAAAAATTGTTCCCAAACCTGAGGGGTAACCCATCAGCAAACGGCGGAAGAATTTCTTCCGACACTGATAATCGCTACCTTGAGCCATTTAAGTCCCAATTTTATCGATATCTACTCGGGTATTATCCGGTGGTGAATCTACCCTACACCGACTGAGAGTTCTCCGGCAGCTGCACTTTTCTCGTTACCGACGTCTGTTTTGTGAATCCATTAGCCCCCACCAATTAGAAACAACCCGACTGTGAATTCCTCGGCGATTTATCCCTATACAAAAGTTTGTTTTCGTGAGCCATTCAGCTCCCCGCTTCGTACCAATCTATTAAATGTAGTTCCTGGCGGTGAACCTTTCTTCTTCTTGCCTACTCAGTAGATACCGAGGTCTGTACATCGAAACCGGATAGAGCGTAGCTTCCGGTTCACTGGCGCCCCCACCAATAAGTCCCCGGCGGTGGATCTAGCCTACTCACGAGCTACACGATAGGGTGTCGAGGTCATTCGGAAAATTCCTGTGGAGCTTGGCGTCCAATTCGCTAATGCCCCGATAACCCGAACCCGCTGCTACCTCGCGTACTATTCAACTGGTCCCCGGGGGCTGAACTAATCTTCTCCGGAGAGTTCCCCTGCAGTGGATTTTTCCCCGAACCCGATTTGTGGTTTAAAAGCAGATTTCTAGTTGACGGCGTTGCTTTGTTGGCCTCGGACTCGTTAATGTTGACAGCATCCCAGATATGCTCATCGTGTCACATCTTTTCGATGATAGTGTTGACTGTCACGCCGGACATACTGCTTTTGCACGTTCACACACTCCGAGCAGAGGGGGACGAAGTATGAGCAAACCGATGCAGGTACTTCCAGAAGGATCCGTGTCCGGACAAAAACTGCGTCAAATGGAAGTTCACCTTTATGCTCCCTATGCACCCATGCTGACACATTTGGGATGAGGCCGTGGGTCTACCTTCCTTTCTCCGCGTTGTCCCACTCTTGCTGCCACTTAGTCAACAAGTCCGCTCGAACCAGTCTTCTTCGTCTTCAGAATGATGCAGATAGGGATCATCCCGGCAATTATATGTTTGGAACATTGCAATACAATAATAAATAAAGAAAATAGTAAGCTGGGTTTTATTAAACGTTTCAGCTATAATTTTGAAGACCCTTGAACTGCCAATATAATCATAAGAGTCCCACATGGATTTTTGTCAAAATGAGATATTCGGTGGATTGTATTCTGTACCACCACTGAATCATAATGCACAAATAAGATTATCAGGTTTGTTTGGAAAATATAAAAAAAAATACCAAAGCATGGTTGTCCCATCCATAAGGCTCAATGAAAAATGTAAATCTTGAACACCGTTTTTCTTGGCTTGCTGTTTTCAATATGGAACTCTTATGCATATATGGGCAGTGCACAATAAAATAATTATACAATACATATGTCTGTAAGCAGTACGCATCGAATCAGTCCAGAAACAATTTCTTTTGCACGCACTTCGGAAACTAAACTGAATGACATTTCCTCTTCCATCGTATAAAGCACGTTGCATGCTCATTAATGCGTTTCGTTGCGTAAGCACGGTATACTTCGTAGATTGCAGACTGGTGACTCTCATTTCCAGCCAGACTACTTTAGGAGCATTGTTTGGGAATAACAATTGATCCAGTCCAAGCGAGAGTTTCGCCTGAGAGCCACCATTGCGGGCCACGATCATCTTTACCGTAACTTGGGATGAGAAAGGAAGTGTTGATGTGGTACTTACTTAACGGAAGGCCCCGACTCAGTGACACTCCCATAAGTACCACGGATTGGGTAGTGGGTGGGTTGTTAGTCAGGATTCGCTTCAAGCAAGCGATGCGACTGAGACTATATTTTCGTGCATGTTTGAATAGTTTATTGACTGTAGGATACGTAAATCTTCTACTCTTGTTTAAACTCTGGCTAATCGTTTATTGAGATTGTTTCATCAAAAACAACTTGAGCTCCGGACAGCCGGCTGTCGGGAGAGTTGTCGACAATGTAAAATGGACCGTAAACAATGAGTTTAAAAGTGGCATGGTGGAACATTCAAAAATTATGTCACGCAAAGATTACCCAATACTAACTAACTCTCTGTCATATTACCACGTTATTTTTCCCCTTGGTCTAATACGAATCAAATTATTTTAGTTTTTCCTTCATTTTGTAGTAGCACTTTTATGCCGCTACTAGCAAAAGTGTTCATGTTCTATGGAATATACTATATACATGGCGCAATCGGGCGTAAAACGGCCGATTGCGTCAAAGCACATGACGGGCTTCCCTTCCATTTATGTCACAATTATTCATATCTCTTCCTCCTAATAGCGTGGCAGAATTTATAAATGGTCCGTATTGGTATAATCACAAGCATATAGAGATCCTGTAACTTGAAATTTTCCACCTCGTTCGAGTTAAACGTTCCGATATTACAATGAAGACGCGAAACAGAAAAAATACAAATACTGCGTTCCTAAACGATATTAACATCATGCACGAATCAAATACCCCCCGTTTCCAAATAGTACGTACTTATTCTTAGCTCAGTATAATTGACTGATGAGTTAATGGACTAAAAGTAAAGCATTAAATATGACCATAAAACATTTGTTCCTGGTGCTGAAATGATTGCCGTAAATTGGTAATTGGATTTGAATTGATCTTTCGAATTGTCAATTCTCCACCCTCATACATAATTCAAAAGTCATTCACTCAGACAAGACCATACGTATTTCCCACCCGCATTAAAGACCCAGTGGATTCGTTTCCTAGTTGGTCAAATAAACACTAAACAAACAAATAAATTAGTTTGTTCAGTCGAAAGAAATGTCAGCTCGATTGGCATCAACCGGCGGATACGTGTTCCCTTACAGTGCCATCAAATGAAAGTACATTTAAAATTACATGCGACAAAATATGTGCATTTGTATTTGTATTTGTATTTACCATGCTTTATTTTATAAACGACATTATTTCTCAACGTGTGCAATCCGCATCATTACTTTCGCAAATACAATTTTATATACTTAGCCGTCAACTAAGAACTCGTAATTTATTCCAAGAACAATCTTTTAGGACAAACTATGCTAAGAATACCCCCGTCAATAGAATGTGACGCATCATTATAATGGAAATTGTGCAATAATTGACTTTTCCATGTCTACAAAATAAATAACATTTGAACTTAACCGTAGAAATAATGTATAGTATATAAGTAAACATTGTAATACCATTCGATATAGTATACATATGCTTTAGGAAATAATAACTCCTCCGACGATATCGTTCTGTAAACGCTCGCGACACGAACATCCATTTAGCGAAGTGTGCTTGTCAACTTCGTCCGGTTCCCCTTTGAGTTCAGCGCAGCAATTAGGCCAAAGAGACTTTGAATGACTGTTAGTGACCTAGAACTACAAATCATAACAGTTGTGGACACATTTTGGAAAAATAATTACCTTTTGCCTTTCCTATGTGTCACATACCATTCGATTCAGTTCATCGAGATCGGAAAATGTCTGTGTTTTTTTGTAGAGAGCAGAAAAAACTTCCAAGAAAATGAAAAAAAATGTACAAAACCCTACCACTGCTCTTGCCCAGAACCCGATTCCTCTCCCGCACTACATTACAGCATTATTTCGGGGAGGGATTTTATGTGCCTAGCACCCGCTCTGTTTCAACTATTTAGCATTTAGTTTCTTCAGTAGGGTTGCAGCACTACTCCTCGACACACTACTAGTTCACCACCATTTCACACAGACCATGGCAGTCGGAGAGCTAGCTATGCGTCGAGACTTAGTGCTCTTCCCCTACAAAGAAAATCTGGGCGGCAAGTTCAGATTGACTAATTTACCGATCCCTTTGGGTCCCTTATGCCATTCACCACCACGACTCGG
This sequence comes from Topomyia yanbarensis, assembly GCF_030247195.1. NCBI lineage: Eukaryota > Metazoa > Arthropoda > Insecta > Diptera > Culicidae > Topomyia > Topomyia yanbarensis. Next base: position 261,788,115 of record NC_080672.1, read on the forward strand.
CTCGCTTGTGCCATTCAGCACCGCAACTCTCTTCTCTTACTATTCAGCACCACTTACTTATTGAGCTCCCGACTTGTTCGCGAAATACTCGCTCTAGTCCCCGACTATGGACCTACCCTATTGCGATGGACAATTCCCTGGCGAAAGAAGCTCTCGCGAAACCGAGCCAACCAACCTGGTGTCGAAGAGAGTTCGGCGATCCGGTAGAACAGGGTGTCCGGTTCGCTAGTGCCCCGACGCCCTGCGACTGGTAGTATCTCGTCGTGGTCTACTCAGTCTAGTTGGCGGGAGTGAATCTAACTTACGCTGACGGAGAGTTCCCCGGCGATGAAAGTTCTCCCGATTCCGACTCTTCTTTGGTTTTAGCACCACAACTTCTTGAGCCCTTTGGCTCCCTGTCCGGAGCCATTTAGCACCGCAACTCATTTAAGCCTTTGGATTACCTTCTCGTTCCATTTCGCTCTACTTCCCCGATGGACCATTCAGCTCCCGCCCTTACTTGTTCGCGAACTACTCGGTACAGTTCCCGACAATGGATCGAGCCTACTCCAATGAAGAATTTCCCGGCGAGGGAGGTTCTCCCGAAACCGAGCGGTAGATTTCTCCTGATACCGATGTTCGTTTCCGTTTCTATGCGCTATTTAGCTCTCCGCTTTGTCCCGATCTACTCGATCTAGTCCCCGGCGGTGGATCAAGCCTACTCAACGGGCCAGCCAGTAGGTACTAAGGTTCATCCATTTAATTCGGATTAAGGTTTAAGAAAAGCTTCAAAAGCCTGGCGTGTAGTGCATTGGCACTGTTTGGGACTCACGACTCCCGTTCGTGCCTAACCACTAAAACAATCCTGTTCTTTTTAAGCACTTCTTTCTCACGGAACTACGACAAGGTATTACTTCGTGGGGGGAGGTGATCGTTGTGCTTTCGTCGCACCTCTTTTAAGGCATTCGAATATCACGTGCTTCGGTGTCTTTTGTACATTCACGCATTTCGGACACAAGGGTGACGAAGCATTCCCAAATCGATGCAGGTAGTTCCGGAAGCATCCGTGCCGGAACAAAAACTGCGTCAAATGAAAGTTTACCTCCCCACACTTCCTATGCACCTATACGCGCTCGCGACGCGAACAGCCATCAGGAGAAACGTGTATGTCGACTTCGCACGGTTCAGCTTTAAGTTCAGTGCAGTAGCCTAGACCAGTACGCCATACCTCAATATTGGGGATGAGACACCCGCCAGGAGACGTCTCGTGCTGCATCTTGCTTGCCAATACGTTATTTGTCCCCACAACCTTCTCACATACATAGTCGGAATGGCAGTTGTAATTTGCCCGATCGGCGACTATCACACCCAGGTGTCTCAGCGAGATGAGATTGAGTGTCCGCCGACGCTGATCACGACACGCTGGATTTTTTTTTCGTTGCTGACCAGTACTATGCTAGAGTCTACTTCTCTGCATAACTCCGTGTAGCAGGTAGACTTGCTTGGCACTATCTCGGGTTTAATACAGCCTTGGCCGCCCGGAATATTACCTTACACACTTCTCTGACTGTCTCAGATCGTGCTCTTTTAAGGCATCTTCTGGCTTTTAGGTAGACAGCCCTGTTGATGCTGAGCCTTTCGTTCCACCAATACGCCGGTAGTTCCTCGGTTCCAATTTCCTCGGCATTGATACGTCACCCGCCTTCGCTACTGTTTCTGACAGCTCTGATGGTATTCGGAATTGGAGTCAGGCAGTCAACACGAAGTGCTTTCACAAAAGGTCCTTGTTGAAGTGCTTTATTTTTCACTTCCGCTCGCCAGCCCGCACTCTCCGCGTTACAGTACAATTCCGCCGACCAATGGTGAATTCGCTTGGTGGTCGCTATGTGTAACTCGCAAATTCATGTTATCCATCAGCGAAGGACTGCAGAATGTTATGTCGATGATGGATTCCCAACCGTCTCTACGGAATGTGCTAGTGGAACCTTCGTTGCACAGTCTTACATCCAGCTTCGTCGTGGCTTTTAACTAGGTGTAACCTCTTGCGTTAGTCAGCCTGTCACCGCAATCCACGGCTCAAGTATTAAAGCCTCCTCCTATAACAACCGACGTTCGTCTGACTAACGAATCGCTTAGTGCATCCAGCATCCGATTGTACTGCTACGTTCTGTTGTGTGTTGTGTGTAAGGGAGCCCGCGGCTATTCTGACCTACCTAAGCAAATCGCCCTTTTAGGTTGATAGATGTGAAAAAAATTACGGTCAAAGGTCCTTATTGTTAAGCTACCAGTACACTGTTTGTAATAACGTCAAATATTTGACATCTTTCGTGATATAAATTTGAACTGCTGTGTACTGGCTCTTCAAATATTTGATCAAACACAGTTTGCCAAATTTTTCATTCGTGTTTGTCAAAGCGATTATTTGTCTATTTGTCAAACAGTGTACTGACCAGTTTGTCAAAACTTCAAACAGCGTAACGCTGCAGTTTGTCAAACTTGTTGAAGGAGAAGTTTGTCAAACTTGTTGATGGAGAAGTTTGTCAAACTCGTTGATGGTGAAGTTTGACAAACCTGCTTTGCTCATTCAGGATAGCAAAATACGCCGTACGCGAAACTGATTCAGAATTTGTTGTCAAAACGAAAAAACGTTAAGGTTTAAAATTCGGCGCTATTTTGATATTGTTGGTATTTTTTAGAGTGGCAGAGCTTTTCCCCTGGCCAAATTCCGTGCGAAATCCCGTGACCCGTTTCCTAAACTTTAAACTTGGTGTAACAGAGAATATTGATTGGTGTTTGTTTTGATTTAATTATAATCTGCATATTGTGCTTCAATAACGATAATGTTTAGGAACCATTCATAAATGACGTAGCATTATATGGAAGAGGGGGAGTTTTATATTTTGTGATGATGTGTGACGGCAGGGTAGCTTTTTTAAAGGGGAATAGGGGTTGATCACAGTTGATAGAGAACAGTTGCGCAAAGAGTGAAGTCAAAAAAAATCTACCTATCGAGCACAATTGGAATCCGTCTCTGATTGCTGTGCAGCAATGCAGGATTCTAATTTTGCTCGATAGGTAGACTTTTTCTGGCTTCAAACTCTGCACAATATTTATACTAAACCCTTTGGGGTTGACCTGATGTCACGACAATCTTACCCGTTTCATCTAACATCGTTTTTTTTAATTTTTGCGTGGACAAGGGGGGGGGGGGGGGGCAAGGGTTACCGTCAAGCTACGAAATTACCAGGTGAGTATTTAGAGGTGTGTGGCGAAATGCTACGACGGGGAAGGGGGGTGTTAAAAATCACTCAAAAAATGACGTCATTGGATGGATGGTCTCTTAGAGGGGTACTGTCTTCAGTGAAGTTGCTCGAGAAATCAAAGACTACCAGATGGTGATAGATTACTTTGGGATACTCTCACTATGAGGCTCTAATGTGCGTACCACCTAAAAGTACATTATAGAATATGATACATCTCAAAAGTCTAAAACTTAGAAAGATCGTGTTTTCGGCAATGCTCTAAAGGAAGTCAAGGGCTACGCAATTATTGGCAAATCAAATTATAGTGAGCATGTACTATTTTTCAAATTTTATATCTCGAGATCATGATAAGTTAAAAGTGAGGTGTCTTCGGCAATATTCATCAGCGGGTCGAGTGTTGCCCGAAGGCGAATAGATAATTTCAGAATTCAGCTACTAGGCGGCGCTAGGGAGAATACTACTTCCAGTACATGTTAGGTGCTGTTTTGCCACGAAAGTTTCATAATTTAGGAAAATGATGTTTTCTGTAAAGTTTCTGAGGACGACAAGGGCTGTTTGATAATGTAATAATAGAATTAGATATCACCCAGTAGGCGGAGCTAGCCAGCAAACATCTTTTTATTTCAATATCTTCTAAAGACGGTAATTTAGAAGGGTGTTGTCTTCAGCAAAGTTGCTCGAGCTGTCAAGGACTGCCCGATGGTGACAGATTAGTTTGGGATACTCTCACTATGCGGCACTAAACCAATTAATTTTTATCTGCCAACAACTTACCCTTCAATATAAAACTCACTCCCATTGTTCGGGTAGAACAAAGGACACTATTTTGAGAGCAATAATTCAAAAAGCTTCAAACTGTAAATACAGGTTTGATTAGGAAAATTGTAGAAAATAAAGTATATAGGTTAACTTACAAAGTAGTGTACAATTTCAATAAACCATGTGGTTTCTTTGGTCTTCAGTAGTCTATTATTTCTTTTTCTTCTGTTAGAATGATGATTAAATTATAATTCAATAGTATCCTTATAAATTAAACCTACCGTTAGAGAGCTAAACAACAGCTAGGAATTAGTTTTAAATTCACTGTAATTTATAAATGATTTTTCGATACAGTTGCCTATGCAGTAGGCACTTCGCTGCTCTATCTTCTGCCAACATTTCGTTTTCGTCTGACAGGTCAAAGGACAGGTCACTGTCCACGCGATTTGTCAAGCAGTGTTGCCGTTTGTGTTGTTCCTGTAGCAACACCCATGAAGTTGAAAAATTTTCCATTTTGATTCATCGACGGACCCACATGTGCATTGAGAATGTCCAAAACTATTGATTTAGATCTGCCAACAACTTGCCGTTCAATATAAAACTCACTCTCATAAAGTTGAATTTTTTTCGGCGGACCCCCCTTTGCATTGAAAATGCCTAAAACTTTTGAATATCATGTACCATTAAAACTCACTCCCATGAAGTTGAAAAAAAATTTCTATTTTGATTCATCGACGGATCCCCATGTGCATTGAAAATGTCCTAAACTATTGATTTACAACTGTCTACAACTAGCCTTTCAATATAAAACTAACTACCCCTTGTGCATTATGAATGTCCAAAATTATTGATTTTCATCTGTCAAAAACTTGCCTTTCAATATAACACTCACTCCTAGGGGCAGATCACTTGTGATGCACTTTTAAAAATCAGCTAAATTAAATGCAATGCATCAAAATAGAAATTCGTAATGTATTTTGCGTTGCGTGCAATGCATTTTGCGTTGCGTTTAAGATGTCAAAACCCTACAAGAAATTAGCCCTGCATTCAACAAAACGTCGAACAAAGTGAATCAGCGTAAGACGTTTGTTAAACAAACTTTTCTGCGAGGGAGTGCAAAGTTGATGCAAAAATGGAAATGAAATGCTTTTTTTTCTAATTTGATGCAAATTTGTTATACATTTCTAAAGTGATCTGCCCCTAGACTCACTCCCATAAAGTTGAAAAAATCGTTTTTGCACATTGGCGAACCCCCATGTGCATTGAAAATGTCCAAAACTATTGATTTTCAACTGCCAACAACTTGCCTTGCAATATGAAATTCATTCCCAAAATGTTGAAAAAATTTCTGTTTTTGACACATTGCAATTCCCTGTGCATTAAAAATGTCCAAAACAATTGGTTTTCATCTGCCAAGAAATTGCCCTTCAAAATAAAACTTATTGCCATATTGTAGAAAAATTTCGATTATCAAAACCCATCATTCACATCACATCATTTCCCTAAATTATTAAACTTTCGTGGCAAAACATCACCTAACATTCACTGGAAGTTGTATTCTCCCTGGCGCCTAGTGGCTGAATTCTGAAATTATCTATTCACCTTCGGACAGCACTCGACCCGCTGATGAATATTGCCGAAGACACCACACTTCTAAATTATCGTGGTCTCGAGATATAAAATTTGAAAAATAGTACATGCTCACCAGCTGCACCTGGTGGATCTATTTCCGTTTGATTTGCCCGTAATCGCATAGCCGTTGATCTCCCCTAGAACTTTGCCGGAAACACCATCTTTCTATGTTACTAGACTTTTGAGATGTATCATATTCTATAATGTACTTTTAAGTGGCACGCTCACTAGTGCACCATAGTGAGAGCACAGAGAACAGACATCCATAATCGAACAAAAATACTTAAAAAACGTGTGTAAACATTTAAATTAATAAACGATAACTACTAGCGCCGCCACACCAACCTATCCCAACTATCCGTCAAATCCATTCCGGAACCGGTTCGAAATCCTGAATGGATTCAGTATGGAATCTTGCTCAAAGAAAACAACCGATTCCGACTCTATCGGTTGATGCATTTGAGCTGGAATTCATGCTGGAAGTCCGAACCGGTTCCGGACTAGTTTAACTGGGTAGAGGAATGACCGCTGTCAATTCAGTCGAACTCAGCCACAAAAACATGACGACAGTAGCGCACCTGGTTTGGATATCCCAACTACCTTCGAAACCGTTAGAGATTTTACACAAGTCGAATGCTGAAGATGGACGTCTGTTCTCTGTGGTGAGAGTATCCCAAACTAATCTATCACCATCTGGTAGTCTTTGATTTCTCGAACATCTTTACTGAAGATAGTACCCCTCTAAATATTCTCGTTATTGAGAGAAAGAATAATTTTGACATTAATTGAACATTTGGATTAGTATTAGCGCCACCTGATGGGACAATTCTGATTTATTATTTCCACTATCCAGAAACTCTTGACTTTCTGAACAAATCTTCCTGAGACACACCCTTTCAAAATAACCAGTGTTTCGAAATATTCCATGGTAAACTTATTTAACGCTAGTCACATTCACGACGAGACGTTCGATTTATTTACTCTTTTAAAGTAGCCCTGGCGGCACAGTTCTCAACTAATTGGATATCCAGTTCATCTAAATTGTAGGTCTAAATAAGCACAATAACTTTGCCAAAGAAAGTATGGCGCTAAATGTTAACGCAGACGAAATATTCAACCACAGCCCCAATTAGTCAAAATCCCATAAGCTATGTGATCAACATTACGCGAGTACCGCGCGGTAGAAATCCGCGTTGTAGGAGACCCGACTGCAAAACATTTTTTTCAATTGTGTGAACTTCTCCGGCTACAAGTTTTTTGCTTACGTTCTATCAAGCCACCATTTGCCGATTTTATTACATCCTTAATTCCCTTTTCACATAATACCAATGGACTGCAGGGAAAAAACTGAGAGCCGGCTCCGTATTTTCAGGATTACTGACACATAAAATCTTCCTGCATAATTTCTAATTTGACTTCGAACGAATTCTCCGACATTTTGTCACTGAAATCTGCTACAAGAAATCGATGATGACGTTAATGATTTCCGAGGTGTTAAATTACACTCTGCATCAATGAGCTTTTATTCTCAGGTGATACGATTATCTAAAGCGCCGATCAGCCTTGCTGGTTTTAAAAACGACAGCTAACAACATTGTTTACTAGTTACTAGTGACGAAACATTCGTCTCGATATATGATTGCTTGGATTTCAGTTTGCACACAAAGTTGTTTGCTGTCATTTTTCACCCTCGCAACCAGTTGCACGCTTACCTCGCTTGTCACCTAGCTACTGCCAAAGACGAATCACCATAGAACTCTAAACACCTTGCTCTGCATAATCACGAACAAAGGCAAGCGATGTAGTTGCTTTGACAATTCCAGTTTTTTATAAAAATAAAACAAATTTTCTGAAAAATCATTTGGCATCCCTGCGCTAATGCAAATATTTCATGTGTTTGCACTCTTGAAATTTCATGAAGTTCAAACAGCACAAATTTTTTTTTGCATGGCGATTTGTTTGTCGTATACGCCGGTTTGACTATATTTGACAAACAGTGTACTGATCCATCAAACTTGTTTTATTATGTTTGTCAAACAATATTAGGCGTAACGTCCGGTAACGCATCAATGCAAATATTTGATGAAAAAAATTTGTTAAACAGTTGATCTCGTGTACTGGCCTTGTCAAATTTGTTTGTCAAACACGTTTATTTGACCAAATTTTGCTTCATCAAATATTTCACGTTATGACAAACAGTGTACTGGTAGCTTTAGTTTGAAGTCTCCGCTATATATTGGTGCCGTGAAAGTTCATTTGCATCACTCTATGGCCGCGCTAGGCGACGATTTGCAAAACTCTACATTTTTCCATCCGTTTACAATGTAGAGGTAATTCAGACCGTCAATTGTTTTTATTTTTTTTAATAGAATTATGTTTACCTATGAAATATTTGTAAGAGAAACTCCTTAAGTAGCTAAAAAATATATAAATTGCGTTACAAAAACAATCTGTTTCGTCATAGCTATCGATTGGCGTATCATGTATTTTCTGTGTTGTGGCGTGTGCAATCGTGTGCGTAGCCGCAAGCCTCTGAACGGTGGTTGATTCAATAGGGGTCCGAATAGCCTCGTACGCTCATTTCGCATTTTTAGGTTAAAAATTTGACTTAAAAGGTCGTTAGTAAAAAAAATGGGAAAAAAGAATGTACCATGGTGGGAATCAATCGTCGCAGCTTTGGGTGAAAGCTGCCGACACCGTGCGAATCAGCAACACATGTAACCATATGACACTGATGCAGAAGCAGTCACAATAGTCGATCAAATAAAACACTCAGGCAGGTAATTGGTGAGCGACAAAAAACAAAAAACTAGTGTTCCACGCTTTTTTAAACTTTCTTCCTTAAAATTCTTGCTCTCCCTTGAGTACTATGGCTCTTAATATCAAAAAATATACTTCACCTTCCAGTTCCTTGCTAATTAAATGCCGTTACAACAGTTACAAAATTGACTCAAAAGGTTTTAACAAAAAATGGGAGAAAAAAACATTTTACATACATAGACTTTTGAGTGATTGAAAACTTTTTTAAAAATTTGCGCAGGTTTTGATTTTAATAGCAGATGGGTAAATACATTGCTCGCATGCCCGACGTACTCTTATACCAACCAGATCAAAGCATTAGAATCAGCGATTATACCTAAATAATTTCAAATAACTCTTTGGTAGTATTAAGCAATTTGTTCGTTCACTAGTGATTTGAAAAGTTATCAGCAACAACAACTTCACCACCCTCACCAACTAGTCGATGACCTGTAATATGCAAATTAGGGTTCGTCGCGGTGCGGATGTGGGCGGTAAATGGATTGTCCGCACCGCAACCGCAAAAAAATGATAAAACCGCACCGCTTACCGCAACCGCACTTTATTTACCGCACCGCACCGCGCGGTAATGCGGTAAATGCGGTAAAAACTTTGAATTTTGGAAAATTGTGTTGAAAAATTGTTTATTTGTATAACCATATATAATAAAATGTTATTCTTATTTACACGAAATTTAACTTTAAGAGACTCCTCAGAATATGATGTTAATGAAAAAAATCAACTTTTGCATTTTCTCTTAATAAAATTCCGTACATTTTAAGGCAAACATTATACATTCAAAATGTTCTACTGTAGTAAAAGGAAAATTTTTATTTTAGCAACCCTTCAGTTAATTGAAAAAATGTAATAAATGAAGTTGCATATTTTTTTCTTTAAATTTTCATATTTTCAATGTTTTTGACATATGAAAATGAAATGGACATTCTGCATTTACATAGTAGAAACCACCTTTCATTCTTAAAGGAGTTTCACAAAAAAAATTTAAAGTCGAAATACCAGCACTTCTATATAGTAGCGCATATATTCCAATACAGTGAAATAAAAACATATTGTATTTCATACATTAGATCTAATCAGGAGTCCGGTCTCAACCGGTACAGAATTATTGAACATTAGAAAAACTGCAAAAAATGTATGATTTGTAGCATATAGCCAAAATGTTAGAACTAGGGGGTTTTATGGACAAAATATCCCAAAACTCTAACTTCAGTATTTGTCAAGAAACGGATGTATTCTCACTTTAATGCTAAGATTGCTTCCTTTAAAAATGTATGAACTGTAATTTGCTAAAGGCTAGTGTGAAAGTTCTAGCATTCAATGTATTTTCCTCTAATATTTTCCCAAAAAGCGAATGGTAAAAACTTCAATTGAAGTGGACGGGAGTCAAACTATGTGGTCTTTGGCATCTGAGCTAACTTTCACACTTGTCACAATATGAAGGGGGGCTTTGAGAATTACAAAAAAAATCAATACCCTACACTATAAAAACACTAACTTCGACTAACTTTCCTTAAAAAAGCTACAAAATAGACTTAACTGAAAAATATTAGGACTTAATTTGGTACGCGAAAAAAAGTTATGTAGCATACTTTTTGAAAAAGAGTCCAATAAAATTGACTGCAGAAAAATTCACATTGAATTTACACAGCAATCAAAGAAGATAGAAATACGATATTGATGAACGAATGATAGAATAATCAGCCTAATTTGGACCCCTCCTTATTTTGGACGCTTTTCATACATTTGTCTGCTTTACTACCAATTACTCCGAATTCGTTTGGTTTGATGAAAATAATTATATTCTTTGGGTTGTGTTTAAGTCCCAGCATAATTAGTTCATCTCTAATTCCTTTAAATTAGTCAAAATTCACAGTTGAAAAATTCATTTCGAAAACGATTCATAATTCCACGATTTCCAACAGGAATCGGGAGAAGTGATGCACTTTTAAATTGGATTTAAGAGTACAAAAAAACTCGAACGTTCTGATAGAAGAGTTTTCCTAACAATACCATTGCTAAGCATTTGCTAAGGAAATAAATGTAGTTGCGTTTTTTCTCAAATGGTTAAAGTCCTAGTTTGAATCCACTTTTTAATGCAAACGTGAGACTTTATCAATTATTTTTTGCGGTGCGGTTTCGGTAAAACCGCGCGGTAAAAGCTATTTCCCGCACCGCATCTGCGGGAAAAAGTGTCTTACCGCACCGCAGATTTTGCGATGCGGGTGCGGTAAATACCGCGCGGTTGCGGTATTTACCGCAACCGCGACGAACCCTAATGCAAATTATGATGTCTTACTTGAACAATGGAATTCTTCGCCAGTCGCAAACACTGTTATAACCAACCCCTTTCAGTTATGTTAGCTTTCAATACAACAAAGACCATACAAATTGCTTACATTCAATTCGAGCCAATTGTGTTTAATGAAAACAAACAAACCTAGAATGAAACTGCACCAGTATTTATATATTCGCTTCAAAACGATCAGCTGTTGATTCAATTATCATGCATACCATTCCGTTTTCACGTTCAAGAAATTTTCACCCAGTTTTACATAATTTTCAAGATCAAGTTCATCATTATACAGTATTTATCGCATTCAATTATAGCAATTTATTCAGATTCCAGTCAGCCGCGCCGCTTTGCGCCGGCATCCATTTCGGCGTCGGTGATGGTGGCGGCGCTGCAATGCCTTGGTCATTAACTCATTTATGCCCCCGGCCCGCCTTAGGAAACCCCATCGCCGCCATCATCGGATCGCGGAGCCGATAGTGCTAGTAGGTACCTAGCATGCGCTGTTTTGTAAGACGTCTGGCAGGCAATCCGCGCGTACATTTTCATGAATGGAGCAAATTTTTAATGTAAACTTCTTATTCGAAATTAATTTTAAATATATGCAAAAATGCGTCGCCGCCACCACCACCGTTGCGCACCTACAGTGAATTGAAATGAACGTCGGTGTGCGGGTCTGGTCCGAATCAGCTTGTTGAGCTGTGTGTAGGTATGTAGATTTCGTATGCTCGCTCTGACTGACTTCGATGGAGACCCGCGAGAAGGTAACGGACTTTTGAATGAATTCACAACCGAGAACTGTTGTTCAGCGGCGACCGGACCTGGCTGCTCCCCTGCGGGTAAACCGGGCAACATATGATAATTTTAAATAGAAGATATTTTACATATGTTTGTTTTGGTAATGAACTCGGTTATGCCATTACTTCGAATTTTCATAAAAATAACACATTAATAATTAATACAAATATCGTAAAGCAATAAAAACGAAGCAGTGTTTTTGAACGTCCATTGCATGCACCACCATGGCGGAGTGTGGATTGCGGCGCTTTCCCCTTCTACAATTCAATTCCAAAGGAGAATATTTTCGATTGCAGAGGTGGTAAAAAGTGAGTAAATGAATAAGATTATCATAATATGGAAACACGTTCTTCAACTGACCCACTACCGAATGAAATAGAGCCATAAAATCTCCATTGATGATCGCAGCAAACTTCTCTTCCTTTTTTGCCTCAGCTTAGCAACTAGAGAGACGGTAGAAACTGCAGTCATTTTGGATTGACATGTCCAATTTGAATCTTTTAGTTGATGATCGCGGCATACAACGTCCACGAGGAAAGTACGGCGACCTTTTCCAAAACCGCTGTCCGGCCGCCTCTGTTGTCGGGTAATTTATGTTCCGCTGCATGCGGTAAATGCTGTAATGCGTAAGTTTATTAGGTATTCATTCTGGAAGTGAGTTTTTATGTGTTTTCACTTTTTTAATACACAAGCACTATTTATTCATTCTCAGTGCGGCTTCCAAGTTTTTCATTAATAAAACATTTAACTTTTGATTTTATTCGTATTTAATGAATTATTTATTTTTCGGTTGAACGGTGTTCGATTCAAATAAACCGCCTGGTTGGTACTAATCAGTGTCGGTTCTCGTCCGTTTACGGTAAACCAATGAATGAGGGTGTATGTGTTTGATTTATTGGCTTGTGGCTGGGCTGTTAAGTTGAATATGCTACCACCCGTCGATAAACCGCAAAATTTCGCACTGCATAATTAATTGAGAAATTTGATCTACATTTACTAACCGAAGCCATTATTTAGGAACGCTTGCTATTCATCCTAGATAAATGTGTTGATAATCAAACATTATTCAGGCTCTTTTAATTGCTACGAATTGTATCAAATATGTTTACTACTTATATTTATTTGCCGACCGCATAACCTGGATTGTGGTTTAATGTTAGACCACGTGAAAGGCAGATATGCCCATTTACGGCCACATTTCTATAGTTTCACACACATCGTTTTGAACATACTCTGATACACTTCCTCGTGCAATTACTTGTAACTACCGTACTCTATGTATTCTGATGACCAAGTCGGTCCGTCACATAGCATTTCAAGTTACAACTACTCCAATAAACATCGTATGATTTAAGAGCCTAACGACCTATTCAGGGTATTATCCAAACAATATGTGGAATCGTTGCACTTTATGGGGTTAAAGTTCGTGTATTTCTTTATTAGGGTATAGCCTCCATTACCCGATGTTTTGACTGAAAAGTTTAAACAAAACAGAAATCTCCTAAGAAACACGTAGTATGTAATGGTGACAAATTAATATTAAAATTTGATATCATAATTGAAGAAAAGAAACTTGAACAAAGATCAGAATAAGACTCCAATAATTTCTGAAAAGGAAATAATTGATTTCTACTTACTATAATTTAAATTGTTGACTTTGAGATTTCATCTAATTTTCAATTCTCTATATTTAAATAATTTTATAAATTTTCTTCATTCGTCTTCTTACTACATTCAATCGGCTAGAAATAAATAAGTGGGGATAGCTATCGGAAGTTTCGGGCCATAGTACTCAAGTGTAAGCAAGATTTAAAATACATGGAAATGGCAGGGTCAGTAATAACAGACTTATCGTATATCGTATGTACCATTTTTTTGTTTTTTGATGGTAGAAGCTGGGCTTAAGCAGAATTTCACCATGGTAACCGACGATTTGTTTTATTATTATCAGGCTTTAATAGCTTAACTTTTTCTTAAATTCGATTTTTTTTTAGTTTTATTAATTATATTTGCTTCTAAATTTTAACTAATTTTTTTATTAATTTAAGCTGTATCAATGTTTTCAATTTTCTTCGGTTTTAGGACATTTATTAAATATTCAATTTCATTTGCATTATTAATTTTATCTAGTTGATCAATTCATTAATTTTATTTAATGAAAATTTATACTTTTTATACTTTCATTTAATTCATTTTATCCTTTCTTTATTTTTAGATTATTCATTTTATTCGAGTTATTAAATTTTATTTATTTTATGGGGCCATTCAAATACGTGAATTGACAGAAACAAATCTATGCTATATTTTCTGGTTTCTGATGAGGCGAAGCCGAAACACAACTGAGTATGAAATAAGGATTTGTGCCCTCAAGTGCAAAGACTGGTTTTACCAACAAATTTTCACCCTGGTGAGAAATTTTGGTTTTTACCAAATTTTCCTCCTTAGGGTGAAATATAGCATAGTGCTTTCGCATAGGCCTGCTAAGCCAAGACAAGTTTCGGCTTCACTGTGTCTCATCGGCATAAACTGAACTTCTGCTCGAACGGGACATCACGTTTGATCAGTCGTTCGATTGAAACACAAAGTGTGTTTTAGTTTTAAGGGATTTGCGTCAAGCCGGCGCTAATCTATTCCGACAAAAAGTTAGTGTCGGTTTCTGATGAGGCGAAGCCGAAACGCAACTGAGTATGAGAAACAAATCATTTAACTTTATTTCGAAGAAATTCTCGCTCCTTACTATTAATGCCGTTTATCAGCTGGCGCACGCGTTAAGTCCCGGTATTGGCTTTCGGATTACACTAACTCAATCCAACCAATGTGACGCTGCTTTAATCGTCATTATCTCCATTACTTGTCTGTTGTACAAAACTGATAATAATTTGGTGGATTATTTTAGGATAAGCTCTACTTGAAGTAATGTCGCATGTCCTTACTACAATGACAACTGGCCAAAACGTAACTGGACCGTCGATTTTTATCTATACCAAAGGCTGGTTTTCTTGTGGAGTTTAGTGTGTACCTTAGCCGCGATCGGTCGACTGTTTTGGAGCTCCTCGCTAGTCGGTCCAAAATCGTAGTTTTTCGGTACGGATTATCCAATCAAAGGTTTTTTTTAAATACGAAGAACAACTCGGTGAAAAGTTTTTGTAAATCGGAAGTGGAGTTCAGTAATTTTTTTGGAGTTTTTCATCCCGACGTAAAGTGATTCAAAGCCACACAGCATTAGTGTCAAAAGTGCTCCCCCCGCAATACGGGCCGTCTATTCCCGATGCGGGGAAGAAAAAAGTGTTTTAAATACCGTAAATAATAATAGTGGAGATCAAAAACTCACAAAAAAGTGTTTTTTACCAGTGATAAATCTTTCCCAAAAAGTGAAAAATTTTCGGCGTCACTTGGTGGAAAAAGTGGCGATTCCAAATTATCAACGCGTTACCCGTAGCTATCGTCCAATAGGTGTCGCACCAATTTCTTAGTTCCACATTCAGAAACCTGCAGGTCAGTTTTTTTTTCTTCCGACATTTTCCAAACCATTTTTGGGTCAGGTGCGTGGCCAGTGGAGTCTTCTGTATCTGCTGCATGCATACTGTTGTTGATAAATTACGCTGTACTTGCAAACGTGAGAAAGAGAAAGGATTGCCCGGGCTGTTTGATGCGTGAGAAAGAAGCTGGAGATTTTGAGGATATCTGGAGAAGGTTTGGAATGGAATGAAAAATGGATAAGCAAGTATCAGTCACTCGCGTAAGTAGGAGATGAGGAAGGAAATAGAAAAACTGGTATATTTTTCTACAGACATTCTAATTTATATATACAAAAATCAAATAAATACACTAAATACGCGTCGATTTCTTACCTCATGTAAGGAATCGAAAGTCTTATTGTAATGTTATAATCCATTTGATACAAACATTACAGTAAGGCGGGCTGGTTGATGGAACGATGACCTCGGAACATGTCTGGCGCTGTACACGAAATGGGTCATCGGAAAGTCAATTGAGCTAACACCTACCTAAATCCTTGAACCAAGTTATTTGCATGGATATGTTTAATTATATGCAAACATCTTTTTTTCTGTAAATCACTACCAGCTAGTGGGAGTTGGGATGGTTAACACACACACACACACACACACACACAAAAGGCTGGTTTTCTTGTCACAGAAACAGATCCTTTGCTAAACCACATTTTTTTGTGAAAACAAACTTGAATCTGTCACAAAACTTTCCGCAAGCAGGAACCTCGATGAATTTGAGCTTCAAAATTTGCTTTCGCATATGATTCATTGTCGATCAGGATGCATTCATTGAGCTTCATCGGCAGCTGGTCATAAAACATGCGGGTTCGGATTTTGACCGCTGTTTGTTGTTTGGGATTTTGTTTGGGTCGTTTATTTTCTCGGTAACATAAGCAGTATTTTCGGAGATGAAATCGCCAACATAATAGCGGTTAGAAGTAAGTTTTTTCGTCAATCATTTCTAGAGATGTTGGAAACAGCCTTGATTTTCCGAATAGGTTGTTCGGAAAGTGCAGTTGATGATAATCGCTCATGAAGCATTCTGCATGCATAGAAAACGAAGCAAAATGATCTGGCGCAGCGTACGAACCCGAGTTAAAGCTACAGCTACAACTGAAGAAGCAAATCAATTGCTTAGGGACCATTCATAAATTACGTAACGCATTTAGGGGGGAGGGGGTACGACAAGTTGTGACATAGGGGGGAAGGGGTGTTAACTAGATTGTTACGTAACATGTTTTCTTCGAAGAAAATTTTCTTGGAATTTGTTACGTAACAGGGGAGGGGGGATGGAGAAATTTGTGACAATTTGTTACATAGGAGGAGGGGGAGTCAATTTTGGGCAATTTTTGCGTTACGTAATTTATGAATGGTCCCTTACTTCTATATCTTCTTAGTACACATAACTCTTCTAGAATGGCTCATGGTTTGCATCAATATTTAAATGTCATATTTCCATATCCGATAATCGTAGAGATTGCTGGTGTCCACTAAGAGGCTGATATTACTATTATCTTGCTTGGAACAAACCCAGCCTAGAGACCATGCGGCATCCGGTGCCAGAAGCCAACAATTCACTGGGTTCCTGCTCTCACGACGTAAGAAGCGACACAAGCAGGGCCCTTTCCTTTATTTCTTTCATCTTTTGGGCTTTACAATTTTGCGTAATAAAATAGTAATCAATTTCTTAGCATTCTTCTTACATATTTGTTATAAAACCTGCTTGCTTTTCTTTCTAGTAGTTTGAATAATAATAAACGATGCAGTCGTGAAATTGATTGTACATATGTCGTGATAGAGAAGATTTTCACTTATGTTAATGCTTATTTTGGGCCGCTCAAAATTATTTCATATTCTCATCGTATTTAAGAATAATATTTGCTAGACATTTTCTCGTTATTCGTCGTAATATTCCAAAAACGTATTTTTAGACTCCTAATGAGTCTGACTCCTGTAACATTTATGCAGTTCCCTGTAGTATATATGGACTCAAGTAATAACAAGTGTCAGACTAAAATTCCTTTTTTTCCAGCTGCGATCTACACACGGACCTGACCAGCGCCGGTATTGATCAATAAACAACGTTGGATTACTAGAAGAACATTGAATCTGAGCAAATTCAGCATCTACTGATCAATAACGGAGTCGCAACCCAGGTTATCTTTTTAGTAAAGCTCTATAATATGTGACACTTGCCACTTGACACTATATTTCGTTATTGTTATAACGACATTCAATTAGCAAACGGTTGAAAAGTCTGCAATATTTTAATATAAAGAGCCATAAGGAAGAGCAAGGAGATAAGAGGAGAATGTTTAGAATATCGCGGTTGGGGTCATGTGAGTAAGCTTAAAGTGTTTTTCACGACTTAATCCTTTGTATTCTACTGCAGGAGTCAGGATATTTCGTCATTTATTAAATGCAACCTGTTGGGACCGACAGCATGAAGTACTAAGTCACTTCACGCTTTTCCGGACATGCAACAGACTCAGGTGATTCGCATTAATAAGAGTAAAAAAATGTGAAGTGCACCCCCGCTCGCCCGATCAGAAAGAGATAACAAAATTATTACACACTGTGTTACTTTGTTATGATAACAAGTTGTGTTAGAACTCTGGTCTCGTTAGTTGGTAATATAACAGAAAACATAACAGAAATTCTTCTAGTGTATATCAAAAATATTACAACCTGTGATAGGCTTCTATCAGAATTATAACAAATTTTGTTAGGTTCTCCCACGGCCAATAAAGTTTTTATTACCTTTTGAATTTATTTATTTCGTCAATCAAATGTAGACTACATTATATAAATATTAATTGCTTATATACTATCCTGTAAACTATTTCTATGTACTATGATGCCGTAAAGAGTTGAAAAACTGTTTTAAACTTGTTCGGGGCATGGTAAGGTCAATACTTTCACAATGTTCGTTATACACAGCCATCATCTGGTTTAGTGGACCGAATTTAGCATAGTCTGTACGGTGATGACCTATCGCGAACAAATTTCTATTGCGTAATTGACGAGTAGGAGCATATAAATTTAATTTTGACAATATGTAAGATGAGTCAATACGCTGCATGACGATATCGTTTAGAAACGAGATCATAGCATAGTCCCGACGTTCTTTCAATGTTTGAATATCTATCAACATACAACGTGCTTCATAAGATGGAAGAGGGAATACTGTCCATCTTAACTTGCGTAGTGCATATAATATAAATTGTTTTTGGATTGACTCAATTCTCACTTCGTGTTTTTTTATGAATGGTGACCAAACAATACTACAATATTCTAAAATAGACCGAACATATGCTACGTAAAGAGTTTTAATTGTGTAAGGATCTTGAAAGTGATATCCGAAGCGTTTTATAAAATTAAGCATATTACTAGCTCTATGAACAATTGTGTGGTAATGTTCCACAAATTTTAATTTTTTATCTAAGATAACTCCTAAATCTCTTATTTTATCGCATTTCTGAACGGTTTGATTACCTAATGTAATTGACACGGAAGCCGTGATTTGTTTTCTGCTAAAAGTCATGAGATTACATTTTTTAACATTTAACTCCAGTAAACATTTACAACACCATGTATAAAAGATTTGTGTTTCATCGTGAAAAACATTATAGTCATTATTATTTCTAATTTCTAAAAATAGCTTCATATCATCCGCATATATGAGAATATTAATGTTTTTTTAAAATAAGAGAGATGTCGTTGACATATAAAATAAAAAGAAGAGGTCCTAAGTGTGAACCTTGCGGAACCCCCGAAGTAACTTTAATTATATCAGATTTCATCTCATAGAATTTTACTATTTGCTGACGATCTGTTAAATACGACTTAATCCAATTGAGGAGTCTCATCTCGATTCCCAATTTTTCAAGTTTGAATATTAACATGGGAATGTCCAGTTTATCGAAAGCTTTGCTGAAGTCAGTGTAAAGAGCTTCTATATGATTTCCTTTATCCATGGCATTTAACGAGTAATCAACAAATTCTAAAAGGTTTGTACTAGTTGAACGGCCTTTAAAAAACCCATGTTGTGAATTTGTTATTTTATGTTTGACTTGGTTGAAAATGGTTTTATTTATGATGGATTCGAATAGTTTGGGAAAGCAAGACAGAATGGCAATTCCACGATAATTGCGAATATCAGATTTTTTACCAGATTTATAAATAGGTATTAAAAAAGATTTTTTCCAATCTTTTGGGAAAATACCAGATTCTAGTGACTTATTGAACAGCCAGAATAAAGGTGACGTAAGCTCAGTTGCTAAATTCTTTATGAAAGCAGGTGGAATTCCATCAGGTCCTGAGCCTTTAGTGGCATCTAGATCATTGAGACCAGACAAGATATCTTGAACATTAATGTGACTGACACCAACATCCCTTGAATAATCAGGAAAATAAGAAAAATATTCAAAGTCACGATCATTGTCTGAATAGTTAGAATAAGTTTCTTGAAAAAATGTTGCGAAGAGATTACAAATATCTTTTGAAGTTTCACCCTCTTTCCCATCTAAAGACATTTTTGATGGAAAGTTGCATGAATTCAACTTAGTTTTGATGTAATTAAAAAAGTTTTTTGGGCATGACTTGATCTCATTTTCAGTTTTTGCATTATATACAGTTAGTGCCGAAGAAATAGCCAAAGTTAATTGGTCGCGAATGTTAAGGTATTTTTCCAAATTATCCTGATTATTGCGTTTTCTGTAAATTTTGTGAGCTTTTTGCTTCCGATTTTTCAAATTAATAATTTCCTTGTTGAACCAAACTGGATTTTTGGATGCATGATTTCGTCGTTTTTTCGTGAGTGGAACTTCCTCCTGTATTATTTGCCATAAAATATTATAAAAGATCTCCACTCCACATTCAACGTCCACTTGATTCTTTAAAAGGGACTGCCAATTAGCACTGCTTAATTTATATTTAATATTTTCATAATTTGCTTTTCTATAATCGAAAACGTCCTCGAAGTCACAATCAATGAAATTATGATTTTTGTGCACAAAAATAGAGAATTCTATTGCTGTGTGAAACGTTTCATTTTTCCATAAGGGAGAATGAGATTCATCAACACAGAAATCTTCATTAATGTTTGTTAATAGCAGATCTAAATAACGATTGTGTTGATTTTTTATATGGTTTATTTGATTGAGTCCTAGCAATGCAATTTTCTCAAACATATATTGTAATGTTTCGTTTTCACCAACGACAGGAAGTAGAATGCCCTCATTTTCAGAGTCAGGAATAAAATCTAAGTTGCGCTGATTAAAATCACCATAAATATGAACTTTAAATTCTGGAGGAAAATTAGAGATTATTTCTTCAGCTGCTTGAAAGAAAATCTCATATGTTGATTTGCAAGCTAGGTCCGGTGGAAAGTACACTGAGACAAAAATGTGGATTTCATCAGCGATATGTGCTTTAACCCATACATGTTCAAATTCTTTGAATTTTGGTGAGACAATAAGATCGGAATTAAATATAGACGAAACTGCGATGAGAACTCCTCCGCCTGACATTCTTTGGGTTAGTCGTAAATCACGATCATCTCTAAAAACATTATAGTCACTACCAAAAACCTCTTCACTTTTTATATCCTCATTCCAACTTGTTTCGGTACCTAGAATTATCGAAAATGAGGAGCCTAATATATTCTTATGAATTTCGTTCATCTTTACGGCGCTCCTCATTCTATTAAAATTTTGACAGTAAACCAAAATTTCAGTGGCTTTCGAAGAAGTTGGTTGTGATTCGTTATTCGTAAAAATATTGTTTAAAACTATTATACTGTTACCAGCTGCGTCATGCTTGTCCTGGTCTGCCTCTGAGAAGTGCGTTAAAATTGGCGAAAACACGAACGTTCACAGGAGCAAGATGAACAATGATGTTTATTGTTATGGTGATTGTTGTTAAGACCATTGTTGTTTCTATTGCAAATGCTGTTTCTGTTGTTGTTGTTGCTGTAACTGCTGTTTCTGTTTTCGTTGTTGTTATTTCTGTTGTAGTTGTTGTTGCTGTTGTAGTTGCTGTTTTTGTTGTAGTTGCTTATTCTGTGATTATTGTTGTTGTTGTTGTTGTTGTTACTGCTGTTAATGTTGTTGTTTCTGTTTCCGTTGTGGTCGTTATTGTTTATGTTGTGCCTGTTTCTATTGAAATTGTTGGTGGTATTATTGGACTTGTAGCTGTTGTTTTTGTTGCTATTGTTGTTGTTTCTATTTTGGTTGTAGTTGTGATTATTGGTATTGTTGTACTTATTGCGGTTCCTGTTCTTAATGCACTTGCTATCTTTGTTGTTGTAGTTGTTATTGTTATTACTGTTGATATTGCTGTATCTTGTACTCTGTTTTCTTCTCGATTTTTTACTCTTTGCTGCTTTATCTTTCTCTTTTTGTTGTTTAATGCGACGCTGTTTACGTAAGTCATATTCTGACCAGTCGGAGCGCCACACTCTTTTCGAACCAAGTGTGCGCCATCCATCTTTTGCCACTTGATTATGCTGCGAACCTGAGATAGCAGTTTTATTTGAAACGACGGTCAATTCGTCCATCAGACTGGGGGGAGACACCGCAGGTGTCAAACGAGCATTATTAACACTGGTTTCCAGGGTACTAATTGTCGCGGCAATTGCCCTTACTTCGTCTAAAATATCGTCGCCAGCAGCGCTGGCTTGTGATTTTATTTCGTCAAGAGCATCACGAGCAGAAAACGACTGGTTACCGGTATGTTCGTTGCATTGAGACGCCATGTCAATGGTTATTACGCTTAAATTTTGAACTTCGCAGCATATTTTTTTTAGCTCACGAGTCAGGTCAGTTGTGAGCTCCACCACGTACTCCTCAATGCGCTTCCTTGTGGATTCCATAGATATGTTGAATAATGACGTTATATGATTTTTTAAAACAACGAGCTCATCGGCCTTATTGACCGCGTTGTTTTCCATAGTGCGCGATAATGTTGACACCGCATAATCAACCTTCGCGCAGGTGATATTATTTACATTAGTCACCGCTTCTTTTAGCTGGTGATCAATGTTATCGAACAGTTCACCAAATGCGTTCAACTTTTTGATGTCAGCAGCCATTCGAAGATTGGAATCCGTTTGCGTCTTGATTAAATTAAACAGCTGCTCCTGTCGGAAAAGCACTTTACGTGTGTCAATCCCCGTTTTAAGATTATGCTGACAATCCGAGCATAGAGGAATCATAAAAGACGTGATGTGATGCTCTTGGTGCCGTTGCACTCCTGCACAGGCCGCGTGATACGATTTGTTGCAAAACTCGCACTTCCATAAAAAACGATCATCACTAATTGAACACGATCGAACACTGCACGACATAATGCTGACTAATTTTTTTTCGAAAATCGCGCGCGGCTTGAATTAAATTAATCAAAAAAAAAAAAAAAAAAAAAAAAAAATATCAGTGTATAGTATCAACGAATTTAGCGTGCATGTCTAAAAATAGAATAGAATAGAAGAATATAGCATAATAAAGGCGCTTTTCGTATGGAAGCAAAAAGCTTCATGTAGCAAAAGCTTTTTATAGTTTTTGTCAAATTATTGCATACATGCTGGCTGATTGTTATTATGAATATATGACACGCTGATTGTTATTTGTGGATATAGCGATTTGAACCTGGATATTCTGAGTTTTATGGGGATGTTTCCTAGATGAACCAACGACGTTGCTTTCAACCAATGTTTAATGTTAGCATAATATTTTACGCATCCGTCAAGGGCAAAACGATTATAGATGCAGGTGCTGCAGATCAACGCACACATTGAACTTTGCCAAAGCCTAGGAACTGTTTGTTATCCTTGTATCGTAAGTTTTGTTTTCATACAGTTTTGCTCACTACTACAGCTGCGTGTATTACGATAGACTGAATAGCTTTATAATATGTTTTCAGATTATGAAAGTGGGCCTATTTTTAGATTCTGAATAGTGCGCCTCGGTGCTTCTCTTGTACGTTTACATGTTTTACACGATTTTTAGAAATAATGTCGATGCGATATGGTAACATTGGGCGGATAATTGACCTACATTATTTTACGGAGAATACTACAAATGTTACTTATGATTCCGAATGGATTCATAGAAACAAACACCAAACTTTTGAGGTTTGCATTTTGAGATTTCAAGTAAAGCGGCTTTCGGGGTTTTGTTATTGGCATTTTTAATATGGGGAAGATTAAGCAAACTAGTACAATTATCTCACACCTGATAAATTCTCAGAAATACATTTTTTTACAATAGTTCAATCTATCAACTGCGAATATTATAACAGATGATCTGTTGTAACAGATAATCTGAGAATTCGAGGAATTGCTGAGGATTCTTCGGTGCGACGAATTTTAGAATATTTCATATTTTCTAAAATACATTTTCTTTTCTAAATTTTATTTAATTTTAAAGAGGAAATTATTCAATATTTTTACATTGAAGTGTTTAGCTATTTCAAGCATTATCTAAAACACATATATAAATTGTAACAGCAAACAATAATATTAGCTGGGATATGTATATATTCAGAGATTTCTAGGTCATTTTAAAATATTGATAGCTCTGGGCAGCATGCTCACAAATATTAATCTTTCAACAATTTGAACAAAATGAATCAAGTAGCTTGAATATTACGAAAATTTGTTAGTTCGATGATTTTTTTAAAACGAACGAAACACCATCGAATACAACGGAAACAAACATTAGCACTTATGCACATTCAAAGCAATTGTCAGTTCAACCGTAAAATGTCAAACTTATTTTAGGTGTAATGAATCTCAAGCCCAAACATTTTAAATTGCAATACTTTGGTAATACGGAGAACGCACAAAATCAGATACGCACAAACTGGACAAGTTTCGGTTGTTTATCAAAATCCCACATAAATTGGAGAAATCGGACTGAAGATCCTCGATGATCCTCAAAATTCATAACAGTATTGTGGAAATCAGTATATATCAAACAGTTTTTTGACTTCTGAAAATTCGTTTTCGCAATATGCACAATTAATTAAAAGAAAATTAATTATATAATCATTTGGCTAAACCATAATGAATAGTTTAAAAAATGCTATTTTATTTGAATCTGCGTTTCTTTATTTCATCTGGAGTGCTTGATACTTCCTGTATCTTCTTTAAAATAAGTTTTATATGAAAATTATTATCTGTAGAATAACTTGTTGATAACTATTACGATTCCAAAACTTTTTGAATAAAGTCTTCAACATTGAAATCATAAGACCCATATTCGAAATTACGTGTCAGACGAGTGTCTCAGAAAATAGGTAATCTCTTAATCAAAATGCAACCAAGTAAGTTAAATACCTTACTTTCGAATTTTCCAACCACTTGTATCTAAAACTTATCTATTCTCAAAATCGTGGAACTTTGAATATCTATGTGGAAAACGCAAATATTAGGAAATCAATAAAAACTTCGAAAATTTGCTTTAAAAGGTAAATAACGACGCATAAAAAGAGGCTTCAGCGTATTAGCAAATAGACGGTCATCTGTGTAATATAACAATCATTCACAGTTGGTTGATTGATTTGTTTATAGGGGCTTTAATCAACTGGTCGTTTGCCCGCTTTACAGTTTACAGTTAGCATTCAAAGATAATTGTGAAAGAATATGATCAGAATAATATCATCGTTGTATGCGTACATTAATATCATATTAGCAATTCAATGATATCACCAGAAGATATAATCTTGATATAAGTTTGCTTGCCTTGCTGATTGGGATATCACAAAGATAACTGTGATTCCAAGCATCTTTCATAGTAAATTTCGAGAAGTCGACTGCAACAAGATGTTTTACGCCGACGGGTCAAGCCTCGACGGCTCCACTGGCTTCGGTATATTCAATCAAAACCTCACCGCCTCATTCAAACTCAATGATCCTGCTTCAGTTTACGTCGCAGAACTTGCTGCTATTCAGTATACCCTTGGGATCATTGATACTTTGCCCACCGATCATTACTTTATTGTCTCGGATAGCCTCAGCTCAATCGAGGCTCTCCGTTCAATGAAACCTAGAAAGCACATTCCATATTTTCTGGGGAAAATCTGGGAGCGCCTGCGTGCTTTGTCTGTAAGATCGTACAAGATTACCTTAGTTTGGGTTCCCTCGCATTGCTCCATTCCAGGTAATGAAGAAGCGGACTCTTTAGCTAAGGCGGGCGCTTTGCAAGGTGACATATATGAAAGACCAATTAGCTTCAGCGAATTTTTCAGTATTACTCATCAGAGAACCCTCGAAAGTTGGCAAACTTCATGGAGCAATGGTGAACTGGGAAGGTGGCTACATTCGATAATCCCTAAGGTATCGACGAAACCTTGGTTCAGGGTGATGGATGTGGGTCGGGATTTCATTCGCGTGATGTCTCGGCTCATGTCCAATCACTACACGCTGGACGCACATCCCCGGCGTATTGGACTCGTGGATAGCGGTATCTGCGCTTGTGGCAACGGTTATCACGAAATCGAACATGTTGTCTGGGCATGCGCCGAGTACTGTTCTGCCAGATCTCAACTATTCGATTCCCTTCGGGCCCGAGGAAGATCACCCAATGTCCCGGTTCGAGATGTACTAGCAAGCCGCGATATTCTCTACTTGTCCCTTATATACACGTTCCTCAAAACCATCAATATCCAAATTTAAATGCCCCTATCTTTTCTCTTATCATTCCCGGAAGTGCCCTCTTCCGCCTACCGTACCCCAACGATGGTTTGATACGACTCCAAGACGAGACAAAACATCTGTCGAATGAACCAACAACACGAGATCTACAGTACAACATCACACGCGCAACGCGGTGTGTTTCCGATCCGTATCTGAGCCGTACTACGAAATCGTCTGGAGGAATCCCTGCCGACTCGAGGAAAACCGCCCGGCGTCCCAATACTTGATGCATCCGTTCGAATCTGTAATCCTGGCCGTTGATTCCTGATGCCGGAAACTGAAAGTTTATATCCCCCCTCCGTTCAGCCTTGTCCACCCTCCCTCCCATGTCTCTGATACACAGATGTATGACTTCACCCCCTTCTCTCATTGAATATCTTCCCAAAACTTATGTGCCCCCCTATATCTTCTAGTTTTAGTTGATCAATATTTAATCTCGTTAAGAAATGCACAACAGTACCACTACTTTAAAATAGCCCTAATTAATTCCCCTTAATCTTGAACCACTCTCTCTAGTTATTTCTAGTTAATAAGCTTGTAAAATGTTCCGCTTAGTTAATAATTAATTTCTTCTACAATCTCCCTTCTAAAAATCATAAAGTGAATTACTATACAAAGAACACACAAAATGACCCGTCCCCCAAATCTTACGAATATTATATTATACCCTCTTTTATATGTATAAGTTAGCTGCAAAGTTTTTTTTTAGTTTCATTATATAAAACAAAATAATATTGAAATGTGTAACCCCCTAGTTTTAAGAAATTCAAAATGTAAAACAATGAAAAAATGGCACCTTTAAGCTAACGCATACGTGCCTTATCAAATAAACAAATTGAAAAAAAAAATCACAAAGATAACACAGTGAGTAATAAATATCAACATTTATCAATTTGATAGCTTTCTGTTATGTCGTTCTGATCGGAGATCCCCCCCAAATTTTTCACAGAGTGGTGAATTTTGCAAAACATGTTTTAATTTCACTGTTTAGGCACCCATAAATATCTTTGTAAAATATTTTGTCGTTATTCGAAATATTTTTAACATTTGTTATTATTTGAAATTTTACAAACTTTTTTATTGTAATATTTTTCACAGCTAAAGTTTAATTTCGAATTGCACAAACTTAGTTACTGGTAGTTAAATAAATGTTTAGTCTAGAAAATGTGGAAAAAATGTTTAACAAATGCTGGCTATTTCTATTATTTTTCAAAAAACTTTTTAAACAAATGCAGTTTTAATCGGTTCTTCATGCGATATTCATACAGTTTTAGTTGTATAATGTTGCACATATTATCAGCTTTTTAAAAATATTTGCTCTTTTGTGTTACCCGGCCACGGTGTGTTTGGTAGAACAATTTAGAACTATTTATTCGAAAAAAATCGGCATCGCTAAAACTTCAACATGTGATAGAATGGGCTTTTCCCTTTCATTTGAAAGTAAAATTAAAATATTCTGTCGAGGGCTCCAGAACAACTTTTTGTTTTAAAGTTTTTTTTTGTTTGAAAACATAGATTTTTCAATGAAACTGGTTCGCATTTTTGCCCATAGGTAGTACTTTAGACATTCAAATATTACCAAAAGTGAGAATCTGATGGACAATTTCATTGTGTACAACTTTATAGAAAACTACATCGCGATCTAAAATCGCCAGAGAAAGCTATAAAATTTTTATCAAAGTTTCTAGTTTCGCACGGGGCCTATTGGTTAAGAAGCTTTATGCCAAAAACATTTTCATTTGTAAAAACAATGGTTTGCTTATTTTAACAGTGTGCTCAGAAGAACCTGAATGCTAGAAAAGTCCCACCTTTAAGCGGAAAAAAACATAATTCCTCATTCCACCGTTTTATGCGCACCAATGATATTTTAGGAGCAAGGATATATAGAGAAGAGTAGATAAAATTGGAATGAAATAAGTACTCTTTTGAAAGATGCTGGGTAATACAGCAAAATGAAATAGTTTTTTACTGTCACAGATATATTTGTTTCTTCCTTTTTATTTCTTAACTCATTCTGGAGTATGCTTGATGTAATCTTGAATCAACCTTTTTGCTCGTTAGCATCTTGTGGGAAATATTTGGCCTAAATTTAAACTTTATATTTGATCAAACTCGATTAGATATTCAGTCATTTGATTTGATTACGATTGAGAAACCTGATAGACAGTTTCATGAAGGATAGAAAAATAATTCAATGAGATTTATGTTCAAGTTTGTTAACTTTTGGGAATCGCTATACATTGAACAGAAATCGCAATAGTAAATGAGAAATAAAGGTTTTGTCTATTGTACGAAGATAGTGTAAAAGTAGATATAGAAAGTATCACCTTTACCCGAAAAACGTGTTGCTGTTAATGTCTCCAAATTCTGAACTGAACTGGCAACTCTGTCTTCTTGATATGTGGTCTTTGCTCTTATCCCATACTATGAGGGAAATCTTCATTAAACAGACTTGTATTACTTTGAGAATTTACTAAATGTATGGTCCAGCCTGATATTTTCTTGTTCGTTTTCTGTTGTGATCCATGTTCAACGAGTAACGACTCCGGAATTTCTTCTTAAAGGAAATGATGAAACTTGGTTTTGTTCTTTTTTTCTAAGATCATGTGGAGTGTGTTCGATTTGGAAATAAAATTTGAGGACAAGAAAAACTCTGCATCTATAAATTCTGATGAAATAAATCTACCCCAAAAGATAACAAACATGGATCCAAAACTCAAAGAGCTTTTTACATTTCTTATAAAAGAAATGTATAGAATTCGCTCAAACTTTCAAGATTTTTTCCGAGGCCCGGAGTGCCGAGTCTTATATACCAATCGACTCAGCTCGACGATTTGGGACAATGTCTGTGTGTGTGTGTGTGTGTGTGTGTGTGTGTGTGTGTGTGTGTGTGTGTGTGTGTATGTAACGGACAAATTTTCATTCGTGTTTCTCAGCAATGGCTGAACCGATCTTATCCAAACCAATTTTAAATGAAAGAACTAAAAAACAGTATGAACGCTATTAATTTGTTTTTGATTCTGATGTTTAGTTTCCAAGATATGAATGTTTGAATGCGTAAAAATGGCGTTTTTTGCAGTTTTTTTGAATTATCTGCCGAAATTGACAATATAGAATAGCAATTTATATGTTTTTAGACAGCTTTAACGAATACCTTTCGAACAAGCTACAGATTGTTGAAATCGGACTATTATCAAAAGAGATATTTAACATTAAATGCGGACGAATGATTTTTATCATTTCCCATTGCCAGAAATATGACCAAAACATGTAATCTATTATTAACGCCAAAACGGCTTATTTTAGGTCAATAGTATCTTCGGTGAATTTAATGGAGGCAATATGCTCTTTCTTTTGATATTGTGCTTTTGCTGATTAATCCCCCTATGAGTGAGATATTTTCCCAAATTTTCTTGGAAGTGATTATATCGAAATGATGTCTTCAGCAAATTTGTAGCTCTTACTTTTCCAAATAACTTTACTGAAGACTTCAAATATCTATTTTGAATACTTTAAAAGTTATGGCTTGTTGTTTGTGGATTACTCTTTGTCGCCTATTTATTGCTCAATATAGTAATAATCCATTGAAATAAGCCAAACATTATTTCGATAAAACGAATTTTGTATTTCATTTTTCTATCTACAACCGCTAGAAATAATCACCGAACACTTCCAAGTTGTCTGGAAGGAACTTGATAACTTATCAGTGCAAAAATGTTCATTTGTGCGAATCTTCTGACTGCAATTTTTCTAATTCATGACCATCGGATCGATCTGAAACATATTGGAAAATGAAAAGCGAAATAACTAACTCCAAGCAACGGCGTAGCCAAGAGAAGGTTTTGGGGTTTAACACCATACAACACCCCCCCCCCCCCACCACACCCACAAAAAAAAATTGGATTGAAGTTGAAAATTTATTGATGCAGACTGATTTAATTCAATATTACAATAACAATTATCTGATCCGTACATTGATATTCTGTTGTTGCAAACATCATGAGGACTTTTGATAAATTGTCGGAATGGGGTCCTGATATGTAAATGATCTTTTGGTCTTGATTTCACAGTTGTCTAATTGCATCAATATCAAAATCCTGCCTGAAAACATTCCAATAGAAAATTCCAGAGTTCTGTTTTCAATCATGATCCTCAGATTTCTTTTCAAATTGAGCTCGTTTTTGTAGAGATGTATTGTAATAAGGGTCTTTATTTAATAGGAAGCGAAGTTAAAATTGATTTAATGTCTATGAAACATAGAACTGCGCACCAAAAAATGCATAACTTTCAACATTTGCTAAAAATGTTTTTGCCTTTCTCATTCACTCTAAAATGCGTCAATCTAATCCCGACCGGGAGGGCCGAGTGTCATATGCCAATCGACTCAGTTCATCGAGATCGGAAAATGTCTGTGTGTATGTATGTGTGTATGTGGAAAAATATGTGACCTCTGTTTCTCAGAGATGGCTGGATCGATTTGCACAAAGTTAGTCTCAAATGAAAGGTACAACCTTCCCATCGGCTGCAATTGATTTTTTATTGATTGAACTTCCGGTTCCGGAGTGAGTGCAATCACACAGCAAATTCCCATATAAACTGAAATGAAAAATTTTCAAAATCAAATTTGTATTTTTGATGCCAAATGACTTTATAATGCATGAAACATCGAGATTTGATGTAAACTCGAAAAAAATAATGTTTGACAAAAATTGATTTTTTTGGACTTTGGTACATTTTTGCCTTTCTTTTTTTTTATTTCGATTATAGAGGTTTTAACCTTAAGGTCATTCGCCTCTTCGGGTTAGAAAAATCTCTTGTGAAAAATTTCGAACCCTATGTGCGGGGTCGGGACTCGAACCCAGGTGCGCTGCGTACAAGGCAATCGATTTACCAACTACGCCACTCCCACCCCCTTTTGCCTTTCTCATACAGAAAGGTTATGCAATCAATCTAAAAATCGTCAATCATACCGGCCCGGAGGGAGTATGCAGTGAGTGGTTGCTACTTTAAAAATAAAACTAGTTTAAAATTTCTTAACAAGTTGAAAATTTTCGGCAGGACCCGGACCTCCCGGATCTTACTATGTGATACTGAAACATCGCTTGAAACCAGCGGCGGTCAAGCGATTTTTCAGTATCACATAGTATCTCAAGATCGTGGCTGTCGATCCATTGTATGTATGTGCAAATCGTACTGAACATGAAATATTCATTTCCACCATTTTATTGAACATAACCATCGTAGTCTGGTCAAGTAAGACAAGCACAATTGCACCACTAGGTGGATTAAAACAGGTTTATATTTTGGGAATGCGTCGAGTTGAGACGCAAACGTAATATGATTAATAACGAGGATAACACTTTCCGAATGTTGAGAGAAATTTATGAAAAAATGACGATTTCCATTCGACTCTAGCAGGTTCTGATCGATTTTGATGAGCATTTGATTTTTGTTGTATGACCAATTATATGTATAGGTCAAATGTTCAAAAACAGTAATTTAAGGTCAAGATAACATCATTTTTAAACCGCCAATTTCGGAGGTTTAGTATCTTCGATGAGTTCTACAAACGTTAAACAGCGCATCATTTGATAAAATAATTTTGGCGGTATATCGTCCAAGAAGTATTTATGGTGAATTTTCTCAGGTTAATATTCATGTCTACAATAAAGTCTCAAAAAATTCGCTAAAAACACGAACTCTGTTACTATTTTCTGAAAAATTCATTCTGCATAATTTTAAAACTTCAAAAATTACAGTTTCGGAATTATGCCGTTTGGACAGTTAGATCGATTTTCACCAAACCCCCACCAATTGTAAAATTGGTATTGTAAAAAAAAACGTAAGGGCGATACTTCAATGCTGATAGGTGGGACCGAAAAAGTAAACAATCGTCAAAGGGGCGATACTATCATTTTGTCAATTTCAATAGCAAACACAAATTTTAATTTAATAATTTCAAATACTTCATGAAGTTTTGGGTTTCGATCACTGAATCATGCAATCTAGGATGTAAAAAACACAATAGTTCTTAAATAGGAAATAAAATCAAGTCTGAAAATATTCACTGTTGATTTTCTTTGAATGGTGTCACTGCTAGTGTCGCTTTTTTCCAGAAAAAGCGTTGATTTTTAGGTCTCAGTCGCGTTGGAAATTTGAGTAAAGTATAAACTTCATTTCGATTCAAAAAAAATCAATTTTTTGGCTCAGTACAATATACATAACCCCTTTAGGAAAATTCAGTTTTCCCACCACAATGCATTGATTGAGGAATTTAGATATTTTATTAACAGAGCATTAGCAATAATTCGTTTTTATGTCTATTTTATGGGCCATTTTTTTCGCTTTCCTATTGATTTGGTTTGAGATTTCTAGCACTGATGTTGTCCTATGCTGATTTGAGCGATTCTCTGTGTCCTGCCACAATCCCATGTAGTATGTGTTATCAAAAACATCGCGAAGCATCAAGTTTTAAATGTTCTCATACGATATAATATCAGAAGAGAGTGATAAGAGTTATAAGAAATGTCTCATCACACTGTTAGGTGGATTAAAAGCGTTTTTCTCTTTCAATCATCTTTCTTTTAATGTTAATAAGGACAAACAGGATTCTCAACCCAAAGTTGCAATAAAATCCGTCGATTATTACAATGACTCGAACTGTCTACTTTAGTTCATCAAATATAAAGCTTTGAATTTAAGTCAATTGTATTTTATCTATCTCCTGGAGCGAGAAAAGAAATGAAAAAAGGCATAATAAAATCCCTTACTACACTAATCAACATCTTGAAAAGGTGTAAGATTATCGAATAAATTTGATCAACACTTTTCCACACCTTCTTATTCATAATTGTCAATGTCGTCCAAGAACCGGAAGAATCTGAAAATATATTTTTTCTGCTGAGAATGGGACTTTGTGAATATTGAAATTAATCTGAATTTACTGTTCATTTAAACCCAACATTTTTTTGTAAGTCCTTGTTAATCGACTTCTTAATCCATAGGCCCCACGCACACCTAAAAACTGATAAAATTTTAAAAACTTTTTCGGGTGATTTTACATCGATTTATAGCTTTATTTCAAGTTGTAGACAATGAGATTGTGCATCAGATTCTCATTCTTAGTATTTTTTGAATGTTTATAGTACCAATTAGTAGCAAAAATGTGAATTAATTTCATTAAAAAACTTAAGTTTTCAATCAGAAATCTTTAAAATAAAAAGTTGTTCTAGACCCCCCGACAGAATATTTTAATTTTACTTTCAAATGAAAGGGAAAAGTCCATTCTTTCATATTCCGAAGTTTTACAGATGCCGAATTTTTTTGAATAAAGACACCGTGACAAGCTGAAATAGATAACTGATTTTGAAATTTCGAAGCTCTGCTCAGACAAACAGGGAAAAGGTTTCTATCAGGATATAAAGTACATGAAACAACCAGAGCCGTAGCGTGCGGTTGGCCAGGTTCCTACCGACAAGGGCGCCAGCCTCAGAGGGGAGCTAAAATTAAGACCGGCTTTTTAATAAGTCAAGATAATGTGCCATTTCAGAGTGAACTGAATACTGAAAAAGAAGAGAATGTAAATACCAAAGGGTTGCAGAACTAATGCAGGCTTTGCTCGATGATCAACTGAGTCAAGTTCTAACTCCAACTGTTGTTTCAATTGACTGATCCCTACATGAGGATCACCAGAGTGATACTCTTCCAAAAAGCACAATGGTTTGTCGTGGTGAGTGGCGTAACTCTTTCTAGGTTTTCTGAAAGGGTGCTTAGATCGTCTTTAAAGGGAACGGTTTAGATTTCTAGGACCCTAGATCAGGTAAACTTGCTCATAATAGGCATCAGGGATGTCACATTGAAATCTGTGTTTCGGTAAAAAAAAATCTTTTTGCCATCTATGATGACTAAAACCGCAAAATATCTGTGAAAATCTGTGATAAATGTTCAAAAATCTGTGAAAAATCACAATATATCGAAAAATCTGTGGAAATCTGTGAAATTTTTATTACCAGCTTTATCACGTTATGTTATTTTAGAGCTTACGATCAGTATCAGAGTATCGTGACAAAATGACTTGGATACTTGAAAGTCTAATAAATCGGCTGTATCTTCACGAACATGTTTTAATATATTTTTAGCGCTCAGTTCCATTTTGTGTTTTTTATTATTTTTTTTCTTTAAAAATATCAAATGACCTTCTCCCAACCCGTCCATTGTTCTCACTTCATAGCTCATTACAGTTCGTGTTGCAACTGTATACCTCATGCACTTTGGCTATTCTTTTCCTAGATTGAAGATAAAATTTGAAAAGAAAAACAGTATAATGATAGACATTCCGGAATGAGACCAAATGCACAACCAGCCAACCGATTACACATGAGACCTCTAAAGGGAACGTACCTACAGCATGCTCCCCATCGCAATCATACGTGACGTCCCTCTTGCGAATGTGTCCGTGTTCTGTTCTTGCGTGGTCCTCCTTGTCGTAGTTGTTGTTGCGACACCATCGACCGAACTGAGCCCTGGAGAGTGTTTACGGTCTGTAGGTATAGGTGCTTCCTTGCAAGCTTAAAATTATGATCTCACTCCCAGGCAAACCGACAAGCCAGTCTCGTCAGGACCCCCTTCACCCCTCCACTCCGCAGTAGAACAGAAGTTCCACTAATGAACACACGATAACAATCTATATTATTTTATATTTTCCGTAAAATGTGCTTTGTTCCCTGCCTTCTGTACCTAGCGGCAGGTTGCGCTCTCCGCCGGCACTGGGAGATCAAGGCCCGACGGCATGCGAACGCAGCGGTACTGAGTGGCCGGCCACTCACTCGTCCATCAAGCGTTCGGGATTGTTATTAATTATGTAATTTTACGGCAGTTTTTCCCTGCTCGCTACTTTTCGTCATTGCGCGCCTTTCTTATTTTCTTCATGCAGTTTAAAATTTTCAACCTGCTGATACATACCTAGCTGTTAGTTTCTGAAACTCGCAGCAGCAGAATAGAAACATTATTGGCACGATAACGTTCAGTGCACGGTTCGTTTAAGCTAAACATTTTTCGGCGTACATTTTTCCCCCTCTCTCTTTCTAT
Source organism: Topomyia yanbarensis (assembly GCF_030247195.1). NCBI lineage: Eukaryota > Metazoa > Arthropoda > Insecta > Diptera > Culicidae > Topomyia > Topomyia yanbarensis. The sequence continues at coordinate 261,822,951 of NC_080672.1, forward strand.
CGCAAATGAGCAAAGGTGTCATTTTGGAGGCCTTTTAATTAGTTCCGGTTTATTATGGCTTTCTTTACTTTTCTGGTCTGGACTGCATCGGAATGGATAGTTTATGCGCCTCTAACCTCAAATGGGCTGTTTCACTACCGGGCGGAGGCTACCGGTTAGACGATGGATAGCAGTTGGTGAGGTTTTCTGGGGCGGAATGTGTGATGATGGCCGCGATATTTATGTGTGGATTTTTGAGCTGCGGTGTGATCAAACCTCGAAAGGGAATTTCGGATTGGCCAAAATATGTCTGCGCCTTCGAACCATTATTTCCTGTTTCTTTTTTCGGGTGAAACTAAAAAATGCTATATATGCGTTACGCTCTAGAGATTTCAACACACCAAACTGAAACGACACCGAAGGAAACTGTATGGGATTTGGACGTTGAAATACGGAGTGAAATTATAATAAATATTCATTTGAATTAGATCAAGAAAATCAAAAAATTAATAAATCTAAAAAATATTGCATTGAAAAAAACCTGTTTTAGAATATGCACCTATAATAAAACCTGGAATTTAGAAATTTTCAACTTAGAACTACGTTTTTGTTTGTCGGTAAACTTTGTAAATTCAACAAAAATTATGTGTAACGAAAAGTGATTTGAACTCTTATAATTTTTAAATAGGAAATTGCGGTTTCCTAGTCCGGGAACACAGATCTAAGCACCTGACACGCCACGCATCTGTGAATGACACAATTCTCGATTATTTCAATGGCAGCAGTGCTTGGACGAGCGCATTCTCCCATTAGACCCTGAGTCAAAAACAACAGCAACAGCAGGCACGCATGCATGTTTAAACATTACACTGCATGCTGCATTTGAACACCGTAACCGTATGTATGTATTTAAAACGGCACTCGGTGCCTGTCAGTTAGTTGCGAAGCATACACCAGTAAACACTGGAGCCGACTATTCTCAAATATGGAAAGCATCTCAGCCGAGTGTTTTCAGCTTTGGGAATACCTTGAAACTAGTAAAAAGATTATATGTGGTAAATATTAGATGTAGATGTACTATCGTCGGTGAAATTGGCGGTTTCGAAATGATGTGATATTCATAAAAATTAAAAGTTCACAAAAATCGATCCGAAGCTGCTAGAATCAAATATTCTTCTACTTTCGAAAAGTTTTATTCTCGTTATTAATCATATTAAGTTTTCGTCTTACCTCTACGCACTCCCAAAACAAACACATTTTCAGCAAATGATGAAAGTTTCGGTGAGCAGTTCTATGTTTCATGATGAACGTCAACGGACAGGACACAGATCACGAATTGGACGGCGACTTTGGGCTGACAGGCGTGCTGTTCTACTCCCTGAGTAAGGAAACACACATACGGAGCAGGCGCGGCGAATCCGGCGAGATGGTTTGGTGTAGTCCTTCATTGACGGCGAACATGGATTGGAGTATACACATTGCCAAATTTCAGTTGCGTCGATTATTTCCAAACCACGCGTCCAACCGTTGGCGAAGATAGCGAAATAATCGACGCAATTGAAATTTTACTATTACGTAATCACCAGTCAAATACATCCAATCTTACCGTGTACGCATAGGGACCATCAGGTGATTCACTACCGTATCGGTCAACGGAACCCTGCTGCAGCACGGAGAAGGATGACCGACGATTGAAAGTGGAAGACAAAAGGTTTTAACAAAGTTTCGATGAGACACTTCGGCCAAACTGCGAAAATGTGGATGCGGCTGATCAAACAAGAAGGATTATGATGGCTTGTGACGCCATAATGCCGCAAAAACTAGAACCTCGCAATAGACGACGACCAGCTTACTAGTGGAACGAGACGCTTAGTATGCTACGCGCAGCTTAGAGTCAGAGGGCGGGCTCAGAGAGCAATATCGGAGCCGGATAGAGAAGAGCGCAAAGCAGCGTTTCGGAAAGCTATGACCGCTGTACAACGAGAGATCAGGCTTAACAAGATAGCGACAAAGAACTGTGCCGAAAAGTAGTTGTCAATCTCTAGGGCAACGCGTACCGAGCTGTAATGGCAAAAATGAAGGGCTCGTCGACGCCACATGTAGCTGCCGAAGCCAGGAAAGCCACAGGGCGATGTGGAGTTCCCGCTTGGGGTATGGCGCTACAATCCAAACGGACCCATTAAAAGCTGAACAGGACATTACGGCTGATAGCCGTATATGTCGCGACTGCGTATAGACCAACATCGTCGAAAGCAATATGCGTTACCGCGGGGATGATCCCCATCTGCATCACCCTGATGGAATATATCGAGTGCTACAATTGAAAAACATCAGAAACGTAAGTGAGATTCGATTCGGTGGCGAGGTGGTAACAGAAATAAGACAATACAGAAAAAGGTAGGTTGACCTACCGGCTTATCCCAAATCTATCGACGTGGATCAATAGAAAGTATGGAGAGATGAACCTCATGACTGCGTAACAGCGGAAATGGCGTGATGAACAGCGAGTAACGGGAGAACAATCACCAACGCCAAAGTATTCACTGAAGTAGGCTAGATTAACCGCCGGGGGGTAGTAGAGTAGACAGCAATAAAGCACCGGGTATGGGTCGCTGGGGTGCCAGCGAACCAGACACTACGCTCCACCTGGAACCATCCGACCGACCACGGCACGCTACCGGTTGACCCGAGAGAAATATAGTGAAAACCAAGAATAATCGGATCGGGAGAACTTCTTTAGTCGGGGAACTCTCCGTCGGCGTGAGCTTGATTCACCGCGGGGGACTAAACTGAGTAGGCCGCGACGGGTCATCACCAATCGCGGGTCGTCGGGGCGCCAGCGAACCGGACGCCCTGCTCCACCGGAATCGAACTGACCACGATAACTGGTTGGCTGGCTCGGTTTCGAGAGAACTTCTCTCGCCGGGAAATTCTCCGTCGGAGTAGGTTAGGTCCATCGGCCGAGTAGTTCAAGAGCAAAATTCTAGTAAAGTCAGGAGATGAATGGCTAAATGACTCCTGACAGCGAGCCAAAAAGCTCTAGAAGTTGTGGTGCTAAAACCAAAAGAAGAATCGGTGATGGAGAAAACTTCCTTCGCCGGGGAACTCGCTGTCGGTGAAAACTAGATTCACCACCGGATACTAGACTGAGTATACCGCGACGAGACACCATCAGTCGCGGGTCGTTGAGGCACTAATGAACCGGACGCACTGCTCCACCGGAATCGCCGAGCTGGCCTCGACACCTGTTTGATTGGCTCGGTTTCGAGAGACCTTCACTCGTCGGTGAATTCTCCGTCGGTGTAGGCTAGGTCCATCTTCAGGGACTAGACCGAGAAGTTCGCGAACAAGTCGGGAGCCCAACGAGTAAGTGGTACTAAATGAAAAGGGAATTGCAGTGCTGTCACAAGGGAGCCGAGTCGAGGTGCTGAATACCACAAGGGAGCCGAAGGGCTCGGTAAATTAGATGATCTGAAGTTTGCCGCCCAGATTGTCGTCGTAGGGTAAAAGCACGCACAGCTAGCTTTCCGACTGCTATGTAGAAACTTCCAGCCAGTGTAGATGGTCAGGAACTGATGGTGTGCCGAGGAGTGGTGCTGTAACTTTACTGAAGTAACTAACAAATTAGAGTGGGTTCTATGTACATAAAAACCCCTCCCGGTAATAGTGTCGTAAGGTAGTGCCGGGGAGGCATCAGGTTCTGGGAAAGAGCAGTTATTTTATGGTCAATTATACCGTACCGCGAGGTAGAGTTCCGAGGTAATAATAGCAATAACGAGAGATTTAAATATGTAGAAAGCTATGTAGATGATATGTCAAAAGTAGTTTTAAGATAGTCAATTCAACCTAGTTCAGGAAGGTACTCAAAAAACTTCTAGATAAGGGTCACTTCTTCGGCAGCGGGAAGAATAAAAAATACTAATGCTAGGACTGCTGCCAGAACCAGATAAGCTTTTCAGGATCCTGGCACACGTAAAGCAGTACCAATAGATATTTTCCGGCTAGCATATTCTTACCGACGCTGAAATAAGGTCTTGTCTAGCTTGCAGTGCCACCGCGGAATTGTGTGGCGACAACCTACATTATAGCTGGAAGTAATACCTAACGGTGATCTCAGAAATGAAATCATAGGATAAAAATTTGGATTTTAGTGCTTCGAATTTTCCTAGTCAGTAAATGACACCAACTGGGTACCCGTTAGATAAGTCCAAACCAGCACCAAATTGTCACCAGTTAGGCACTGAATCCAAAAAGTCATACGTCTTGTGTGAACGCCAAAACATCTGGTTTCTTCCGAGTGGGGTATCGGTAGTAAATCACAGAAGTTCTGATGCGTAGATGAGGAAGATGAAGCAAAAACAATTCTTTTCGTTTAATAACCAAACGCCTGGAACTATGCATTTTTTTCTTTATGGAAAGAAATTGCATTGTGCTAGGCGTTTGGTTCTCAAACCAAAAGACTAGTTTTTAGTCAAAATTAGTTTCTTTTGACCATTTTGACATTGATTTGTGATTGTAAAGGCTATGTGGTCAAACGACGTTTTATGAAATGACCGAGATCTGAAAGATTTCGTACTATGTATTCTAAGAACGTTATCGAGACAGGCAAACCAGCTCTCTTACAGACAGGATAAACTTACAGCTGCCGCGATTTTTTTGTCATTTGAAAAAAAAATGTGGACAACACTAAAATTTAAGATGGTGCAATTTATCTGCATATTTTCGACCTGCTCAAACAATCTTTTGAACATAGCTAAAAATACCCCACTATAATTTAACTGATCAGTTATCAGGGACCTCGTGTCAACAATATTGTTCAGAATCGTTTTCATAAAGCGATCAATATTCCCCCACGATACAGGACATCGGTTTCTCGGATTTTCCCATTTGGTTCATTGGATTTGATTCATTTGAATGACACGCTTTAAAGAATACAGCCACTTTTGATATTCACATAAATCGCACAATGGTGATTCCAATATAATGAATATTCTTTCGAATTTGATATGTATCGAGATTATTGCAATCTTGGTTGTTTTTGGCATTAATTCAATCATTTTGTTTCATTCATGACTCTAATGCAATACCATTGATTTATGAAAAGGATATGCGCAGGATTTATTAATCAATAATTGAGGCTTAATCACACCATTGGATGTAGTGCGAACTGGAGTTTATTTATAAGTTTAGTTCGATCCAACCCAGAAAATTTTTTTAACCAGAGAATATGTTTTTGTTAATATCGTTGCGCTTTCGGCATCGTTATCATGCCATCCTGCAACACACCTTATGATACACACTATCCCAAAAGGTAATCTTTAAATACCAACAGCTCTGTGGCGTGAGCATCGATTACCTCCCAATTACTTCACGATTTGCATAAATACGCTAAACCCAACTACCTACCCTTCCATGCTTATCTTCTCAACGGGTAGATTACACCGTACTACAAGCTCCCGCGGTAGCACAATTCTCCAACCCAAAAAGCATAAGCGATAATAAGATAATCATAAAAACAAACACCTAATAAACAAGCTTCAACCGCGTGCCAAGAGGCACCAGATCTTCCGCCACCGAAAGCCGACCGACAAATCCGCGTTCGTGGCGCCTCGTACTCACCCAACCAAGCCACCAGCCAGGAACAGCAACAGTCAAAGAGTAAAATATTCAAATGATATCTTAAAATATGCAGCAAATTGTGAATAAAAATTCAATTTGTTTATAAAGTTTTAACTTTATGTGCGAGTATGTGCGGGGCTAATGAACGAATTTCCACCGAACCACACTTGGTTGGGTGCGGTGGAAAAGTCTTAGCAGTTAGGAAGAGCAGAACATAACCTAACCCACTGAATTACGCTATGAGGGTTTGGTAGGCACACTCCTGTGGTACCGACGAAGCGTCGAATCAAACAGTTGAAACCAGTAAGTAGTTTCTTCTTTACGGGAAATGTGCTGGGACAGTTGTAAGAAGGTACAGCTGATACCGGTACTTTTCCACTTTGAACTGGAATCCACTTGAACGAGAGATGCTAATACGTGAGAAAATGATATGGAAATAAGATAAATATTGTTATAACTCAATAAATACGAACGACTTTGCTGCGTTCGGTGGCGGTAATGGGAAGCTACAGGTGATGTGGAGTGTTTTATGATCACATAAAAATTAAAGCAATTACACAACTGAACAGTGATTGTTCACAAAAATAGATTTAACTGGTTGGTTTAGATCTTACGTGGTGATAGCCGTTTTTTGTAGGACATAATTTGCTTGTGATTGTTGAGTGCTCAGCGCTTACAACTCATCTATACTGGGTTTGATTTTATATTGACGAAAGAAGCAAAACAGCGAATTGACACAATCAAACTTAATTCATCCAAAAAGAGCAAAAAGACTTCACCTTACGCTGGATAATGGGAAAACGATTCATACAGACTTTGATGAAGCTTTTGGCATTTCAAACTGCAAAATTGGAATTTATCCTGGGACCCTCCCATAGGCTGAATGGATCGACTGTATTGCAAGCATCGTCAAGCAATACCGTTAAGACCCGTTTTTATCAGCCCCTTGGCGAATTTTAAGCTGATAAAACAGAGACAATGATAAAATCGGGACATTTTTATTTTTCTGTCTTTTTAATAAAACGAAGTTCTTAAAATATTCTTCTTTGGTCCTTAGATATAGCCTCGCAACACTTTCTGATTATTTGCTTTAAGTTCCCCTTAAGGGGGTCTGACAGTGCAAAATTAAAAAAAAAAATATTTTTATTTTTGTATTTTGCGGATGTCTAAGATAAGAAATATATGCCCAAGAAAGGATTTACTCGAATTCAACTTGGTTCGCCTGCTAGAGCCCATCAAACTACCAATTCTCGACAAACATATGATTACAGCCTAAAAGCCAATTGTCAAAATCCACTTTGAATGGAAATTCCAGGCAAACCGTTACTAGTAGAACACAGTTCACAACAGTTTATGATAGAGAAAACTTTTCTCTTTCGTTTACTATCAACATCTGTGATTGGTGTGTAATGGTTTGTCCGGAATTTCCATTCAAAGTGGATTTTGACAGTTGGCTTTTAGGCCGTAATCATATGTTTGTCGAGAATTATCAATTTTCATATGAAGCTGATAAAATCGGGGGCAGATAAAATCGGGGGCTGATAAATCGGGTGCTGATAAAATCGGGTCCATGAAGGGTTTGTTACCTTCGTGTGACCCGGAGATTTTTACTGATGAGGGGAATAAGAGTGCCAACCTTAAGATAAACCATACAAAAATTGGAATCAAAGCGAATGCTCCACATTTTAATTCATTTTAATCGCTTTTTATTACCAAATGAGTGAGTACATCATGCATTCCTTCTGTACAAGAATGGAATTTAATGGAATGGAATTAAAATGATCAAAATTATCACACAATCGTCGTAGAGTGTTATGTTTTTGCAAAGGTTATTGTTGGATACTGGGCGCCCTGTCCGATCACTCGTAAATGCACCACGAGGGTTTAGATTGTCAGGTGCTGTCTCGGTTGACGTCCTACAAGCGGAAGCGGACAACTGTCATCATTCTCGTTGGAAACCAGAACGGAGTGGAGTTAAAACGTGTAGTAATAATTTATTAACGCATTTTTTCCATATAAACTAAATTTGTTTCTACTTATAGTTAAATTGATTACTACTAAACTACTAAAACTAAATTGATTATAACCTAAAACTTACTTGCTACACTAAATTTGTAAGTACATATTGTTGAAGATTAAAACTTATTGAACTAATTAAAATATATTATGGCTTAAAGCTATTCGCACAAATTAACCTGGATTTTATTGCGATTGCTAAAAAGAGTTAGTGTGCGGCAAACAACATTCGCCGTCCGGAATAGTTATGCAAAAGCATCAGCAACTCTTGCTGAGGAGAATAAACCAAACGATCATTGCCTCCTCTACAATTAACAGGAGAATGAAAACGAAGGAGCCATGGCAGCGTCATCACATAAGAAACACTCTGTGATGTCACTTATTCGTCACCAAAAGTCCCAACAAAGAGGCAAAACACACCTTCCTAGCCAACCGTCAAGGGTCGCTGCAGGAGAAGCAACAACACCGGAAGAATTCGAAGCAGATATGTATCACCAACACTGAAGTGATTTGGTAACATCGCAATTTTTTTTTAAAACCTTTTTTAAAAATTTTAACTGTATCATATAACGAAATATTATTTTCCATTAACTTTAATAAATTTGAGTTGTTTGCGCACGAGATCAAAAATATTTGTGCGTTTTTAAATATTTCCAGAGAATCAATTAGATTCAAAAAAGTTGAAATTATCCATCGTCGCACCAGACCCACAGCAACTAATATAAAACCCGGAGGTCGCTCCAGAAAACGGGAGTCTCCGGGTTAAACTTGGAGGGTTGGCGACCCTAATTCCATGTGTCAGTTAGAATAAACTTAGAACTTCCATAATAAACAATTAATAATAGATTAATCGGATGTCTTCATCCAATGTTAGGGATATAGCCATTCATAATCTATTGAACATAATTATATCCAAACTACGATTCCTGAACTTTTATTTTCAATCTGAATTAAACATTGTCTTGTCTTGTTATTACGCTTACCATCAACCGTATACGTGAAATGGTTGCATCCACAAAAATTTCAATTTCATACTCTTATTCTTTTAGTCAAATTGACAAGCTAGATCAGTGATTCTCAACCTGGAATCCGCGGACCCCTAGAGTCCACGAAAAAGAATATGTTTTTCTGGTGCATATAGAACTTTCAAGCATTTTTGTTAACAGATTGAAAATAATGCCTTAACCCTAGAACGTTACACTGGGGTACAAACGTACCCCACGCGTTTGATCGCAAATTTCGAAGGTAAAAATGCAAGCAAAAGAAATGGATAATATATCATTTTCTTCGTTTTTTAATTGTGAAAACAGCTGTGTAAGTGAAAGTACGGAATTTATTGAATTAATGATACATAATCTGGTTTGAACAAACAAAAAGTGAAAAATCGCGGTTTTGACTTATTTTTACAAAAATTACTGTATCTTTGCGAATTTTCAACCTATTTGAAAAAAAAAATCAAATAATTCTAAAAGTTGAAAGAATTGTCTAAAAATTGAATAACGATATATTCGAAAAAGTGCAATTATTTAGAAGAGTGAAAGTTTTAAAATGCGGTTTTGGAAAATACCACGAAATGAGATGGAAATTGAAATGTAAAAAATATTTCTGACCAGTAGTACATTGGTACAGTACCGTCTTTACGCATGGGCACACTAGGCCAGGGCCAGGGGCCCCGGGCTTTTAGGGGTCTCCAACTTAGGATGAATATTGAATCATTCTGAAGGCTATGTTCCAAAAAATAGTTGCACTCAATTGTTTATAACTCTTTAGCGTGTGGGTAAGAATGGATCAGTTGCTCGGATTCACACATTGCACATTATCCCATGTAACATTTAAAGGGCATCAGACAATCAAGCGGAATGATGGTAGCAGTAACGAGGCACTGCATGACCAGGATAGTATTGGACCAATTTAAACGTCAATCCAACATTTCAAAACTCAAGTTTCAATTCAGGTTGTGCAAAAACAATGAAATGTTTTCTACAATACGTATAGAAAGTTCAAAAGGCACCAAGCAAGAGCGGCAACCAACAAGGTGGCAAAATTTGCACAAGGAAGCTGTACAGAAGTTTGGCAAGCGATCCGCGCATGTGGCAAATTTTAATTTCTTCATCACATCAGGGATTGTGAATGGACACATCTACATAAAAACCTCTAAAAATGACTCCTGGACTTCTTGAGATCTCACGATACTTTGGCGGCCACATTAAGCATTTTCCACTATGCCGTCGTAATCTGAAACAGAACTAATTATGTTATTTATGTATGACACTCCGCCTTATCAAAAATATTTTAGGGCGTCGGAATCAGAAATCAGAATATACTGGCTCAAATGGAACGTATCCCGTAGATAGTCGAGGTTTCCTTTTTCGACTGTTTTATTTGATTGGTATTGAAATGAATTTTTTTAACTTAATTTGTTTTCATTTATGTTTGTGTTTACATTTTTTATGATGTTGCAGTTTAAATGATATAGCATTTTCTTTTAGCCTTTGGTGAGCTTCTTTGGTAGATGGTTGCATTTCTGTTTGTGACAGAACTACTAATAGTTGTGGTAGTGAATTATTAAAATGAATTGTGTTGTTCATATTAATAGATTCGAGTGATTTCGATGTTTTACTATGTTTATTTGTTTACATACCAATGAAGGTATTGATTTTGTACATCTGTACTTTCGAAAGGTGAAAAGCCTAATTATTATTATTTTTTCCTCCGGTCTCTTGCTGCACTAAGTGCCTATCACCGACACCAAAGAGGTGACTCCATCAAAACCTTAGACTTGCCACTTAATTACCGAAGCAGTAGTTGAGATACTAATTCGTATAATGTACTTGTTTGCTATCTTCGCCTATCCGAACCTTTCACTATAAAAGAAAGCACAAAACTTCTGTCAGAATATATAGCAAAAATCTATCTCTCCAACAAGTTGTACACGAAGAGACACTAAGAAAAGAATCGTTCTATTCCTGCAGCGAAAAATGGAAATATCTAAAATGAATGAACCTAGAATCACGCACTTAAATTCGACATAATATCGATTGATTTCAATGGCTGTAATATTCAATATTGTCATCTGTAAATGTAGTTGAATTATGATTGAAAAATGCGGCTTTTTTTGTAAAGCTGGCAATTGACTTTTTCCAGCTGCATCACATCTGGAACAGTAAGAAATTGAGAACAACATTGTACGAATCAATGTAACTTTTGTAAATCACATAGTCGTCATTGAATTTTATTGGCATATTGCTAAATATTTTTCCTAGATTGCTATAGTGTAAGGACAATTATTGAATGAATCCTCGACATTGTAGTGTTGACGTGTAACCCGCTTTACTTCATCATTCCTCATTATTGACGGAGGCACTCTTCAGCCTCAAACAGCGTCTTATTATTATTAAGGTCAGATTATATCATATAAGGGGAATAGCGCAGCTGGTAACCTTGAACCTTCACAACCGCATACAGTGTGTTAGGCTCTTTGCCACTTTCGGTCAGAAATGCTAATATCTTTTTAAGATCTATCAAAATCATTTTCCGTTTTTCGACGATACCTGAACATTTACAATGCAACCTTTAGTGATGGGAATCTTAATTTTTTCCATATATTTCGCTTTTTACAAAACAATCTCAAGGTGATACATGTTCAATTATAGGGGCCCTCTGCTCAGTTGTGCCCTGGGGCCCTGAGTGGTCTTAAGACGGCCCTGCATTGGTAACACGCAACGTTACTGTTACAGCAGTTACTGTGCGCAAATTATACTTGTGAGCCATTGTTTTGAAAAACTATAAAAAATAAACAATAAACCATAAAACAATAAAAATCAGCAAAAATGAGAACGATTTTTGGGGTGGGCGTAGCGTATTGGTAAATCGATTGCCTTGTACGCAGCGCACCTGGGTTCGAGTCCCAACCCCGCACATAGGGTTAGAAATTTTTCATAAGAGACCTTTCTAACCCGAAGAGGCGAATGACCTTAAGGTTAAAACCTCTATAATCGAAATAAAAAAAATAACGATTTTTTTCTATTTCAAAATTAAATTAAAATAATTGAATAAATGAATAACAACGAGTGTATTATAAGGGACCATTCATAAATTACGTAACGCTTGTAGGGGGGAGGGGTTACAACAAGTTATGACATGTTGTGACATGGGGGAGAGGGGGAGTTAGCTAGATCGTTACGTAACATGTTTTCATCGAAAAAAAAAAATGTGGGAATTTGTTACGTAATAGGGGTGGGGGGTGGAGAAATTTGTGACAATTTGTAACATGGGGAGAGGGGGGAGTCATTTTTGGGCAATTTTTGCGTTACGTAATTTATTAATGGTCCCTAACACTAATTGTTACTTATGTAGTAAAACAACCAGTATTTAAACTGGTATTGTCACGAGTCACAGTTGCACGGACAGAAGGAAACGTGACGAAACACTAACGGCAACCGTACACTGGGGTACAAATGTACCCCCACATCAACTTTGACACCTACTTCCACGAAAGCCATAAGCAAACTGGCTATACCACCTTTTCCTACTCTTACTAGGAACTCTAAATTGAATTATGGTTAGGGTCCCAGGTCGATAAATGCCGAATTCTCGTCTTAACACGGCTCCAAAGAAGGCATGTGGTACATTTGTACCCCAGTGCAACGTTCTAGGGTTAATTTCAAAGGGGTCGGTGGTTGGCAAAAAGTTGAGAACAACTGAGCTAGATCAATCATCTAACAACAGAAAACTGTTCAGTTAATGGGTTCAAGTACTATTCGAATGTAAACAAAACCTAGTTTGTGTAGGCTTATTGAAGGGACCAAAACAGCCAATTTTTCAAAAGTAATTTCATGATGCCGTCGTTTTGGCGAGAAGAGCAATTCAAAACAGGGCCGGCGTTACACTTTTAGCACGAGTGGGTAGTAAGCATAGAGTGAGGGTAATAGAATAGGGATTTGTCTCATTTTCGCAATACACACGCTTGCATTACATTTACATTGAATCACTTTCAGTGTGTTTGTGTAAATGAAGTTATTGTGCACCGATAATTTCAAATGTGTGTCCGAGATACATACGTGGCAGATTTCAAATTTATGAAAATGTCCAAAATTTCGAGTGGGTAATTATCCACTCGGTTATTTCCGAGTGGGTAGTACTACCCATACTACCCACGCTATCCGTCGGCCTTGATTCAAAATTTGCAATAGTTTTATTGTGAGAATTTTTCAAAAATTGCAACCTATACTTTTTTGGCCCAGCGCGAACCTGCTATTTGCCCGCATTTCTGACAGGGTAAATATTCAGTCTTTTTTAATTCATTTATTTGCCATGGCTCGTTGCGTGAGCTACAAGGATCCATGGGTCTTTTATACATTTACAGGAAAATGAATAATAAAAATAACATTTTTGTGTTCTTCCATTGAATCCTTCGCACGCAATATATCTTTGCGAGCGGAGATTCTTCGTCTAGGCTGTGGAGCATTTCCGGCATCGCCTGACAACGCCTGACATATTCAGTCTAGTTTTTAGCAAATAAAAAAAAGTAATTTAATGTTAAAAATCGTCAAATCGTGCTTTTGATTATATTTTACCATTGATTAAAAACATTTTGGTCCACGAAACATATTTTAGAAGAAATGATTAACGCACCCAACTAGAGACTGAAAGATCGCAGGTTCGATTCCTGCTTGAAGACATATCTTTTCTCGGTGTTTCCAATAAAAAGGTGAATTATCACTGTTTCTTCTTTCTCACCGTTCCGGTTGTTCTTTTTCTGTCTGTTTTCCAGTGGACACTTTTTAGCTGCCGAAAACCTGGGAAGAAGGCACAATCGATTATGAGGTAGGGGAACGCGGGGCAAGTCCGACACCTTAAGCGCAATAATTTTTCTAAAATTCCACAAAGTTCCTAAAATTGTATGTTTGTACATAATACTTGTTTAGATGGTTCTTAACAAAATATATTTTTTTCAAAGCTTCAAAAAATTTAATTCATTAAGAATTACTGGTTGCCAAAAAATGGAGAAAAATTACATTTTAAAAACGCTGCGGGTAAGACCGACACTCCAAAGGGGTAAGAGCGACCCCCTTTTGAACTTTCTTTTAGTCAAATTTTTTCCATTAAAAATGTATTGTGTATGTGTGATAAAGTGCAATTATTATGTGTATATGAGTATGTGTGATGCAAACGCATGCTTTCTATAGTTTCATCGCGTAGCAAGAGGAAGAGCATTCGAATGCGTGGTGTAATGAATAAATAATGTTTAACGCATGGTTTATATTTTGGTACGGAGCTTTATTGCTACTTGTATAGCTATTCTAACGAGGAAGAGCTGTTCTGCAAGCAGATTATATACGCTGTTACTAGAACTCATTCGCTTAGAAGGGACGCACGCTTCGTAGTAAGCTATCCGGTTCGTGTTGTGATTTTTCAGAACACTGTTAATCAAAAATCCGACGGTCAATGAAAATTTTTCATCAATGTCATTTCAAAATCTCATATTAGACTATACTTTTCGTTTCTTTTTGTAATATTATTATGAATCACGTTCAAATTAATTCCTAATTTTTTTGGTCGGCTTGAGAAAATACTGATAAATAAATGCAAAAAAAACAAAGTTTCTGTGTATTTCAATTATTAACATGACGTAATTATAGAATAATTGAACACAAAAATATACCGAGTCGCTTGTATCGAATCAAAAACGAACCCAATCATCTAAACACCGTGTCGGTCTTACCCCACCCAAAAACTGTCGGTCTTACCCCAACAGCGCACATTTTTGTTAAATGCTCAATTAACAGTATTGAAATACTCAAACTTATCTGGAGAGTAGAATAGAATGTGTGACAAAAAACTGGTCATTTTCAAAGCTTTTGTGTTATTAAAACCTTAAAATGGATCAACTAAAAATAACATCCAAAAGCGTATCAACTTTGCTTTCGCATGTTTTGTTTATTTTGTTGACGTTTAATGAACCCATATGGCATCGATATGTATCGAAATGCTTAAAATAATCGTACTAATAATATCCTATCATTATTGTATGATTTCAAATATATCTGAGAAAAGTAGTGGGGTGTCGGGCTTACCCAGGGTGTTGGGCTTACCCCCAGTTCCCCTAATAGAGGAAGGTAGTCCCCTTTGAATTGTCCTGGTTTTTAACTCGCTTGATATGGTCACTGTTAGCTTCGCAAGCCAATGCAATATGCACTATGCTATATTTCTCCTTACTGGGCAAAATTTTAATAAAAACAATTTTTTCTCCATTAATCGGAAAATTGGTGATTTTAAACCAAAAACAAAACTTATAACTAAATTTTTTATGAAATTTGTATTTCGACTTTTTGCAGAACATCACATATGACTAGGGGTTTTCTCAGAAACATAGTGTTATTGTTTTAGAGCTAGTATCAATCCGACGCATAGTCCTATCAGTAAGTTAGTGTCGAATTCTGACGAGACGAATTTGAAACACAAATTCTATAATTAATTTAGTGCCTTTAATGTCTAAATGTTTAAAGCAATTTTCTCCTGAGTAGAGAAAAAAAGTTTTTATCTAAATGTTTCCTTTCTAAGGAGAAATATAGAATACTGCATTTTCTTATAATTTTTCATATTTTGACTATTATCAAGACCAAGTACAACAGCGATTTTTTTGAAAATATTTTGAAACAATTGAACAAGCTCAGCTATGTTTTTTTGTTCTGATCGGGGCTTTCCAGCATACCACTTCTCAGTTATGTTTCTAATTCATGTTTTGAATTAGAAACATAACTTGAGGTTGATTTGAATAAATGAACATATAGGTTTAACAAGTGGACAATTTGTCGCGGATGAAGCAAAATTTGAAAAAAAATCAGAGGACAACAATCAAACAAGGTGAAAATTAGTAGTAGTCCAAGCATGATTTGCAAGCGACAAGGTATGTTACCTTGTTCGAATTCTGGGACAAAAAAACACACATTCCCCAGCGACATTCTTTTGCGTACGGGAAAAGAAATGTGGGAAACCAAACGAGCTCCACATTTTTTTTGCGTTCTGCTACTAACCCTGCGACATGCTCCCACTTGACCCCACTGAACGATTTTTATTGTCCAGTACGTCGTTAGAACGATGATTAATTGCAAAAAATATAACCATTAAAGCATGGATGA
The DNA here is from genome assembly GCF_030247195.1 of Topomyia yanbarensis. Classification (NCBI taxonomy): domain Eukaryota; kingdom Metazoa; phylum Arthropoda; class Insecta; order Diptera; family Culicidae; genus Topomyia; species Topomyia yanbarensis. Next base: position 261,838,706 of record NC_080672.1, read on the forward strand.
AGGTCTACCTTGGCCAGCGGTTCTGCACTGGGTGTAAACATAAACAAAACAAAAAAAAGCAAGATTTCCACTGACACTCAATAGGCGGCACTCGCACGCACGGCCATGACTGCGGCAGAAGCGATGGGCATCCAGCAGCAGAACGCATTGCGCACCACCACCCGGTTGTTTGTGTCGTGAAAAATTATGATAAATGGTGAGAATCGGAAAAGTGACCCACGGAAGTTACCTCCTCCCAAGCCGGTTGATAGTAGCTCTTGGGTGGAAGAGATCACATCATCACAAAGATGCTAATTATTAGCAAGAAGAAAAAAATGGGTGGCGAGTGCAGTGCTATGGCCGAGAGAGGAAAACTGCTGTTCTTGTTGCGCTTGTCTTGATCTTTGAGGGGCGATTATAAGTACCGCGTGAATTAAGCTTAACAATAAGTTTTTTTCTTCTCCCCTCAGCGGTGAGCTGCTGACGGATGGCGAGGAAGCATGTTCAGAACGTTCAGAATCGTTGGCTAGTTGGGAAGATAGCAATGTTTTGATAAGTGTTTTTTGGATTTTAACAAGGCGTCGGATAGATGCATACGCTGTAAAAAAATTTGTCCGACACACTTGGATGGTAGTTATCCACCATTGTTTCGCGTGATGGATGAATGTGTAATAATTATGGGGGGCTTATAGCTTCGTCGAGAGTTGTAAGTTGGTGCTGACTGAATTGTCGAGTTAGCAGAGAATATTGCTCTCTAGGGTCATTGCATTGCTGTGCCATCCATTCTCGGCAATTGTTTTGTCTATTCCCTGTACTTAACAAACTTCAATGCATTTAGTATTTGACACTATCGTCTTTCTTTATTTTTTTATCAATCGGCATGTCACAGTTGAATCATTCGTCGTGATGATAGAGGACTTCATGCCGCGATGTGCTTTGTTTAACCAAAGGCTTTTAGAAAATCCAAAGTAGTAAGCACAATTTACCGTAGTCACCATCAATTACTAATCGACAAATCTTGGGAGTTATTGTGCTGATTGAACGAATGTTCAGCTAATGTTGGTGTAGTATAGTATGTTGTGGTGGCAGGAGCGAGAAGTATTAGTGAGTTAGGTCCAAGTAAAGATGAGAACACTGTGATGGCGACAATTGGTGTGTTCACAATTCCAGTACTCTCCTGAACATTAAGTCACTCAATACGTTTCGTAGATAAGAATAACTTTCTTGAGCATACCATCTTAATGTAATTATGATAATATAAATTCGTAAATATAATGAAATCGATCATGCAATGCACGAATTCATTCGTCGTTTTCTGCAACGAAGTATTTTCGTGCATTGTAAACAGTAGGTTTCGTTCATTTCATGAACAAGAATAGCCGCTTGGTGAACGAAAGCTTTCGTAAATTTTACCTATTTAGTTTACATTGCACGAATGTTATCGTTGATGGCGACACTATGTTTCGTGAATGAAATGAAGTGATTCGTTTATTTCAATAAATGTTTATGTATATGATGGGAGATTTCGTTGGTCGCACGAATTAATTTCGTTTACCTTAGAAAAGTTTTCGTATTTATTAGCCTCTTATTGTTTTCAGTCGATCTTTTGGGATCGATATTTGACAACATAATTTTTTTTAATTAAAAAAATCGATGTGGCCAAATCGATTTTATTATTGTACGAAGAAGTTTACATTGCACGATTGTAATCGTTGATAACGACATTATTTTTCGTGAATGCAACGAAATGTTTCGTTTATTTTAATAAACGGTTGTGTATATTACGAACGATGTCATTGGTCGCATGAATTTATTCGTTCATCTTAGGAAAGTTGTCTTATTAAATTCATATTATTTTGACATTGCTCCGGTAGAGAAAAACTCAAACTTCTTCATACAAAACCAACGAGCAGTTCGCGATGGCTCAACTGAATCCGTATTGCTCCGGATTCTGGATCAACTGGAAGCGAAAGAGGTTTAGGAAATCGCGTGGTATTTTTGATAGTCGTTTGTACGTGCGTTCAGTAATTTTTGGTTGGCGGGGAAACGGAAGGCGTTTACTTCATTGGAATTGGAGACGGAAAATGAAAACGGTCCCAAGTCGAGTCTAAAGACAACGGAATCCGCAGGCCAGGAAAGTGCCAGCGATTTTTATAAATCGGACGAGGTAAGATGCGCTGCACATAGGTTGAAAGTAAAGTGACCAGCCGAGCAAATTAAGCCAATTTATCCGTATTTCAACGGCGTAGGTGTCTTCCCAGAAAAAAATCGCACTTCAAGAACCAGGACGAGTATGCTGCTGGAGATACATCGGACAAGAAGGATGTAAGGAACACTGTGGGAAACATTCCGATGCACTGGTACGATTAGTATGAACACGTTGGATACGATTAAGATGCAAACAAATTGACCAAACTGCCGGAAACTGATGCCATCGATTATTTCCTGAAAAAGATGGAAGATCCGAACTTTTGGCGAACAGTTAAGAAGAATCCACAAACTGGTCAATATATTGTGCTGAGTGACGAAGACGTTCGGCTCATGAAGCGTATTATGGCTGGGAGAAATCCGAATAATCAGTACGACAATTATCAGGTTAATTTACAAATTATCGCTCATTAGTGAATTTTCTAATATTAGTCTTTGCAGCCCTGGATTGAGTGGTTCACGTCAGAAGTAGAAAACATGCCATTCGAAATATTATGGATCAAAAGCGTTCATTTTTGCCAAGTAAATCGGCTTAAAATCCTTGGCCTTGCTCATGCACTCAAGATGGGTTGGATTAAAACACGTGCCGAGGTAGAAAAGTAAGCCGCTTTGAACAAAGGCCCCAAGTTCTACATGGTTTGGGAATCCCATTAAGGAAGAAATGCGTCGCATTCATGATCATGTTTTCGCTCCTAAGAGACCGCTACCGAGACATGCTGAGCCCTACAATCCACAACTGGAATATTTATTTAACGAACGAGAACTGGCCGAATGAAACAGTCACGGGGAAGAACCGTGGAAAAGAAAATTGCATTATATCCCTCAAAAGTATAACTCGCTCCGTGAAATTCCCGAATTCGGCAAATACAGTCGGGAACGGTTCTTACGGTTCTTGGATCTGTATTTGTGTATTCGTGGTAAATAAACTCGGGTTACTGCTTGTTGTAATATTTAATTATATCTAATGTAATATCTAATGTCCGAACAGTTAGTTGCAGTGGCCTCTAACTCTTTCCTCTCTGGGGGAAAGCGACTGCTGTTGATCATTCCTAATGTTAGCGACAATTCAATCAATCGAAAAACAGAATTTGCTGGCAGAGGCACCAAAATCCAAAGTAGTTGACAATTAACGCATCGCCTCTGCCGAAAGTGGATGGAAGTTACGGAAGATCCGGCGTCCGTATTATTATCAATCATTTCAAGAACATTAAACAGGTTACGGGGCACGGGCGGGGGATTACTTCGCCGCTGTCATGCTGGAATCTGCGAATCGTTCAGTATTGATTCATCAGTTGTCCAAACGACGGCCACAGTTGCCATTTCCGAAAAGCAAGGGGCTGATTCAGTGTGTGTTGTTCCATCCGGTGAGATCCTGCGGCGTATAGCAACAAGGACTCCATTTTCTCTATTGAAGCTCTTTTGACGTTGACTGTTTGACGAATGGTGCTCGTAAATATTTTTAAGTCTTTCGTAAATAACAGTGAACAATTCGTTTGCCTAATGAAGCCGTTTTGTAATAAGCCAACGAAAGTCGTTTCGTGGATTTAAGCATAAGCATAAGCATAAGAGATCGCCCGTAGTTGCTACTCCGTTATTGACCAGAACCAAATTAGGTTGCAAAATGTTCATTGGAACAACATGCTTGGGAATAACATGATGAGCCACATTGTACAACCTATTCTGATCCCTGCATGCTGATCAATACCGACGCCGGCCACGTCCGAATGCAGATCTTCTGGGATAGGAAGGAATATTAGTCCGATACATGTTGCTACTAGAGACCGAGGAATCCTCTGCATCTCCACATGTATCACGGGAAGGGGAGAGTTGTTAGTAAGTGTGCCAATAGCGTTATCATGTAATAATTGCTCTGGGCAGCCGGCTGCCGAGAATTCGGGGAATTTATCATTTGTTGTATTAATACGATTAGCAAAATAAGCAACTTGAACTCCAATATTCAATCACGCGGCCATTTTTTTCGTGGTTTCTATCGTGTCGGTGCTGATTTTACCCAGCGATCGTTTGAATAAAATGAGGAATCTTATACAGAAGGTTCATCAGAATCTTCAATAGGTATCGCGGAGTTGATGGTTTGGAAGGAAATAGGGTCTAGGATTCGCTCCAAGCAAGCTATGCGACGTGTATAGCATAGTTTATTAGGTAGTAGTTCAGTTAGTTTTTGAGAACACGATCGCTCGAAAAATAAGATCTTGTTTAATTTTTGGTTCTTTTAAAATCTGGGTAGCCGGCGACCGAGAGTATCCTATATTTTCTAAACAAAAGCAATTTCACATCCACACAGCCGATCTTAGGAGTATTGCCTAGAAAAGCTAATCTTATCTGTGTAATGGGCCGGATCACTATTTATTGCGACATTATTTAGACTAATTTCGCAATTCCTTCTCTACGATATATTTTTTGGGTTGCAAACTACCGAGTGATAAGACGTTATATAGACAAAGAGTTATGATATCTCGAGATGTTATAAATCAACGAAAGTATTCCCTATTTTCCATATTGGATTGTTTGTGAAATACACGTATACGAACGATTATATCGAACATTGAAGGGAAATACAGAGGATCGTTAATCTGATGCACGGGCTTGTTACCAATAACGGAACTTGAAATTAGATTCATTAAAACAGACGCGGCGAATTTTCAGTACGTATTGACCCACGATCATCGATACTAGTCAAATTAAAGTATTATTAGAGCTGATTTCCGAACAACTTTTACGGTATTGTTTTCTCGGCTAGATCGCATACTCTCATTCTGCTAATATCGGCAGAAGACTGATAGCTCCCAGTCGTCGCCCGTCTAAGGACCAAATGTCATCAATAGACTTAGACTCGCGTGGAGGCATGAGATAGAATTGAAAGCTAACCAATGAAAATGACAGCAAAACACTTATTCTTCGTGCTGACACAACTGAAGGTAATTGCTTACCGGTCCCCGATCCCTCTCGCGAATTGTCAATGCTCAAACCTTATACATGATTGAAGTCATCATTCCACTCAAATAAGGCCATGTGTTTTCCCTAAGCACATTGAATGCTCTGTGAATCAGTTCCCCCGTTGGTAAAACAAACCCTAAACAAACATAAAAATTAGTTTGCTCAGTCCAAAGAAAAGTTTGCCGACCGGCAAATACGTGTTCCCTTACAGCGCCATCATATCAACGAACACCCAAAATTTACATGCGCAAAATATCTGCAATCCCGAATATAAAAGACTCAAAACTTCTACTCATTTGCAATAAAATAATAAAGTAAAAAAAACAGTTGAATATCCAAGGCGGCTCATTTTCAAAGATAGCACCGCCGATGAAACACTCAATAAAAAATAGGTGACACGGGACGCGGACTAAATTAGCTGGGCACCGACCGGCTGGTTTGCCACCTATTTTTCGGGCGAAGAATTTTGGGGCGACACGTGGTAGTCGCTAGTCGTTGGTGAAATGCCAATTATTTGAATGTCAATTTTTCTTATTGCCATATTTTTTCACTTTTCGGATCGAATTTTTTTCTCTGAAAAACCATTTTTCACTATTTTTACAATGTACACTGTGTTTCTAGATGTTTTCTGTACACTTTTATTGTCCTTGCATCGGGAATCGACGGCCCGTAATGCGAGGAAAAGATATTTTTGCTTTTGCCGGAATTCAATTTTCACAAACTGTCACCACTCGCGTCTGTCGAAAATATGCCGAAAAATGCTTTTATAAACCACTTCACTTTGTATAATCGTTAAATTGCACCGTTATTAACACTTTTGATAACCGGAAGACAGTAAACTGTGCCGAAAATGATGAAAATTAACCGACTCGAAGGGAGCTCTACGGGAGTCAACCACTCGCGACGAAGATATACACTCGAATCTTCCCAACGAAAGTCGTTTCGTGGATTTCACGAAAAACTCGTAATAAAAAATAAAAGTGTTTCAATGGAACTACGAATGATTCATCATATGTACGAAAAATTCGTGTATTATATGAAAATTGTCAGTACGAAACTAATTCGTAGCGATTTACGAATATATTCTATCAGTGTAGCCATTAGTTGTAAATCATGCAACTAATCCCACACGATTGCGGACCAAATGGAGTGAGTATGTTCAGAGCCAATCCGTACATCATAATTACAACGAACAGAAAGCATATTTTGATGTCAGCCTCAAATTAAAATCTGATTACGATGTCTGTTTATGTTTTTCACTTTTGATAGCACTTCAGGGACGGACGCAGAAAAAAAATTGAGTCACTGAAAAAGATTACAAGTTGTAATCAAAGTATATGTTATTTAATAGTGAAATTCAAGTGCCATTTCATTACAAATAAACATAGTGGAATTAAATAGTACAAAACCTGTGTAAAATGCTAAGTGCAGTCCACTAGAGCGTCCGTTCGCGCGTATATTGTCAATTTTGACGTCAAAATTTTATCTCAATCGATTTTACGTTTCCAGTAAATTTAATTGTTTCTCTTTCTTTGGCAAAACATCAAATTGCATCCTTACTTTGTTAGCTACAATGAATTTCAATATCTGAACAAGTTTTCAATTTTCCTCCTCCAGCCGACAAGGGTTCCTCCAAACGATTTCCTAGTGCGGCTCAGATGCGGATCGGTAACATACTGAGTTGCGTAACTGATGTTTGTGCTGTAGGTCCCGTGATTGTTAACTCTTTTGACATAGATGTTTCGTGTAACCTTGGAGTCGCATCAAACCATCGTTGGTGAACGGCACAGACGGAAGTTGGCACTTCTGAGAATGATGAGAAAATAAAAGTGGAAGTTAAATCTGTATTAGGAAGGTGTATACGAGGGACATATAGAGAAGGTTGCGGTTTGCCAGAACATCTCTATACTGGACATTGATTTTAAAAATGCGCGATATTTCAAAACCTGTAGGACCTACAAATTTGGTGTCTTCAGAAGATATACTTATAATTGTCTGATATACAACTTTGCTGTAGACACCATCTTTCTATCTTGTTCCATTAAAAAGTTGATAACAGCGCCGCCCTAGCGACTGAATTCCGAGTTAATATAAAATTATCAAATGAAGCGCTAGATGTCACACAACAACTTTGCCAAAGATAACATAACTTTAAAACGAAAGATAAGGAAAGAATGTGTGAATTGTGGGTTAGCCCCTTTTGGACTCTATTTAGGTACGCCCGGGGTTGGCCCTCCGAATTACGAAAATGCTTATGAATTGAAAAGTAGTACATGTAATTATCTTATTTTTTCTAGAAAAGATGGGTCAATGAACTACTAATAAAATAATGTGTTTTTACAATAAACGCAACGTTAATTAGGAAATGCGGATGTTTTTTTACATTTCCTCTAAAAAATACAAAATGTGGATTAGCCCCTTTTGGACGCCAGCCTTTCATTTCATGTACTCTCCCTTTTATATTTGTTGGAATAGTAAAAATTAATATTATAATGATGTTCGATTGAGCTTAAAAGATGTAGATTCCTTTTTAGATGTTATTAGCATTTATATAAGACTTTTTGCGAAAATTTATGATGACCATTTTCATTGCCATCTTTCCTATAGAACTACCACAGTTTTCCATACAAACTTTGGTTTTTTAACTGTGAGGCCCGTTCCAATTTTTACAAGTAATTTTCGCCAGTGGTTTGCTGGGACCCCAAACTTTTGGCAACTTTTCGTTCTGCTCCAAAAAAATGTTTTATATTTTATGTCGGAGTGTATGCGTGGAAGAAAATTTAGGAGAAGAATAAACTCGAATAACTTTGATACAATTACAAATTACAATTACAATAACTTTTTACAATTCACATAGGTGAATTTGCCCAAAAAAGAAAAAAATGAGCTGAAGCTATCCAATATTTTGAGCTATAGCTAAGATCACTACTAACTACCGTAAAGTAGCAAGAATCGGCGGCAATCAATCTTTGTAAGCCGAATAGTCAGCTTTGTCTGCATCTGTATTCACATGTCAGGAAGTTTCATAGAATCACAGTTCAGACAAATTGTATGTATCAAAATGTTTGTAAGATCGAAATACTGATCATCAAACACTACGATCATCTGGTTGTGAAATTGAGACTACGTTAAAAAAAACCATGCGCATATTTTATGTAAATTTATTGTTCAATTTCATCAGCATTACGCTTTGGTTCATTCAAAGCCAAGGTACATTTCTCACCGCGAATTATACATTTTTTCTATCACTCCTACAATCCACCTAGGAATGCCTGTCGTCTTGTTCAGCCGCAGAGACCCATCGGACAAGCAGATTCGTAGAAGACTTACACGCAAACGCGTACCTGCTATACCCTGCCATGGAACTGTAGCTCCAATCCCCATTAGAGAAAGAGCTCCAGAGAGCAGCCAAGAAGTGTATCATTATGAATATGAAAATAAACCCCCCAGGGGAAACAATCGTACACACAAAACGTGTATAATGATTTCATCAATTTCAATTCCGAATGTAAATTTTGTTTGTTTTAATAAACACAAACGCCGGTCTGGGGGAGGAGTGACTACCCGGTTGAAGAACTTCGTACGACCTGCTAGCACTTGAGCATGCCAGGAAGGAATTCAGCCAGATATCGACATGTTCCGCTTCAACAAGAGGGTCGTCTAATGCATCTCGTGAAAATGTTTGCATTAGCAAACAATGAGCGCACGATGGAAAGCATGTTTTACAACGCGAAAGTGCTTAGAAGGAAGAAAGTCATGTTCTGAAGTCAATTGTCGAAAGGCGCGCTCTGGTAGCTAGTTTGTGGAAATATAAGACCAAATCTTTGCAGAAGCATCTCCAAAAAGTGTGTGTTTAACTTCGGAATAATTTATCAAATTGCGCTGCTGATGAATGAGAGTCAATGTAGTCTGGTGAGTGCTATAGGATAGTTAAAGTGTACCCATAGTAGCAGTACTGGGTTATACGCCTAATTAACATTATACTAAAAGCATGCGACAATAAAACTTATATTCTTGAAATTTACTTAAATAACAATTTAAAAAATTGAATTTCGTTGGTATTTGAGCTCCCTTGCGCCATTAGCTTGCCTACTATAGGAACATAAGTACCAATAGTGATGCCATTGCTAATTTAGGTTCCTATTTTTGCAAATCCCGTTGGTTTTTTACGGTACATTAGCTCATGTACCATAAAAAATCAACGGTATTTGCAAAAATAGGATGCTAAATAAGCAATGGCATCACTATTGGTACATATGTTCCTATTGTGGTAGAAGCAAGATTAAATGCATAAATTAGTCAATATGCGATCTCTATAATTTTTGTATGAAATAGGGATTGAAAGCTTTTATTTAGCATATTTACATCGTCCGTAGATCTTATCATCGATTTTTTTAACAAAACTTTTCCTTAAATATGCGACTATTCGTACATCAACCCAGCATTTCAATATTTTTGCTCCGATACACAGACGAAACCTTCGTTCGCTGAATGCTACTGATGTTCGACGAAACCAAGCTAAAACATCTTCATTATACGGTTGTTAATGCCTTTATTTTGAAGCATTTTGATTCGCGTATATCAGTGATTATTCTTAATACAAAGTTTATTGTAAGGGATTGGGAACTGCTTAGGGTCTTACATGCACTTTTATCATTCAAAAACTTGCCACATTGGCATACAAACACGCTTAGTGACGAACTAGTCCGACAGAAGTTGGCAAAAAATCCATCGTCTCAAAGCATTGTAATTCTTGTCTAACTTCCATTGAAGGTGAAAATATACACACTTTTAATGAATGGCTCCACCACCAACCTACAACGCTTCGAATTCGACTTTGAAGCCAACGAATAAAACATTCCAGGCTACGAAGAATCCAACGACGATGCCTGCTGATGGCTGATGTTGAGGACGAGACAATTGTGGGAAATGTTTAATTGCACTTTTATTATTCCGCACATTCCATAACTCCGCAACCTTACGGGCAGTCAGTCAGTCAGTCACTCAGATACTGATGATGGTAGCCATTCGTTCATGGTTGCAGGTGTTTTCCATGCTTGAGTGATTTGTGATTCTTGGAATAGTGTGCCTTCCTTTTGTGTGACAGCAGAAGACGAAGAAGACAATCTTTCATTTCTATGATTTTTGAAGGTGCTACACTCAGATACTGACACGGAAATTGTCTTTATTTTTTTTTTTTGACATCCGTGTACAAAAAATCAAACACAGCATATTTGAAAAATTTCAATTGGTTATGTACAGTAGGATTTAATTTTCGGCAAAAAATTTATTTTTTTCAGTTGCCAAAACCGGAACCGTGCCAAAAATGTAACCTTATTTTTAACCCAAGAACGTTGCACTTGCGTTTTCCACCCTAGAACGTTGCACTGGGGAATAAAATTATTATAACTTTGCGAATTTTCAACCGATTTGAAAAAAAAAATCAAATGATTCTTAAAGTTGAAAGAATGGCCTTGAAACGGTATAATATGGAATTTCGATATTTTTGAAAAAGTGCAAATAATTTGTGGAGTGAAAGTTTAAAAATTGTGTTTTGGAAAATACCACGAAATGGGGTGGAAATTGAAATGCAAAAATATTTCTGACCAGTAATACATTGGTAACACGCAACGTTATTGTTACATCAGTTATTGTGCGCAAATTATACTTGCGAGCCATTGCTTTGAAAAACTATAAAAAATAAACAATTAACCAATAAAAATCAGCAAAAATGAGAACGATTTTTTGTTCCGCTTCAATATTATATTAAATACATTAAATAAATGATTAAAAACGATTATATAATACTAAATGATACTTAGGGGAGAGAGGGTAACAGTGGATCAACAGAAACTATGAAACATTCGCAATAAAATAATAATGCATGGTCAGAATCGTCTCATTCCCTCATATTTCACAATTTCTAATTCTTTACATATGTTGCTGTATTTTGAGAGAGATCTGATAACTGCATCTCATTTAACGAATATTTGTTTGTTTTGTTATAGCCAGAGTAAATTTGCAATGAAAAACATTATTCCATCTTTATGAGTTACCATCCATTGAATAAATATTTAGTCCATTGTTATTTATAGCTTTGTTATTTATGCTCAACATTTGCCGCGAACAAAGTTTTTTGGTAACTTGTCATGGTTCTGTGTAAATTCACAATTTTCGTGAATAGACCCATAGGGTAACTGTGAAACAATGACGTATGGGGAACAGTGGAATTTTCTTGTTTTTGTGGTCTGTCTCAAAATGTGAATGGGTTCCGATTTTCCACAGTAAATACTACTCATATAATGCAAAATTGGTAAATTTGGACAATTTTTGTAGAAATTGTCGCTACTTTCAGGATTGCAGCTAATATGCATATATGGTAGTCCTATGTTACGCGATGATATAGGGATTTCTTTCGTAAGCAAGTGATTTTCGCCTCAATATAACTTTAATTCGAAGCGTTAATTCTTCGTCAAAACAAAAGAACAGAATTTACAAATAGAATATTTCACTATAGACGACGTCGTGTTTCATAGTTCCTACCCATGGGGCACAATGGTACATTTTACCACCGGCTGTTTATTACCCACAAAAAGTTATTTCCCGTGAGTTTAACCAGTTGGAAAAAATATACGTGTTACTTAATAATAGAGTGGTACTATGTACCACTTTTGGCTACCCAAATATCATGTATTATCATCAAATTTAAATCGTAGAAAAAATGTGTTTCACTGTTATCCCCTCTCCCCTGCGTAGTAAAACAACCAGTATTTAAAGTGGTATTGTCACGAAGCACATTTCCACTGACAGCACGAAACCTGACGAAACACTAACGGCCACCGTACACTGGGATACAAATGTACCCCACGCCAACTTGGACACCTGCTTCCACGAAGGCTATAAGCAAACTGGCTATACTACCTTTTTCTACTCTTACTAGGAGCTCCAAATTGAATTATGGTTAGGGTCCCAGGTCAGTAAATGCCGAATTCTCGTCTTCACACGGCTCAAAAGATGGCGTGGGATATATTTTGCCCCAGTGCAACGTTCTAGAGTTAATATCGTACGGGATTAATCTTTGTTTTCTGCTAATGAGGGTCTATGGGTGCCTAAGCTCGATCCTCATTACCAGAAGACAAAAATTAAGCCCGTACAATATTAATGACCCTGCCACTTCTAGTTTTCCGATCTGTATACTTCACATCCTTGCTCTCACTTGAGTACTATGGCTCTAATTTTCATAACTTTCCCTACCCAATAATCTCTAGATGATTGAATGTCGTTAAAATGTAACAAAGACGTTTCTTATTAAAAATGTTGAGTAATTTTCATATCTTTCATAACTTTTAACAAAAGAACATAACATAGCATACCGTTAGAAAGATCAGTCCTTCTTTCCAAAACGCTTAGAGCAGCGGTTCTCAACCTTTTTCATATCATGAGCCTCTTAGAAATCACCCTAGGTTGCTGTGGACCCCCACGGATATGCATCGATTTTGTATGCTATCAATATGTTATTTTCAGTTTGTTAGGAAATAATATTATAAATTTCATACGTACTCAGAAAATATATTTTTCTTCGCGGACGTTGCTGGGGGGCTTCACGGCCCCCTAGGGGTTCGCGGACCCCAGGTTGAGAATCACTGGCTTAGAGAATTAAAAATTGGTTAAAAATGACCACGTAGAAAAAATTTTCATGGCGAAAATCGTGAAAATTAGTTTTTTTTGCTATAAATCAAGATTTCGAGGGTATATTAAATAGATCAAACGTGACTTTGTATTGTGTTGGACCAGATATACAACCATTAACAGATTACTTTAAAAACACATTAATTTTTTTTTTATTTTATAACACCGTGTTATTGAAAAACTGAATTTGAAAGTTGCATTGTTTATATCTTTTCGGTTAATTGATCTATCTCACAAACGAATTTTTAATAAAAATCTGTTAAGCTTACCAGAATCTAATTTATTAAAATTTGTCTTGAATTGGAATATTTTAATGAAGAAAAGAAAATGTATGAAAAAATTAACCAACTGGACCCTACGGGTCAAATTTAAAGGGCAGCGTTTTGTTTGTCTTTCCTATCAAATTGAAATGAACCGAGTAAAACGCATTCCAAATTGACAAATCATACCAGGCAGTGTTGCGTATGAGATTCCACGCGTAAGGTAACACTACGATTCCGTTCATATGTTCGCTCCGTGTCATGGCCTATAAGGGGGGCATCTGGTGTAGAGGGCTAAAAAATAATCGACATTTTTTATCCGCTCAACTGTTAGTATTGAACATCTAGAAACGTCTTCCGAAATCTCGGTGGCCATGCTGAACTTCTTTTGTTTTAAACAGCCATGCATTCAACGCGCGAATTAGCTATAACACAAAAAGATTTCAATCTATCGGCAAGAATTTTAGAAAAACTGACAGCGATAAAAATACATTATAAACAATACATTCTAGCTTCTACCCAAATTTTCAAGAGAAAATACCCAATGGGTCATTTTCTACAGCTTTTTTTTCCGTGATGCAATTTAATGTGGGACACCCTTTAATAGCAATTTTCTGTTTTTCTAATAAGCTTTTTATTTTTTTTTTCAAATTGGCGAACACGATAACTCTAAAACTAATCAACGAATTGACTTGATTTTTTATGAGGATGTCCAATATGTGTAGCCTGTCGATGAACCACAGAAAACCGAATAAATTTTTTTTCTCCCTATTATTTTGAATAAAAATGAACGAATTTTACAGTAAAATATGAGATTTTTCGGTTTTCATGAAGCCATTTTCCGACACTCGAACTTTTTTCTATTTTTTGTGGTTCATCGACTAACTACAAGTCTAAGCTTTACAAAACTTATTGAATTTCCCATATCAGACCATTTTATCGAGAGTTATTTCATTCGCCGCGGCGCTCCTCGACTTAGAAATGGTTGAACGTCTTGGCTCTGTGCGACTGAATTTTTTTTTTCGTGCACTATGAATGTATAAAGCAATCCTAACATTACACAAAAGATCTATTATTGCCTTGCCTTCAAAATCGTAAAACAAAACAACTTTCGTTTTGAGCACTTTACACCAGATGCTCTCCTTAACTATGGTAATAATTAGTGTCTAAAAATGATCTGTTTAAGCAAGCAAATGCTCTTTTTGATTTGGTTTGCAATTACTGGTATACCTTCCATAAAATACAAGATATTAATTGTAACTACCCTAAAATAAAAGTATGAAATTTAAATAAAGGATTAATAAAACATAAAATTACATAAGAAAATATTGTTTTCGCGAATTACTAAAAAATCAAAATTAAATGCATCACTATTATTTTTAAAAATATAGCATATCAGATATTCTTCTTAATGTTAACAATTAACAATGAAACGTTTACCTGTTCAATAATGAAAAAAATAATTAGAATCGGTCAACAAACCATTGAGATATGGTCTTTTGCAGTAAACATTCCAACTTTTATTCATTTTTTTAGTTTTCACATTATATTTCACGTTTGGTAGACAACCCTATTTTCATATTTTTTCAGTGCACCATATAAATAACACCTTTTGTACATTATATTTATGTAATTAAATGGTAAGGTTTTCCTTTAAAAACCGCGACACGTATAAACGATCTAAATAGTCAATGGACAAACATGAATTCACGCTTGAAGTCTGGTAGAAAACCCATCTATGACCGCATACCACATCCAAACCGTTATTAATTTCGATTCCGTCAATGAAATATTTTCAAACTTGCATACTTGATTACTATATCTTTCGAATGCCATGTACTAAATAAGTAAACAAAAAAAAATTGTTTGTAGAGATAGGACCAAACCCGTGGGTGTTTGCTGGTAGCCTTATGAAACGTGTCATAAAACTTCAAATTGCAATTTCTCTCGAATCCCTCGATGGATCATTTTGAAATTCACTGAGAAGATGCTTGGATACTGTATCTTTCGAATGCCGTATGACAAATTTATGGTCATTTTTTGTTAATAACGGTTTTAGGAACACCGTGATATCGTATACAAACGTATTTTAAAAGTAACATGTTTCAAAAATCTTGAATTGAACAAATCATTTCTAAATATTATTCTTGTTCATTACCGGTAACCAACTATTTGTTTAATTTACTAGCTAAACATTCGGAGAAACATAATTTACCTTTAGCCCCTTTGTGCCAAACTAACAATTATCATCGTTATCGTAGTGGCCGAACAATCAGGATACTCCATATTTTAAATTTCCAGGTTACTCGATTTTGGACCGCCAGTCTCCAACCTCCATGATCGCAATAATGGCGCCGACCACGTCATTGGGGAAGGGAAGGAGTGTTGTGTAACAAACTTTGTTATGGAGACCCTGTATACTTCTGGATCTCCATGTTTGCTACGGGAAGGAGTTTTTGTTAGATGAATGGGGTGAACAGTTACGCAAATTTGGATTCACCTTGATGAGTGATATGGTCTATCCAATACTCAGTAGTATTATGTGTTTATTGCACAGCCAGCTGCCGGGAATTAAGGATACATTTATCGTTTATTGATTTTGAAATGCTCGGTTCATAAATAAAAAGCATCTTCTGCTCCGGACAGCCGCTGGTCGGTAGTGTTGTATATATTTGATTGAATCAAACGATGATCTTCGTCAAATTGTGGCCGTTGTTCCACACATACTGATTAAATCAATTCTTGCTTAGGTATTTTTGGTAAAAAAAATCGAGCTCAAATTTTTTTTGGACATGCCGAGTGATAGTGCATTCAGTCATAAAGCAATATTTCAGTAGATTTTATCCTAAAGTTTCACTGAGAAATATTTGATGTTGAGTGAATTACAGTGGATTTTCCGGATACACAATAAAAATACGGTGTATACCATAGCTCAGAATCTACTGGCAGTTCTTTTTCTCATCAGTATCCAGGTTATTTTTTAAAAATTATTTTCATTTTTACAATAGCAAATTAAATGATTTTTTAATGAAAATCGTACTTTTGGCTTCAAGGTGCTACGAAAAATTCAAATATCGAGAAAAAACCCAAGTTCCCATCAATGATGTAGCAGCAGGGTGCAATGTTTGAATACGATCGGTCAAGTAGATTTTGAGTTATGGTGTATCTAGACCGACGGGTATGAAATTCCTATATAAGCTATATAATAATCTGGAAGCAATCAAAAATGAAATGCTTTAGTTTACAAAGCTAGATCGAGGGTAACTGTAAAAAAGGCCTGGCCACATTGACCGCATGTCAAAAGCCATTCGTCACTTTTCTCAATTTAGAAAAATCTCTAACCTTTCGTGTGAGGGTTGGAGACCGAACCAATGTAAACTGTGTACAAGGCAATATATCTACGCTACGCTATGCCCGCCCTTTCACGTTCACTCAATATGAATAACAATTGAATCAATAACAAATTGAATTATATTAAACTGTCGAGTTGAACAATGTGCATGGAAATAATTATTATAGTCACCATCGAAGGCCAATTCGGCAAGAAAGTGTTGTTTGAGTTAGGAAAATGTTCATCGTTGCAACAAAAAACTGCGCCACAATTTCATACGATTTTATAAAATAATACCATCCGTTGAAGGATTAATCCATTGCAGATATTGACTTAAGCTCCATACACCACTACACTCAGAAGAGATAGAAATTCGGTTACCCATATAAATCTATCGATTATCCTATTGAGTTCTTTAATTCACCAGGCTGTGCAATGTCCTGGGTTGAACAATCTCATTTAAGCGACCATTATAACTGGAAAATATAAAGGAGAAGGTATACTGCTACCTCGAATTCGAATGATGGACCAACGGATTTCAAACGATTCTGTTTAGGGAAACCGATCACTTTATTTATCTGTGCACCAGATGGTCAAACCAAGAACATTGTCTATCCACGAGAATTACAATAAGTTTCTTCTTTGAATTAACAATGTTTGTTATTTTTTATGTGTTATATTTGAACTATTTCGTTTAGTTGATCCCGATGAGTGTAGCGAAGCGCACCGGGTTACAGCTAGAGTAATATAAAGTACTGCATTTTTATCCTAAATGTTTCAAGTTCAGCGATTCACGAAATATCGTGATCACAGTAAGTGACAAGCAAAAAGCAATGTGTTGCTAGAGCTCCGTCGATTGTCAAATTTTCGATTGAAAATTTTATAGGTGCTGTAAAATATGCACAATCTTATTGGGATAAGGTGTTTAATACCATTTGGTTATTTTGGTTAGAGAAAATAGCGAAAATTCCTAATCTTTTTCCATCCGCAACATATATAATCCGTTTTTTTTCTATTGACTGTTTGTTAAGTCTTTCGTCATGCATGAATAAATAATTCAGTACATAAATAAGTAAATAAACGAACAGATAAATACATAGAAAAATACTTAAAAAGAAATAAATAAATAGATAAATAAATAATTCATCGTAGCAGTCATATGAATAACAGTCTAAATTACATGCCAAATACCCTTGCATGTTTGCTCAACAAATTATTCAAATAATTCAGATGCATCTCGTACCGTCACTATTCAGCCGCTCAATCTCACACTAATTTTGTTTATTCAATCTTGACATCGCACGCATTTTAGTTCATTTATCATCTCCCATTTAAAATTAAGCTAGGTAAACGCACCCTTTCCACAAAAGACTGTTTTTTTCGCAAATTGAATCCCCAACAGTAGAACACTATTACATTAGTTTGACCACGAAGCAAAACCAAATTAGCATTACTGCGGGCTAATGAATGTTAAGCAAATTCTAATTTATGTATCGCGCAATCGTGATTTCAAATCACAATAAAACGTTTTGGTGAACTGAAGTTTGGTCTAAGGCGCCACTTAGTTGCTGCTGCAAGCCCTTGCACTAAGGCTTTGCCTGGCAGAGAGAATAGGGGAGTTTTAAGATAAATTTTCGAGAGAAGCGCGTTTCTCGAATGATCTCAATTGTAATCTCATGCGTAAGCAAAACTATCTGATTATACTTCTGTTATCAAAGTAAAAAAAATCTGATAATAATACATAAAACACAGTCTAACGTTTTGACCAATTTCCCGAACAAAACGCAAAATTCACAGCACCACGAATGTGTTCCTCCCACAGCAGGTGCAATCCCCTGATACAGATCGGTCTCACGACTTGCTGCCGCTTCCAGAAGTGACCGAAACCGTTGGATATCCGCAATGAGTTCTAACAAGCGACAAAATGGCTTTATTCACTCTCCCGGACCTAATAACAATTTATTGTTATCTCTATCGCCGAAAACCCACTGCGGACGGAGAGGACCACAAGCTAAGACGGATGCAAATTGACATCGGCCTTCTGGTAGGTAAAACAAAACAGCGAGGATAACGAGTAAAATAATGAACGGAACGGATCAGAACGGAGACAGAATGATAGATCAGCGGCCTGGCCGGGGTCCGCCAGTCGGAGAGTGACGGGAAAGGAAATGCGGAGTCCCACGCGTTGACGGCCGCAGGAAATGAACGGAACGACACTCGTTCGCGCACTGCAGGACAGGTCCGGGTCCGAAGACCATGTCTCAAGTTCCGCTGCTGAGCCGAGGGGAACATCGCTTAAGCGATCCTGCCGAAGGATAACAGCATGTGTGTGAGCAAGAAGCGGACGGAGAAAAAAAATGTGCTACACGCGGAGGTATTTATTTGTATCCATTGCCCAGTGGTACGACATTTGGTAAAACCGTTTAACTCATTGAATATTCATGATTTCACTGTTTTTTATTAGCTCTAGTTACTTTTTGTGGCATTTTTTTACCACGGCACCGAAAAAGTCAATTTCTACTGACTGTGAGTTGAAGAAAGTGACTGCACACGTAGGCATCACTTTGACGCGTTGCTTCGGTTTTGTTTTTTTTTGTTTGCTTCCTCTCCAGAAATTAACGATCAATGGATTCCAGCAGTTCATGTGAACCTTCTGTACTAGAAAGTCTTTTTTTTGTAAATGCAAGACGCATTCCCGCACTTTGGTTCAAGCTTAACTAGTTTCAGAACACGAACGGTATGAGGGTTAATTGAAACAAACAATGTTTGGTCCCAGCGCACTGCTTGAAATTTAAATAACCTCACACTGACGAAAAATCTCAAATTTTGCCGACATTTAGCGAACAAAATGTGTTGAATAATTTTGTTCGCTAAATGTTGGCAAAATTTGAGATTTTTCGTCAGTGTGAGGTTATTTATCCAAAAAGGCAGTAATGCTGATTTATTCCATTTTTTTATGCAACTTGATTCGTCAAATGGATATCGCGATAGAGAAATTTACTTAAAAAAATCCATTTTTCATATACATCGATAGCGCTGCACTATATTTTTCTGATTTTTGAACTGAACAAAAGTAAATAAAATTCATCCTACCAACTGACGGATAGTTTGCGAAATGTTCCTATTAACGTGATCGTTCGACTTTTTCACCAGGAAATTCTCTCCCACACAACATACTTGTTCGTTTGCCATTCGCTATCTGTTTGCATGCCAGTTTATAATGGTGTTGAAGATATGCTTAAAACTATGACAGAACTACTATAAGCTTTGATACGCCTCTATCGTGCTATAAATACGTACATTAAAAAAAAAAAATCCGTCCGAAAATCGTGACCGACCATCTTACCGTATTTTATAGAACAAAATTATCTGAGAACGAGTGACAGGGAATGAATTCTTTTGCACGAACAATATATACACTGTTGCGTCATTTTTCACAAAAAGTGTTTGAAAATTTTGACGCGTTTTTATAATCCATGCTATTTGCAGTTAAAAATACAATTTTCTTTTTGAATATGATTCTAAACGTCATTTCAAATAAGATTGATTATATCAAAAATTTTCTTAAATGTGGTAGTTCTCGAGATATTTTAAATGTTGTTTTAGCAACACAGTTATTTTATTTTATTACGACCTTTTCATAAGTTATTTGCGTTTCTCCACACCAGGTTTTTCAAAAGGCCCATAAAATTTCTTGTAACTTTCCCTTTGGCATCAAGGCGATATTGTAAACTATTTGAAAGCTATACGAAAACAATCAAAATATGATTAAACTATATAGTTCTGCTATCATTTTGTAGAGTTTTTGATGCACTCTTTCGAAGTTGCTTTCGTTAGAAAATGTTGAATTTGAAGCATTTACTAATCAATATCT
The DNA here is from genome assembly GCF_030247195.1 of Topomyia yanbarensis. NCBI lineage: Eukaryota > Metazoa > Arthropoda > Insecta > Diptera > Culicidae > Topomyia > Topomyia yanbarensis. Next base: position 261,859,002 of record NC_080672.1, read on the forward strand.
CTATCTGTACAACAAGGTAGATTGGTCCCTGAAGAAAAAATATACGCCTTTTTAAAAGGTAAATTGAGAAACTTATTCATTCATTCACACACTCTGTGATTTTCAACAAGGTTGTATGCTCCTATCTCTTATTGTTTAGAAGTTTTTTAACATAGAAAATATGTTACTCCACTATCTGGAGCTACGTGTCGTTCTAAAATCTAAACTATCCCCTATGTAGCGAAACTATGTAAGTTTTTCACGCTATAACTAGATGGATTTGGATACACCAGCCGATTCGAAAATGCCTAACTGAAATATTGGGAATAATGATCTGTCCCACAAAAGTAGTCTATTGAAAATCGGACAATTTTCATCAACGAGCTATTTCAGGCAGAGCTGCCAATAGGAAGTACCTAAGTCGCTCAATCGAACACGAAAATTTATAAATAGATGTGCCGACCTGTTTCAAACAGTTTTTGCTCCTATTTGAAACGAGTGACATCATGGCTACAGTTTCTGGACGATAAAATAGCAGTGGATTTTCGGTAGCGGTGGCATCGCACAGTTAAACCGTGCACGAATTTTTCGGGTACCAGGACGGTGTCACAGAATGATTACAAAAGTAGTTGGGTGGGGTGGTTTTGGATTATGTTCAATAATACAAGACGCGACGTGTGTACTGCTTGAGAGTTTTCGCTTGAAAAAAATAATTAATTTTCACGCGTACCTAGGGTAATGAGCCTATTGACACACATGTTTCATATTTCGGATATATGTGATACGTTTTTCAATACTAATGCATCTTACGATGTAATTCTGTAGTTATTTCTAAAGCACGGGCGGACCCAACTGGATTTGCATCCACAGAACGGCTTGGGTTAGTTGGAGATTTCTCTGTGCGAGGAGACTGCAGTAATGTTAGATCAGTTTTACTTTTGATTCGTTTTCAGAAAGTTGCGCGATAATCTATAGCGATTCTTGTTTGTGAACCCAAAAGTAATCTCATCTGACCAATAGGAGGCACTGATTGGTTCTTATCATAGATTTGCATTATTATTTTATATCGATCGAATTCCTTCGGATATGTTCAGCATCGTAGTATTTTATATGGGAATTTAAAAATGGAATTGGAACGGAAGCAATCACATTCCCAGCAGAGCTTATTGATTTATTATTTCGAACAGTTTTATTTCGAACTGTATGACTGGTATAGTCTGCAGTTCTCTTTGTTGCTTCATTTGATATACGTTTGAAACTGTTTTGAATATATAAACAGTATTTATTTTAGAGATTTACACTTACAGTTTATAAGTACTAGATTGTCAACCAAAAATTCGTTTTAGGCTTATGGGGTAGATGAAGTTCACAAGCATAAATTTCCCGTGGAGAGTTATTTTATGGTTTTTGAAAAGGTATGCCATTTATTTCTACTATTTGATACCTTTAGAGTTATTCACTTTAAAAATTTTTGGCGTAAAATCGTCAGTACAGTGGAGACCCGATTTTATCCTCACCCGATTTTATTAGTCCCCGATTTTATCTACCCCCGATTTTATCAGCTTTTTGACCCGATTTTACCAGCTTCGTCTGAAAATCGTAGTTTGATGGGTTCTAGCAGACGAACCAAGTTGAATTCGAGTAAATCCTTTCTTGGGCGTATATTTCTTGTCTTCGAAATCCGAAAAATACAAAAATAAAAATGTTAATTTTTTTTTATTTTGCGCTGTTAGACCTCCTTAAGGGGAACTTAAAATCAATATTCAGAAAAGGTTGCGAGGCTATATCCAAGGACCAAAGTAGAATATTTTAAGAGCTTCGGTTTATTAAATAGACAGAAAAATATATGTCCCGATTTAATCAATGTCTTTGTTTTATCAGCTTAAAATTCGCCAAGGGTCTGATAAAAACGGGTTATATCTTATTGTGAAAACATGAATAAGTTGGTCTTTAAAGAAGGAATATGTTTAAATGTAAAACTGTTGTCCGAAATTCATGAGTAATTAACTTATACTAAAAATCTGATTTTCTAAGTGTCCAACTAAACCATCTAAAAAAATCGTTGGAAATTAAAAACCATTGACCATTTAACATTTTTGACAAGTTTACTCAGAAATTATATCGCTAGATTTCTTTGAATAGTTATGTGCTATCTTTTTTGTTTTTTTTTAAATCGAGAGGATTATTTTAATTTTGTTTACACCAAAATGTAAGTACAAGTGGAGAAATTGTTCGAGACACTGAATATCTAGTACTAACGGTTTATAAGCTCGACGTCAGGTTGATGTTTTGGTGGTGCTCGACGGATGTTCGACAAAAAAAATAAATTTGTTGCGCATGGTAAAATGATCTGATTGCCTCTGACACAGTCAAAAAATGCAGTCAAACGGACTGTCAAAATAGTCTGACACGATTTTTTATAGATTTAGATTTTGGCTGGGATTGCATTTTTGAAGTTTGAGCTGTTTCTATACTTTGTTTTTTAAAAAAGTAGAAAAAAGTGTAATCGTGGAAATAAGAATAAATCAATGTTGTGTCACAATCGTATTGTGTTAGCACATACAAAAAAACAAGATGTTAACACAAGATAGTACTACCAACAGACTCCTTTCCCCACCCCCTTGATTGTCCCACATTGGCAGTATTGAAAGGAAAAACTGGAAAACTTTCAAAGCAGATAGGGAACTCGATTACGTGACTTTTTGTTGTTGATTAGCATAATCAAAGGCGCAAAATAAGCATTTTTTCTAGTCGTCTCCTAACGTCACCTTGAAGGAGACGGAAACATTTCAACCAGGAAGAACGCTGCTGCAGTTGATCCGGACACTGCAATGTCAGTGGTAAATAAATGTTCAAAATATGCTAATCGTAGCTGCCTAAAGTCCAAACCGCTTTACGGGAACCCCGTTGAGTGTCAGGTTGATGTTTTGGTGGTGATGTGCATTGGCGTGCGCAAGGGGGGCCCTAATGCACTGGAATTAAAAAAAAGTATTTAGTATTATCATAATGTTGAAAAGACATGTCGAACTTACTGCATATCTCATTTTGTTTAAGCAAGCCATGTTATCTTAGTTAGCACAAGTTCGTTGAAATCAGGAATCTCTATCGATAACAAGATAAGGTTGCTGAGAGGAAGCGGTAACTGCAGCAAAGATTCTGTTACCGGCTTAAAAGTACAAGAGTGTTGGTGATCAAATTCATTTTTTGCTTTGACTAAAAATTATAAACTTTTTATTGCAAATGATTAATGCAGTCGATAAAGGCATATATGGTGATTCCATGAGGTATTATATGGAAAGCGAGAACAAGAGAAACTTTCAACTTTCTTCTAAAACTGAACAGTAATATAATCTTAGAAGAACTAAATAGATGCTATTTATTTGGATAACAACTTATTGTACTTCTATCTTCTTTTCATTTTAACGACATTAAATTAGCTAGAAATTACTAAATAGGAAAAGTTTAAAAAAATTAGTTATGAAAGGATTTGGAATATACAGATACGAAAGCTGTCGGTTCTCATGGTAAAGACACTGCTGTGCAAACAAGTGCAAACTTATCTTAATAGTGAATACCAAAAAAATATATGTTTAAATATCATATTTCATGGAAAGCATGAGATATATAATTCCCCCTTTAGGACAAAAGGTTTTGGGGAACGATCAACAAGAGATTGCCTGATCACAACGTAGCAGCAAGTTCATAAGGTGATCAGTTCAGCAGTCACGTGACTATCGGATAACACACGAGGAAACTGGTTCGATGTGGACTGTGGAGTGCCAACGAGCAACAAATGCCAAAAATCAGTCTAAGAGCTTATTGCTCGCACTGTTTATATGTTAGAACAGTGTAGTGCAAGGATGCAAAATGCCTACCTTTTCTGCGGCTGCAATTTTTCTGCCTACATTCTCATTTCTGTTTCGACGCTGCTGTCGTTCGCTAGTGCAGGACGCCCAGCGCTGTACGGCAGTCTGTAAGCAAAGCAGTAACATGACAAAAAATACTGCCTCCAGTACAGCCACCAGACGCGAGCGGTGCAGCTTATCTTTCCTTATTGTACACTTTTTAATATTTTTAATCACAAACGACGACAATGAATGTGGTTCGTTTACGCCATGACCGGCATCAACGCTTTCGTGTGCGGGTTCTCCCTTTGACTATGCAGAGAAAAGTGTATAAAGCGAGAGATCAAACTTTACTACGCCACACTCTCACCGAGCAGTCGGAGTGCAGCAGCAAAACAAAAATGAATTCTACTGCTGTACGGGAAAATGTACTCGGTTTGGCTACCGTTCTGGCAAGAGCTGTAGTGATGCGTCGCTGTAGCGGGCTGTACGGCTTGTGCAAATGTAAATATACCGAAAAAATGTAGTTTACCGGTACCGTTAGCATCCCTGGTGTAGTGAGCTGAAAGCCGCTGAAAAGGACGATCACGACAGGGGCGCATAAGCCTTGATAATTATGGACTAGCATGTTAGAGACAGTTTAAAATGATATTCAGTTTTGGGCATGTAGAGCGTAGGAGACTCGTTAGAGTGATCAGTAGACAACCTATAAGGCGTCGTCGACTTTTGGGGAAAGCGTTGCTGTTACTGGAGGTATGCATTCGAGGAAAATATGTGTGTGGAGCGTGACTGGAAAGTGGCTCTCTGGAAATGTCTAATGCATTCAACCATGGTTCGCATCAAATACCCAGTCGCTATAAATAAATAGCACAAGTTTACGAAAAATAAATTGATTTCTTTCCTAACTAAGTTTTCTAAACGCATTTTGGACCACTAAAAAAGCCTCTAAAAGTGTTATTAAATGTTTTCCTACAGAAAGAAAATTTTCTATTTTCTACTTGATTCTCAGAGTAGCTCGGAAGTTGTTCAGAAGTTTTTGTTTGTCATCATTTTTCTTCTTGATATCATAAAATAAAGTTAACAAAGTTTTAAAGTAAAATAAAAATTATTTTTTAAACTTAAAAACCTATAGTGAAAAAAAATCAGTGGGCCATAATCCATTACCAAACCCTGACGAGATAGAAAGAGAAACAATATATTTCGTAAATATTTTGATCTGATTACTCAAATTCAATTTTTGTTTTTTTTTATATTTTTGTTTTTTTAAATCTCATAATGAATTTTTTATGGATTTTTCCACCTTTCGAGCTCAGTTCATAGTACTTTTTTATTGATTGTGCACTCGCCTTGGGAAGAGGTCTGACGTCTTCAGAGAGGCTTACATCTGCAGTAGATTCTATGCTAATGGACGATTTTTTTTCGGGGTTGGGTCGATCTGAGGCAAATCCTGCCAGAAACTTCTCAGGAGGAAAAATAATTTCAGGATTGAAGGTGTCCACGCCAAAGACTCTGAAACCAACTTGGCATTTAATTCATAAAATATCGGAATCAACTTTTTTACAAAAAATTTCCGACATTTCAAAAATATCAAAGTGCACATTACTCTTCACTAAATTTACAACTCGGCCAACCTACCCCTATGTATATTTTCGAGAACAATCACGATTTACACAACAAATATAAGGTTACACAGGTAACCGTTATACCATTTTGTTGGGTTTTGAATACCCTTTCCAGCAGTACCAAGTTTTTAGAAATCAGATGTAAATTGATTAGCGTTACACATATTATTTTGCAGAAACATAAATTTACTCCCCAGTGCCGAAAAAAGAATAAAAGTGCTCCTTTACAAACGACACCACCAAAACACCTGAAATTACGTCGATCGGTGACCTAATACCCCACCAAAATCACTATAGATGTCGCTACTGCGCATAATAGTCTTTTCATAAAATGCACTCGGCCAACCTGCCCCTTCGGCCAACCAGCCCCGGTCACCCCTAATGTTTGTCTGCTGTCCTGAAGGTGCCATTGTGTTGTCGAAGCGATGTCATCGTTTTCGTATAGGGCTATCAAGCAATCGAGCTGGACCGTAAAGCAAAACATTATGGCCAAAATCGCGGGACTGGAAGATGTATGGTCAGGATCTGAACAAATTCAATAAATGCATCTTCCGGGACAGAAGCTTTATGTTGCCAAAGATCACAAACTTCCAAGAAGTATAAAATTGTTGTTGCAGACAAGTTTGCCGGAAAAAGTATGTATGTAAGTATGATCTGGCAGTAATTTTGCAGTTATTGCCGTTAGAGTCCGATTTTCATCACAACCTACAATATGAACCGGGCTATACATCTACGATAGTCTTAAAAAATCTAGTGATTAATTAGGTCCATCCCAAGTTTTTGCAAGATTTGGCGAGTAGCTACTACAGTAAGAATGCTCAATAGCAGTATCGGGATAATGACGTCAACGTCCTTGAGAATAGGATGAAATCCCCAAACTGCCCGGAATTCGATCCAATCCAAATCTATACACTCTATAAATATACAAAATTGAAACATAGCTAAGGATTTTAATTCAATGACCCGATACTGGAAAAAGCAGTCCAAAGCTCAAATTTTTATTCCAGACGAATAAAAACCGCAAAAACCCACAATGCATAGTGGTTCCATTCCTTAAGAGTCATAAATATGTGCCATACAAATATCGCTACTAAACTATATTTCTTTAGTAAATGTTGGGTAGCTGAATCCGAATTTCGCATTAAAAATTGATTGCATCCACCTAACAGTGTGATATGGCCTTTCTTATTTCACTAATCATTCATATTTAATTAACATTACTTTTTGCTCTAACATTTTTTAGAGTATCAAATAGTACATTTTTTGATGTTGTTCCTGATTACAATAACAAGCTGATGACAAAATTTCAAATTAATTGTGAATGTTTCCCTAAAAAATTGTAAGTATACAACGTGTTTTAGCCACCGTAATAAAAGCGTTTCGCATAAATAAAAAATATCCTCATTACGGTACAAATAATTTTAAAATAGAGCAACAGTTCATGACTTCAAATTTATCTGTGCATGGGTACTACGGATATGGTATGAATTCACAACGGACTTTCTCGAAAAATCCGCATTCGAGATCATCGTTGTGGTACGAAGTAGAGTGAGCCGTACATCAAATATTCTATTCTGACATGTGTTTCAAAAGGTAGCCTCCAATAAATTAATATAACTCAAGTTGTAATGATCCGATCGAAAAGAAATTTTGTGAAAATAATAATTAAGCTATATAATTTCAAGATCTGAAGTATTAATAAATCATATAGTTTTAAAATGTGAAATGAATTTTTCCGTCTTGTACTAACTCGTCATACATATACAACATCTTAAAATCTCCAGGCATTCTGGGCGCAGACATGCGTAGCTGAAGCCTAGTTTAAAAGGAACTGAATAGTCTGAAGATCATTTTAAAGAAAAATTCGCGAGGGATATCGAAGGAAAAAGTTAGTTAAAGCCAAATTCAAAATTTTTAGTTAAATTCTTCGAATACATACTCATCTTTCTGCACTCCACATCCACCTAAACCCGATAATTATCGTTCAATACACAGCTATTAGTAACATTGTCTGATAAAAATACTAATATTGATAACTACAGTTCGACAAAAAAAATTCTGACGAGCAATCAATATTGTTTAACTTATCGGTATATAGCGAACCACCCTAAGAATTCATTTATATACTAAAAACAGTTCATTATTGTCAAAATCAAGTTTGAAACAATAAAACATATCCAAAACCATATAATCACGAGATAAATACACGCTCTTGCCGATATTTTTTTATATTATTGGACTATGGGGACCACTGTGCAATGTATCTTTAAACTACAATTAATAGGCATCATTTTCTTCTAATAACGTTTTATGCTAAAGCATACGTCCAATTGAAAGCATCAAATTGGCTTTGCTTATTGCAGGATACATAAATCAAATGTTAAAAAAAAATCCAGTCATCTCATACGAAATCAATACTTTAAATATTCTTAAAAAATTCCATGCATCAATAGTTTACGAGTTATGTGGGACTTAAAAATGGTTAATTTTACTAGCTTCAAAAAAATCATATTGCAAAAAACATGAGAATTGTTTTGCGTCAAAGGCTACGAGAACTTTTTTTCGAGGAAGTTGAAAATGTTTAATGTTAATTTTTAAGCCTACTTAACCCATTATTGCCCAACCTACTATATTTTTTTTCCAATTCGTTTATTTGATAAGGCAGGTTTGCGTTAGCTTAAAGGTGCCAATTTTGTTTTGTTTTACATTTTAAATTACTTAAAACTAGGGGATTACATATTGATTAGCTATACATATACAAGGGGGTAATATAATTTTCGTAAGATTAGGGGGTCATTTAGTTTTTATGGCAATATGGTTTGACATTTTTAGCAATGAGATTATTGGAGCAAATAATGTTTAACTAAGGGGGAAAATTTATACGACTATCTTAAAAGTAGAAATAATTAGAGGGCGTGATTAAATTTTGTAAAGATTCGGAGACATTAATTAGAGTTATTTTATGTGGTAGTAGAGTTGGGCATTTTCAACGAGATCATATAATATAATAGTTAAAACTAGAAAAGGCAAGAAGAGCTAAATGCTTCATGAAGATATTTGAGGGAGGGGGGGGGGGGGAAGGGGTGTTACTTCTGTGTATAAGAGTCAGGGGAAGTAGGGAGGACAAACATGGCAGGGGGAGAACATTATTTCAGTTTCAGACTTCGGGAGATCAACGGATGGATTACAGAATCAGGGTGGCCTTCATCAGGAAGAATCATGTACTGGGACGCCGGGTGGTCGTTCTTAAGATGGCAGGGGTTTCTCCAGACGATTTCGTAGTGCGGCTCAGATGTTGATCGGCTACATTTCGAGTTGTGCGTGTGATGTTCGTGCTTTAGGTCCCGTGTTTGTTGGCTCATTTGACAGGGATGTTTTGTGTCGCCTTGGAGTCGCATCAAACCATCGTGGGTGTATGGTACAGGTGGAAGAGAGCGTTTCTGAGAATGATAAGGAAAAAGGGGCAGTTAAAGTTGGATATTGATGTTTTTTATGAAGGTGTATATAAGGGACATATAGAGGACATCGCGGCTTGCCAACACATCTCGAACCGGGACGTTGGGTGGTCTTCCTCGGGCCCGGAGGGTGTCCATAAGCCGAGACCTGGCGAAACTGTACTCGGTGCACGCCCAGACTATGTGCTCTATATCGTGATAACCGTCGCCACAAGCGCAGATACCACTCTCCACGAGCCCAATACGTCGGAGATGTGCATCCAGCGTGTAATGGTTCGCCATGAGTCGGGACATCACACGAATGAAGTCACGACCCACATCCATCCCCTTGAACCAAGGTTTCGTCGATACCTTAGGGACTATCGAATGTAGCCACCTTCCTAGCTCCCCATTGCTCCACGAGGTTTGCCAACTTTCGAGGGTTCTCTGATGAGTAATACTGAAAAATTCGTGGAAGCAAATTGGTCTTTCAAAAACGTCACCTTTAATGGCACCCACCTTAGCTAAGGAGTCCGCCTTCTCATTGCCCGGAATGGAGCAATGAGAAGGGACCCACACCAAGGTAATCTGGAAAGATTTGTCAGATAAAGCACTCAGTAGCTCCCGTATTTTCCCCAAAAAATACGAGGAATGCTTTCCATGTTTCATCGAGCGAACAGCGTCAATAGAACTCAGACTATCCGAGACGATGAAGTAATGGTCTGCGGGTAATGTGTCAATGACTCCAAGGGTATACTGAATAGCAGCTAGTTCTGCGGCGTAAACTGAAGCAGGGTCACTGAGTTTGTAGGAGGCGGTGAACTTTTGATTGAAAATACCGAAGCCAGTGGACCCTTCGAGGTTTGATCCGTCAGTATAAAACATCTTAGAACAGTCGACTTCTCGGAATTTATTATAAAAAATATTTGGAACCACTTGTGGGCGTATGTGGTCCGGAATTCCACTAATCTCATCTTTCATGGATGTGTCGAAGAAAACAGTAGATTCAGAAGTATTTATGAAATGCACACGGTTGGGATTGTAAGAGGAAGGATTAATATTTTGCGCCATGTAGTCAAAGTACAGGGACATAAAACGGGTCTGAGAATTGAGCTCAACAAGCCTTTCGAAATTTTCAATCACCAACGGGTTCAAGATATCGCATCGAATGAGCAATCGATATGAGAGTTCCCAAAATCGATTTTTCAGCGGGAGAACGCCCGACAGGACTTCGAGACTCATCGTATGGGTCGACTGCATGCACCCTAAGGCGATACGCAAACAACGATACTGAATTCTTTCGAGTTTGATGAAATGTATGTTCGCGGCGGATCGAAAGCAGAAGCATCCGTATTCCAGTACCGACAGTATCGTTGTTTGATACAACCTAATTAGGTCTCCTGGGTGGGCACCCCACCACGTTCCGGTTATTGTACGAAGAAAGTTGATTCTTTGTTGGCATTTCTGTTTCAGATACCGAATATGGCATCCCCAAGTACCTTTCGAGTCGAACCAGACCCCTAGATATTTTACTGTGAAGACCTGAGCTATAGTTTGACCCATTAATAGAAGCTGTAGTTGTGCTGGTTCACGCTTCCTAGAAAATACAACTAGCTCAGTTTTCTCCGTGGAGAATTCGATACCCAGCTTAATAGCCCATGCAGACAAATTGTCCAAGGTATTCTGTAATGGTCCTTGTAGATCGACAGCTTTGGGTCCCGTAACAGACACCACGCCATCGTCTGCAAGTTGTCTTAACGTGCAGGAATTGTCAAGACATTCATCAATGTCGTTGACGTAGAAATTGTATAACAGGGGGCTTAGACATGAGCCCTGGGGAAGGCCCATGTAGCTAAATCGTGATGTCGATACGTCACCATGCGAAAAATGCATGTGCTTTTCCCACAACAAGTTTAGTAAAAAGTTGTTTAAAGTCGCTGAAAGACCATGCTGGTGCAGCTTCTCTGAAAGAATGTTGATAGAAACTGAATCAAAAGCCCCCTTTATATCTAGGAACACAGATGCCATCTGCTCTTTACTAGCATAGGCCATTTGAATTTCGGTTGAGAGCAACGCAAGACAATCGTTCGTCCCTTTGCCTTTGCGAAAGCCAAACTGTGTATCTGACAGTAAGCCATTTGTTTCGACCCATTTGTCGAGGCGGAATAGGATCATTTTCTCGAACAACTTCCGGATACAGGACAGCATTGCGATCGGTCGATACGAATTGTGATCGGAGGCTGGTTTTCCTGGTTTTTGGATGGCGATGACCTTCACTTGCCTCCAATCGTGTGGGACAATGTTAGCCTCAAGAAACTTATTAAATAAGTTCAACAAGCGTCTCTTGGCAGAGTCTGGCAGATTCTTCAACAAGTTGAATTTGATTCTGTCTGGCCCTGGAGCTTTATTGTTACACGACAAGAGAGCAAGTGAGAACTCCACCATCGAAAAAGGTGTTTCGTTCGCGTTATCGTGACGGGACGCGGCGCGGTAGATCTTCTGTGCCGGGGCGGAATCCGGACAAACCTTCTTGGCGAAATCGAATATCCAACGGTTTGAATATTCCACGCTTTCATTAGTACTGTTTCGATTTCGCATACGTCGGGCTGTTCCCCAAAGAGTGCTCATCGATGTTTCTCTCGTTAATCCGTCGACGAACCGGCGCCAATAACCGCGTTTTTTGGCTTTCATCAAACTCTTCATTCGCTTGTCTAACGTCGCGTACTGTCGAAAACTAGCGGGTAACCCGTCGTTCCGGAAGGTCTTAAACGCGGCGGCCTTCTCTGCGTACACGTCTGAGCACTCTTTGTCCCACCAGGGATTGGGAGAACGTTTTTGTATGTTCGCGCCGGGTACTGGCTTAGTCTGAGCTTGATTCGCGCTGTCGAGAATCAAGCCAGCCAAAAAGCTGTACTCTTCCTCCGGAGGAAGTTCTTGAGTAGATTCGATGTTGTCGGATATCGCGGCAGCATAGCTCTTCCAATCGATATTTCGTGTGAGGTCATACGAAATATTGATTGTTTTCAATGGCCTTGAGCCGTTATTGATTGAGACTACGATCGGCAGATGGTCGCTACCGTGGGGATCAGGGATTACCTTCCACGCGCATTCTAACTTTAGCGAGGTCGAGCAAAGGGATAAATCTAATGCGCTTGGGCGCGCAGGTGGGGGAGGAATCCGTGTCATTTCACCCGTGTTTAGAATTGTCATGTTGAAGTTGTCGCAAATATTGTGAATTAAAGAGGAACGGTTATCATCATAAAGGCAACCCCATTCCGCACCGTGAGAGTTAAAGTCGCCTAAAACTAGTCGCGGTGCAGGCAGGGATTCTATGATGTCATGTAGCCGGCGATGCCCAATCGCGGTGTTGGGGGGAATATATATATGGAAGCTATGCAAAGATCTTTGCCTTTGGTTGTTACTTGACAAGCGACAACTTCAATACCTGTTATCGAGGGAAGGTTAATTCTGTAGAAGGAATAGCGCTTTTTGATCCCCAAAAGCACTCCTCCATAGGGGGTGTCTCGATCCAGGCGAATAATATTAAAGTCGTGGAAGTTGAGATCTATGTCGGAAGTTAACCAAGTTTCACATAATGCAAATGCATCGCAACTCAAATTATTTATTAAAATTTTGAAGGAATCGATTTTCGGGATGATACTTCTGCAATTCCACTGTAGAACAGTGATCAAATCCGTGACCTCGTTCGATGAGTTAGCCATCGAAGGATACAATCGCTGAAAGGAGGGGCCATTTAGCAGTCAACTGCTTCAAAAATGTTCTTACTGTAGGGAGAAAAGCTAACATAAGACTTTTAATTGGATCAGTTATATTGAAAGTTTTTATTATCCAGTCCACAATGTCCGAGAGTTTGATAATTCCAGTGCCGCGATTATTCTCGAACTGAAACAGAGGAAAACTTGGGATTTTTGATGTTCCGGGAAGTGCTGGGAACTCCTTCTCTGAGTTTAATCCTCCGAGACCAGGAGCTAATTGCTTCGGTTTGGTTGCAACACTTCCAATAGATGTGACTTTCGGAGTCCCGTCAAGGGATACCTTCTGGCCTTTACAACGAACTTTAGGAGAGGAAATATTCCTCCTCTTCCTATAACTTCTAGGCGCCCTAGTAGATGTTCCCTCTTGTGGGTCATCAGCCTCGCCCTCGTTAGGAGGCAAGTGAGCATAGATGTTTGTTGAGGTTGGTGGTGTAGCTTTCTTTAGCATTTCTGCGAAAGAACGTTCGGATCGTCCCGCAAGGGAACGTTTTAGTTTATCCCCGCGTAGTTTGTACGCGGGACATGCCGAGATATCATGCAGATTCTCTGCACAGTAAGGACACTTCTCAGCATTCTCACTGCACGAATCATCTAGATGATTCTCCCCGCATTTTCCACAGCGGGCCTTATTGCTACAATGGGTGGCTGTGTGACCCAATTGTTTACACTTTGTGCAATTCATGACCCGCGGCACAAACAAACGCACAGGCAGACGAACCTTGTGCAAGAGGACGTAATTTGGCAAAGCGGTACCAGCGAAGGTCAACCGATAAGAGTTTGATTGGGGGTACGTTTTTGAACCATCCCCCGCAACTACTACTGAGTGCAAACGCTTGCACTCGAGTATTTTCACTGGCTGAAGTATGCGGTCTCTAAAACGGCCAACCCCGTACTGCAGCAGATCCTCGCATGTCAAACTGTCATCGGTGACAACGTCTTCAGACTGTACTTTTACAGCTGGAATATACACGTGATAGTCCTTCGTAAAGTGCTCGCAGCAAGCAATATCGTTTGCCTGCTTTGAGTTAGTCAGCACGACCCTCAGCCTGTCTGAGCGGACCTTTTTTATTTCGGTCACAGCCGTGAACCGTTCCGTCAGGTCTTTTGAAATCTGTAATAGATTCAGCGATTTTGTTTTGGGCCGAAAGAAGACCACAAAGGGACCGGTCGAGAGCTCTGGATATTGTTTGGGTCGGGGGAGAGCCTTAGGAGTCGACTCGATCTCCATTTGGCCATCCGGGGAGGAAGCCATCGACACCGTCAATGCACGGGGTCAGCACCCGCGCAGACGGGAAAAAGCCGTAAATGTATCAAAAAGGTAGATTTCACTTATCTGTATACTCGATTCCCACGACGCACCAGTCCAGCTTAAATAGCTGGTTATTGTTCAATCCTCGCTTTACGAACAAAAGGTTGAGGAATGTGGCCTAACGGTTAACACACGCACAAAAGAATAAAAGTCCAAACCTCGAAGAGGCAGAGAATGGCAAAATAACCTTGAACGTGGATTACTGCACTGTTCTTTTTCCAACAGACCGAAAACAAAACACTTCTATCTCGATCGAGCGATGCGTAGAGACTGGTGGACCTACTATATATAGTAGGTGCTAAGAATAACTCCTATTACTCAATTAATAACGCAGAACAGGCATTATCAACGAGTTAATATTGTTCATATACTTTTGCAGAATATGTTTAGAGAAGTTAGAGTGGTTAAACCGGTGTTTATGTTTTGTTTTTAATAAATTTTCACTTAAGGGGTTACACATTTTTGTTAGGATGAAAAAAATCGAATTTTTGTAAATTAGATATTCTGAAACTAAATACGCTGAGGAAAATTTTCTCAAAGTTTCATTACGATCGGAATACTACAACTTAAGTTACAGCTATTCATAGATCGCTACCCATTCACCACTTGTAGGCGGTACGTAGTGTTTGATACGCTAGACCGTTGACTCGCTGCACCGACAGTAAAACTCGATTATCTCGGAGTTGTATTTTGTTGAAAAGTTCATCCGCGGCGATCACGATATCTCAGGAACCGATTAACCGATCAATCTTAAATTTTCACGGGTTGTTCCTTATAATATCAGCTACTTTGAGTACAAAAATAATTTTACTGGAATGACCACATCATTTTTCTTCGATCGGAAAACACAATTTGTGATGCGCGTGAAAAATAAGTTCGGCAATAATGGGTTAAAATGGGATGATAATTAGATACAAAAATACTTTGATTACCTTTTTTTAGATAGCAGTTTCTACATTTAAGAAATAAATGAAACAACTTCAATTTACAATAACAAAATAAAATAACTGTTTTACAATCGAACCTTTACCAGAAATCTACCCGATAATGAAGGTTTGACATAACTGAATGTTTTTAAGCCATTAGCCCCCCCTAATGGAAAAGGCTGCGCACGCCTATGGTGATGTGTATTCCTAGCAGAAGTGATACGAACATAGCTGTCGGTTACACTGAACGTTGACATGAGAACGATCGACAGCTAGTGGGCTGAGGAGAGCATGTTGTCTTAATTACCAAGGGCTCTAAATTGAACTATTGTACTTTCAAATCTATAACTAGTCTATCATAGAGACAGTGTGTTCATATTTTCACAATCAATGCACAATGAAATATGGTGTGTTTCGAAATAAAGAAACAAATTGAATATAACATATATCACAAAAACAAAGAGAATCCATAACATAAAAGCACCGCGCTTTGTCGACCATTGCAATCATCTAGCGAACAAAGCAAAGCTCCGCCATAGTCGGGCGACATTATCTCAAAAGCTTCTCATTTCAGCGCGACCATGTTTTTTGTGTGTTTGTCACTCCTAACCTTTGTTGTAATGAAGATAAAATGCGAAAAAATATATCAAATTAGGTATCTAAAGTTTTTACTTGACCGCCCAAGCGTGGAAAACAAAATGGCCCAACGTGTGGTAGGTAGGTAGGTACTGCGGTGGGGAACATGGTGGAAGTGCAAGAACACATAGCTTATTGGGTGAAATACTGACACGCGAAGCCGCATGCAGTTCATCGCAGCGCAGTCGGTACCAGCAGCGGTTTTGTTCTCGGCTTGGTGCGCGCTGCTGTTAACAATAACTTTTATTCCCTTCTTTCAGCCACACTCTACCTATTGACAGCTTGCAGCATTAACTGTTACGGGGCTGAACAGTAAACGTCTATGTAATACCTAGTTGGGTCCTGTAACGCGGAAAGACGAACAATATGCCGATGGTGTTTAACTGGAGGCAATATCCGCAGCGTGTAAATGGCTGAATTCCGAGCTCGGCCACAGGAAAAACGCAAATCCGTTCCTGCCGGCGATGCATTTGACTAGTTCAAGTGCAATTATTAAGTTGTAAATTATGGTTTATTTCTGTTTTCGTTCTCGTTGCTACTATGTTGGATACCTTGTTCTTTTATTCTGAGCGCGAATCAGTGGTTGTTAACTTAACTACATGGGAATGAGTATTTTAAATGAAATTCCTTTTACATAAGAATTAGCAGATAACCCACATTACATTGTGAGATATGCTTTGTAAATAACTCTCTTTAGCTTTTTCAACGAAAGATACAGTATTGGTCAAGCTGAAAAAGCAATAGAGCAATTCCATGGGAAATGTGATAGAAATATCCAAAATTCCAAAACCCAACTTACGAAAAGTGCGAATGTGTTTTTGGACATTTTCAAAAAAATGTAATTTGAAATCGATTGGCATTGAAGTCATACCTAAGAAGAAATTTCAAAAATCACAATATAACAAAAAGGTTTTTTTTTTCAAACGAATAGACCCATTTCGTATCTTTTCGAAAACACTAGTAAATAACTTGTCGGAACCGCTAAGCTTGCTCATATGACCCTATTCCACGTTTATCCAACCTTTCTTCCTTCAAGTCCTTGCTCATATTGAATACTAAGGCTCTTAATATTGAAAAAAAACATGTCACACCTTCCAGTCCCTTGCTAATTAAGTGTCGTTAGAACATAAAAAAACTTGTAAATAAATTAGTCAAGGATTATGATTTTGCCTTTCTCCTATAGAAAGGCTATACAATCACTCTAAAAGCCGACCTAAGCTCCGAAGGTTGAGTTTCTTATACCATCCGACTCAGTTTGTCGAGTTCGGCAAATGTATGTGGGTGTGCGAATATGTGTGTATGTATGTATGTATCTGATCGAAAAAATGCATATCGGTTTCTCGGAGATGGCTGAACCGATTTTATCAAACTTAGTCTCAAATGAAAGGTGCAACGTTTCCATAGGCTATTGGACATTCAATTCCGACTTCTGGTTCCGGAGTTATGGGATGATGAGTCACGCATGAAATTTCTATATAAATCGGAATCAGCATGTTATCTACAAGATACAAAACTTCATTAAATGTGTTCTAAATTGCTTGGATTTACAACTTCAGCTCACTGATACCCATACAAACCCACATGGACCACATTAGGCACCCTTGGCGAAAACGGAACCTTCAGGAAGGTAGCTAAGTTGCTGAATTGAACTCACATGTGCTTCTCAGAAATATCTGACTCGATTTTCTCAAATATAGTCCCAAATGAAAGCTACAACATATAAATTGACTGCTATTAAATTCCATAGGAATCGGAGTTCTTGTTCCTGTGTAGGTTGAAGTACGCGGTCACATGAGGTTGAAGTATGCGGTCACATCGGTATAATGATTATATCTAAATGATTCAAAACTAATTGAAATGAGTTATAAATTGCCTAAAATTGTTGGATCAGATCACGAATTCCGAAAAAAGTCTCTTTGACCGCATTGAGAACTGTTGAGAATTCCGAAAATTCAAAGAAATGGCTAGATTCCGAAATTTGATTCACACCTGTTTCTCATATATTGCTGGTTCGATTCTCACAATCTTAGTCTTAAATGAAGAGTATATAGTGTTCACATTGATTGCTACCGAATTTCATTCGAACGAAGTATTGGCTCCGGAGTTGAGTAAAAGAATACGATCACAGGTGAATTTTTCCTTATAAACCGTTTTGCCTTTCTCCTACAGAAAGGTTACGCAATCACCCTGAAAATCGACTTTTGCTCACACCGACTTTGTGTTGCTTCGGTTTCGATTTATTAGAGTTTACGCAAAAGTATCTTGATTACAGAGTATGTCCATTATGCTGGTGTATGGCATGTCATTATCGTGCACGGAAAATTTTCCATAGAAAAAATCATCAATGATTAACTTTTATTCAAATCTTTGGCTTCATTTGGTCTATAAACAATCGGTGAGATGCACGTTGAAAGCAATGAATCATGGAATTTAGAAAAAAATAGTTATTTTTGGTTACAGTGTTGCCAAATATTCTATATTTCCAGTTTAAACCATAAACTTAATTTTTCTCACAATTCGTGTATTTTTGCTTTGCAAATGATAATTCCATTACGTTTCTCAGATAGTTTTACACCTAAAAACATATGCATCAAGATAAGTTGAGCCAATCTCCCGATACAGTCATTTTAAGCAAAAAACGTTTTTAATCCACCTAACAGTGTGATGAGACATTTCTTATAACTCTTATAACTCTTCGGATATTATATCGTTTGAGAACATTTGGAACTTGATGCTTCGCGATGTTTTTGATAACACATACTACATGGGATAGTGGCAGGACTCAGCATAGGCATAGGACAACATCAGTGCTAGAAATCTCAAACCAAATCAATGGGAAAGCGAAAAAATGGACCATAAAATAGACATACAAACAAATTATTGTTAATGCTCTGTTAATAAAATATTTAAATTGTGGTGGGAAAACTGAATTTTCCTAAAGGGGTTATATATTGTACTGAGCCAAAAAATCGATTTTTTTTAAATCGATTTAAAGTTTATACTTTACTCAAATTTCCAACGCGACTGAAAACAAAGAAATGAAAGGAAATTATTAAATTAAAATTTGTTTTTGCTATTGAAATTGACAAAATGATAGTATCGCCCCTTTGGCGATTGTTTACTTTTTCGGTCCCACCTATCAGCATTGAAGTATCGCCCTTACGTTTTTTTACAATAACTACCGTTCTATACCACCAATTTCGTCCGTGTTTTTTCAATAGCGATCATTGTTACTATTTACAGCTGGTATCAGCTTGATAATCCTAAAAAAATACGAAAAAACAGTTTCGCCTCTAAACTGCTAGCAAAAAAAGTATCGCCCTGTTTGTTTGCAGAGCGAAACTTTAAATAAACAAACAAAAATACAGTTTCGCCCGTTGTATTTTTTGCTGTAGTTTAAGAAAGCAATATCATAGAATCAAATTTTTTAGGTTAATTTGTTGCGTTTCAAAGCCCTCATTCGCATGTATGAAAAAGCCCTATGTTTACATTTGTAAGTATCGCCCTTTTCACAAAAAGCGTTGAAATGAAATCGCAGCTCCTGATATCACGCTATCTCTAAAGTGCATGCGTGCATAGTTTCAAATTTTACTTCGACATCGACTTTTTCTAAAGGTGACTTCCCAGTAGTATCCTTGATTTGAATTATTATCGCTAATCCTAATGCCAAAGAACAAATAAAAACCTCTCGAAAACGAACCGTTTGGGAAAATCATCATCATTACTAGAATTTTCATTTTCACGAAACTTTTCGATAACCTTCCGTCACTTGCGTTAATGCACTGGGTGCACAGTGCTCTGAAAATCTAGCGAAATCGTCTTAGAGCACCAGCGGGTCTGTAAAGAATACTAAAAATTAATTTCTATTCCATAATTTTCAGTTCAGCAATTCGAGAGATCGTGCTCACCGCAAGCCATGAAAAATAGACTACATTGTGAAGCGATGGTCACTATTTATTAAAAAAATCACGGTTAAATAAAAAATAAAACTATTAAAAAATTTCAAATAGTTTATAATTTTCACAAACTTATTAGGAAAAAAGCTGAAAATGTCAGTATTTTCTCTATCTGCAACATATAAACCTTTAAGTATACCAATTAATTGGTATACGAATTGAAATAGGTTCGCCAAATTTTGGAAGAAGTCTACAAAATAACCCCTTGAAAGCTACCTAAAAATTGTTGTAGTTCGATGCAAAAAAAAAATCTCCAAAAAAGAAATGTACCTATTAATGTGAAACATAGCGAATAATACATACAATAAATACATTTTTATCAGTCCCATCGCGTACTTTAGGTTGACAAAATGGGGACATTGACTAAATCGGGCAATTTTTATTCTTTATAATAAACTGAAGCTGTTAAAATATTCTTCTCGTCCCTTGATGTAGTCTGATAACTATTTCTGATTGTGATGAACTTTTAATTTTCGCATATTTCGCATATCTTCATGATAAGGAAAACATGTTCAAGAAAGGATTTACTCGAATTCAGTCTTGTTCGTCTGCTAGAGCCCATCAAACATATGTTCATATTTATACCCAGGGATAGCATAAGGGTTAGTGCATAGGGCCGGAAAAAATATGTTCATATTTGGCTGATAAAATCGAGGTTTCAATGTGTTATAATAGATATTCAGCATTCGAAGAAGTTTCTTTTGAACGAGTGTAGAACGACTTTGTTTCTACTTATTTGAAATCAGCGGCGTAGCCAGAAATTCGATTTGATGAAAATCGATCATACTGTCCAAAATTCCGAAACCGTAATTTTTGAAGTTTTAAAATTATGCAGAATTAATTTTTCAGAAAATAGTAACAGAGTTCGTGTCTTTAGCGAATTTGTTGAGACTTTATTGTAGTCATGAATATTAACCTGAGAAAATTCACCATAAATACTTCTTGGACAATATACCGTCAAAATTATTTTATCAAATGATGCGCTGTTTAACGTTTGTAAAACTCATCGAAGATACTAAACCTCCGAAATTGGCGGTTTCAAAATGATGCTATCTTGACCTTAAATTACTGTTTTTAAACATTTGACCTATACATATAATTGGTCATACAACAAAAATCAAATACTCATCAAAATCGATCAGAACCTGCTAGAATCGAATGGAAATCGTCATTTTTCATAAATTTCTCTCTACATTCGGAAAGTGTTATCCTCGTTATTAATTATATTACGTTTTCGTCTCAACTCGACGCATTCCCATTCCCGCATTCCTTTCATTTGACACTAACTTTGTGCAAATCGGTCCAGCCATCTCTGAGAAACAGAGGTCACATTTTTTTCCACATACACACATACATACACACACAGACATTTTCCGATCTCGACGAACTCAGTCGATTGGCATATGACACTCGGTCCGGTCGGGATTAGATTGACGAATTTTAGAGTGAATGAGAAAGGCAAAAACATTTTTAGCAAATGTTGAAAGTTATACATTTTTGGTGAGCAGTTCTATGTTTCATAGACATTAAATCAATTTCAACTTCGCTTCCTATTAAATAAAGACCCTTATTACAGTACATCTCTACAAAAGCGAGCTCAATTTGAAAAGAAATCTGAGGATTATGATTGATTACAGAACTCTGGAATTTTCTATTGGAATGTTTTCAGGCAGCATTTTGATATTGATGCAATTAGATAACTGTGAAATCAATACCAATAGATCAGTTACATATCAGGACCCCATTCCGACAATTTATCAAAAAGTCCTCATGATGTTTACAACAACAGGTTATCAATCTACGGATCAGATAATTGTTATTGTAATATTGAATTAAATCAGTCAACATCAATAAATTTTCAACTTCAATCCAATTTTTTTTTGTGTGGTTGGGGGGGGGGGTTGTATGGTGTTAAACCCCAAAACCTTCTCTTGGCTACGCCGTTGCTTGGAGTTATTTACTTCGCTTTCATTTTCCGATATGTTTCAGATCGATCCGATGGTTATAAGTTAGAAAAATTGCAGTCAAAAGGTTCGTACAAATGAACATTTTTACACTGATAAGTTATCAAGTTCCTTCTAGACAACTTGGAAGTGTTCGGTGATTATTTCTAGCGGTTGTAGAGAGAAAAATGAAATACAAAATTCGTTTTATCGAAATAATGTTTGGCTTATTTCAATGGATTATTACTATATTGAACAATAAATAGGCGACAAAGAGTAACCAACAAACAACAAGCCATAACTTTTAAAGTATTCAAAACAGATATTTGAAGTCTTCAGTAAAGTTATTCGCAAAAGTAAGAGCTACAAATTAGCTGAAGACATCTTTTCGATATAATCACTTCCAAGAAAATTTGTGAAAATATCTCACTCATAGAGGGATTAATCATCAAAAGCACAATACCAAAAGAAATAGCATATTGCCTCCATTATATTCTCCGAAGATACTATTGACCTAAAATAAGCCGTTTTGGCGTTAATAAGAGATTACATGTTTTTGGTCATATTTCTGGCAATGGGAAATGATAAAAATCTTTCGTCCACATTTAATGTTAAATATCTCTTTTGATAATCGTCCGATTTCAACAATCTATAGCTTGTTCGAAAGGTATTCGTTAAAGCTGTCTAAAAGCATATAAATTGTTAATCTATATTGTCAATGTCGGCAGCTAATTTAAAAAAACTGCAAAAAACGCCATTTTTACGCATTCAAGCATTCATATCTTGGAAACTAAACATCAGAATCAAAAACAAATTAATAGCGTTCATACTGTTTTATAGTTCTTTCATTTTTTTTTGGTTTGGATAAGATCGGTTCAGCCATTGCTGAGAAACACGAATGAGAATTTGTCCGTTACATACACACACAGACATTGTCCCAAATCGTCGAGCTGAGTCGATTGGTATATAAGACTCGGCCCTCCGGGCCTCGGAAAAAATCTTGAAAGTTTGAGCGAATTCTATACATTTCTTTTATAAGAAATGTAAAAATGAAAATTTCTCAGCACGTTTCTCGCTATATCTTAGTAACCAAACAGAATGTCAAGATTCTGAAAACGCAACTTTGTAGATTTTTTAGACAAGTGATGTGGCATATCTAACTCAATTTACCCCAAAATGGCGTTTATCATAAGATAGCACAACAGCGACGAGTTGGTGGTTTGCATTAAGTTTGATTTGAAGTTGGTGGAATCCAATTTTCTCCGTTTTTGTTAGACATGTAGCGCTGATTCTCGTTGAGTACTTCAAAAAATCCAATTTGCTCCCCCCTCCTGACCACCCACCCACTCCTTTTAACTTCTCTTAGATCACCCCTCATTACACCCGCCTCAGATCACCACCCAATCCATCCCTCATACCCCCCCCCCCTCCAAACGCATCATCTTTATACAGCCATTAGATCACAAGGCATACTAAATTAAGCTGGAGAGTGGTTCGTTCGTGGGTTTTTCACTTTCGTCACACACCCACCACCGCATGACAAAATTAGATAGCAGGAAGACCAGATTGAACTAATGTTGATTAGGCTAGATAATAATGATATTTTTTTGTTTCAAGTGTTTCACCGTCAACACGTAGCTCATCGGATTCGCGGTTGGCGATCCATTGTGTGCAGGTGCAAAGTGTACTAAGAATGTAATGGTAATTCATCATTTGCCGTACCCCTAAGGGGTGAATCCACCCCCGGTTGAAAGACACTGTAATAGACACTTCGGAGGACTAGAAGTGTCAGGGTCATTAGAAACAGTCTTAAAATCTTGCGGACTAATCTTTTGTCTTCTGCCGACAGGAGTCAATCTTAAGCAATGTTACTACGAATCACTGAAGTCTACCAGCATGTCTCACGGCAAAGACAGACTTGTCTCTCTTTACCATGAGAACCGACTCACCTGTGTCTAATGACCACTTCTAGTTTTTCGATCTGTATATTTCACAGGCTTGCTCTCACTTAAATACTATGGCTCTAAAATTTTCATAACTTTCCCTACTTAGTAATCTCTAGCTAATTAAATGTCTTTTAAAAGTAAAAATGAAAGTGTGACTACAAAAGTCGAAATAAAAATGAAAAAATAGACACTTCTACAATTTTATTGAGCCTAACCAGCCATAGAGTCATAGTATGAAGCAATAAGAAAGGCACAATTTTTCTAGATACTTTTAATCAGACTGCTCATAATAAGTAGCTTCATATGCAGCCATTTTCGAAATATTTTGAAATTAAATTTGGTTGAATCAATTATATTTTGAATGCTTTTTACGTACAGCATTGAACAAAACAAAAAGGCATTTTCTATTATAATTTTGTTGCATATGAAGTTATTTTTATGCAAATCAATTTATTCGTTATGGCTTTTTATTATGAATGAGAGTGGAACATATCCACCGACTTTACATTGGAATTAAAAGAAATTGTATTTGAACTTAGAAAAATTAACGACAAAACAATAAAACCAGTTTACACTACCATTGTAAAAATGAATTAAATGTGTTAGTTATCCAATCTGAAGACTCTATTATTAGGAGTCGGTAGTATAACCATTAACTTTCGGGGATCAAAAAGTGATATTCTTTTAATCGAATTAACACCCCCTCTGCACCAGACATTGAAGTCATCGATTGCCAAGTTCACATAAAAAGCAAAGACTTTTGCATTGCTTCCATCTACGTTGTCCTTAGAGCCGCAGTACGGCACCGAACGCATTGTAATATCACAGAACTGGTTGAAACCTGTGGTGGGACAAAACGTGCTTAAACGTATACACGGAGAAGGCCGCCGCGTGTAAAACCTTCTGGGACAACGGGTTACCAACTAGCTATCGAGAGTGCGACGGTTTTTTATTTTATTTATTAGATCTTCGTGAAAAGTTTATAATAAACTTATTACTAGATTTAGTAATATGATAATCGAAAAGTTCAGAAATTTCGTTAAATGCATCTGGAAAATAGACAGAGCAAAAATGAACGAATTGTGAGAATGAAGAAACGGTGAAAATTCACCTTTTTATTTGGAATACTGAGAAAAGATATGTCCTCAAGCAAGAAATCGAACCTGCGATCTCCCAGTCTTTAGTTGGGTACGTTAACCACACCGCCATCGAGGAACTGTGATGATGTCAGCACAGATTCCCAACAGTATCGTGATCACCGCCACAGACCCGATACGCTACTAATGCACCTCTCCCTCTCCTCGATTGGCCAAATCTCTCTCGTTCTTTATTTTTAGGTCCAGTGGACGACGTTCAGGCTTAAGTTATTATTATCATTGTTTGCGTTCCATTACATAGCTCAATCACCACCAGACTTTGCTAGTGAATAGAGCTATGGAGGAGCATGTTGAAGTCTGCCCTCAAAGCCTATCGCCAGATGGTAACGGCAAATCCAGTCAGTGCCTAGGAATCCATTGAAACGGTCGGTTTCTTATAACACGAGGGGGAACAAACAAATAAATTTGACCACGGGCCATCACGACATCGAGCACGTTGTCTGGTCATGTGTCGAGTAGTGTGACGCCATATCCTAGTTGAAAAACTCCTTTCGGATCCGAAATAGACCTCCCGATATTCCAAGTACAGAACATTCTGGAAAACCGCGACCTCACCTACATTTCTCCTATTGTAGCGATCACGAGTATCAGATTTCAAAATAGCTTCCAATTCAGTAACTCCTGTTACCTGTTGAAAATATAGGCTGTTCATTTCTTGCATCTCCTATGATGACTAATGAATACCGGGCGTTGTTCTGCTTGCGTACAAGCCGAACGACTTTTTCTCTCCATGTCGTTTTCTCTTTGCTATTGCGCGGACTTTGAACTTACAGGCAATACGAAGTGCCGACTAATTTGTCCTGTTCTTGTTTCGCCAACTATTGGACCCGAAAATCACTAAAAATTGGGTGGTTGAAATAGCTAGATACAAAATACCAAAGGGGAAATTACATATAGCAACAATGAGCTCTAATCGTCTGCTAGCCGGACGAAGGCTTTTAATTACAGAATTTTGCGCCTGGCGAAGCTACCACCTCATCGCAAGCAAAGACCATCCCACCTCCCGTGTGGTATTCTTGATTCAAGTTTTCAATCGAGGAATTGCGTCCGCTGCGTTGCGTTGCGTTGTGACGATGATTTTGGCGGATTGCACACTGACTTCATCATGTTTGACTGGTGATTGTCTAATAAGAGTTGCTTAGGAAATGGTAAGTAGGAATTCATACCAATCCGACCCACATTAAAACTTCAACAGCATGGAGTATTGCTTAGGTAAGCTAATCTTATCTGCGTAATGGGCCGGATCACTATTTATTGAAACAGTATTTAGACGGAATTTGTTACTTCTTCTCTGCGATATATTTATTGGCTTGAAAACTACCGAGTGATAACACATTATACTGACAAAAATAGCGCGAGATGTTATAAATCATGGAAAGTATTTCTTATTTTCCATATTGGATTGTATGTGGAATGCAAGTATACGAGCGATAATAACGAACACTGAAGGGAAATATAAAGGATCATTAACCTGATGCACGGGTTTGTTAGCAATAACGGAGCTTGAAATTAGGTTCATAAAAACAGACGCGGATAATTTTCAATACGTATTGATCCGTGATGATCGATACTAGTCAGATTAGTCGTCGTGGGGCTAATTTCCGATCAACTATTCATTTTTATGGCAATGTTTTCTCGACTAGATCTGTTCACACCCTCTCATTCTGCTACTATCGGCAGAAAGCTGATATCACCCAGTCGTCGCCGGTCTAAGGACCAAATGTTATCAATAGACTTAGACTCGCGTGGAGACATGAGATAGGAAACTTGTGAGAATTTTGTTATCCCACCATTTGACGACCCAATTGAGGAATTGCGTCCGTTGCAATAAAAAGTCGGACGAAGACACGCCACCACGTGCGTAATGCGGCATCGCTAAACGCCACCAGTCGGATCCGCAGCATCCGTATTTTGTTGCTGGTACGCTGTCCGGAGGTCCGACACTACCAGCAGTTACCGAAATCCACGCTAGGATCTCGAAAACAGTCTCGGCGCTAGAAAGTGCAAAACAGTCGTTCCGTCGCTGAATTGTCATCGTCGAATTTAGTATAAGCAGCGCAACACTAGCAGCCAGCGACGTTGATGGTGTGAGGTGTCTCATGTTTCG
Organism: Topomyia yanbarensis; assembly: GCF_030247195.1. Taxonomy (NCBI): domain Eukaryota; kingdom Metazoa; phylum Arthropoda; class Insecta; order Diptera; family Culicidae; genus Topomyia; species Topomyia yanbarensis. The sequence continues at coordinate 261,885,638 of NC_080672.1, forward strand.
CGTTCGTTTCTTGTAGTTTTTTCGTTGTTTACTCTGGGTAGGACTATTCGGGAAAATAGTCCCCACTCTGGTTTCAGAAGCTGACTTATTATTTGATAGTTTTTAAGTGATTCTGCCAGTGATGAGAACCACGAGTTGGTGTAGATGTACGGTTGTATAGTTGCGAATTATTTGGTTGTTGTATGGTATTGTTCCCTCTAAATTTTAGTAAAATTACCCGCCCTAGGGTTGGGTTTCTGGTCGGGCAACCTTGAACATGACAAGTGGCCCTCGTAAGAGGTGGCGCTTGAATTACTTGTTCTGAAGTCCGGAGTAACCACTATAGCAGACAGTGTCGTAGGTACGTTTGATGCACTACACCATCAACTAAATTAAAAGCAAAAGCAACCTGAACTCTTTTGAAAGATGCCCAATGGATCTGAGGAGAACCACCCGTCGACCCGGTCCATCATGGTTTGGCAGCCCAATGCTGTAGGTGATTTCACCGATCTTCCGTTTATCATGAAGCTACAAGTCTTCTTATCCCTATCATTGTTGCCGCCCTCTCAATCCTGCATCAAAGAATCTACATTTAAAAAAAATCGATTCAAATGTGTCCTTCTTCTTTAATCATGCATTAATTTAAAAAATTGTTGCATAAATCGTGAATAATGTTCCATGAATTCTAGTTTTTACTTTACGGAAACAGGACTAATTATGTTCAGTTACCCTTCAGTAACACCTTCATAACACTTTCATTAGTGGTGATATTTGTTTTTGGTTTGTGATCTTTAGTCACGGTTTCCGCTGTCATTACCAAATCGTTTTTCTGTACGTGAAATAGTTCACAACTTTATGAATATTATTCATAAACCAACTCGTGATTTCATTCATACATTTAGGAATATTGTTTAGAATACGACTAAATGACGTGAACTGATTCTTGATTTATTACATCTTTATCATGATCTGGTTTTCGTGGTTGTGAATTAATTTACAAAATCAAATCCGTTTCGACATGTTGGGATGTTCCTGATTCAAAGTACACCATTCACGATCTATTTTATGTACTTGCGATATTTAGAAGATATCCTTAATCATTTTCAATTTCATGCAACCCGACACATGGTCGTGAATTTTCTCGTGAACTATTTCACAAAACTTGGAATATTATTCATGGAATCATTTTTTCATGAAATACGATATAGTTGTGTTAAGCTTTTAACAACCAGTCATATGTAGAACCAGTAGATATAAGAAAACTATTAACGAAAACTGCAATGAGTGTTGAAAATACATCAGAGTCACAAATTGTGTTCGTGGTAGGGGAGACTTGATCTCCGGGGTGACTTGATCCCATCATTGTAACTCAAAGGCGGATCAGAATACATTAATCAAATATACTAGAAAGTTGCGTAGTTTTATCTAAACACTAGTTTCTTTAACACAAAAAAAAAGAAATTTGACATGTGTAACCGAATTTTTACCGATTTAAAGAAAAACATCTCAGAAGAACTGAAGAAGATTTATTTTCTAAATTTTCAAACTTTGATACAGTTGATAAAGTCACCCACTACGTTCTACACTTTTGCATGCAGAATTACAGGAGAACGTCAACTATATGAATGCGTTATGATCGAGCTGATTTTTTTGTTCAACTATATTTGTACTAAAGTTGGCTGAAATAGATGCTATGGGTTCACTTGATCCCTTCAAATTCGGGGAGATTTTATCCCCTTCGCTATGCTTCATACACACCACTGAAAATAACCAAATTCAAACCGGAACAATTGAAGTCATTGTTGCCTTAAAATAACAAAAAGAAAATGTCAAAAATGAACGCTTCATCGTACAGAAACTTAACTGTAATTATGCTATTTTTTTTATAGTGCTTTCGCATAGGCCTGCTAAGCCAAGACAAGTTTCGGCTTCACTTGTGTCTCATCGGCATAAACAAAACTTCTGCTCGAACGGAACATCACGTTTGATCAGTCGTTTGATTGGAACACATAGTGTGTTTTAGTTTTAAGGGAATTGCGTCAAGCCGGCGCTAATCTATTCCGACAATGTGTTAGTGTCGGTTTCTGATGAGGCGAAGCCGAAACGCAACATAGTATGAAATAAGGATTTGTGCCCTCCTGTACAAAGACTGGTTTTACCAACAAATTTTCACCCTAGTGAGAAATTTTGGTTTTACCAAATTTTCCTCCTTAGGGTGAAATATAGCATAGTGCTTTCGCATAGGCCTGCTAAGCCAAGACAAGTTTCGGCTTCACTTGTGTCTCATCGGCATAAACAGAACTTCTGCTCGAACGGGACATCACGTTTGATCAGTCGTTTGATTGAAACACATAGTGTGTTTTAGTTTTAAGGGATTTGCGTCAAGCCGGCGCTAATCTATTCCGACAATGTGTTAGTGTCGGTTTCTGATGAGGCGAAGCCGAAACGCAACATAGTATGCAAAATAGTATAACTGTAATTGTTTACTACAGTATACGCAGCAACCATACACCCCACATTTCACCTTCCTCAACCATAATAACGACAGCTTTCAAATAATTGCACGGAGATTGGGGGAATTGGTAAAAAATCAGGTGAGAGATGCGTAATATGTAGTAACAAAAATAAAAATATCTAATCACAACAATTTAATCAATACCACAATACATTGAAGGGGGTTAAGTACCTATTTTTGCCCTATTGAGGAGGGTACCACATTATTTCATTATTAATTTTATTATTTCAGCTTCTTTGCTTTGTTATTAGGAGCCATTTTTTATTTCGATTATAGAGGTTTTAGCCTTAAGGTCGTTCGCCTCTTATTAAGAGCTAATATAATAACAAAATTGTCTTGAGAATGGTGAAAATCTTCTGTTTGAGCGCAGCAATACCATTTGAGTCAACGCGTTGAGCAAAGATGGCAGACGCTGCTCTAACCAAAGGTTTCAGATGAGTGGGATGATAATAGAAACAGGGCAAACATAGGTTTATTACCCTACATGCTCTTTTAAACGCGTTTTCAAAAAAAAATCAAGTGTCCCCAAATTAGGAATCGAAACTCCACTAATCAAAGAATTTTCTATTTTTTTGTTGTTTTCCAGAAATGCTCATAGCTCATGTTCAGTATAAAATTTCCATTTAATATTTTTATGATTATCAGTCAACCCTAGAAACAATATAAAACTACAAAAATACATAGTTTGTTTATCATTCCACGGAGTTGGATTGAAAAATAAAAATGGGGATCAAGTCTCCTCTACAGTTCACAAAACAAGATACTGGGCATAGGTTGCACCTAATAGCCCAGTTCCAAAATGCCATATTAACCCGAGTAAAACATCCGATGGTAACCCAAAAATAATATAACGCAGTAAAATGAAGAAAGATTACGAATATCTTGGAAAAACTGCTGATATCTTGAACATGAGTAACATTACTTCACGTGCCAAATTCAAAAGTAAACTCAAGAATAAAAGTTCACGTGCACATTAGCATATAAATTACGGAAATCGTAACGAAAATCCTGAAACCATAAATATGAATCACATTATTCTCCCAGAAAATTCCGAAAGTAAAAGTTACAAAAATCGTGACTAATAACCAGAAACCATGAACATAAATCGCACTACTCTGCCAGAAAAGCCCTATAGTCAACTCATGATTATAATATCACAAAAACGTGAAAAGTAATTACGGCAATTGCAGCTATGCTTCTGAAATCATGAGCACCGTATAAGTATCGACTATTTTAGCTGTTATAGTTAATACAACCCAGTGTATCCCCAAAGTATGAACAAGACTAATTAAAACTAAACATGTCCACTAGGCTGTCCCAAAAAAATCGATGTTCGAAAAGTCATGGTCCTCAACCCTATAATGAAACATTTTAAGCATTTTTGTAGAACAAATCAAGTTTCTAAAAAATCATCTAGAGGTTCCGCAAATGCGATTTATGAAAAATGGTCAATTTTGAGCAATATTATAAGTGGTTTTCGCAACTTTTTCAAAGCCCAATTATTTTTAATATATTTTTTCCTTTTTCTGTGGACCTTAGAGAACAAATCCCATTTAAAAGTTTTTTACAAAAAGTCCTTATATTAATTATAGAACCTCTTAATCATGGCGAAAAAAATATTTTTTTGGTTAATTTTGAAAAAAAAAATCCACACAAAACGAATTTCAACAATTTTTTTTCAATAAACCAAAGGCATCAGGACCGGCGGAAAGCGTGGGTAGTATGGGTAGTACTACCCACTCTAAAATAACCGAGTGGGTAATTACCCATTCGAAATTTTGAACCACTTTAAAAAATTTAGATGTACAACGTATGTATCTCGCACTACACACATTTGAAAACATCGATGTACCACAATTCCATTTGCATAAACGAACGTGATTTAATGTGAATGTAATGTAAGCGTGTGTATTACGAAAAGAGAAAAAATCCTTACTAATGGACCCCTCACCCTATGCTTTCTACCCATTCGGGCGTAAAGTGTTTCGCCGCCCCTGAAAGGCATGTTTTGGAAAGTACTGTTCATTGTAAAAATTTTCGTGCACAAATGTTGTGAAAATTCGGTCGAGGGACTGATATATAGCATTTTTAGTAAATGCTTTCAAACCATGAAACTTTGCTACATTTTTTTAATTGTTTAATATCTCAACCGTAACTTGACCAGTGTAGGTATATTGGGTGTCAAATAAAAAGGATTTCTTACAAAGCATTTTCATATGTGGAATCTACCATCTTATTCTAGAGATTTATGGGATTGTGTTGGGACTGTTTTTGGCGATAGTTAGTAATAACTCGTTTGTATCAATACCATTCTTTGAGCCATCTTTGTTGAATTCTTCACATGAAGCTAATAATCGTGCAGTTTGATAATTACTGAAATATTTTCCGAGCATGCTCAAGATTTCGGAGCAAACTTTGACATGCCTAAAACGATTCTTGGTAGTCCGTGCTGATTGATCGGTGTTAAAGACGAAATATTGGAGTAAAGTTTAGATAACATAATCTGGTATCGTGAGTTCAAAATATTTAGCTTAATCAGACATCCATGATAAAATTGATTGTAAAAGCTTAAAAAAGAAAAGTACTGGGAAATTCTTGATCAGAGTAAAACAGCTCGAATCTCTGTACGCTACCAGATTAAGTTGCCCAAAATATATTCCAATATCTCGGTATAACTGGATTTATCTTTAACACGGATCAATCAGCATGGACTACAATGAATCGTTTCAGGCATGTCAAAGTTTGTTCGGAAATCCTAAAGTTAAACTGAAAATGGTACAAAAATTTACAACGAGATAATTCAATTTTCTCTACTGTGTTTGCTAAATCTTCACTAAATTCAATCAGTAGTACTAATACTATATAAGCTAATTTTCTTGGCAAAAATCAGTGAGGAAATAAACTGCTATTTTCGTTTTTCTGTATTTTCCCGTTCAAACTTAAATGATAGTAATGATCGTACTGAAAGAACAGTAACTTTATGTGGAGAAATCTACGAGATGGCTCTAAAAATGACACTGATTATTACTGACTATCACCCAAAATACGCTGAGTCAAAATAACTTCTAAAACTTGAATCATGCCATATTTATTCGATAACATATGAAATGGATTCATTTTGACTGTTTTATTACAAGACTTAGCATACATTCACATTAATAAATAAATCTAATCAATCGTGAATGTTACATAGGTTATAGCAATATTGGTGTTATCACTTCTTATTCGAAAAAGTTGTTGATCATGCACAATCCCATAAATCTCTCAAGAATAAGATGGTAGATTCCACATATGAAAATGCTTTGTAAGATTGAGAAAAATCCTTTTTATTTGACACCCAATATACCTACACTGGTCAAGTTACGGTTGAGATATTGAACAATTCAAAAAATGTAGCAAAGTTCCATGGTTTGAAAGCATTTACTAAAAATGGTATATCTCAGCCCCTCGACCAAATTTTCACATTTGTTCACGAAAATTTTTTGCAATGAACAGTACTTTCCAAAACACGCCTTTGGTTTATTGAAAAAAAATTATTGACATTCGTTTTGTGTGGATTTTCTTCAAAATTAACCGAAAAAATATTGTTTTCGCCATGATTAAGAACTGTTTGTAAAAAACTTTTAAATGGGATTTTTTCTCTGAGGTCCACAGAAAAATGAAAAAATATTTTAAAAATAATTGGGCTTTGAAAAAGTTGCGAAAACCACTGATATACGACAATAATGCTCAAAAATGATTATTTTTCATTAATCGCATTTGCGGAACCTCTAGATGATGTTTTAGAAACTTGATTTGTTCTACAAAAGTGCTTAAAATGTGGTTATCTTTCATTATAGGGTTGAGCACCATGACTTTTCGAACATCGATTTTTTTTTGAGACAGCCTAATGTCCACATAACAACTATAGTAACCGAACCATACATTCAAATGTAAAGCCATGTATTTGGTGTGCACTAGTTTTTTGTAAGCACGGTTTCATGATTTCAAAAACTTGGTCACAATTTTTGTAAATCGTGATTTTCTTTTCATGAATTTATCAACAGTTGTTTTTTTCCGTGTGCCTTCTCGCATCCGCAAAGATCACACCTTTCCCGTTCGTTTGGTAATTTTGGTACATATATTGTCGGCACGTGCCTTCACCTCAAATTGCCAGGACAAACGCTTTAAATAAACACAATTTTAAACGCACAATCAGCAAGGCTTCTCATTTCACAAACCGGTTTGCTCCATTTTCCTTTTGTCAGTGAATTTCAAATATTTAAACAAGACTTCCGAAGCGTGCTCACAGTTTCTCGGGTCAACAGAAGTTGAGAAAGCGAAATTTCGAAAAAAACAGGTGAATCTTGAACCATTCATTCAAACGGTATACCTAAACAGGCAAGTTCAAATAAGCCGAAAGTTGAAGGAAAGAATCAAGGCGCCTTGGAGATGGGGTGGTGAAATAAAACCCTGACCGAACAGAGAACGCATCATCATCGTCATTATCACTCGACGTTTACACAATGGAATTTAATTTTTTTTCGAACTTGCCTGTATGAAGTGCACTTCACTCAATGCTACCAAATAATTATGTTTATAAATCAAATCAAAATTTATTCCATTATTTGAATTTAGGTGCGATTTTTTGAGGATCTGTTCGTATTGAATCTACGCGGATAGGAAAATGATTTTTCTTGAGAATGGTTTGAATATCGAATTGTTAAAAAATTGTTAAAACGGATCCCTTTGCCTTACTCTACCACATATCAAATTATTTATTAATTTCTAAGAGTGAGCTGTGTTAGATAGGTCACACTGCCAGCATATGTAACCACATGAATCTTTAGGGAGCATTTTGTTATTCCAAACTTTTTGGTTCCTACTTGTTGCACAGTAAAACGAAGAAAAATGTTTCAATAACCAAACACCGCGCTCATCGATTCCCCTTTCGACACGATCGAATGACGGGCAGGTGCAAAATTCCTTCTATCCTTTTCGATTGAGAGCGCAATGTACTGCCTTTTAATTAATAACGATATGCCTATTTTCCCCATTCGTAACATCGCTATCCTTCACTTGTTCTTACTTAGTGGCACTCGTTCGTTATACTGTCTGTTCCGTATAATTACGTTAATAAATAACTCGTCCCTGACCGGAGCAGTGTATGATGTTCGGGGTTCGGATATTTTTCAAGATTATGATCGCGATCGACGATGACGATCTCGGAACTGGCGCAAGGACCCTCGAAGTGGGTTGTCGCTTGAAGACGAAACAATTGGCGTAAAGCGTTCCGTTGCAGAAGCGGCTACCGAACGAACGAACCGGAACCGTACCACCGTGAAGCGGTGCGGTAATTGACGGCCATGAGTTTTTTGTCTGTTCCAGCCGAGAGGGAGAGTGAACATGAGTCGATGGTTGATCTTAATCTTCTCGAGACGCCTCGTTCTACGCTTCTTCGCGCACAAATGATTCAGAGTAAAGTTAAAGTCTATTTTAGCTCTAATTGGCAGCCTCAAAGCGTAATTACTAAGTGGGAAAAGTCGTTGAACTTTTTATGGAAATTTGTTACTGGCGTACTTGTTTCTGCTAAAGATATTAAAGTAAGTTCGTGACATTCCAAACAATCCCTTACATTATTCATTTTCTTTATGAGCTAGATTCGAATCGTTTACATTTAAAACGAGAAAGTATGTCAAAGATTCAAGCAAATATCTGTATCATTTGTATTTTTACGATTCTGCAAAAAGCTAAGTTATTTCACGATTTTTTTTGCTTAAAATTATTAGTCTAGGTAACTGTTCTTTAGTCCGATCAGTAAAACATTCATGCTATAGCTCTCCTTAGTGGAGAACAATTTTGATAAAATTATTTTTCTCCATCTTTGCACATAAAGAGCACAAAATCTATAGCTAAATTAGTTATGGAATTTGCGTTTCGTCTCATCAGAATCCGACACTATCTTAGTGACAAAACTAAGCTAGCGCCAGATTGACGCTAGCTCCAAAATACTAAGACATAATTTGTGTTCCTGTGCTCTCAACGCGCAAAGGTTTTAAACAATGTTTTCCTTAATGGAGAAAAAAATATTTTTTACCAAAGTTGTTCTCCACTACGGAGAATTATAGCATAGTGCATCTTGCATTGGCTTGCTAACCCAAACCAAATGTTTCGATTTCACTAGCTCTCATCAGCTTAAAATGAACTACTTTTTTTCTGGAACACAAATTGTGTCTCCGCTTTTTTGGAGCTAGCATAATTGCGGCACTAGCTTAGTGCGGTCACTAAGTTAGTGTCGGATTCTGATGAAACGAAGTCGAAATGCAAATACCATAACCAAAACATTCATGTTTACATCAGTTGAGAGGTAACAGAATGTTTTATGATAAACGCATACATATAAAAATCTTGGTCAGAATATATTGTTAGGATAAGTTGCAAGATTTTCAAATACGGTACAAAAAGTTTATTGCTGATTTTATAATTTTTCTGCTGGTACAAATCATCATAAAGACCACCCCACGCCATACTGTGGGAACTAAATTCATCTAAAACTAACCTCGGTGCTGGGAGGAGCTGCGCAATATCGCAAAGCCTTCGGTGGTCAACTGAAAGGAGGGGCCATTTTGCAGTCAATTGCATCAAGTGGTTACGGGGAGAAAACTTATCAAGATACTTTCACGAGGGTCAGAGGTATTTAAAGCTATGAAAATACGCTCCATAATATCAGAAAATTTTCGGTTTCTATCTCTAGTAAAGATGTGGGAGCACAATTTGCTTCGATTTTGCACCAGTACTTTCTCGAGATGGACCTTGAATAGACCTTCTAGCGTTCTCAATGAAGCTTAGGGGTGGAAATGTCACCCTCAAACTTCATTGTTGAGTCTGAGTTGACGTAAGTCATCTTCACGTTAGCTGAGACTGATGCTGAATGCAACGTTTCCTCTCCAGTATCTTCACATGTCAGAACATGGGGTCTTTAAAACAATCAGCCCCATGTGTCAATCGCATCGGGGACGACCCTACTTATTTCAACCTGGTTTGCTGGGACATATACTCTGTACTCCTTCGTAAAAGGACTGTAGCTAGTAATATCATTTGTTTGCTTCAAGCTATATACCCCCACCCAAAGCTTATCAGGGCGAATTTTTTATATTTCAAATATCGTTCCGTCAGAACTCGAGAAATCTGCAATAAATTCAAACTTCACCGTGTCCAGAATACAATTGACATTGTTGATAAGCGCAGATTTTTTTATATCCATTCGTAGAAATCCGTTACTTGCCTGGAACCACGTCCAGCCAGGAAAGTCGCCCAGTTATATCATCAAATGGAGCAACGATCGAGGTGATGAAAGAAATGAAGGAAAGATGTACATCGATCAGGCTGAAATCCCGAATTCTGTCAGATGAAAAATACACGATACACAGGAACAGATTGCGAACGGCAAGTTTCACTGATATCCGCACTTGTTCGGAGCTCGCCCACAGGTCATCGTTGATTACACGGGCTTTTATAAGTGATGGGCAAGCACACAACTACCTGATGTCTTGTGGCTGTTGGAGGCATTGCGGTCACAGCGGTAGTCATCGAATGTTGAACCAAACACCTGGCGAGACAGAATACGGTTGTCCTGCCACGTCTCGGTCAAGGCGATGATGTCATAACGTTGTTGAAGGAGGGATTAGATTCAGCAGAGAACGAAGCCATGTTACGATTTTGAGCGTGTAGGAAGATCCTTTCGCCAATCCCACGAACAGTATTAGAATAGCTCACGGTCGCTTGGTCGACAGTGGTGGGGGATTCAAGGCATCCCGAATCAACTGCGTCGCGCCTCAGAATACGACGGTCGTCGTCGGCGAGAGAAATGGTTGACATCTGGTCACAATATGTCAGAACAAGAACCAAATAACTGGAAGCGAAGAATACTTCAGCGATTGAAATGTTCGGATCAGATGTATACTTGCCATTTGTGGCGGGTTGGAAAACCCTTTCACCCATCCCACACACAGAACCGGGACGACTGCTGAACGCTGGCGGCAAGGGCTCAACTGTAGCGGAGGTATCGAGGGCTTCCATAGTGTCAACTACGGTGCGTCCCAGTATGCGGAGAGCAGGAACGGGATGGTAGTAGCGCACGGCGAGAGTCAGGCAAAGAACTAGAAGCGCGAATCGGTTCAACCGTTGTATTGTTAAGTGGCATTGACAATCGTTATGGAGTGTAGGGTCGTTGATGGCCTAGGCTCCATTAGTGGAGTACATGGTACTTCTGGAGGCGGAGAAATATCAGTTTGCGGGCACCAAATGTTCTGAGCATGGCTTTCCTTAAATTCCATGAACAGTATGCTTTGCGGTCATGTGTCAGGGTTACGAAATGTATCACAGTACTTTGGGTGAACTCCAACTTTGAAGGGTATGAAGTTCAAAGTACTAACGTCTATGTCTTTTTTAACAAGCGAAATAACCTTTATCTCATCGTTGCCACTTAGTCCTTCTTTAGACATTTTTTCGACAGTCTCCTTGCTAAAGCTGAGATGAATACGGGAAAGATACAACCAGAACAACGACGTAGGAGGTGGAACCACCAACAAGAATATTGCTCGGATCAGGGCCATCCTCGCGACGTTGCTGAGGTGGTCGAGAGGTGCCGGAATTTGGTCGGACTGATGTATCTGCTGTAACCTTTGTAGCGAGGCGTGAAATTTGCAGGTTATTTTGGGTAACTCGGTCTTTAGTTCAACACAGACGCCATCCGTTTTCCAAGCGATAGCAGAGATAACACATCCAAGCGAAGAAAAAGTGTCGCGAACTTCATCAGCTTAACACATTAATTGCAGCTTCAAAATAAATTTGCGTTTTCCGCTAGTTTTTCAAGAACGTCTTGTTAAGTTGTTTCCCGCAATTCAATATGCACCACATTTTTGCAAAAACCCATGCATTCGATAAAGTCGTCGTCCGATTTGACGATTTTCGCACAGTGATCCAATGTACTTGTCATAATGCGTGCCGATCTGAGAATTCAAAAAATGAGATATAGATGGCGCCGCGTTCGGTGGAATTTCACTCGATTGCGTTCTTCGCTGGTTGTTTCACAACACAAAAGCAAACAGGGGACACTTTTACACTGCACAATAACAACGGTAAAAACAAAACTTCCTGCCGATAACGACAAACAACGATAAAACTTCACAAAACTCCTCAAAACTTGAAAGTAGCTAACTAATCGCAACAATACACTCCGTCGGACTGGCAAGATCGACTTATCGCTCCGAGAATCACCGTATGAATGGAAAAAGGATAATAAGTAGCGCGTCAATAACTATCCTAGAATAACTTAATTGAGTGCTGTCACGAAGTAGTTCGAGATAGTGATTATGGAGCCTCTATCTAGGTAACTATTAACACGGCTTCACCTCTGGACGATCAACTAAGTCTGCCCTACTATGTTCAACATCCTACATAAGAAAGAGAGACAGAAATAAAGAAAAAAGGAGTATGGAATATCGCGCTCAATCCGGAACGTGGCGTTGTTTACACCGAGTTTTTGCCGTTTTCAATAAGATAAACCACGATATCGCAAAACTGTAGATTTGGAATAAATGGTAATGTGGTGGTTTCTATCCTACCTCACAGATCGTGAGACACTGGGTGTCATAGGGGAGTGCCAGAGCCTACCATTCACTTCAACGTCTGGAATACCTCAAGGAAGCCACCTAAGAGACCTTTGATGTTTCTGCTGTACTTCAATAATGTAAATCTAGTGCTGAAGATTCCATGACTGTCCTTAGATAGATAGACGGATGATCTCAAGATTTTTCGTCTGATTCAAAACTTTTCTCATTAGTGTAACGGGACCCGCACGTATGTAAACCTGAAGAAGTGCTCGGCAATTTTATTTTCACGAAGGAAGTATTTGATAAATTTCGCTACCGTCTACTAGAAACAGCATCCTATGGAGTTGGTAACGCATCTCGAGCACTAAAATGCATATTTAAGAGAGCCAGACATTTTACGGGTATTCATTGTCTCAAATCGCTGGCTTTACTGCTTCTTATCACGATCAATTCTGAAATATTGCTATAAAGTTTTGAGGCCAAACTACAATAACGGAATAAGAAGAATTGAAACTGTACAGCGTCGCTTTTTACGTTTCGCGCTCCTTGGATTGTCGGGGAGAGACCTAACTACCTAGATATTGAAACCGGTGTCAGCTGATTCAGCAGGAGCCCCTGTATAGTCGAATATCAACAGTTGAATTTATTTTATCGCTTTTTTCGAAAATTATTGTATGACTATTTATTTTGTGCACCAATTGATCATTAAGATTAGTATTAAGAGCAATATAATTGGGGCTTTGGGATATCTGTTATCCCAATGTTAAAATCGAGAGATGAGCACACAATCTATAATTAAATTTGTTTAGGAATTTACGTTTCCACTTCGCCTCATCAACATCCGCTATAAACGTAAAGCTGGGCTAAGGTAGTGCCGAAGTTTTGCTCCACAAGTCGAGCCGAGAGGCTGATTTTCAAGCGATCGCACAACCTTTCTTTGTCAGGAGCAAAGTTAAAAATAATCGAAGCTCTTTTTTGACGGATGAAAATGAACCTGATGCGACTCGCGGTGAATAGAAAAAATATTCATTCAAAAATCCATCTTATTCATTCAGTTGAATATCGTACAATATATTCATTTCACTAATCATATAGGAAAATGTTTTCAAATGCCAGTAAAGCATATGAAACAACAATCATCATCGCTTACATTGTGCCAGGGCCTACTTTGATGCCTTTGATTCGTTGCTGCACGGCCGCTTCGTGTAATAATCGGAGACGAATGAAAATCTTCGTGGATGAATGGGCGGTATGTTCATTTCACGTTTTCAGCTGCGTCACTGAATATTGAAAATGAATGCGGCTGAATATGATCAATTTTCATTCAATGAATTTGAATATGTTAAACTCTGGTCAGGAGGACAAAAATATCATTTCTGGTACAGAGCTGCATAACATATGTCCGACACTGAAGAAGCAATATACATCAGCTTTCAGACCTCCATTCCGATGGGCACTTTTAAGGTGGAATAAACACTCGGAAACATTTCTATGGGCAGGTTCACCTAATTTCGATAGAATCAGTTTCAAAGAAGATTTTCAACATAAAATAGCAGATTTCTGATATAATGAAATTAGTGATTAATTCTGCTAGAAGTAATTATGGAGAATTCGCTCTTCAAAAAAAGTAAGAGACTTGATGACTTCAGTAAAGTTATTGATAATATTTAAAGCAGTGTATTTAGGAAATTTTCTTAAAGCCACTTATCTTCAGTACAACTCTTTGCTGTAATTTTGAGCGGCTCATACCTTGAATACCAGATTGCGATAGATTTTATTGTTTATAAACATCAGGAGAGATTTGTCATATACAGTTATATCATAATGATTTGTTTTAAAGATTTTCATTCACGTATAGTCCATTTTATTTCGATATGTTTTCATAGCATTTTCGAAAACTTTGCTGAAGACATTAAGCCTCGAGCCAAATTTGTTTGAAGAGTAACGATTACCCGCCAAAATTATTTTATCAGAAGATGTGTTGTTTTACGTTGTCAAATTCTTCAAAGATACTAAACCTCCAAAGTTACGCAATAATGTGATTTTGATCGTGGTTGAGCATTTATTTTACTTCTATGTACTATTAAAGTTCACAACTTGAGAACAAGTCCTTGTAAATGAAATTTTATTAGGCAGTTCAATTTGGTACTCAAATATACACAGTTAATAGCCACTAACATGGAATAATTAGATTTTTTTTAAATTTCCAATCCTGCTTAGAGGCTATTCATATAATTGATAATGTGACAAAAATCAAAAAACCTAGACCGAAGTTTTCCAGCATTTTCTTTCGACATTCCGAAATGTTAGCATTCTCGTTACCAATCACATTGAGTTTCTGTCTCAATTCTACATATTTGTAAAAAATAATATATTCTCAGCTAATATTGAAATATACGCGATTTTTCGGTGAATGTTTCATGGACAATCAACTTATTCAAGCTTCGCTTCCCTTTCGAAAAATTGTCCCCAATCCATATTTTGGAACATCTTTCAAAAAAGAGCTCCGAATAATTCAGGAAAGTATTTTATTTGATATTGCTATACGAACTATACGATCTCGACTAAGAGATCAATTACAGGATACCGTTCCCACAATTTTCCAAAAGCCCACAAAATATTTAAAGGAATAGGTTAAGTTTATATAAATCTGAAATCAAATTATACATCTAAATGTCATAAATAGTAAAATTGACTGCAATTGTGGTTTATTGAACGCGCTTTCTCGTACACAAGAAAAGATTGAAAAGTTAATATCTCCATACATATTCAATTACGATTACCCCCCCCCCCCTTATTTTACAATCTTATAAAAAAAATAAAAAATCATGACAAAATTTGTAAAAAATCGACTTGCTTTTAACTATTCGATAAGTTGTTTGGGGAAAAAATTGGTAGCGAATTTTGCATGGAATAACCCAATAGATATCAATAATTTAAATTCAATGCAACTTATTTTTAATGAATGATTTTCGAAAACTTACCATTGAACGGTTCGGTTGGTCAGATTACCGAACCGACAGTAATATAGCCCGACAACTTTTTTATCTAGCTTCTATTTCACATAGGTCATCTTACGACATCGCCGGCTTGTACAAAAGCCACAGTCGATAAACAAACTCGCTGTTTATAAATATTAATGCGCTCCGAAATGAGAACGAGAAATAAAATTGACGTGAAACAAAACCAATTTTTCTTCGGCACTTAGCATGAGACTTTTTTTTTCTTCCTCTCGCTCGGTCAAAGGACCTCGGAAAAGTTTGCACCCATCCGGCGCAGATTTATTGCTTGTGGGTTTCTCCGCCCCGTTTTTCTCGTCTGCGCACTATCCTGTGGGCGAGAGGATTTCTGTTGTTGTTGTAAGAAGAAACCTCGCATTCTAGGAAACAAATCTGCGGAGTAGAATAGCCGATAAATTAAACGAGAATTTATGTTGCTATCTTTATTGAATTAGAAACTATCAAAAGTGAGTTTTATGGATACGAGCAAATAAAAAGCTTTTAGAAGATTACTTGGCTGTTTTCCACCGGAGAGAACAATGGAGACGCTTTGTAGTTTTTTTTACAGCCATTTTCCGAGACGATGGATGCTCTGCATCAGAATGAATGGGTGTGCTTATGCCCCGAGCGAGTAATTCAGCATTAATTAATTTGTGCTTATTTTTTATACTTCGCCATACTTTTTATTGTCAGTTTTAGTCGTAAAGTGGGAAAAAATTTCTTTTTATTAATCTCAGCGCACGGTTTTGTTGCTTTCGTCATCAAACTCGAAGGGGCGAGAAGAAGATTCAAGCTACGAAATCCACCAAACGTAATTGTGTGTGGTAACATTTACATCTCGAGATTATAACGCCGTTCAAATTTTTATGACAAGCATATTATCCCACTAATTCGAGTTTTATTATTTCCCATATATTTGGTTGACCCTGTTTGCCCATTTGACAGTGGCTCCCGGATGCCGGAAAAGGCCAATAAAAGCAGCATTTCGTACACTTTTTCAATTTGCAGTAAACCTTTTATTCACATGTATATAGGTGCTAGATTAGGGTTATAAAGTTTCTGATTGTTTCGAAGAACATTAAAATAGCTTAAAAATTAGCGAAACTGAAGTTGGAATTAGATATCATAAGAAATCAGATAAGTTGAAAATACTTATTTAATTTATTATATTAACTTTCAACTTTATTAAATTATCACAGTCAGGAGATTATTTTTTTTAATTAGATAGCTTGAAAATAATAGGTTGGCTAGAATGTTACTTAGTAACATACCAGTTATGGGATTTGCATTAAACATTTCATACGCAACTTTTTTTCAGTATAAATAGGGTTCCAAAACTATTTTCTTCAACTCTGTTGTGGGCAGAAAATACGAAACACCTGCACTGTTTAACATGAATGCTTCTCACGCAGTATTAGAAACTGCTCGACTTTTCCTTCTGATACTCAATAAAATAGTCTAAGCTTTTTGCGGGCTAATAGCACTGCTGCCTATAGTTTACTGGATCTAGTTCCGTCACTCGCGACATATTTTACAAAATCGGACGAAGTGGCGACTGTCAGTCATGTAAATACCGGTCCTCGCGAGGAGGACAAAATTTTGTGCATGTTTGTCTCAAAAATTGTTATGTCTCGTCCTCTAACTTATCTATTCCTATTAAATGTTCTACTACCAGCGCATTCGAGTCATCGGCATCTATACTAAACGAATTTTGAATCAAAATCTCTTCTGTTTTATTCCTATTCTTCTCTTTTATCTCCTTGTCTGAAACGGATCAATCGACTATTAACAAATATGACAAAAGATGCTAACAGTATTAGCGCTTCCTTGCGAATACTTTTTACTGGACTATACTTGATTTCAGAATTTGTTTATGTTCTAGTCGATATTGGTAGTTGTTATGGTTTCCTAGTTCCATTAAAACCATCTTCCTTCATTAGTTACTTGATAGATATTCAACTCTACTCTCGGAGACGGCCTCCGAACAGAGAGATCTCGGAGTGAAATGATTAGGTGATCAATTCACTTGTAAGAAGGAACACACATTCACCTATTAGTCATAAAGACATCCGTACCAACGTACCAGTCGAAGGCCACAGGCTCGACATCAACCCGTCCCATCTTTGCGTTGTGACGATGATTTTGGCGGATTACACAACGACTGTATCTTGTTTGACTGCTGATTATCCAATAAGAGTTGCTTAGGAAATGGTAAGTAGGCATTCCTACTAAGCCAACCCCTGTTAAAACCTAAACAGCATGATAGTCACCATTGGTGGGCGCTCCTATCTCCATCGTAAACGGGGAAGGATATAGGATAGGGTAGACGGGAAATGTTGATGCTTAACCTCCTCAACGGAAAGACAACGATTCATCACACTCTTTCATAAGATCGAGGATACGCTCCAAGCAAGCGATGCGATCTGGGCATATCCAACGATCGACATGGATGGTCTACTTCTTGATCCAAGTTAAGCTACTTAACATAAGCGATATATCACATGATGTGACTGAACATTAGTCGGCCGCGACCAATATCTCCGAAGACCGGTCAGATAAACTTAGGTTGTGATCGGACTTGAGCAAGCGATCAAGATTGCACGCTGCGAGCTTTTTACGAAAAACTATCGTGACTACGTACCCACCCAAATGGTAAAAATTGATGGTGTAGTCTCAAATGGGTCTTGAATGCCAAGATCTGTTACATTATGGGGCTGATTCTTCCAAGAAACCATTGCTTCAGCCTGTGAAAATTATGGATTGCAAACAGCAAAAATCACGAAATATAAGAAAACAACTTGTTCTCCATCAGCCTAGTTTCGGGCTTTTGTTCTCTTAGACCAGGTTCGTCTATATGTTCGCCTCTTTGCGTCGTGGATCTTAAACTACCGCCCTTGCAGATACTTGGGACATACAGATACATGTAGAAATATGGTACGACGGTGTGGAAAACGCGGAGAGAACCATGCAGTGGGGATGCTGAAAAGTCTTCCTACTGTAGAGCTTTTCAGCATCCCCACTGCATGCATGACAGACGCTCGAAATATCCAGCGTATAATTTACGGGAGGAAAAACAAAAGCGTTACCTTAAGGAACACTTTATGTGCTCTTTTGCAAAAATTCTTGAGAGCTACGCCGCCGTTCCTTTGCTCACTAAAGATCGCGAGCCTGACGATCCCTTTGAGGGACCATCTTCTAAAGTGCCTGTTGGCCTTCGACTGAACTGTTTATCCTTGTGCTCGATCGCGTTTCAATTAGATTGCAAAAGCTACGCATCCACCATATCCGAAATCATGGAATCAAAATAAGAACATCCTCTGCTGGAAGAGTGAAAATTTTCAGCTGGATTGATTCTCAACACTGCGATTCTTGTTCAAACGAAACAACCCGCTCTGATGAAAATTGAAAACGCTGATATTGGCGTCGGTTCGCCGACAAATTAACGAGAGAAACAATGTTTCGTCTGGTAACTACACTCTTAGATAAAATGAAAATTTCATTTTTCGTAAACTACGTAGTGACGCAATTTACTGCACTGATAATATAAGTTCGAAAATATAATGAATTTGATCATGCAATACACGAATTCGTTCGTCGTTTTCTGCAACAAAGTATTTTCGTGCATTTACATCTTTAGTATACACTGCACGAATGTTATTGTTGATAACGACATTGTTTTTCGTGAATGAAACGAAATGTTTTGTTTATTTTAATAAACGTTTGAGTATACTACGAACCAGGTATTGCATTATTCGCTCATATGAGTAAATGCGTCCGGATAATTTGCTCTTGCGACAATAAAAACTCACATTTTCACACGAAAAGTTATTGACACTCACACACCTTCTCCGGATACATACAACGTGTTATTTCACCGGAGAAATAAAACCGCCGGAGAATGAGCGAATGAGTTTATCACGGTATCCCTTTTGCGCTCGCGGCCTTGCTGTCGCTATTCCAAAACACGAAAAAACAAGTCTGCCGTACTTATTTGCAGCTTTTTTTTTTGAAATTAAGTGTATATTTTGACGCTTTCATTGATTTTCACGAAATTAAAATATTATCACCTTCTCCGGTGAGAAGGAAAAAATCAAATAAATTTTATTCGGAAAATTATTCTCACGCTATTTGTGAAGACGGAGAATTTTGCGACTCCATCTTATCTCGGAAAAGTTGGACATCGGATAAGCCTGTTCTCGCGTGATTGAGAGAGAATTACAATGCTTGCTACGAACGATTTCGTTGGTCGCACGAATTCGTTTCGTTCATCTTAGAAAAGTTTTCGTATTTATTAGCATATTATTTTTTCATTCGATCTTTAGGGATCGATGTTTGACAACACCGATATATTTTTTTTTAATTTAAAAAAGTCGATCTGGCCAAATTTATTTTATTGCGATATGAAGAAATGGCCGTTTGATGAACGAAAGTTTTCGTAAATGTTACTTATTTAGTGTACATTGAACGAATGTTCTCGTTGCTAACTACATTATTTTTCGTGAATGAAGCGAAATGTTTCGTTTATTTTAATAAACGTTTATGTATATTACGAACAATTTCGTTCTTCGCACGAATTCATTTCGTTCATCTTAGAAAAGTTTTCGTATTTATTACCATATTATTTTTTTCAATCGATTCTTAGGATCGATATTTGACAACAACGATTTTTTTAACTGAAAAGATCGATCCTGTAAAATCGATTTTATTTCAGCCTCACTTCTATGGAGAACTAGAAAAATTGTGGTGTGAAGTAATGGCCGCTTGATGACCGAAAGTTTTCGTAAATTTTACATATTTAGTGTACATTGCACGAATGTTATCGTTGAAAACGACATTATTTTTCGTGAATGCAACGAAATGTTCCGTTTATTTTAATAAAAGTTTTTGTATATTCGAACGCTTTCGTTGGTCACACTAATTTATTTCGTTCATCTTAGAAAAGTTTTCGTATTTATTACCCTCGATTTTTTTTAACTCGATCTTTGGGAGCGATGTTTGACAACACCGGTTTTTTTTATTTAAAAAACCGATCTGGCAAAATCGATTTTATGATTTTATTTTATGTGGTATGAAGAAATGGCCGCTTGATGAACGAATGTTTTCGTAATATTAACTTACTTAGTGTACATTGCACGATTGTTGTCGTTGATTTTGGTGAATGAAAGGAAATTATTCGTTTGTTTTAATAAATGTTTGCGTATATTACGGACGATTTCGTTGGTTGCACGAATTATTTTCGTTTATCTTAGAAAAGTTTTCGTATTAATTACCATATAGTTTTCAATCGATTTTTTAGGATCACAACAATGATCGATGATAACGATTTTTTTAATTTTTTTTAACTAAAAATTTCGATCTGGCAAAATCGATTTTATTTCAACCTGCTCACCTCTATTGACGACTAGAAAGATTGTGGTGTGAAGTAATGGCCGCTTGATGAACGAAAGTTTTCGTAAATTTTACATATTTAGCGTACATTACATGAATGTTATTGTTGAAAACGGCATTATTTTTCGGGAGTTAAACGAAATGTTTCGTTTATTTTAATAAACGGTTGTGTATATTACGAACGATATCGTTGGTCGCATGATTTCATTTCGTTTATCTTAGAAAAGTTTTTGTATTTAATAGCATATTATTTTGACATTGTTCCGTCAAAGAAAAACTCAAACTTCTTCACACAAAACCAGTTCGCAATGACTCAACTGGATCCGTACTGCTCCGGATTATGGATCAACTGGAAGCGAAAGACGTTCAGGAAATCTTCCCGAAACCGGAGGACACGGATACGGGTACACGACCGAGATCGTCGTGATCATCAACAATTATTCACTGCATATTCTACCTCTATTCAAGCTCTTTTGACGTTGACGGTTTGACGAATGATGCTCGTAAATATTATTAAGATCTTCGTATATAGCAGTGAATAATTCGTTTGCCTAATGAAGCCGTTTCGTAATAAGACAACGAAAATCGTTTCGTGGTTTTCACGAAAAACTCGTAATAAAAAATATAAGTGTTTCAATAGAACTACAATTGATTCATTATATGTACGAAAAAATCGTATATTTTGCGAAAATTGTCTGTACGAATCTAATTCGCAGCGATTTACGAATATATTCTATCAGTGTGTCTGATATTAGGATTTTACATGGTTTGATATGTTTGATATTGTCACTCTTTTAATGTACAACTCAGACTGAATGCTCTAGAGAAATGCGTTCTATTTACTCATAGTTTTTCATATAATAAAATGTAAATGTATGTGAATAGGGACACTCTTTTTATGTGTATTTTACAAGACGTAAAAAATACAAAATTTTTTAGCTGTGTGTAGATTTTTAGTGTCAAGATCCACAAGTTCAAATTGTAAACCCCTAACTTTAAGAAATGTAAATTGTAAAACAAAAGAATTAACATACTCTAGTTGACGCAACCGTGTCGGATCAAATTAATAAACGGAATAAGAAGCGTCGTACATTGAGAATATCAGACGCGTACGTAAGTGATATACGTAGCAGATTTGAGGTTTTGGTTTGCTTGCAAATTGCAAAAATTCAGTCAAGGACTGTTTAAACTGCTTGATTTCATCGGTTTTGATAACAAAGATATTTAAAAACTGTCCCTGGCAGCACTGCTCGAGCGGATTTCAATTAAACTTTAGTTCAACAGATAATAATAATCTGTTAGTGCTCAAATGAAAGGTAACAGTCCCAGTCATTACCCTTGCTTGTTTTTTGTATGAATCAGAAGTTATAGCCGCTCAAAATTGTTGTTAATAATCAACATGGCACGAAAGGGTTAAGTTAAAAAAAAATATCACGCAAATGACAGTAAGCCATCTGGATACTTCAGGAGCATAAAAAGGAAATAATTTTATTATCGGGAATACCAAAAGAGCCTCTCTCAGATAGTCTATCGCGTAATACTCAGGGACTAACACTAACTACATTCCAACACGTTACTATCGCGACAGAACGCAAAAATCAACTTTGATCATCATCGGAACAGTAGCATAAAAATATCAACCAGTATGAAAAGAACTGACTCCAGACTAGGGACGGGCGGCGACAGAGAAATATCCGTTCCCACCTTGTCTATTTGGCACGCAAACAGCTCACTTTTTTATGCACGATGATTGACACAACAAAAAGTCAAATACCATCCTTGGCGAACGGAATCCGTTTCCAGCGAGAAGCAAGACGAGGAAAAAAACATCTCGTGTATGTGTTTTGAATCACTAATAATGTTTTCTGGAATAAAAAGTTTGCCTTTTGCGAAACTTTGGTTGGGAATTTGCCTGTCCCCAACAAAGTACAAGTAACGCCTTACAGTGTGCACTCGAGGGAAGGAGCTGAACGCTCGGATTGAGTACGGTTGCAGTTAAACTCAAGAGCTGTTAGGCACCGACTATGGTGAAGGGAAGTAAAGTGCAAAGTCTATTAGCGTAACTTCGGTAATAAATGAGTTTTTACGAAGTTTTAAAATGGACCTGTTGAATGTTTGGTGCCGATCGAAACAATCACTGTCAAGCTATGACGTGAATACAAAAACATCATAGGGTATTTCTAATGACTTGGATCGAAGATGGCATATTGGGAAAACTAGAAAATCTTTGGTTATATCATAGAAATGTGCGTCATCATTACGTTTCTGTTCCATTTAACCCTACAATGGTTTCGTTACTTTTTCTATACGTAAACGGTTTTGTGGGGTACATTCGTACCCCAGCACTAAAATCACTCAAATATGTCTAATTTTTATTCAATTTGGATAGTTTTGTTCTAAAATTGGATAGTTTTGTTCTAAAATCATTCGTAAAGCAGCCTGTTCAAAAATATTCGTTTTCAGTCTATTTTATTATGTAATATTTAATTTTTAATAGAACAACTCTTTCAAATATGCCAAAATTCCTGTTTTCCTTAATATTTCTATAACTCCGGTATTTTTTTACCGATATTAACCTTCTATACGGCGTTGTGAAGATTATTATATTGTCTTTTGAACAAGAAATGAATTATTCATAAACTGGTCACAAAGTGTATTTATTCCGTGCTTTTTTGAACATCAAACGCCAATACAAACATTAAGATACGTAACGGCGAAAAAACAGGAAGGCGTCGAAGGGATAGGTAGAGCCAGTGCATTGTACGTGTATATGAAGTAAGTGCGTTCCAGACCCTGGGATAGAAAAGATGACGAATTGAGTGGTGCGTGATATGTATTATATACAAATCATATTCACGAATGAGTTTTGCCTCATTCATCCATAGCTTTATTATATTAAATAACAAATTGTATTGTTCAGCAATGTTGAAGCTTATACAATTTTACACAAGTTTCTCGTCTACTATGTATCGATATTTTGCTTACAAACAAAGTTATAATCAATTTTCCAAATGATGTACACATGACAAAACATTAACGCAAACGGTTTTGTGGGGTACATTTGTACCCCAGACACATTTTAAACGGGCAATGTTAAGTTTGTCAAGTTACGTATCAGCAGGCATGCACAAGAACGGTGCTACTCTGTGTCCTATTGCTGTGCACTGACTCATAATGTGTCAGAGCTAAATTCATTGAGCTAATGCTTGTGCTGGTTTCCGATGAGCTAGAGATAGCAAACAGCACGAGCACCGATGAGCGAGAGCTTTCGCTAGTACGGTGATAGCTAGCACGCTGCACGGAGCTATATCTCAGCTATAGCAAAGTACAATAAAAAACAACGCGTTAGTGTGAGTAATGATGCCTGCTTCGTTTTTTCATCAACCTGTCGCACATTCACATACGCATATTTCTTGCTTTGTCCTATTCTTTCGTTCCAAAGCTTACACTACTGCACCGTTCTAGCTCATCGGACAAGCTTACCGTGCCAGCTCATTGAGTTAACTCGTGCTAGCTCACTGAGCTAGCTCACCGAGCTTGCTCGAGTCAGCTTACCAAGCTAGCTCTTCGAATCCTACAGCTCGAGGTTACCTAGCACGAGCGGTGTCAGTGCTTATTGCTTTTGGTTCGTTCAAAGTGGCCACTCAGCTCGTGTTAGGCTCTCGTGCTGTGCTTCATGCATCCCTGCGTATCAGGACTCAGAAGTCAGAATAAATTAACTCAAATGCTAGGTTCTCAAATTATTCGGAGGTCGTCGTACCCATCGTACTCATTAAAATTTCTTTTTCGATTTATCAACCATTATTACCAGAGAAGATTTTTATAGTTTATTACAAACATTTTCTGCCTGCTAACATTTTAACGTATTAAACAAATAACATACACATATATTTGCATTAGGCTGTTGTCAACTCGTGTTCCAAAGTAATGACGACATGATCCGCGTTATGCTTTGGTACGGCTAAACTGGAGTCGGGGGTGTCAATGAAGATTGTTTGGCGTGTTCTTGAGGATCGTTTTTAGCGTTACGGCTAAGAAACGGTAGACAGCATGGTTCATTAAAAACATAAGATATTTGAGTCGGAACAATTCGAATCACTAATATTTGAAAGATTTTGTTTCCACGCGCAACTTTAAATCAGCCTACAGTATTGAAAAATCCCTGCATTTGACAGTTATCAGCGTTGCCAAACTTTAGTAAAGACATGCAACGTGTTTGACATCTAATGCAGAGATTACTAGGGAATATTATGACATAATATAATACCATTGATAACGGTTTTTGAAAATTTGACTTTCGGCCAACTTTTTTGGTCAATACTCCTCTGTGCACCGACTCTACCTGTCCCTTCGACGCCTTCCTGTTTTATCACCGTTACTGCATGTTGCTTAGAGTGACAAGAAAAAAATGACCCCTATTCGGCTTCGCTAAAAGCTTAATAACTACTTTCAACAAAGCCGGATTGACTAGCTGTCTTCGACAAAGTTGTAGACAATTATGTTATCTTTTTTATTTTCACTTACGGTGATAATACGATGCATACAATGCTATCTAGCGGCGAAAATGTGAGCTAGTGGGTTTTCTCCATGTTAATTGTCGAAAAATACCATACAAACTTCAGACACGTTGGTCCGGTAGCTAGACTTGTCCGATTTACTTCAAATTTGGAGCAAGTACTCCTTGTGGGACTAGGAATCGACTCAGGGGCCAAGAAAGTTTCCAAAAATAATTATTTTTCTGGTCAGTCAAATGTTGCTGTATTTTGACTGTTTGTATTGGTGTTTGGTGTTCAAAAAAGCATCAGAATAAATACACTTTTCGTTTTGGAATTATTTACTATTTGTTCTAAAGACAATTCAATAACCTTCACAACTCCGTATAGATGGTCAAAATCGGTTAGAAACTACCGAATTTATAGTTATATTAAGAAAAAAGGACTTGTTTTATAAAAAATGAAATATTACATAAACATTAGACAAAACACGAACATTTTTGAATGCTTTACGGATGATTTTAAAATAAAACTTCAATTTAATTATAAGTTCAATAAAAATTAGGCATATTAAGGTCACGAAACCATTGTAACATTTAATAAGGTTTTGGCACTTCCGTCGAAAATTAAAATTGGTTTGTTTAGATACATTATTAAATTTAATTTTTGAAATCTAGGAGCAGTGTTTATATTTTTATGAACAAGGCACTCTAGAGCAGCGGTTCGATGTTTCATATAAACCGCAAGCGATCAAGACATTAATTATGTCTAAAACCTTTGATGTTGTTCAAATTAGTCATAATCATTATTAAACTATCCCAACTGCTATCAGCTACAATACTCTATTCTACTCTTAGCATTTCATACACAAAAATAACACGTTCAGTGCCAACCCCTATCCATTGTGCTGAATGATCCTGCAAAAACTTATTCATCTATATCATCACCCAACTTTCTGTACCAGCACTAGCTTTCCGAATTTTTCTACCATTCATCCACCAATGTAGTACAGCAACATCGGCTCTAGCAAAAGGATCGAGTTTTTGTTTGTACAACTTAAACCCCGTATCCATTTGACCGCAGCAAAGAATAAGCAAGGATATAAAAGAAATGATTTATGATGAAAACCAGTCCAGCTGACCGATAACAAGCTGGTTCTTATTTTCCTAAGTGAATCCCGGGGAATATCAACACAACATTATCACATCATCACCATCATCATCGTTTGGATTCCAAGATAAAAAAAAACATATCCCCAAGTGCCAGAACGGGACAGCGAAGGATAGGAAAACTCTTCACTTTGAGATCACTCATCCTTAGAAGCTCAAAGCGGACACTAGAAATAGAGAACGAGATAGAGAGACACACTTGCTTTCTCCCTTTTCCATAACAAAGAAAAATAAATATCTTTCTACTGCTGAATAATTCATGAAATTTTTATTGCATAGAAGCTGTTTCTGTTTTTTTTTTGGTTTCTCGTTGGGTCGTTTTTTTGCGCCCTGACTGTGGAGTTCTGCACTCGACTTTATCCCGCAATTGGGGTGTCTCTTCATCCTACTTCAAAAAGCAGTAGTTGGACGCAGAAGAGGTAGATCCGAGTTGTAGCACTTGAAGAGCAAAAGGACTCCACCACATACATTACATTAATGATCGTTGAAAGTCTGATAATGTGCACCTCCTCAATTCCCCTCCCTGTTGTGGTGGTGAGGACTATTTCGCAACGGGATTCCGATCTTCCTGGTTCGTTCGGGGCGAGACAGCAGGTTGATGATGACGACGATTGTCGAATGAGATGAAAGAGCGCTGCATCCTGTTGAAGGTGCTTGAATCGAGACAGCTTTTAGTACCTTGCTCCGGTTGGATGTTTTAGGTGAACTTTGCTGATGTAAAAGCAGGAGTCAATGAAAACTTAGGTGAAGTGATTTTCATTTATTCTCAACTGTCGTTGTTTCGATAAACCTCATTCACGAGATTAATGATAAATCATATTTCAGTAATTAGGCTTTTTGCCTTTCTCATATATTGCCTTTCTCATATAGAAAGGTTATGCAATCACTCTGAAAAACGTCAACCAAATCCCGGCCCGGAGGGCCGGGTGTCATATCCCATTCGACTCAGTTCGTCGAGATCGGAAAAAGTCTGTATGTGTGTGTATGTGTGTATTTATGTGTGTATGTGTGTGTATGTGTGTGTATGTATGTGCGTATGTGTCAAATAATGTCACTCATTTTTCTCAGAGATGGCTGAACCGATTTGCCCAAACTTAGTCTCAAATGAAAGGTGCAACCTTCCCATCGGCTGCTATTGAATTTTGGATCGATCGGAATTCTGGTTCCGGAATTACGGGTTTCAGAGTGCGGCCACACAGAAATTTCTCATATAAACTATTGGAAAAATTAAAAATAGAATTTTTATTTTTGATGCTAAATGTGTTCAAGGTGCATGAAACGTCGAGATTTGATGCAAACTCGAAAAAAAATTTGACGACGATTCACTTTTTTGGATTTTGGCACATTTTTGCCTTTCTCATATAGAAAGGTTATGCAATCACTCTGAAAAAACGTCAACCTAATCCCGGCCAATTTTTTTTTCGACTCGCATAAGGTTTCTGGATTTTAATAGGGGCGTAGTTGATGGTTTACGGAGAGGGGTTACACCCCCACTCTACTGTTCACTACCCTCCTTTAAAAATCTCCTTAAATCACCCCTCAGACCACCACCCCATCCAGCCCTCATACCCCTCCCTTTCAACCCCAGCTTCTTTAAACCACCACTATATCACAAAGCATACCAATTTAAGCTGGGGAGTCGTTCGTTCATGGGACTTTCGCCCTCCTCACATATCCACCCACGCATGACAAAATGAGTAAGCAAGCAGATAACATTGATCTAATGCTGATTAGACTAATGGAGTATGATATTTTTTGTTTCAAGTGTTTCACCGTCGACACGTAGCTCATCAAGTTCGTGGCTGGCATGCCATTGTGTATAAGTGCAAAGTGTACTAAGAATGTAATGGACATTTCCACAATTATGTTGAACATAAAAAGCCTCCGTTCCATAGTTTAGAGAAATGAGAAAGGCACAATTGCACCGCTAGGTGGATTAAAACAGGTTTTTCTGTGACCATTGTTAAGATAATTTTCGTGTGGCACTCCAAAATCGCGAAAGCAGACAGTTTCAATAACCATCAGCTTCAAGCTGTAAATAATTTTATTATAATAAATGTTCGGAAAACGTAGTGACACACTTACATTTTTTGGTGCACAAGCGAGCGTGAGGAAGTGGGTCGTCCCTGATACCATGTGCTCAATGACCATTCCTAGGTTAAAATATTACTTAGTTAGCATGCCGTTTTCATAATAATATAGTTACTTACAGTATGTCAATTTTAATCTATTTTAATTTTAGCACGAATTTAAGTTCTAAGTTTAGAGCGAATTTAGGTTTTAATTTTTGCATGAAAGTCAGGTTTTAATTTTGATAATAATCATAGCACCAGAAGCACTTCTTGTTCCACGTACTGCTCGAGAAAAAAGGAGCTTCAATTGCATTTCAGTCACTGACGTTAATGTGGCAGTTGCTATTCTCCTGCGACTGGATGACAGTTGACGTGCCGCTGTGCCGATGAGGCACCGCGACAAGTATTGAGATATCTGACGATTAATTTACACACACTATGATCCCGTGTATCTCTATAAACACGTTTTGTTTTTCTTCCTATTTTTACTGTCAAAAAATTGAATTTGAGATTATTAATCTGGTTTTAATTATAATGGTGCTTAAATGCCTGTGCCATGTTATAATGTGTAGGGGAAGATGAGGTAAAACGCACCCCGGGGCAAAATGAGGGCACAATTGAATTATTGAATGTTTGGAAGACGGAGATTTTATTTTGGCTGATAGAGGATTTCTTATCGACGTTTTTTTCTTAGCATATCCTATCCAGCGCTCAAAAAGAAAAATCGACAATTAGAACCTCTTGACGCAATTCGTTCACAAGGACTATCATCGCTGAGAATTAACGTGGAGCGGGTGATTACTGTGCTTCGGCAGAAATTTTTGATTCTATCGGATAGAACACCCATTAGCTTATTGCAACGCTGGAACAATAACGTTTTATTACTGGATCAAATAATAACAATTGCAGCAGGTACGGTAAATATATCTTCCCCAGTGTCGTGACCTATTATTGTGATGTTGTTTTTGTTTTACAAATAAATGACAATTTGTCAGATTACTTAATTGTCTTTTCAACAGTCAAGGCGAGTTATCATTAATAAACACGAAAAATACATCATCATTAGAAATTTCTTTTGGAATGTAAAATAAATTGCCGAAAAACCACTCAACCGATCTTCTTCATTTTTTTTTCAATTAATCGTAATTATTTTTTCTCGTATCTTAACGATTCCTTTTTATGCATAAATTTTAGTTTTGTGGATGAGAATTTTTTAGTTCAATTTTTAAAGCTTAAAACAGCGATTTTTTTAGGAGAAACGATCCCGAATGCAGGAAAAAAATTATTATTTATTAAACCAATCGTTAAAGTACAAGGAATACTCATATACTAATAAAAAAAATTGAGTTTTGGGATTATCTATTGGTCTTCAATCGTGATCACCGCAAACCTCTTAAATAAAAAAAAGGTTTCGGGGAAAAGCCATAGCTCCGCCAATTATCAATACATTTTTATAAACTTATGCTTGTTTATTTCACTGGAAAATGTACTACCAAAATACTATAAGATTGATGTAATAAAATTATTGTTTTATACCATTACGTAATTTAAAACTCTCTTAACATTTTACGTACAAAAAGGTATGTAACCTCTTAAATCAATTTGCGCATTAAGGGCACAAAACCTAACTTAAGATATGCTTATTTTTTGTGAATAAACTAGTAGCTAAATTAGCATTATTAGCACTTCAATCTTTGTAATTTGTTTGTCTAGTTTCCTGTTTTCTTTTATCATTTATTTGTCGTTTCTGTTTTGGTTTTGCTCGTATACATATTATATTATGTATATTATAGCTACATTTTTTGACTTTTGACTTTAATTTGTAATTTGTTTATTTGGCTGATTTGGTTATTTTTTTGTTGTGCATTCTTTCATTATTCAGTTTTCCGTTTTTCCATTGATCTCCGTTTAGATGTTTTTAATTTTTGATTAAATAAAATTTTAATATTTCCATTACTTTACTGCTAGTAATATTTTTCCGTTTTTCAGTTTTTAATTATTTGTTTTATTCTTATTTTATATTTTTTATAGACATTTCCATTTGATTATTTTTTCTTCATTTCCATCTCGTCTTCCTTTTCAATTTATGTTTTAAAACCTATTTCATTCCCATTCATTGCACTTTTCACTATTTTTATATAAATAATAAAAAATGTCAACTAGAATAAACATTAAATGAGATGTATTTTAGCACAGAATGATAATATGTTAGAGTAATGTAACACTTTGACCGATCAAGTCGAAAGACGAAACCGTTGACATTAGGTCTCGAATAAACTTATGCAGACCCCCAACCTGGATATTCATAACATAACAATTCATAACAAACATATCATAAATTTCAAAGAGGTATGTACTCCAATGAATTAACGGCCTTACGTTTATTCTGCCATTGATATTACAAGCAACTAGAGCATAAAACTGGTGCATAACTATAACATTTTAGTGTATTATACATAATATCAGTGAACTCCAATGGATTTCAAACTTTAACTGTTTGGCACTACAGTAGTGGAAGCCCGTTCATTGGACTCCCTAGCCCAAATTTTCTCTCTACGACCCTGCAAATATTAATACCTGTCATGGAATGACAGGTATTAACGTATAAAACCAAACTAAATACAAGCTTAAAATCTATGACCATACCAACTAGGCGCTTACCGCCATTAAAGTATTCAAATAAGGTTTTGAACGAATCTCATCGGATCGGAACGAGCTGTTAACCCTTTCATGCCCAAATTTTTTCTAGTGCATGTAGGGTTTCAAAACTATTTTTCCATGAAAACGGTGGAGTCAAGAAACACGAAAAGCCTATCTTCATAAGGATAGGTGCTTCCCTCGCAGTGCTAGAAGCTGCTCAATTTTTACCTTCCAATGCTTAATACAATTCTCCTAGAATAATTACAGTAGTTCAATTACGTGGAAAACGTAGCCAACGACAGTCTAAATTGATAAGTTTTATCAGTTTTCAATAATATTGCACCATAAAGAAGATATATAAAAAATTCATTTTCCGTCGTCAACGTAAACTGTCCCTGGTAGCACTGCTCCAATCCAATCAGACTAGTTGCAATAACTTCAGTTCTAGAGCTGATCCTTGTAACTGTTAATACCCAAATTAAACGTATTAGTCTAATTAATAAGCCTTACTTGTTTGTGAGCAAATCTTGACTGAATCAAAAATTA
Source organism: Topomyia yanbarensis (assembly GCF_030247195.1). NCBI lineage: Eukaryota > Metazoa > Arthropoda > Insecta > Diptera > Culicidae > Topomyia > Topomyia yanbarensis. The sequence continues at coordinate 261,917,032 of NC_080672.1, forward strand.
TAGCTGATTAAAAACGTTGTTGTCCACAAACAATATGGGCATGAAGGGGTTAACAAATGCATGAGGCGCGCAAACGTTGCACCCAAACGCTGGAATTAAAGCAGAAATCTATCTCAAAATTGTAAGTAGTTTATTATATTTGCAATTCGATTTTTCTATTTATTTTGATTTTAAATCTCCTCGAATTGGTACCAGTTGATTAAAGTAGTCTAAGACAAAATAGAAATTTGAAAAACATATTTGATCGATTTTTGTTTTGTCCTTAAAATTTATATTTTTTTGAATCTGAACGCCTCACGTTTAATTTTTATTTGAACACCATAATAGGCTTTTGACCAATATCACATTTCCCACAAGTAAAAATAATCGAAAAGTCTACGTAGACTTTTGGGGAGCAGGTGGAGATTGGTAAAGGCCACGAGAGGGAGGAGGGTCAAAATATTCAAATTTCGGTCTACGTAGTTTTTGATGGTGCCTAAGGTGTCTAAATGGGCCATTCAATAGATCGGACCCAATAAGCGAAAATCATTTTAACTATGCCGCCAACACACGCAGAAAAAAATAGGAAACAATCCGAAAATTAATTGACCTATTTTAAGACAGCTTTTTTTGACGCCCATGCATTGAAACGTCGGCACTCAGTGTAACTGAAAACATTGAGCGATTGTTAATATTTTCCCCGGCCAGACGCGTATATCAAATTGTCTGCCAAAGCGTCATAATCCGCATGTTTTTATGGTGGACCGATCCGGCGACGATGGAGCTGTTAAACTCTTAAAATATAAAACTCAGTACACTTTAAGCATTTTGATCTAATACATTATTTATCACGGAATTTCATCAACATACAATCATCATAAATTTTTGGTTCACTCGCCCATTGGAGAAAAAAATGATAATTCAATTCGAGCGTGTTGAAAAGTTTTTCCTTGCTTACTCGCACTACCGCAATACTTTACGAAGTTCAAAGGGAAAAATGATTGTTTTCATTTCACTCGTATACTCGTGTTTATCTTCTCAAAAACCCTGGCAAAAATTTTCGGCCTGATGGGTACAAGATATGCTTTGTGACAGGCCTGAAACCAGGCTCGACCAACAGCAGAAAACAACGAAACTCCGCGGTTCCGTTTGTTCGACCGACCGAAAAGGTTCACCAGCAAATCGCGTTTGCGAAAGGGGTACTGAAAACTAACCAAAAACACAAAATAAAACAAATATACCAAAAAAAGCTCAAGAGAATGAACCATAAAAAGATGGCAGAGTTGATTGAGGTTAGTGTTACTTGAGTAACTTGTGACTGATTTTATAAGGTTGATAGTGCGCTGATTCGGAATGTTTGCTGGGTGAGTGGTACTCGTCAGAAATGGAAAACGTTTCACAGTTTTTATTACCCCTTGTGGACAATCATTTAGCGGAAAATCGAGGATCTTCGGAGTTGGTCCGGCCCCCGGCAGTCGGTTGCAACTCTGTCATAAAAACTAAGGAAGGGAGAGTCTCCATTGTTTAAGCATCGCGGCAAAGAAGCTGTCTTCCAGGTGACGGATTTCGACGGTGAATAGATATCGCGCATATTGCTTCTTTCGCTTTTCTTGGCAAAGTGTGGCAATTTGGGTGGTCATTTTTTAAAACTTGTCGTGTCGAATCAAGAAGTTGTTCTGTGTGAAATAATAGCCCTAAATCATTATGATTTCACTGTTCATTGAGATAAAATTGTTGTAATGAATAGCAGAATCAATTCTACGTTTTCTAATTTTGCTCATTACTTATTCGAAGTCATTTGAACAGAAAATCAAGTTTTTCCAAGAAACTCTTCCACAAATCCTTGACCCATTTTACAAATTTTATTCCAAATCAACGATGTAATACTCCCAGTGACTGCTATTGAATTTCATTAAAATCAAACTTTTGGTTCCGGATTTATAGGTTGGTTCCTGTGATCACATAACACATGACCTTTCCTTTATAACCCGGTACAATCGTAATACCTGAGAGGTTTAAAATTCCTTTTTTTATTCAATTCGTTTATTTGATAAGGTACGCTAGAGTTAGATTAAAGGTGCCATTTTTTTCTTTGTTTTACTTTTTGTATTTCTTAAAACTAGGGGGTTACATATTTCAAAATTATTATGTTTTACATTTCTTACAAAAGAAATGTATAGGATTCGCTCAAACTTTGAAAAAAATTTCCGAGGCCCGGAGGGCCGAGTTTCATATACCAATCGACTCAGCTCGACAAATTGAGACAATGTCTGTATGTGTGTGTGTGTATGTGTGTATGTATGTATGTACAAAATGTCATGTAATTATCTCAGCAATGGCTGGACCGATCTTAATGAAACTAGTTTCAAATGAAAGGCCTATCGCTCCCATTTGACACTATTATTTTTGTTTTTCGATATGTTGTTTACTTTCTGAAATATGAGTAATTTTGTCAAAGCAGGGCTGGTTTGAAGCGAATAACGTTCGAACAAGGCAACTATATCGCGTGAAGTAAACAAAAACAAAAAGCTTATGAAAATACCTTTCTAACAAGCTATAGATTGTCAAAATCCGTTCACGAGCGGCGGAGATATTAAACATTTTGTATTTTCATTCTTCGCTTACCAATTTCCACTAATGAAAAATGAGACCGTTCCATACAGCGTATTGCTTTACTGGTTTTTTAGGGTCAAAACTGACCCGTTTTTGAATATCCGGGTATGCAAACACATCTGCGTGATTCCGTGATGATTTGATTCCGAAAACATTTTGTGAATTTACTTAATAATCAATTACCTATTTCTCAAAAATTAATAAGCAAGTTCATTTCAAAGACAAAATAATGTGTAAATTCACTTCAAAGTGCAAATTTGCCCAGAGTTTTTTTATTTCGATTATAGAGGTTTTAACCTTAAGGTCATTCGCCTCTTCGGGTTGGAAAATTTTTTATGAAAAATTTCTAACCCTATGTGCGGGGTCGGGACACGAACCCAGGTGCGCTGCGTACAAGGCAATCGATTTACCAACTACGCTACATCAACCCTCATTGTCCAGAGTTGATGTATTTACCCGCTGGATTGAGCAATGCGTTCACTCGTGAGATAAACGTTGGATGGTATATGAATACATCAAGTAATCCTCCTAGTAGTGAGAAAATAGATTTCTAATAAAATTCATATTCATATTATACTCGTAGCATCACCAAGAGCAACTGTATTTTTGAATAACAAAATTGTAGTGAAAATTTATCAGTTGCATTATTGAAAATAAAGATGTAAGGAATCAAAATTTCGCACTATAAACAAAAATAATGTCACAGCTCTAACCATAACTTACCATTCCCCAATATACATTTTTCATGATCAATGTTACTAAAAGCATATTTTTTGCGAAAAAATACGCCATGTAATTTCAAGAATGTTCGTGTCTCAAAGCAGTCCAGGGGCACTTTCAATACTAATTGGCTTTTCGATGAATTTAAATAATTATTCTGGTAGTTTGAACCATTTCTTTGCAATGGTATTGCTTTGTATAGGACTCATTTACCCATATCTCCAGAACGAGAGTTCAGAACGAAACAATTCGCAAGTAATAAGGGTGGGTGGAAAAAGACTGCATTGTAATCGACTGCATGTACGAGTTTTATGCCATCGACAATAAAATAATTGCCAACATAGCCTGGACACTTGACACTCTTTTCTAGATATTTCAATGCGAATGAATACTATTTACAGGTGGCCTTTTCTCAGTTTACTATTTCTAATTACGCGTTAAAATACTGGACCTGAAAATTCCATTCTATACAAAATCATTTTTCAGATGTCTGTAACCAAAAAGATATCTTTTAATTCCAAAACAAATTCCTGATTTCTAGATTTTCTGATGACTAATTAAGGACCAGCAATAAAGTAGAAACAGATAATCCTAAAAATTCCGTCAAGAAAAGAAGAACGAAAACGTGCTCTTTGCAATGGGATTTTCACAAACATTTCAGAATATTCTAAAACAATGGTTTTGAAATTCGTGAAATTCGTTTTATTCATTTACTTCATTTCAATAACTTTCTTAAAATATTATTATATATTCTCATTTTTTCCAGCTCATTCCTTTAATGTATTATATTCGTTTGGTTTATTTTTTGCATTTTAAATATTTGACTAATAATAAATATATGATCATTTCATTGCAAAGATTTTTTTCATTTAGCATTGTTTTTATTTATTTTGTTTATGTGACCTAATTTTATCTATTGTATTCATTTAATTCTATGTATGCATTCCGATCAATTTATTATCTTAGGTATCTTATTCGAATTATTCATTTAATTTATTTTATTCACTTTTTTCTAATATTTTTTTCTGATATTTTTCCGGTTCACACTTTTATTCATTTTAATAATCTGACTAATTTTGTTCAGTCATTCACTTTATTCATTTCATCTAGCATTAATTAGACACAATATAATTTCTTCTATTAATTCTATTACTTTTTAATATCGTTGATTTTTTCATTTTAATAAGTTAACTGCTTAAAAACAAACAAAATGGAAAAATGATAAAAATTATAGACAGAAAACATTTTTATTGTGATAAAAATTCTTCATTTTGTTTATTTTATTCATTCCATTCATTTTATTGATTTTATTAACTCTCTGTTTATCCTGTTATTTATGAACAACAACATTTTCAAATAGCTATACTGCCCATGCTTGCAAATCAGTTCCATAAAGATAGGAAATCCCATAGAAAACGGGACAAATATGCGTTCATGGGCAGTATAACTTTGGGGTTGGACAAGATTTCTTCACAAAAAAGTAAAACTAATAATTGTGACAATCACCGTTTATTTAAGCGCTAATAGTTACAAGAAAGATCCCTATAACTGAAGTTATTGCAATTGCTCTGATTGAATTTCACTGGAGCAGTGCTGCCAGAGACATTTTCAGTTATCAGTGAAAAATTATATTTTGATATATCTTCGTTTTCTTCAACTATTTTTGAAAACTGATAAATCTTATTAATTTGGACTGCTTTCGGCTACCTTTTCTGCCCAAACGAACTATTGAAAACTTTGCAGGAGATGTGTATTAAGGATTGGTATGTAAAAATTCAGCAGCTTCTAACACTGCTAGAGGAGCATCTATCTTGATCAAAACAGGTTTTTCGTCTTTCTTTACTCTAACAATTTTAAGAAAAACGGTTTTGGAACCCTATATGTGCTAGAAAATTATGTATGAGAGTTAATTTAATCCATATTATTCATATTATTTATTTTATTATTCCAATTTTTTATGGTTTTATTCATATTATTTATTTCAATCATTTTATTAATGGTTAGTTTTTCCCAGTTCACATATTTTATTCAGTTTCTTAATTTTATCAATTCGGTTTAGCCAGTCCTTTATGTTATTGTATGATAGCTTGTTATCCTGAAACAATTTAATTTACTCTCTTAATTTCATTACGTTTTAATATCGTCTAATTTTAATTTGAGCTAATTTGATTTATTTATTTTATTAATTTGATTTATGTTAACCATTCTGTCCATTTTATGAATAACTTTGTTATTCTAAATTTTGTTTTGTTTTATTATTTTTCTTTCATTTATTCAGTTTATTCGAAGCGTTATTCGTGCACATCTCACATATAGTTGTTCGTAAATTTAGCGTGTGATCGGCAAGCTAAAGAATAATATAACAGTGATACGTGTAAGAAATGTCTCATCTCACTGATAGGTGGATTAAATCGGTTTTTATATAATGAAACAAAAAAAAATACAGTTAACTTATACATATACAAGAGGGGATAATATAATATTCGTAAGATTGGGGAGACGGATCATTATGTGTGTTCTTTGTATAGTAATGCACTTTATGATTTTTAGAAGGGAGATTGTTGGAGCAAATACTTTTTAACTTAGCGGAACATTTTACAAGATTATTAACTAGAAATAACTAGAGGGAGGGGTTCAATTTTATTAAGATTATAGGCAATTTTTAAGTAGTGGTACTGTTGAGCATTTTTTAACGAGATTAAATATTGATCAACTAAAACTAGAAGATAGGGGGACACATAAGTTATGGGAAGATATTCAAGGGTAAGAAGGGGGTGAAGTTCTACATCTGTGTATCAGGGACATGGGAGAGAGGGTGGCCAATGGTGACAGGAGGGGGGACGGATATAAACTTTCAGTTTACGGCAGCGGGAATCAACGGCCAGGATTACAGATTCGGACGGATGCATCATGTATTGGGACGCCGTGCGATCTTCCTCGAGCCGGCGGGGGTACCTCCAGACGACTTCGTAGTACGGCTCAGATGCGGATCGGCAACGCACCGCGATGCGCGTGTAATGTTGTGCTGTATGTCTCGTATTTGTTGAGTCATTCGACAGAGATGTTTTGTCTCGTCTTGGAGTCGCATCAAACCATAGTTGCGGTACGGTAGGCGAAAGAGGGCACTTCTGAGAATGATAAGATAAACGATAGAAGCAGTTAAATCTGGATATTGATGCTTTTTAAGAAGGTGTATATGAGGGACATATAGAGGAGATCGCGATTTTCCAAGACATCTCGGACATTGGGTGATCTTCCTCGGGCCCAAAGGGAATCAAATAGTTGATATCTCGCAGAAGAGTACTAGGCGCATGCCCAGACAATATGTTCGATCTCGTGATAATCGTTGTTACAAGCGCAGATACCGCTATCCGCGAGCCCAATACGTTGGAGATGAGCGTCCAGCGTGTAGTGATTGGATGTGAGCCGAGACATCACGCGAAAGCAATCCCGACCCACATCCATTCCTTTGAACCAAGGTTTCGTCGATACCCTAGGGATTATTGAATGTAGCCACCTTCCAAGTTCGCCATTGCTCCATGTAGTTTGCCAACTTTCGAGAGTTCTCTGATGGGTAATACTGAAATATTCGCTGAAGCTAATTGTTCTTTCATATATGTGCCCGCATTAGCTAAAGAATCCGCTTCTTTATTACATGGAACGGAGCAATGCGAGGGAACCCAAACTAAGGTAATCTTGTACGATCTTACAGACAAAGCACGCAGGCACTCCCATATTTTCCCCAAAAAATATGGATATGCTTTCTAGGTTTCATTGAACGGAGAGCTTCGATTGAGCTGAGGCTATCCGAGACAATAAAGGAATGATCGGTGGGCAAAGTATCAATGATCCCAAGGGTATACTGAATAGCAGCAAATTGTGCGACGTAAACTGAAGCAGGATCATTGAGTTTGAGTGAGACGGTGAGGTTTTGATTGAATATACCGAAGCCAGTGGAGCCGTCGAGCTTTGACCCGTCGGTGTAAAATATCTTGTTGCACTCGACTTCTCGAAATATACTATGAAAGATGCATGTGATCCGGGATTCCACGAGTTGGTTGGGATAATATGAAGAAGGATTGATATTTTGTGCCATGTAATCGAAGTACAATGACATAAATCAGGCTTGAGAATTGAGCTCGACAAGCCTCTTAAAATTTGCAATTACTAACGGGTTCAAGATATCGCATTGGATGAGAAATCGATATGAGAGGTCCCAAAATCGATTTTTCAGCAGAACAACGGCTGCCAACACTTCTAAACTCATACAGTTTGCAAATTTCCTCAGAACTACAAATGTTTTCTTTACCAAGGTGGATGTAATATTAAACTTATTTCCACGAGTGGCTCTCTTCTACACAAAATTCAAGAGAGAGGGAGAGAGAGAGCTTTTTTGCGCACCTACATCTTGCAAAAGAAGCCAAATTTTCGCTTGATTCAATTCAGGATTCAAAAATACAGCTGCTCTCGGTGACGCTACGAATTCAATTACATGCGAAATTTTCTATATCACTACTAGGGGGATTACTTAATGATCTATGAATTAATATACCCTACAACATCTACCTCACGATTGAATGCAACGCCTATGAGGTCAACTCACACATTATTTTGCTTTTTAAAGAAAACTTACAAATTAACTTGTGAGAATTAATTTATATATTATTGAGGTAATTCACAAAACGTTTAAGGAAACAAATTCCTTGAATCACGTAGATGTGTTTCCATACCCCGATATTCAAAATCGGTTTAGTTTAGCCCATAAAACACAAGAATGTATAAAAAAATTGAATACCGTAGGACCAAGATAGAAAAATTCGTAATTCTTCAACGAACTCCTACGCTAAATCTGAATCAAATCTGTTGGAGCTTGTTTTAGCACAAATGATTCTATGTTTGTATGGAGTTTTCTATGACAAAATAATACATTTTCATAAAATTTACAAATATACCACCTGGTGCCCCTGAAAAATATATTGTTGCTATATTCTATAGGTGCAGTCAAGTAGAACAACTTCTTCTAAAGACAGTTCATAGCTATGACAACTGGTTCATGAGCTACTATTTCAAAATTAAACTTTCGTTGCTCTGAAAGTTCTGAAAATAGTTCTGTTTCTGGCTACCCGGCGAGATGAATTTTCAATCAAGTGAACTTTGACATATTTGTTGTGGTCACTAGTTTTACAGTTGGTGTAAAGCGAAAATATAGTCCATATGGTATCATCCGAAACATGTGATCTAAAGGACTTGGGATCGAATTGTTGTAACAGAATTATTTTCATGTATTTTTTTTGTGTGCAATAATATACGTTGAGCGAATTAAAATTGAAACGAGATTGAAGCGGGAAAGATTCTCGTTATTTTGAAGGTCAACTGATGTTCACCACATCCCTGCTGTGGAGTTGGAACTGGAACTGCTATAGAGTACCCCGTGAACTGAAGGTAGGTTGAGTAAGCTGGGCAATATCTGTCACTATACACTAACAAGAGTGCTCCGACCATGAAGCACGATTTTATTTTAACCAAAACTTTTGAAAGAATCATCCAGGGATTCACATTAGAGTAGCATCGTGAATATAACGTTAGAATATAACTTCAGAAATAACGGTTATGATCTCTCTTATTATTTTATTTGAAACTAATAATTCTACATAATAACGTTCCTCTTTCACAGGCAGCGAAAAAATTAAAAACCGAACTCATGTCCTTCAGATTTTCTATTTATGACGCTCGCATCTGAACTATAAAACCGCCTATGTCGATAGCTGCCTAATTCGGTTTATGAGTAACATATCACAGTTAACTTGATTGAAGTTTCACCAATTTTCACCAACGATGTAGACACTTAAGCATTGTATAAAGAATAACTTTTGAACCAGAAGTTGTAACCTATTACACTCTTCAGGGAAGTTGTCCACGGTACTCGTATCTACCGAAATTAGCATAGTATATATTTTTAGAATACGTAGGAACGTGTCCACGAAATAATTAATTATGTTGATAGTTTATCCATGTTAAATCACATGCAACCTTTAAACCATTTGTGCTAAAATATAGTGCAACCTATCAAATCAACATTTTGCATGGTTGAATGAGGTACTATAGCGAGTAGTTTAAGATCGGTTCCAATGAATTCTAAAATTTGTCCCACCCTAATATATACTGAAAACAATATTGTGTCATTTTTCACAAAAACAAAAAAAAATATGCATGGGGGCGGATATAGCGTTGTTGTTGAATCGATTGCCTTAAACGCAGCTCACTTGGGTTCGAATCCTAACCCCGCTTATAGAGTTAGAGTTTTCTAAAGTGATTTTTCTAACCCAAAGAGGCGAATGACCTTAAGGCTAAAACTTCTATAATCGAAATAAAGAAGATTTTTCTAACCCAAAGAGACAAATGACTTTAAAGCTAAAACCTCTAAAATCAAAGTAAAAAAGATGTTAAAAATTTAAATTGATAAAACAAACTTTTTTTATTTTTTTATATATTATGTCAACAAAAACCTAAAGCTAAACAAACATTTTTTTTTATTCAATAACTATATCCATGTTTTTAAATTTCATACTAATTGACATACAAAACTGTAATTTTATTACAGAATATAATTCTAAGTTTCATTTTAAATCAAAATGCTTCCAAAATGGGATAGATGAGATGTTTGGAATTTTGCTCAAACTAAAACAATTATTTCGTGTAATTATGCCCTTTTAAAAAGTTATTTGCGTTACCCCATCATGAAATGTCAATAATCTAATGGTTATCCTTTTAAAGACGTAAAAGAATTTTTTTTTAGTGTATTTTGATCTTGGAAAGCTTGCAATCAAAAAGTTGGAGGAAATCCTTGGGGATATTTGATTCCCTGGCCATATCTAATATGTGTTTAAATCCATCTCGAAGATCTTTTTACAAATTTTTGGACGGTGTATGAGATCGTCGAACAAATTGTGTACAAATAGTTGCAAGTACGATTACTTTCTAAGGGTTTTTGTATCGAAAAACACAATTTTAGAAAAAAAAATCACAATGCATACAACAAAATTTAAATTTAGTTCACCTCATACAACAGATATCATTGATCCTTGTAACACTGGGTATTCTTGATCCATTCCATTAGTTCTCTCAAACACTTCATAATTTACCTGGCATCATTCATTTATTTAAAATGTTTTTTTCCGTGAACAAATATGGCATAAGTTTTTGGAGAATGGAAAAGCAAGCTAAACTGATTTACCACAAATACTTCGTACATCAAAAAAGATATTAATATTAATTGGCGGTGGTCAGCTTTTCGTTTTCGTCCGCGTCCCTTATCACCTATTTTTATAAAGTGATTCATCAGCAGTGCTATCTTTGAAAATGAACCACCTTGGTTATGCAACTAATTTTTCCGGTCTTTTTTTTAAATGCAAATAATTAAGCAATCTTCATTTCGTTATATTCTGAATTGCACATATTTTGACGTATGTAATTTTAAATGTACTTTCATTTGATGGCATTGTAAGGGAACACGTATCCGCCGGTTGATGCTAATCGAGCTGACATTTCTTTAGACTGAGCAAACTAAGTTATTTGTTTGTTTAGTGTTTATTTGACCAACTAGTTAACGAATGCACTGGGTCTTTAATGCGTGTGGGAAATACGCATGGTCTTGTCTGAGTGTATGACTTTTGAATTGACAATTCGCAAGATCAATTCAAATCCAATTACCAATTTGCGGCAATCATTTCAACATAAATTTTTTTATGGTCATATATAATGGTTTACTTTTAGTCCATTAACTCATCAGTTACTTATACTGAGCTGAGAATAAGTACGTACTATTTGGAAACGGGGGGTGTTTGATTCGTGCATCATTAATATCGTTTAGGAACGCAGCATTTACTCGAACGAGGTGGAAAATTTCAAGTTACGGGATCACAATAAGCTTAAGGACGATTTATAAATTCTGCCACGCTATTAGGAGGAAGAGATATGACTAATTGTGACATAAATGGGAGGGAAGCACGTCATGTGCTTTGACGCAATCGGCCGTTTTACGCACGATTGCGCCATGCATATAGGAAATTCCATGGAACATGAACAATTTTGCAAGTAGCGGCATTAATGTGCTACGACAAAATTGAAGGAAAAACTAAAATCATTTGATGCGTATTAGACCAAGGATAAAAATAACCTGGTAATATGACAGAGACTTAGTTAGTGTTGGGTAATCTTTGCGTGACATAATTTATGAATGTTCTACAATACCACTTTTAAACTCATTGTTTGCGGTCCATTTTACATTGTCGACAACACTCCCGACAGCCGGCTGTTCGGAGTTAAAGTTGTTTTCGATGAAACAATTTCGATAGACAATTACCCAGAGTTTAAACGCCTAGAACATTTACGTATCCTTCAGTCAATAAACTATTCAAACATCTTATGCACGAAAGTATATTCTCAGTCGCATCGCTTGCTTGAAGCGAATCCTGACTAACAACCCACCCACTACCCAATCCGTGGTACTTATGGGAGTGTCACTGAGTCGGGGCCTTCCGTTAAGTAAGTACCACATCAACACTTCCTTTCTCATCCCAAGTTACGGTAAAGATGGTCGTGGCCTGCAATGGTGGCTCTCAGGCGAAATTCTCGCTTGGACTGGATCAATTGTTATTCCCAAACAATGCTCCTCAAGTAGTCTGGCTGGAAAAGAGAGTCATCAGTCTGCAATCTGCGAAGTATACCGTGCTTACGCAACGCAACGCAACGCAACGCAAAAAAGATAGTCATATTAATTAATTTGTCAGGATAGGGGGAATAGTTGAACTTTCGTGCCTATAGGTCATAGTATGCTTTGATTCTTTAGCCCTAGTAGGCGGGGGATCACGTTACCACTCGTTTTGACATGCAGTTGAACAAAATAATTAAAGCAAAATTTAAAATATCTCGAGAACTACGACATTTTAGAATATTTCTGTTATGAGCGCTTTGATTTCAAATGTCGTTCAAAATAATATTCAAAAAGAAAATTATATTTTTGATTCCAAATAGTAGGAGTTATAAAAATATGTTAAAAGTTATTACACTGATAATATAAATTCGTAAATATTATGAAATTGATCATGAAATACACGAATTCATTCGTCGTTTTCTGCAACGAAGTATTTTCGTGCATTGTAAATAGTAGGTTTCGTTCATTTCATGAACAAGAATGGCCGCTTAGTGAATGAAAGCTTTCGTAAATTTTACATATTTGGTATACGCTACACGAATGTTATTATTGATATCGACATTATTTTTCGTGAATGAAACTAAATGTTTCGTTTATTTTAATAAACGGTTTTGAATATTACGAACGATTTCGTTGGTCGCATTCGATCTTTTAGGATCGATGTTTGATAGCACCGATTTTTTTTAATTAAAGGAATGGATCTGGTAACATCGATTTTATTTCAACCTGCTCATCATTATTGAGGACTAGAAAGAGTGTGCTGTAAAGAAATGGCCGCTTGATGAGCGATAGTTTTCGTAAATTTTACTTATACACTGCACGAATGTTATCGTTGATAACGGCATTATTTTTCGTGAATGAAACGAAATGATTCGTTTATTTTAAAAAATGTTTGCGTATAATACGAACGGTTTTGTTGGTCGCACGAATTCATTTCGTTCATCTTAGAAGAGTTTTCGTATTTAATAGCATATTACTTTTACATTGCTCTAGCAGAGAAAAACTCAATCTACTTCATACAAAACCAACGAGTTCGCGATGGCTCAACTGGATCCGTACTGCGCCGGATTATGGATCAACTGGAAGCGTAAGAGGATCAGGAAATCTTCTTGAAAGCGGAGGACACGGATACGGTTACTAAATAGTCAGACCGAGATCGTCGTGATGATCAACAATTATTGACCCATATTCTACCTTTCTTTTGACGTTGATGGTTTGACGAATGATGCTCGTAAATATTACCAAGACTTTCGTATATAGCAGTGATCAATTCGTTTGCCTAATGAAGCCGTTTCGTAATAAGCCAACGAAAGTCGTTTCGTGGTTTTCACGAAAAACTCATAAGAAAAAATATAAGAGTTTCAATTGAACTACGAATGATTCATAATATGTGCGAAAAATTCGTAAATTTTATGAAAATTGTCTGTACGAATCTAATTCGCAGCGATTCACGAATATATTCTATCAGTGTAGGAAAACTTTTTATTCAGCGCTTCTTCGTGGTCCAAATACACTAAAAAGTTTCTTTTATGACTTTAAAACGATAAACATAAAATTGTTGACATTTCATTATGAGGAAACGCGAATAACTTTAAAAAGAGCATAATTGCACGAAATAATTATTTTTGTTGGAGCAAAATTCCAACTATCTCGACAACTCGTCACTTTTGTGCTACCTTATGACAAATGCCATTTTGGGGTGATCTGAGTTAGATATGCTATGTTACTAAATTCTAAAATCTCTACAAAGTCGCGTTTTCAAAATTTTGAAATTCTGCTGGATTACTGAGATATAGCGAAACACGATTATGACAAGCGCCAGTTTCTCGAGTGATCGAGTTGTGCTATCTTATGCCAAAGAAAAAACAGGCAACATTCCTAATTTGTTGGCTTGCTATAAGCCAAAAAGCTTATAGCAAGCCAACTGATGTCTCTGATGACATAAGTAATTCCTATGCAGATCAACCATAACCATTAGCTAGGTTGTTGTCTCGGGAGCAAAACTTTTCTTGCCATAGTTTTTTTTCTGGGAATGGTTGGCTTATATTTTCTAGATTATTTAACAAATTTTCTTTTGGGATTTCCACTAGTTTTGGAAAGTATACCGAAATGTAATAATGGATTAAGCAAGAATAATATTTGTTTCGAAAACAGGTGAGTCAACAATAAAATTGTTGATAGGTGACTAGTGTTCCACTACTATCATTTTGTAACCTGATATTGCTGCTATCGCATGGAAAAGTATAATATTGGACACAGTGATCTATAGCGCATAACTTTACGAATCAGTTATGATTCATTTTTATATGAAATCTTCTCTGCACATTTGTGACATGTCCTACATATTTTATCATCAATACACACTTATGACACATATGCGAGCGACTTCGGTTTACATTTTAAGCAAAAACTGTAAATATAGTCGACCGACCTTCGCACAAATCGAGAGATAACTTCAAAAAAGATAGAAACATCGAATGCCTTCTCCGAAAAGCTTCTAACATTTATAAATTTTAATATATTCAATCTCAAACTTTAAAAATCGTTTTTTCCCGTAAAATGCAAAATGGCGCTTGTCATAAGTAAGAACAACAGCGACGAACCATCGCATTTTGGAAAATTTTAGTTAAATGCATTTTAATTTAAAATGATACTTAGAACCAGATTCTGTAATAAAAATACAGTTTGGCATTTCAATTAGAATTAAATTTAGAAACATGTATAAAATTATCATTAGATATTTTTTCCGATAAGTTTTCCATCGCGCAATTACATTCAAAATATTTGTTTCCTCTTTAGGTTTTTGTTGATTAAATCTAAAAAAAAATATTTTTCGTGCAGAAGTATTCATTCACTGTAATTCGTCCTCAGAAAGTTTTTCTTGCATAAAATACGGTAATCAAATGTAGATTCCAGAACAGAGAAAAGAAAGCTTTAAACTCTCCACACTACTACTACCCTGTATGCTCCCAAATCCACCAAACGTGGATGTCGGCAATGCATAAATTTCACAAACATATTTCCAGTACAAACAACTGCAATGAAATTTACACTACATTATGAAACAAATTACAATATTTTCCTTTAACTTTTAACCTCTGGCTGATGGGGTGCATCTCATTTAGGAACCATTACCGCATTACCTTCCCCGGGAGAGCAGACAAAAACCACGTCCAGCATCCGCAGTCTGTCCTTTCCTCGGTCCTAATCACCATTCTTTGCAGGTAAAGCTCACCTTGACATTGAGGTTGGTTGAGAAGAAGAACACAATTTGAAACAGTATCCAGTCGTTTGAGGAAGCAGATCATTATTAAAATGGTTCCGGATTCCTCTGCTTCGGTGACTATCCCACACCAAACACCAAAATCATTTTCGCACCTTCCCAGCCATTTTGGGATGAAGTAGATGGTCTGTTTTTTTCAGAAATTGAATATTTTAATAATTTAGGTTGGAATAAAATTACTATCATTGTTATCATGGTTTCTTTTCAGACGGTTAGCACGCGTCCTTGTCGAATGCGTTGAACTTACTTCTTTATCATTACCATCATCTGTGTACTGTGTTGGGACGAACTGGAAGATTCTGGAGTTGGTTTTTGGAGCCCGTCGTCCGAGGTAGAATTTTTCATGTCACGAGCAGCATCTTGGAGGTAACTGAAATGTTACAGATTCAGTCTTTAACTTGGTGATTTCCGGACTGGATTCATTGCGGGCGTCGAATTGGATACCGTTGGAGTGATATCATTGTGCGGTGTGAATTTGTGAGTTGATATCAATCGTAAATACCTGTAAATGGCACAGTGTCTATTTTACATAGTTAATTAAACGTGAAAACAATATCAAAACAAATACCTGAAAAGCTTCAACTCAACCACGGAACAGGAAATCAAAAAACTAACCCCTTCAGACCACAATCTGCAAAATATGCCGTGTTAAATAAATCATAAACAAAGGAATATTAAACATACAAAAAGTATAAATTATTTGAGCACGCAATCAACGTGGGCAGCCTCGGTCCGTTCGAATCATCGGAGCAAGCAAAAAGGGGAAAACTAATACCTTACCTTCCCGCAGAGGAGACTAAGGAGCAGCAAAAAAAAATAAACTACCAACGAAAAACAAAATCATTTCTACCACCCGGCCATGGTTAATTTTGGACCTCCACCAGAAACTAGCTCTAATTAAACCGTTCTGTCGGCCATTTAGCAACCCGTTGCGATGTCGATTTTCTTTACCATGTGCGAGAGTTGTGGATGTGAAAAGACCATAGTTCGTCAAACAATACTCCTCCCACGGAGGTTTTCGACACACTCAATTAAACCGGGACTTGTCATTAGTGGGTGCCACACATAACTACCACCAACCGGTCAGTGCGCAGAGTTAATTAGACAGTCGGAAATATGGACGTTCGTTTCAGTACGGAAGAAAAAAAGTTAGATTTCTAGTGCTGAAGTATGGCTGACCTTAATTAGAGAAACATTCACTTTGTTGGTATGATAGCGGGAAGGATTCAACGATGCATGGAGATGCAACGCACATCTGAGTAAGCTATCAACATTGCATTAGGGATAGATTGCAATGAAGAATGTAGGTAATCTTTATTGGAATTTGCTAGATTTAGTGAGCCGACGGTTGTTGGTAAATGACTCTTTCGTGCAACAATGTAATCCTGGAGCTTTGGCCTTCTGTTTCGATATACATACTTCGTAGTCAACTGTTAGGGTTGATTTCTTCACCCACACTTATCACTAAGCCAGGTTTAATCACACCGGTAAACTTGGTTTGGCGAGAGTGAAGAAAGTATTTAAGACATTTCTGAATATGTATGTATGTGAATATGCTTTCAATGAGTTCATTTAATTCTTTGTATTAAATGTATTCTCCGAGCCTTGATGGAGTTTTGGAATGATGTCATGGACTCTATTCAAATGAAAGGAGCGGCTCAACATGAACCCCCGAACAAAAAATAATCAAAGTTTCAGTACTCACAGACTTATGTTTCTAGATCCGGTTCTAATTGGTTTACTTGGTTTTTGTGTTAAGATTTTCGGCTGAAATAAATTAATTATTAGTTTTATTAGTCAAAAATTCTAATAATCTACAATACCATACCATCCATCTTACGGTTGTTAAAAACATGCGTACAACAAACCACAAATTTCATACATTTTCAATCACAAAAATTTCAAAAATGGGAATCAAATATGTCTGTCAATACATGCTACACATGCCTCACATATATTAAATACAGCTTTATACTCAATACGGAATCTTATCACGGGCTTTCATCAATGTCATCTTCATCTTCCGCGCAGCAACATACTCGTAAACCCTTAAATTGTTCCTGATATCTAAGTAGTGCAGCTGAATGAAAAAAATGTTCACCATAATGAAGCAACTCATTATCGACAGCTATTCCAACTCGCATTTCACTCTAGAAATGCTAATGGAAACTGTTCAAACATGCATAAACATATGTATCTCGAGGTGTTTTCAGATGCATTGCGTGCTCTATGGCGCGAATTCAGTTCGCATTATGATGGATTTCGCACTATGTGGTGCTGCTACAATAATGCTACACGGTGTAAACACACCAGTTCAAATAGTTACCGCGCTCTACCAGCCGATTGTTTTACTTGAACACGTCTCTCTAATTGCTGCAGCCAGCTTTGCATATCTTGCACGCGCATGAGGAACCCTGCCGGCCGGGAGCTTCTCGGTAAGCTATTCATAAAGATCACAAGTTCCTTGATCCAGCGGCCCGGCAGTGTAAACCCAAAATTAGGTATTCCGCAAAAGATTCGACCGTAAAAAGCCTCTGCGACGTAAAAAGCTACCGGTCTTGACAGCCGGAGACACAAAAAACCGGCCGACGTGTCTGTTCGGAACTCTGCGCAGAACGTGATCGCGAGTGCTCGGTGACAGTTTCAAATTGTTTAGAATATATATCTTGGTTTGATGATCTTGGTCCCCGGTGTAAAAATATACCCAACCTTCGCTGATTCACCGGAGCTCAATGAACACAAAGCACATATTCCGCTTAAGACATTTTTGATCGTGGTTTCCGCTGTTCAGATGCTTTCATTTTTTTAGATTTCTCGGCCAATTCTAGTTCTACACACGTGAATGGAATATTAAGGACGCACATTTAGCTGACTGACGAAACTTTCCAAACTAGCGTTCAAAAGCTTTTGACTAAATCATGAACATTTTAGAAACAAGTCATATGCTTCAACAGACTTCGCCACCGGTTTCTGTTGCGGTACAGCACGGTCGCAGGACTAGTAAGGATAACTTACGGGTATACCAAAAAAACTGTGCAAAATTAGGGATCAATTGGCCTGTGTCAAGCCAAAGAGGACGAAGCACCATTTTAAGGAACATACTCTAAAATCGCTATAGCATCCAATGTAACACTAGACTGCCCTTTTATGCAATTCTGACGTTAGCGCCAATAGGAATATTTTTCAGGAAACCAATTTTTGTGTTTCGTGATGTTTTCAAAAGCACGAATAATGTTTCAACTATCTGTTCTGTACAAAATGTTTATAATTCATCGTAGATAATAGCAAATTGCTTAAATTTTCACTTTTTTGCAAGAACCTTTGTCGGCGCCGATTTCTCAAGGCTACCGAACACGTGGGGGACTCTGTCCCGAGATAAATTAACACGGAAGTGGACTGTATACACTTTGGTGGAAGGGAAAAAACATGGCGGAACACGAGAATTTCTTTCCTTGCGTTCTGGTAACGGGCAACAATAATTAAACCACTTTCAAGTTCTTATTCAACTATTATTCACTACTTTATTTATCTTAATCACTTATTCACTGAAAATATTGTTCACTTGTTATCCATCGCACGACTTGAATTTGAATGAGAATGATTAATTTATTTCTACGCCTTATATACCAAATCCCACAAAATGGCTTCCTTGTCGTCAGCGGAAACACAAAGTGCGCTCTCTCTCTCTTCCGGAAATGCAAAAAACGCGCGCAATCACTCTCTGTTGACATATCACAGTTGATCCACAAAAATGTTGATCGCAGCAATCGGGGGGTCGTTCAGTTGTCATTTAAAAATTTTCTTCGAGCTGAGTAGAAGGGCTCGAACATCCTCCGCCCAGAGAAGAAGAAAGAAGATTACCCTGGCTGGTTTTCCAAGATAGGCAATGGTGCCAATTTGTGAATGGGCCGTGTGAGAATTCCAGACCGTGTGCGAACGTCCACAACACGGACTAAGTCATCTTCGCCTGGATACGTCTGCTCTACCTTTCCCATTTTCCATACTTGTGCAGGTAAGTCGTCCTCCTTTATTAGCACTATCATTCCAGGGCGCACATTGACACGTTTGCGCGTCCATTTTTCTGGACCTTGAAGCTCAACTAAATATTCTCTTGACCATCGCTTCCAGAAATGATCTCGAAGAACCTGAATGTATTGCCATCGTGACAATCTATTCTGCGGTATGCCCTCGCAAGTGGGCTCAGGAATCGCTGTAAGCGGACGGTCAATCATTAGATGCCCCGGAGTCAGGACTTCCTGGTCATGAGGATCATCCGAGTGTGCAAACAACGGCATCGAATTCAATATGGCCTCGATCTGACAAAGCAACGTACTGAATTCAACGATGGTAAGTGATACTGGGTTACAAATTTTCCTTAACACGGTTTTCACACTCTTTACTCCCGCTTCCGACAATCCGCCGAAATGCGGAGCATTTGGTGGGATGGTCTTCCACTGAATCTGTTTTGGCTGACAAAACTCAAAAATTTTCTGCTCTGTCATTTGCTTCTTGAACATTTCATACAGTTCCCTTAGCTCATTCTTTGCTCCCACAAAATTTGTTCCGTTGTCGGAATAAATTTCCTCAGGGACTCCACGTCTAGACACGAAACGTTGCAAAGCTGCCAGAAAGGCAACTGTCGAGAGATTTTCTACCGCCTCCAAATGTATTCCCTTGGTGACGCAAATGTAGCCCTTCACTGGAATTGTTTTACGGACGCCCTGCCTTATCATAATAGGACCGGCGAAATCCACACCAACCTTCAAAAATGCAGGAGCTTTTTCCAAGCGACATTCAGGTAGATCTCCCATAAATTGATTCAATGTTTTTGGATTTACCTTGAAACAACGAACACAGCTTCTCGTAATCAGTCGTATGGTGTTGCGACACTTAGGGATCCAAAACTGTTGTCGAAGAATCGCCATCAGTCCTGACGGACCTACATGCAGGTTCTCCTGATGCAATGCCTTGATTAGACTTCGAACCACCGGATTATTAGCTGGCAAAATCCACTGGTGCTTTACGTCGAATGGTAGCTTGGAATGGCGCAGTCGGCCACCAACTCGCAGTAAACCTTCATGGTCCAATAAAGGACACAAATTTTGCATATATTTGCAGGGCTCACCTGTTAAAACACGCTGGATCTCGCTCTTATACTCCAGGTTTTGCACTACCCGAATTGTTGTCTTCATAGCCTCACGAAGCTCAATCACTGTTGGTAGTTTTCCTAAAGTGCGATTTTCCTTCCTTTTCTTGACTTTGTTGCGAAATCGTAGCACATAGGCTAAGACGCGTTGCAGTTTTCTAAATGACTCGAATTTAGTGAACACTGGAAGTTCGTCGTACCTCGCAACTATATTCACCGAAACGATTGGCCTTAACTCTGGGATTTCTTCGATGGGCAAGGGTGGGGGAATTTCCATTCGATAAATTGCATCTCTCAAAACCGCTGGACCATTCCACCACAAATCACTATTCGCTACCTTGCTAGCTGATAACCCTCGTGACACTATGTCAGCGGGATTATCCTTTGTTGGAATATATTTCCACTCAAACTTAGCACCAGTTGCTGTTATTTCTCTCACTCGATTGCGAACATATAAATCCAACTGCTCGGGTTGCTTAGTAAGCCATGCCAATATTACCTGACTGTCTGACCAAAGTATCACTTCATTGAATGACATTTTCAAAGCAGAAAGAATTTTCACTACCAGACGATGCAGCAGAAGAGCTGCCAACAACGCCTTTCTTGGTATACTTAGCGGTGCGATGGGAGCCACTTTCGATTTTCCACTAATAATTTTCATGCTTGCAGATCCATCTTCGCATATCGACCGTATATATACACAAGCTCCGTAGGCCACATCGGAGGCATCCGCAAACCCATGCATTTCGAATGCCACAGCACTGCTGCTTACCACTCTTCTTGGTATCCGAAGTTGATTGACCCCTTCCAGTGCATGTAAGAAACCTGTCCAACCCTTGACCAAATCACCAACAATTGGCTCGTCCCAATCGAGTTTCTCCTTCCAGACCAATTGCATTAACATTTTCCCAATAACGACGACAGGAGCCACTAGTCCCAAAGGGTCGAACATCTGGGAGACTAGCGACAAAATCTGACGCTTTGTAGGCTGCTTTACGTTCGTGGTGGGCATCGATACAAACATTAATTCATCTGAATCTGGATTCCACATAAGACCCAAGGTTTTTATTACTTCATTTGCTCCATATTCGCTTAAACTTACTAACTCTTCACGATCTTCTCTCGGTAACGATTCTAGCAGCTCTGGAATATTTGACGACCATTTATGAAGATGAAAGCCACCGGCCTCCATCATGCTGATTAGCTGCCTTTGAGCTTCAAACGCCTGCGGAAGGCTATCGTAACCAAAGAGTGCGTTGTCCACATAACAGCTGTTCTCGACAATGGAAGCTGCTAGAGGATATTTGTGCTTCTCATCAATTGCCAATTGAAGAAGTGCCCTTGTTGCCAGAAAAGGTGCTGAAGCCGTCCCATAGGTAACCGTGGTTAGTTCTAACACTCGAAGTGGATCAGAAGGATTCTTTCTCCAAAATATTCTTTGTAGAGGGGTGTGACAATCAGCAACCACAATCTGCCTGTACATTTTTGCAATGTCAGCCGTCAAAACAAATCGATGTTCCCGGAATCTGAGCACTATAGCAAGCAAATCGCTTTGGCTGATCTTAGCAGACGCATCAAAAACAACGCGGCACTTCGTTGTTGTGTGAAGGTCGTAAAACTGCGTGATGAGGTAAGTACCACTTTCTCATCCCTGGTGCGTCATTCTTCTCATATACTTCCTTACAGTGACCCAAGGATTCGTACTCCTGCATGAAGTCTACGTATTGCCGTTTTAACTCTGGTTGTTGGGCAAAACGTTTCTCTAACCCTAAGAATTGTCGGAGCGCCAACGATCTGGATTCTCCGAGCTGCTCCAGTGAATCTCTTAATGGCAATTGCACCACATATCTTCCTGTTTCATCTCTTCGGTGTGTTGCTATGAAGTGCCTTTCACATTCATCCTCTTCGGTGCTTGACTGGAATTGCTGGGGAACGCTCTCTACTTCCGAAAATCGCTGAATCGAGTCGCAAAGTTCCTCGATCGTAACCGAATGTGAATACACGACATTATCCTGAATGGCTTCGCTGCAATGTGTACCACCTACCACCCAACCGAACTTCGTTTCAGTTATGATAGGAAGCTCTTCGGAAAGTATGATGCGCCCTGGTAGAAGTAACTTCAAGAACCATTGATTGCCGATTAGCATGTCAATCCCGCCAGTAGAATTGAATGATGGATCGGCCAGTTGAACTCCAGCTGGAATCTCCCATGAACGGATGTCTATATTTGAAACTGGAAGATTTGATGTCACCCTTTTGGTTATCAAGCAATTGAGCTTCAGCTGATAGTCCAGGTATCTGGATCGGATCTGCACTTCGATACCCTTGTCAGTACGAGACAGCATTCCATCAACTCCAGCAATTCTAACGTTTGTATGATATCCATCTAAACCGAGACGGTCTGCCATGCCTTGTGAAATCAGATTTACCTGGGAAGCAGAATCCAATAAAACACGACAGGGGTGTGGGTGATTGTTTCTGTCCATCACGTTTACGACTGCGGTTACCAGTAGGACCGATGGAACTACTAGTCCCTTGTTTGTTGAGCAAGCTGCAGTCGTCACTTGTGTACTAGTAGACGGCCGTTGCTCATCCGCTTTCGGTGCTTGAACCTGTGCTGCTGGTCTGGATGACTTCGTTTCGTCGGGAATTTCCGCTGCTTTAAAAGGCTGACTGTCCGCATGCAATAGGCTATGGTGCTTACGCTGACACTTAACGCACGTTCCATTGGAAGGACAGTCTGATCCGCGATGTCCCTTCCTAAGACAGTTGAACCAAACGTTCCTTTCTCGCACCTTCGCGAGTCGCTGGGGAACGAACATGGCTAAGAACTGGGGACACCTGAACCCTTTGTGGTGAGAATCACCGCAGAACTCGCACTTGAACTTTGACTCGCTGGCGGACGTGGTAACCAGTGAGTGCTGACCAGTACTCTTAACAGACTTCTTTGCTGGTTGGTTCTCCTTTGAATTGGAGGTTTCACATCTCTCCAAGATGAAACACTGCTCCTTCAGAAACTTGATGGTTGCATCGTATGATGGAAGCTCTCCATGCTTGATGGTAGTCTCCCATCGTCTTCTTGTTTCCTTATCCAGGGCTTCGGAGAGTAGGTGCACAACGAACTGCTCCGATATGCCAGTGAATTCTTGATTGAGGAATTTCAAGTTTTCAACATGCCTCGAGCACTCGTCCACTAGTGCTCTTAACTCTTTACCGTTTTCATTTGCCATTTTTCTGAGACTGAAGAGGCCATGGATATGAGTTCCTACCATGTAGTAGGTTCTCATACCGTTCCTGCAGTATCTCCCAGGCATGCTTGTAATTGCCATCGTTGATCGTCTTGGCATCAATAATTCCAGCGGCACTGCCCACCAGGGCCTTGTCTAGGTGGTAAAGCTTAATGGCGGGAGGGTCGGCTGTGTTATCTACCAGGTCTCTGAACACGACTTTGAACTTTGACCAGTTTTCGTACTTACCGTCGAAAGTCGGAATCGGTACCTTCAACGGTTGCTGAACCATCACTGGGTTCTGAAGCGGAGCGACTACGTTTGGGTTGGAACCTACTGGGGCAACACTTAAACGCTCCATATGGTCTTCCAAAGCCATTAGTACTTGATCGTGGAGCTCATCAAATATCAAAAAATGTGCATCATGCTCTTCTCTACTTGAGGATGGAATTAGAGGAAGCATCTTCTCCTGTATGTCGTGGTATTCTTTGTGCGCCGAGTCTATCTTCTTTGCATAGACTCGCAGTTGAGAAGATGGCAGCTCATCGTTTTCATGCAGTATGTTTAAAATTCTAGTTAGCTTACCTTTTGCCAGCCCACGCTGGTGGACGAATGCTTCTACCTGTTCCATGATCAATCGTTGCGCTTTCTTGATCTTCTTAACGCTAGTTGAAGGTGAATTACTGGTAATCGGTGTTGCAGCAGGCGGATTGCTTCCTGCAGACGACGTGGATTCTTGGTGCTTGATGGGTGTTCGCTTCAGCGGCATGACACTGAGGAACGACTAAAACCCGGCATTGGTAACCGGAGCTGATCTTAACAGCCTCTTCACTTAACTTCTGGAACCACTTTTCCAAACACGTCACTGCTTGTTCGATTCTTCTTCTTTTCCACCTCGCTTAACTTCTTCTTCTTTTCCACCTCACTTAACTTCTTTTCTACTTCAATCGTTTATTGTCACTTATTTTTCCATTGTGCCCGTTCCGAAGCAAACTTCACGAGACATCCTAAGCCAGTCACCACTTCCATCACCAAACACTGTACTGCACTCAATCCGGTTCGAGTGGACCAAAATGTCGGCGCCGATTTCTCAAGGCTACCGAACACGTGGGGGACTCTGTCCCGAGATAAATTAACACGGAAGTGGACTGTATACACTTTGGTGGAAGGGAAAAACATGGCGGAACACGGGAATTTCTTTCCTTGCGTTCTGGTAACGGGCAACAATAATTAAACCACTTTCAAGTTCTTATTCAACTATTATTCACTACTTTATTTATCTTAATCACTTATTCACTGAAAATATTGTTCACTTGTTATCCATCGCACGACTTGAATTTGAATGAGAATGATTAATTTATTTCTACGCCTTATATACCAAATCCCACAAAATGGCTTCCTTGTCGTCAGCGGAAACACAAAGTGCGCTCTCTCTCTCTCTTCCGGAAATGCAAAAAACGCGCGCAATCACTCTCTGTTGACATATCACAGTTGATCCACAAAAATGTTGATCGCAGCAATCGGGGGGTCGTTCAGTTGTCATTTAAAAATTTTCTTCGAGCTGAGTAGAAGGGCTCGAACATCCTCCGCCCAGAGAAGAAGAAAGAAGATTACCCTGGCTGGTTTTCCAAGATAGGCAATGGTGCCAATTTGTGAATGGGCCGTGTGAGAATTCCAGACCGTGTGCGAACGTCCACAACACGGACTAAGTCATCTTCGCCTGGATACGTCTGCTCTACCTTTCCCATTTTCCATACTTGTGCAGGTAAGTCGTCCTCCTTTATTAGCACTATCATTCCAGGGCGCACATTGACACGTTTGCGCGTCCATTTTTCTGGACCTTGAAGCTCAACTAAATATTCTCTTGACCATCGCTTCCAGAAATGATCTCGAAGAACCTGAATGTATTGCCATCGTGACAATCTATTCTGCGGTATGCCCTCGCAAGTGGGCTCAGGAATCGCTGTAAGCGGACGGTCAATCATTAGATGCCCCGGAGTCAGGACTTCCTGGTCATGAGGATCATCCGAGTGTGCAAACAACGGCATCGAATTCAATATGGCCTCGATCTGACAAAGCAACGTACTGAATTCAACGATGGTAAGTGATACTGGGTTACAAATTTTCCTTAACACGGTTTTCACACTCTTTACTCCCGCTTCCCACAATCCGCCGAAATGCGGAGCATTTGGTGGGATGGTCTTCCACTGAATCTGTTTTGGCTGACAAAACTCAAAAATTTTCTGCTCTGTCATTTGCTTCTTGAACATTTCATACAGTTCCCTTAGCTCATTCTTTGCTCCCACAAAATTTGTTCCGTTGTCGGAATAAATTTCCTCAGGGACTCCACGTCTAGACACGAAACGTTGCAAAGCTGCCAGAAAGGCAACTGTCGAGAGATTTTCTACCGCCTCCAAATGTATTCCCTTGGTGACGCAAATGTAGCCCTTCACTGGAATTGTTTTACGGACGCCCTGCCTTATCATAATAGGACCGGCGAAATCCACACCAACCTTCAAAAATGCAGGAGCTTTTTCCAAGCGACATTCAGGTAGATCTCCCATAAATTGATTCAATGTTTTTGGATTTACCTTGAAACAACGAACACAGCTTCTCGTAATCAGTCGTATGGTGTTGCGACACTTAGGGATCCAAAACTGTTGTCGAAGAATCGCCATCAGTCCTGACGGACCTACATGCAGGTTCTCCTGATGCAATGCCTTGATTAGACTTCGAACCACCGGATTATTAGCTGGCAAAATCCACTGGTGCTTTACGTCGAATGGTAGCTTGGAATGGCGCAGTCGGCCACCAACTCGCAGTAAACCTTCATGGTCCAATAAAGGACACAAATTTTGCATATATTTGCAGGGCTCACCTGTTAAAACACGCTGGATCTCGCTCTTATACTCCAGGTTTTGCACTACCCGAATTGTTGTCTTCATAGCCTCACGAAGCTCAATCACTGTTGGTAGTTTTCCTAAAGTGCGATTTTCCTTCCTTTTCTTGACGTTGTTGCGAAATCGTAGCACATAGGCTAAGACGCGTTGCAGTTTTCTAAATGACTCGAATTTAGTGAACACTGGAAGTTCGTCGTACCTCGCAACTATATTCACCGAAACGATTGGCCTTAACTCTGGGATTTCTTCGATGGGCAAGGGTGGGGGAATTTCCATTCGATAAATTGCATCTCTCAAAACCGCTGGACCATTCCACCACAAATCACTATTCGCTACCTTGCTAGCTGATAACCCTCGTGACACTATGTCAGCGGGATTATCCTTTGTTGGAATATATTTCCACTCAAACTTAGCACCAGTTGCTGTTATTTCTCTCACTCGATTGCGAACATATAAATCCAACTGCTCGGGTTGCTTAGTAAGCCATGCCAATATTACCTGACTGTCTGACCAAAGTATCACTTCATTGAATGACATTTTCAAAGCAGAAAGAATTTTCACTACCAGACGATGCAGCAGAAGAGCTGCCAACAACGCCTTTCTTGGTATACTTAGCGGTGCGATGGGAGCCACTTTCGATTTTCCACTAATAATTTTCATGCTTGCAGATCCATCTTCGCATATCGACCGTATATATACACAAGCTCCGTAGGCCACATCGGAGGCATCCGCAAACCCATGCATTTCGAATGCCACAGCACTGCTGCTTACCACTCTTCTTGGTATCCGAAGTTGATTGACCCCTTCCAGTGCATGTAAGAAACCTGTCCAACCCTTGACCAAATCACCAACAATTGGCTCGTCCCAATCGAGTTTCTCCTTCCAGACCAATTGCATTAACATTTTCCCAATAACGACGACAGGAGCCACTAGTCCCAAAGGGTCGAACATCTGGGAGACTAGCGACAAAATCTGACGCTTTGTAGGCTGCTTTACGTTCGTGGTGGGCATCGATACAAACATTAATTCATCTGAATCTGGATTCCACATAAGACCCAAGGTTTTTATTACTTCATTTGCTCCATATTCGCTTAAACTTACTAACTCTTCACGATCTTCTCTCGGTAACGATTCTAGCAGCTCTGGAATATTTGACGACCATTTATGAAGATGAAAGCCACCGGCCTCCATCATGCTGATTAGCTGCCTTTGAGCTTCAAACGCCTGCGGAAGGCTATCGTAACCAAAGAGTGCGTTGTCCACATAACAGCTGTTCTCGACAATGGAAGCTGCTAGAGGATATTTGTGCTTCTCATCAATTGCCAATTGAAGAAGTGCCCTTGTTGCCAGAAAAGGTGCTGAAGCCGTCCCATAGGTAACCGTGGTTAGTTCTAACACTCGAAGTGGATCAGAAGGATTCTTTCTCCAAAATATTCTTTGTAGAGGGGTGTGACAATCAGCAACCACAATCTGCCTGTACATTTTTGCAATGTCAGCCGTCAAAACAAATCGATGTTCCCGGAATCTGAGCACTATAGCAAGCAAATCGCTTTGGCTGATCTTAGCAGACGCATCAAAAACAACGCGGCACTTCGTTGTTGTGTTTGAAGGTCGTAAAACTGCGTGATGAGGTAAGTACCACTTTCTCATCCCTGGTGCGTCATTCTTCTCATATACTTCCTTACAGTGACCCAAGGATTCGTACTCCTGCATGAAGTCTACGTATTGCCGTTTTAACTCTGGTTGTTGGGCAAAACGTTTCTCTAACCCTAAGAATCGTCGGAGCGCCAACGATCTGGATTCTCCGAGCTGCTCCAGTGAATCTCTTAATGGCAATTGCACCACATATCTTCCTGTTTCATCTCTTCGGTGTGTTGCTATGAAGTGCCTTTCACATTCATCCTCTTCGGTGCTTGACTGGAATTGCTGGGGAACGCTCTCTACTTCCCAAAATCGCTGAATCGAGTCGCAAAGTTCCTCGATCGTAACCGAATGTGAATACACGACATTATCCTGAATGGCTTCGCTGCAATGTGTACCACCTACCACCCAACCGAACTTCGTTTCAGTTATGATAGGAAGCTCTTCGGAAAGTATGATGCGCCCTGGTAGAAGTAACTTCAAGAACCATTGATTGCCGATTAGCATGTCAATCCCGCCAGTAGAATTGAATGATGGATCGGCCAGTTGAACTCCAGCTGGAATCTCCCATGAACGGATGTCTATATTTGAAACTGGAAGATTTGATGTCACCCTTTTGGTTATCAAGCAATTGAGCTTCAGCTGATAGTCCAGGTATCTGGATCGGATCTGCACTTCGATACCCTTGTCAGTACGAGACAGCATTCCATCAACTCCAGCAATTCTAACGTTTGTATGATATCCATCTAAACCGAGACGGTCTGCCATGCCTTGTGAAATCAGATTTACCTGGGAAGCAGAATCCAATAAAACACGACAGGGGTGTGGGTGATTGTTTCTGTCCATCACGTTTACGACTGCGGTTACCAGTAGGACCGATGGAACTACTAGTCCCTTGTTTGTTGAGCAAGCTGCAGTCGTCACTTGTGTACTAGTAGACGGCCGTTGCTCATCCGCTTTCGGTGCTTGAACCTGTGCTGCTGGTCTGGATGACTTCGTTTCGTCGGGAATTTCCGCTGCTTTAAAAGGCTGACTGTCCGCATGCAATAGGCTATGGTGCTTACGCTGACACTTAACGCACGTTCCATTGGAAGGACAGTCTGATCCGCGATGTCCCTTCCTAAGACAGTTGAACCAAACGTTCCTTTCTCGCACCTTCGCGAGTCGCTGGGGAACGAACATGGCTAAGAACTGGGGACACCTGAACCCTTTGTGGTGAGAATCACCGCAGAACTCGCACTTGAACTTTGACTCGCTGGCGGACGTGGTAACCAGTGAGTGCTGACCAGTACTCTTAACAGACTTCTTTGCTGGTTGGTTCTCCTTTGAATTGGAGGTTTCACATCTCTCCAAGATGAAACACTGCTCCTTCAGAAACTTGATGGTTGCATCGTATGATGGAAGCTCTCCATGCTTGATGGTAGTCTCCCATCGTCTTCTTGTTTCCTTATCCAGGGCTTCGGAGAGCAGGTGCACAACGAACTGCTCCGATATGCCAGTGAATTCTTGATTGAGGAATTTCAAGTTTTCAACATGCCTCGAGCACTCGTCCACTAGTGCTCTTAACTCTTTACCGTTTTCATTTGCCATTTTTCTGAGACTGAAGAGGCCATGGATATGAGTTCCTACCATGTA
The DNA here is from genome assembly GCF_030247195.1 of Topomyia yanbarensis. Classification (NCBI taxonomy): domain Eukaryota; kingdom Metazoa; phylum Arthropoda; class Insecta; order Diptera; family Culicidae; genus Topomyia; species Topomyia yanbarensis. The sequence goes on from NC_080672.1 coordinate 261,946,889, forward strand.
GTAGGTTCTCATACCGTTCCTGCAGTATCTCCCAGGCATGCTTGTAATTGCCATCGTTGATCGTCTTGGCATCAATAATTCCAGCGGCACTGCCCACCAGGGCCTTGTCTAGGTGGTAAAGCTTAATGGCGGGAGGGTCGGCTGTGTTATCTACCAGGTCTCTGAACACGACTTTGAACTTTGACCAGTTTTCGTACTTACCGTCGAAAGTCGGAATCGGTACCTTCAACGGTTGCTGAACCATCACTGGGTTCTGAAGCGGAGCGACTACGTTTGGGTTGGAACCTACTGGGGCAACACTTAAACGCTCCATATGGTCTTCCAAAGCCATTAGTACTTGATCGTGGAGCTCATCAAATATCAAAAAATGTGCATCATGCTCTTCTCTACTTGAGGATGGAATTAGAGGAAGCATCTTCTCCTGTATGTCGTGGTATTCTTTGTGCGCCGAGTCTATCTTCTTTGCATAGACTCGCAGTTGAGAAGATGGCAGCTCATCGTTTTCATGCAGTATGTTTAAAATTCTAGTTAGCTTACCTTTTGCCAGCCCACGCTGGTGGACGAATGCTTCTACCTGTTCCATGATCAATCGTTGCGCTTTCTTGATCTTCTTAACGCTAGTTGAAGGTGAATTACTGGTAATCGGTGTTGCAGCAGGCGGATTGCTTCCTGCAGACGACGTGGATTCTTGGTGCTTGATGGGTGTTCGCTTCAGCGGCATGACACTGAGGAACGACTAAAACCCGGCATTGGTAACCGGAGCTGATCTTAACAGCCTCTTCACTTAACTTCTGGAACCACTTTTCCACACACGTCACTGCTTGTTCGATTCTTCTTCTTTTCCACCTCGCTTAACTTCTTCTTCTTTTCCACCTCACTTAACTTCTTTTCTACTTCAATCGTTTATTGTCACTTATTTTTCCATTGTGCCCGTTCCGAAGCAAACTTCACGAGACATCCTAAGCCAGTCACCACTTCCACCACCAAACACTGTACTGCACTCAATCCGGTTCGAGTGGACCAAAATGTCGGCGCCGATTTCTCAAGGCTACCGAACACGTGGGGGACTCTGTCCCGAGATAAATTAACACGGAAGTGGACTGTATACACTTTGGTGGAAGGGAAAAACATGGCGGAACACGGGAATTTCTTTCCTTGCGTTCTGGTAACGGGCAACAATAATTAAACCACTTTCAAGTTCTTATTCAACTATTATTCACTACTTTATTTATCTTAATCACTTATTCACTGAAAATATTGTTCACTTGTTATCCATCGCACGACTTGAATTTGAATGAGAATGATTAATTTATTTCTACGCCTTATATACCAAATCCCACAAAATGGCTTCCTTGTCGTCAGCGGAAACACAAAGTGCGCTCTCTCTCTCTCTTCCGGAAATGCAAAAAACGCGCGCAATCACTCTCTGTTGACATATCACAGTTGATCCACAAAAATGTTGATCGCAGCAATCGGGGGGTCGTTCAGTTGTCATTTAAAAATTTTCTTCGAGCTGAGTAGAAGGGTTCGAACAACCTTGTAAATTTTAGCTAAGGTCACTTTTGCAAAAAATAGCGATTTCATTTCACTGTTTTTATGCAATTCTGACGTACGCATACAAGCCAATAGTACCGGGTAAAACGTGTCGGACATTATCAACCGTTTCAACTGAATTATCTGCAAATGATTATGAATTCATACAAGTTTCCGAGGCTATATGTGGTGGTGTGGTCAGATGGTCGGTTTTGGATGTATACATATATTCCGTGGGTTATGACAGACAAACTTCTCACGTGAATATTAAGTCTCAGATCACGAAAATCCGACAAAAACTGGTGATGTTATTAAGCACCGAGTGAAAATTGTTCTGTTTTTCACATATCTCTTTTGATCTCAAATAAGATTACACTAGTTTACAAGAAAAATGAAGTAACGAGAAAAAGTGTTTTCTAGATTAATTTTGGGTCGCTGAATACGAAAATAATACTCTATTTCTCTTTCAAAGAAGTTAGAGTTAAAAAAAAGTTTTTCGTTTGCTTCCGCTTTTTTGTTTTTGCTCTATTTTTTATTACAGAAAAATTATTTTTCATATTTGCAGAATCTAATGTGACAGATTTTAACAATTTTAAGGTAATCGCGATAAACTAAGAAGAAAGGTGTTTCCTCAGTTAATTTTGGATCGCTGAAAACGAAAACCAAGTACATTTCAAAGAAGCATTTTCATGATTTCTTTGAAAAAGGTGTTTTTGGGCACTTTTTTAGTTATTTGTCAATATCTTGTTCAAATAGGATCCGATCGAAACAGTTCGAAAGGTATTGATTTACCCTTTCCGAAAATGTATAATATACGTAGATCAAATCTCGACAAATATATGATTACGGCTTAAAAGCCAACTGTCAAAATTCTTTTTGAAAGGAAATTTCAGACAAACTGTTACCCGCCAATCACAGATGTTTACAGTAAACAAAAGAAAAAAGTTTTCTCTTGCATTAACTGCTGTGAACTGCGTTTAGCCAGTAACGGTTTGTCCAGAAATTCCTTTCAAAGAGAAATTTGACAGTTGGCTTTCAAGCCGTAATCATATGTTTGTCGAGAAATGTACATTTATTATGATTACAATCGACCAAAGTAAAACAAAAGTCTAATGTTCGACCTTTTTTAAAAAAATGCATATTTCTAGTAAATTTTTTATAATAAATCAAGGACAGAAGAAAATTCTTTTAGAATCTAATGAGATAAATAATCTTTTTGCATAAATTTTAATCCAATGGCCACAAAAGTCGGATGAAAAATGTAGATGGTATGAAGCACTGAGTGAAAATTGTAACTTTCTATTTTTCGCACAATCATACTTTAGGCTGAAATAATCTATACTTGATAGTTATTGTTTGTGTTAGGTACTGTTTTCTCGAGCTTGCATCCATCCATCCTGCAGCATATGAATGGTTTAGGATATTTCATTGTACACTAAGTGCTCTTTTTAAAATGTGGAAAAATCGTTGGAAAAGTTTTGTTTTGTCTGTGGTGAGTACATATTTTACGAATTAAAAGAATTTTCGTCTTCTGCTTCAACAGGCTTCACAGCAGATTCTCAGTTCACAGAATATTACGTGGCTAGTGCTACGATCCCACTGAGACTCCTTCCCGATAGGGACTCGAATATTTGACGACTGGCTTATTAGACCAGTGCTACACCTTCTAAACCGTCGCACCAAGGCAGGGTACGCTAAAATCATAAAATTTCCATTTCGCTCAATGTGCGATAGCATCAACATTTTTCATCAGATGTTAGTGATATTAGGCTTAAAATTAACATAAACATATTATCTGTCATCTTAGATTCTAAAAGGTCCCAAAAAATTTGATTTTCGCTAAAAAAAAATTTAAAAATGAGTAATTTTTAAAAATGGTCAAAAATGCACTTTTTTTAAACTTTGGTCGCTTGCAGCACTAAAAATTTTACATATGATCGACACATATTATATGTTTTTGAAAGGGCATCTCGGCACCTTTCAACCTGCATATTGATTAAATTAATTGAATGATTTTGACACGAAATATTGACCAAAAACTACAAAAAATTCTGAAAAACGAGTTTTTTGAGAAAATCACAAAATCGCTTCTTTGAACAAAAAAATTAATATTGTTTTCGTGTTTGGCGACCCAAAGTTAGTCTAAAAAATACTTAAATTCTGTGATCTGTGAAAAATACAATCATATTTGAAGACATTTGGATACAGTATTCCATTTAACGACTGGTCCCGGTAATTCCGGTTTCCCGCTTTTTTGGTAATGTTTTTAGTGAATATTCCTGTTACACGGCACATCAAAATACATCATATAGGTTGTCTATAAACTATTCAAGTACATTTAAGGTCTTCCTAGTATACGGTTATTCTGGAGTTGGTCTTAATCTGATTGCATTTTTAGTAGATCAAGCGTGTCAAATAACAGGTGTATTCAGGTACAAACGTTTCACAGGTATGGGTTACTCATTTTTAATCTACAAAGTCTCTCAGATGGTTTCAAAATTAATTTAGAGCCTTTATATATGCAATTTCAAGTTATATCAATACCAGTTTTTATGCTATACTTTGAAAAATTAATGAAACTGGCTTAACATTGCCTCGGACTGACCCCATGAAATTTTCGTATAAATTTGGAGCGGTTTATGAGACTTGAATAAATTACATTTCATTTGCAGGTATTTTGGATGGAATTGGTTTTGAAATTTATTGGTTGGGTACCAATTGCGCACTAAAATGATGAAATATAAAACAACAGCGGTCAAGGTTTTGAACAAAAGTTTTCACCAAGTTACATTCGTACATTATTGTGGTATGAAAAATCCATGTTGAAAAAAACTAAGCTTGCTGCTTTAAAGAAGCATTCGAGCTTGCACAGGAGACTAAAAATAATAATAATATAAAATATAAATGGTTAAAATAATTTATCGTGCTAAAAACTAATTTGAATACCACCCTAGCCTAATTATATCACCACCCTAGCCATTTACATCACAAAATGGTGCTTATCTCGCTTCCAACATTACTTATGATACAACAGCTTAAGAATAAATTGTTTTACCTTGTTAAATATACCTTCAATACTATATTGCACCGCTACGTCACTTTGGTTGAAAAATGGCGTCTACGTCACTTTGTTTTCTCGTTTTAAAAGGCCATTTTGCATAATTTTTTAAAGACAATTATACTGAAAGACGTGGATTTTTGTAAAGATCTCAGAAATATGAAAAAATGAAATTTGACCAAGGTGGCGCTTACGTCACTTTTGCATACAAGGGCAGTAGACACTCCAATATCTATTATTTTTGTAAACTCAAATAGCAAACGAAAGCAAGTAAGTGCACGGAAAAATCCGTTCATAAATTCATAAACAAAAGATCACGATCTCGCGAAAAACAAAAACTATATTGGGCTTACACGAGAAAAACCAGGACAAATCAAGTATTTTCCTTAACTTCCCAGGACACCCGGACAGTCACTGAAAAATCAGAACATGTCCTGAGAAACCAGGGCGTATGGTCACTAGAGTGGGACATGGTTATATGAAAAAAATAAAATTTTGCTCCGAGTAACTTTTTGGGTCCCATTTGGCTCCCAGAATAACCCTGTAAATTTTTAGCTCGATCGGTGAAACTATATTTTTGCGTCCAAGGTTTAAAGTTTCCATGGGATTTCGTATGGGGCAATCGTCCGTTTCGAATTAATTCTTCCAAGAGACGCCCGTTACCTCTTAAAAATAAATAGATGTCTGATTTTTATAGAAAATTTGTCAAGGAAACAAAGTCTAGAAGACTGCGAAACGATCTGAGGATTGTGGAAAAAGTTATTAAGCCAAAACCGTTTGATGCCCTGAAGATTGGTGAAAATTTCACTGTACATAGCATCACTGCTGCTGACGGTCGAATTATATACGAAATTTTTAACTTTCTCTTATTATGTACAAAAGAACCTCAATTCATCTCCCAAAACCCTTGTGAAGTGGCCAAACAGTATAGATAAATGATTTAGACACATTAAGAGAAGATCAAACCAAAATTGCATATAATTGGACAACCAACAGCAGTTGTGCTAGAAAAAATGAATATTTTATCAATCGTCAGAGCATCAATCGGTTTCAGCTTAATAACTTTTTTCTCAAGCATCAGATCGTTTCGTAGTTTTCGAGACTTTGTTTCTAAGTTAAATTTCCCATTAAAGCAACATAACGGTTTATTGTTAGAAAGCAATGAGCGACTCCTGGAGGTATTATTTTGTGAAAGTTAATTTTCCATTACAAAATCCCATGTAAACTATGGATGGAGCTAAGAATTGGCACAGTTGTTCTAGTACCCAAATTGTACCTAAAAAGTTGCTCGGAGCTGGAATCTAATTTTTGTCCCATTCTAATGGTCACCCTAACTAATGACTCCTACCTTCGTAGTGGAATAACACTTTCAATAGTCTGAATTCACTACGAAGCTTGTTCGTTATACCGACACAGCGCCAAAATTCCCGACAAACCGTGGTAATCAGCATTAAAATGCAGTAGCACTGCACATGCATCGCATACAATGTTGGTTACTGCAGTTATGCTTGGTTAGGGTAAATGCCCCATATTAACATTTTAGTCAGAGCGCCGACCGATTTCAATCATTACTCGACCATCATTTATCCAGAATTTTGCATAAATTTATATAAATCGATTCGCATCGTTCCTAAGAAAAAGTATTATCTCCAAAGTGACCCAAAGCATTGTGCAACAATCATATTTTAGTGAAACGGAAACTGGAAGCGAGAAATCATTCGAAGAATTGCGTTGAGAAAAAAGTTCGAATCAACTATTTTAAATAAGTAGGGTGATTATAGGAACAGCCTGAAATTTGAATCTACTCGCTATAGATACTCCAGAAAACTCGTGTAGAAATGTCTTTGCATAATAATTGTTCTGCTGGCTTATGCTCCAAGTGATGGTAAGAAATTTTCCCGAAAACAACAACGTTCCTGAACACAAACTTCGAGTGCATTTCGAGAAAGTCGCCATACAAACTGAATGCATTCTAGGACTAAAAAATTCGACTCCCACTTCATCATTATAACACTCGTGGTATGAGCTGTATATGATTTGCATTTTGAAAAGCACTTGTTGATTTTCACGGGAAATGCAGTTTTAGTAGGTTTTCCCCTTGTTCACTAGCTGCTATGAACCAACACATAATGCCTTCATAAACTGCACTGTTGCATATTTGTGAACGATTGGCTGGAGGATTGTTTTTAGGTTCACAGCAGAGAGTGTTCCTGTCTTACCAATCTGATTAGTGTAAACAATTCCTCTTTAATAGATCTCCATTATCGCTAGCATGTGTTTCCGTCAATTCCGATGAAAAAAGCTCTGTATCAAAGTAGCATTAATCCATCAACGCTAGTCGACTTAAACGGTGGTGGTGCACATCGAAGATATTTTCCAAACACGTGTTATTCATAGCTGCGTACATCACTCAGCCAGGTATCGCGAAATGAAATATAAATTGGACGCTTCGAGACGGAAAACCACTAGCAATTCTTGCTATGTGCGCGAAACTTGGCTGCAATGCATCACGCTGGAACACCTGATAGTGATGATGATGATCCCAACTCATACCCTCACCGTTCTTACAGTATACTGCCGAGGAATAAGTCAAGCGCGAAAATAAAATCGACAGCCACTGGGGAGGAACCATTTCACGCATGCAAATTTTTAATATTGAACCAATTAGTCGAACATTAAACTGTAACAGAAACCTGATGTACTTGAGCGCGGGAAGTGACCAATCCAGCGGCAACAAGATGCGTGAGTATCACGGCTGGCTGCTCATGTTGGTCCTCGACAGCAAGGTTGAGCAAGTATGTCGCTCTGGTGCAACGCAAACGGGTTGCGTGAAATCCGCTATTCTACGTCGACTACGCTTATAATTCAAGATATTTTTTTTTCAAGATGGGTATTACCGAAAAAATCCACTAATGGTGAAATATTTTTGATCTCAAATATTTTGGAGAGTGATTAATACTATGTTGGAAATGAACCTAAAAATCCTTTCGCTCTTCAATGGGTCTAAATATGCAACCAACTACTGGGTTCATTCCCCTACTCAGATTAATTTCTTCATTGCGAAACTACACAATTCATGTTGGCGCTGGTCTTCATTAGTCTTGATAGCGTGTAATAAATCATTAATTGCGAACTTAAAACAGATCACATCGACCTTAACTAGCAGCTTGGTAAACAAGCTGTATGTATTTTCATCAGGATGTAATCAATCAAGAAAATCACGGCCGAACATGATAAGCTGTCATTTATCAAGACAGCGATGATGTGTTAGAGGAACTCTCCCAACAAACATGACCGTCAAACCTTAAACGTTTGGAAAATGTACTAGGACAAACTATTACTTGACACTAAAGGAAGAATTGCAACACCAAACAACGTGTTTGCGCAATTGCTCGTTGCACCGCACCATACATCAAAAAAAAATCGAACACCAGAGTGACAAGAACAAATAAGATCGCCTTGCTGCCCACTTCTAAGTCGGATCCTAATCCCATCACGAGGGTCTGTTCCAAATATGAGCCAAACCGGACCAACGAAATAAGAAAGATCATTTTATTGTCTACATATTTGTCGAAACATGCCAATCAATCCAGCTTCAATAGGAGAAGTTACTAAACATTTAACTATGTTTTGCCTGAGCAAGTTTTGCATGGGCCAAACAGCGTAAGCGGCGAATGAGTAATCGACTCCCGCGAACTTCATTATTTCACGAAATATAGCGTTTAGCATGCAAAATTATTGCCCTCTGATCAAAACAGTTAACGGTGGCGATTATACTCAAAGTACAATCTTCATGAAAGTAGCTCTTGTCGGCCCTATAAATGGATCTGGACAACATAGCCAGTCGAATCTGTCTGCTGCTGACACAATCCAACGTTTTACGTTTTACGTGTCACCAAATACGATAATATGTATTTGATTTGACCAAAGTTGGTGTGAGTACAGATCCTATATTCCAGTAATTCTCAACCTGGGGTCCGCGGACCCCTAGGGGACCGTGAAGTCGTTGTTGGGGGTCAGCGAAGAAAAATATATTTTCCAAGTCGCTGGGCCGGCGGAATACGTGGGTAGTATGGGTAATACTACCAACTCGAAAATTACCGAAGAGGGAATTACCCACTTGAAAATTCAGAAATTTGAGATTAACCACGTATCCCTAGTAACAATTGTGGTGTTATGGTACTCTTGAAGATCTTCTTAAAACTTACACACCAAAAAATAATGAAATTTAAACGACATGTAAATCAATACGAATGTAAACATACAACGATTGAATCGAAAATTTGATTGAAAATTACGTTAAAATCAATTGAAGCACCAAACAGCATACAATTTTACACTTTCATTCGTGTAATATTACATGTCATTCATTTTACAGCAGTTTTCGAGTAAAAATACATAAGAAGCGCATTGGTTTTCCGTTTAAAGAAACTGTAATTTTCAATCCACGTGTAAAATTATAATAAAATTCGTTGAAGAAAGCACGACAAGTCGTGTGTGTTTGTGGTGGAACTAAATTTTACATTTATATTCATGCTCCAAATATGTGCATGAAAATAAACTTAAAATTACAAAATATTTTTTTCTGTGTAGAATGCACTTGTAGTGTTCTATAAACTACAATTGCTACTTGTGGTGTGTCTCGCGCACAAAATACATTCGTCTGAAATTCTCGATGTACAAAAATTTCATATTTTTATTTAGATAGGAATTCCTTTGCCTTACATTTAATTCTTTCTTTAAAATATGGAATAAAAATTGGGATTTGTTATAAATTTGACATTATGTTTTATATTAATACTAAGGAGAATATATTTTGACACATCTGCATCTTAAATCAAAGAGTTCAGATCAATATACAAAAAAATATTAGGACAATTTTATTCAGGGTATTTTTTTAACAAGAACTATTAATTGATTAAAAATTGAGACAAGGAGAACCACTAGCAGTCTTTTTATACGTAAGGCAATTCCAACATCAGTAGCAGAGACCATATCAGGGAAAATGAGGAGAGGGCGGACAATAATAACAAAAAAATAAATTAACCTTGTAGCATTTTGACCAACGGAAGATCACTGTCAGGACATAATGAACAAGATAGCTAGCTGGCCTCCTTGGATAGGGTAAAAGGGTATAATACGCCCCACCGGGGCAAAATGCCCCTTTTCAATTCCCAGGATTCCTGAATTTTCTAAAAACTGAAAATGACTGATAACAATATCGTTTCATGAAATCAACGTACTAAGTTAGTTTGGTATTTTTAATAAGTTGCAAAATAATAATATACACAAAAGTTTCAAAAGTGCTATTTTAATGTAAGGTCCCGCTTTTTCCAATAACATTACAACTACTTAGAAGCAGTCGGATTGGATAGAACTATTTCAAGTAGCTTACTAGAATATTGTAGTTACTATCTTAGCTTTTGGCTTGGCTTAAAACTATATGTGCGTGTGGAATTATTCATGCATTCACAACAGCTCATCACCGACTAAAACTCCCCACCCATTGTTGTGGGGCGTACTCCCCGATTGCTGTGGGGCATACCATCATCTTGTTGTAGGGCATATTACACTGTAACCGGGGGCATTTTGCCCTATGTAAATGAAAAAAGTATTAATAATACTTGTATCAGGATATTTAATAACAAATGAAACGGGTACTAATTTCTAACTAATATAACTATAAATTAGAGTAGTTGGTGCGGAGATCATAGTGTCTAATGGTGAAATATAGCTATTTTTGCTTAAGGGGGGCGTATTAGACCTGTTTACCCTACAATGCGAACTCTTGGGATCAGATTTCCAGGTAGCTGTTAGCATGTCAACTGAAAGAGAATGGATAACTAAATTAGTATATCTATTGCGTTTAAAAATATGTATATGAGAGACATATAGGAGAGATCGAGGACAGCCAGTACATCTTAGACTCGGACGAAGCCGAAGGGATTCATTAAACGGAGATCTAGCGCTGATACACTAGGTGTACGACCAGACAACATGTTTAAAGTCGCAATTGCAGCCACCACAAGCGCAGAGACCGCTATGAACAATCCCAATACGCCAGAGATGCGCATTTAACGCATATTGATTGGTCATGACCCGAGACATCGAAGGAAGTCACAACCTTCATCCATCCAAGGTTTTTTGATACCTCTGGGATTGCTCAACTTCCATTGTCCCACGAAATTTGCCAATTTTCGAGCGTCCTCTGACAAGAAATACTGAAAAACTCTTGAAAGTTACACGATCTTTCATAAATATCACCTTCTTATGCCTAAGTGTCCACCTTCTCATTACCATTCTAGTATAAGTGTGCCGTTTCTCATTACCCGGAATGGAGCAATGCGAAAGAATTCAAACTAATAGTTGTATTTGCTAATCTGGTATGACTTGCATGCACCCCGGAGCTCCCATATTTTCCCCAGAAAAACAAGGAGTGCTATCCTTTCATCACGAAACGTCTATTGTTTGAAGGTTGCCGCCTAAAAAGGATTCGTGGGTCCGTGTACTCCGATCAAAGGTTTTATTGGGTATGCAACGTAGGGCCACCAACATTGTTTCTCTCCTTAATTTGTCGACGAACCTGTGCCAATAACTGCGTTTTTCAGCTCTCATCATGTTTTGCATTTGCGTTCCTAACGTCGCGTATATTCGGAAAAAATCGGACGATCGAACTTTCAAAAAATCCTTATAGGCCTTTTTCGCATACAATTCTGAACGTTCAAAGGCCCACAACGGAGTAGGAGACCACCCACGACTGTTCACGCCGGGTACTCTTTTACTTTGACCTTTAATCGCAGTGTAAAGAATCAAGCCAGTACAAACGTTATATGTTTCCACCGGAGGAATTTCTTGTTTTGATTCGATTGTTTCGGATATAGTGAACGTGTAGCTCTTTTAATCAATGGGCACACTAACTGCAGCGAGGTTGAGTACAATGACAAATCTAACGCACTGGGTCGCGCTGGTGAAGTAAGCATTCGTGTCATTTTCACTGTATTCAAGATAACCACATTGAAATTGTAGCGAATATTATGCAGTAAGATAGGTTAGTTTTCATCGTGAAGATAACCCTACGCATACCGTGGGAGTTGAAGTCTTCTAGAACCAGCTGAGGTGCGATAAATGTGAATACAATTTCAATAAATCTTTGCTTTTGATTCGGACTTGGCAAGCGACAACTTCAATACCTGGTACCAAGCAGAGGCTAATCCGATTGTAATAACAACACGTTTTGATCTCCAAAAACGCTCCTCTAACATGTTTTCTCGGCCCTGTCGAATAATAGCTGTCGATCTACGTCGGAAGTTAACCGGGTTTTACACAATGCAAATGCATTAACCTAGGACCTAAAACCTAGGAAAAGAATAGGACTGAAATATAAAGAGACCAGGAGTCTCTTTATTCGGTTTTGTAACAGTGCCCATCAAGGGACAGTCTCAGGTATTTAAGAGGAAGCTTAGGAGAGGAAATGATTTTCCTCTTTCGAAATATTTTAGGCACATTAGAAGATGTTCCCTCTTTGGGATTGTCAAACTCTCACTCTTTAATGAACAAGTGAGTGTAGAAAACAGTCGTGGCCGGTGGCGAAGTCATCTTTAGCATGTTTTCTCTGAGATTTCCCCTAAGGAATGCTTCAGTTTTTTGCCTTATAATTTAAATGCGGGATATGTTGACAGTTCATGCGGAATCTCTTCGCATTTTCCACACCCTGCATTTTTTCTACAATAGGTAGCTCTAGGCCTTATTGTTTGCAATGACGGTAGTTCATGTCCCGCAACACAAAAAGGCGAACAGGCAGGCGAGCTTCGTTCAAAAGAACAATGTTTGGAAGAACAGATCTGGCGAAAGGCTCTAAATGAGTCTGATAAAAATAGGTTGTTTTCTTATAATCCTCGATTTCTTCTGAATGTAATTGCTTGCATAGGAGAATTTTCAGTAACAGAAGTGAAGGGTTCTGTAAGGAGCCAACTCCATATTTCGTAATTAAGTCCCCTCTCGAAGACTACCCCATCAATTTCTACTTCCCGGGCTGGTACGTAGACAAAATACTTCTTTGTACACGCCCGAGTGTTATTTAGTTAGATTATGCTATATCGATCATGTTAAATGTTATGATGTTATTTGAATTGAAAAGGAGACCTAATATCGACATTATTTTTGCCATCGGAGAAATATTCAAATCGACCCCCATTAAGCCTGAAAGGGTGTCGGTCGTCGGAGATACTATCTCATTAGCCAACACTATTATGCGGGTTTCAGTACCCACAAATAGAAGGTTTTATCCCAGGAAACAAAAAATTGATGTAACGAACTTTAAAAGAGCGGTGTAACTGGTACTTAGTTGTGGAACGTTGGTAGTATCAATAATCAACAACATTTTTGTTTCCAAATGGCTGAATTCTCGACAGTATGTGTAAAAATCACTTCGTATCTTACTACCCACTCGGGAAAAAATGGTCAGCCGGCCCTGCCGAGAGGATATTAAAATTTCACGTCTTGTTCCCTAATAGACTGAAAATAATATATTGATAGCACACACAATCGAAGTTTGACCGTGGGGGTCCGCAACACAGGGTGATTTCTAAGGGGTCCGTAGTACGAAAAAGATTGAGAACCGCTACTATATTCTGTTTAAGGTTAAACTCTTTTTATTGGGTAGTATTTGCTCCCCCGATCGAACCTATAAACATAGCCTATAAATATTCTGCTGTAATTTCAACTGATTTTAGGAAGAAATCAAGAAAATTCAACACATTTCTTTATTAAACGATGATCGTAATCTACTTAGCGTTTATTTTTATTTTAAGTGCTTTAACATTTTAAAGCATTGCCAAACGCTCATCAAATATTTTGTGGGCACTAGGTTCTGCTTCTTGGCTGCAGTGTACGTAGTAGCGTCACATATCATAGCTAAGGTTTCAATTAATTTTCATTTAAGTTAAAACAGTGCGCAATTTGCTTCCACAAAGAGTTCCGTGTCTTTGTCCTTGTAGGCTTGTAGCATTATTTCGGTGACAATGTCGAATTGGATTGCCAGGTGGTCACTACACATGTAATCTTCACAAACTCTCAACTCAAGTTTGCCACCAGCAACGGACTACCAAAGCTTACGTCGATAATGGAGCTCCGACTGTCTTTGCGAAAAGTAGAGTAGAATGGGGTCAAATATGTATGGGGGTACAACAGGTACAGGGCATAGTCGAGAACATCATTGACGGCTGTTACCGTGGATCAGCTGTATTAGTTACAACACGAAACATACGCTTGAGGGCACGATAGGTTAGCCGTTTGAGTGCACTAAAGATCACTACTGATCGTCTCACAGCTAAGCAACCACATGAGCCGGAACGAACGACTTCAATTTCACACTCTGGCGACAACGAGGACACCGAACAAGTCATTCGCAAATACAAAGACAGACGCAGCATGTTTTTTCAACATTTTTTTCGCGGTTTCATGATTTTTCATATCATTCGCCACTTCTCATTTTCTTACCAGAATGACGTCAATTTAAATAAAAGTTGAACCGGTGATTTTCTAGGCGTGTACATTGTTTAATTTAACCTCAAATATAGTGACCGAACGTACCCCCAGATTTAAAAAACATCGAAAAATGTACCTTCGCCTTATTGGACTCAGCTTGAAAAATATTTAGCGAGACAGGGAACTGTTATTTTCGAAACGTTGCCAGATGTATAACCTTTCCAACGAGTGTTTGTTTGTCAAAATCGGTGTAAAACTACCATCGCACGATCTCGCCAAAGAAAACTGACCTACTTAACATAAATGGAAGCAATGCAAAAGATTTTGCCTTTGATTTGGACTTATCTTTGCGATTACTTCAATATCTGGTATCGAGATTTCATCGATTAAAAAATAACTCTTTTGACTCACAAAAGTTATTCACCGTATGAGTCTTCTTGATCCAAGCGATTTTTTTCAAATCTTGGAAGATGAGCTCTGTTAGGGTACTAAATTATGGTTAAATGAATGAAATGTATGAAATAATAAAATAAATGAAATTAGGTAATACAATGAATATATTAAATAGAACAAGCTAAATTAATATCGTAAACCGGGGTAACTTTGATCATCGGGGTGACTTTGATCACTCGAAACTTTTTTCGTAGATTACCTATTGAGCTAGAATAGTCTACTTAATCATTCCTATTTGAAATGAGTATTACTCTAAACTTATAAAGTAATGATTTGCTATACTTTTTGAGTGTATTGTTCGAATTTTGAGTACAAAATGTACAAAAATACAAAATTTTACGTTACCCTATTTTGGCGAAACATCGTAAAGTGTCAATTTTCTATACAATTAATAAATCATAGATTTTAGCCAGAATAGTAAATTGCAAGCGAGTTTTCATTTTTTTAGAGTCGAATGTGCCAAATTTATTTTTAAGAGCTTACTTATATTAAAAAAAAATTGTGAAACTAGTACGCAATTATTTCAAATTTTTTCAAGTTTAAAATCACAATATTTTTTTTAATATTCAGTGCTCCAGCATGTTAAAATGGATGAAACTCTTTGTTAATTGATAAACAGCTAAAATAAAATAAATTTGGCGGTTGAATAATTTTTCAGATGCTTTTACTCAAATTGAACTCGAATTATACGAATTTTGTTCACTAGAATTTTACAGTATATTGAAATACATTGTATATCACCAATTAACATCTATTTAGCAATGAGTATGTTTTCAGAATTAGTTTAAACAAACATTTGAATGAAAAACATTTACATCAAGAATTTAATGTAGGTGAACATACAGGTTATCAAAGTCACCCCGGAAAACGGAAACGGACTTCAAATTATAATTATTTTTGAAAAAATACTAGTAAACGGACAATTTCGGGTAGAACCATCCAATTTTCTTCTTCATACATCAGTACATGGTTTAAAAATATTAAACTTGAAAATAATGTGTTGCCCCGAAAAATATAAAATGATTACTTCGAAAAGTGATCAATGTCACCCCGGTTTACGGTACAACAAATAAAATGAAAGGCGGTAATAGAATGGAACAAAGAAGTAAAATACACAAAATAAATTAAATGGAATGAAATTAATAAAATGGATAAAATGAATATACTAAATATAATTTAAGCAAAGATACATCACTGCATGTTCGTTGTGGGCAAAGGCTTTAGCCATAAATTTTCATACTAACAAGAAATATATTTTCCTTTTAGATACAGATCTCAACCCAATCTATTGATTGTAGAAGTAACAGTTTCATTCCGTAAGCCGGTAGTATATTTTTTACCATTTTAAACCGAATTTGAGAGACCTTTACAATCGGACCTTAAGGTAGCTATAAAATAATGATCGGTAGTGATATCCAATGCGCATCCGCAACAATAGAAAACCTCATTCGCACATGCCAGTGACGCTTTAAAAGGAAATAAAAATCGTGCGTCACGCTCGAAACAATTTTATTACCTTTAATTGCGTTTCTGTCCTTGATTTACTACATTGTTCTGCTTTTCACTCCATATAGTGCTTTTTTGCAGTTTCGCCCCAGCCAACATCAAAAAACTATTTTTCATGTCAGTTTACACTATCAGTTGATTGATCTTTCGGGTTTCCCCGTCGGCCACCATAGCCAGTAAGGGAAGGCGATTGCATTGAATCTAGCCAGAGACCCCGGTATGCATGCATCACTATTTCGCATCACACAAGCGGCTGCTCTAACGAAAGTGCAGTGCGCCCTGCACTGCAGTTTTATAGGCAGATACTGTTGCATGGCCAGTCGCCTGTGAGGCCGACTAAAAAAAGGTGTATCCACCCGGCTGTGTTCGCATACCGCGTGTAAAACAATAAAACATGCAACAGTAAACATAGCGGATCAACCAACCAAACAACAATAGTAAACAATGCTGCTCTGTTTATAGCGGTCTGAAAAAATTGGCTATCGCAAATCAAGATTAGGATCGAAAAGCAATTTCCAACGGTTCTCTGACATAAATTCATTTGTACCATATAGATGATAGGAGATGGCATCAAGTATGCAATCGAAATGTTGAATTTAATGACGGATAGAGAATCAAATTAAACAAGCTCCCATCGATAGTACGCTCGCACCTATCACCGAGCAAACAAGATTTTCGATAAGATTAACATTAAGCTACGTACTGCTCTTGATATTATCCGATATGGCTGATAGTAAAAATATGCGCTAATTTTTTTTTTTTTTCGTTTGTGAAATGTAAAATAAAATTGAACCACCAGGGTAACATTTTTCATTGACCCATATCTTGTGGCTGAGCTGTCAAAAAAGCAATTTTTTTGGAACGAAACCGCTGTCAAGTAACGCCGATAGCGTCAAACAACTTGTTAATATCTTAATCTAGGGTTATTGTGCCCTAATTCATCTTAGCACTTCTATTCATCCAAACAATTTGAATACATTAGTGAGAGCAGTGTCTATCTCTATTCAACGTTTTAGCTTAAATGGCAGGATTTTTTATTTTATTTCTTATCTTCGGTATACACCGTACAGACACATTTTAAAACTATATATTTCTTATTAATAACTTATATCTATGTTTGGAAACGTTAAAATCATAAACTGAAGAAGCTTCGTTAAATCTGCGGCAACATCTTTTCAGTGGATTATTTTGTCCATATGAAGTACGGAGTCTAGGGATCCACAACAAAGTAGGATCACGAAGAACACGAGGAGGCGCATACAAATTAACGCCCGAGAGAAGATCAAGACTGGCGATATTACCTGACAGCAAGTCGAAAACAAAAACTCTTTGCAGGAAGATACGGCGAGTCGCCAGAGTCTCCGAGATAATGTGGGATGCAGCTGCATACGTGACGTTGTAGATCAGCTTTTCGAGAACTTTGGAGAGACAGTTTAGTAATGAGATACCTCTGTAATTTTCGACGTTGTGAATATTTCCAGCCTTGTAAATGGTAACGATAGCAGCTTCTTTCCAGGCGATAGGAAAAATGCCTGAGCTGAGAGAGCTGATGCACATTGGAAGAGACAGCACGTGGGCGCAGCTTTTTATAAATTGGGGCGAGAGATGATCGGGACCCCTTTCGACGAATCAACAGAAGTCAGAGCCTTCAAGACGTAAGCTCGACTTACAGTAAGACGGGGGAGATTTATGTTGTACGATGGTAATGTTTCCAAATACTCTTCCGAAGGGATGGTCGCTTCTAAACACTCCGCGAAAGAAATTAGCAAACAACTTTACGGTATCAGCTGGAGATTGCGCGCTTGCGTTTCCAGTGAAAACGTCAGTGGGAGTACTACCAGATCGTTTTCTGCTGCTAACGAATTTCCAAAATGTTGCAGGGTGATCGCGAAGGCTATTTTGCACATGATTCGAATACTCACGAAAAGCGGAATTCAGGGCAGTTTCGTATTGCAGTTCTGTCCGTCGAAGAGTAACTTTGTTTTCGTCTGATTTATGGCGGAAATAACACAGACGGCAAATCTCAGCGTTCCACCATGGAAATTTGAAATCCTCCCTCCTGTTGACTCGTTTCAGATGAACCTTTTGGCGGAGTATACTTTGCCATAAAACAGCGCGACTACTTCGTCAAGTTCATCACAACACATTAAGTCGGTCTAGTCGACAATGGTAATCAGTCAAAATCAAGGTCGTCAATCTAATGAAATGAATCATTGGGACGCACACTTGCCGCCAGCCGTGAGGAAACCCTTAGTCCCCCCAACCACAGTCGAGCCCTTCCTGCCAGCGACCTGCAGCCGTCCCGGTCCTGTGGTGGAGATGGAACGAGGGGTCTTCCGCAAACCTACCTCAGGCAAGTACAATGCATCTGTGAGCTCTTCTTTGCCTCAAAGCTCTTCGATTTCCAGCATTGGTCAACGACGGGCTAAGCTGCTGCTATACTACCAAAATGTTGGTGGTACTAATTCGTTGAGCAATACCGTCTTGCAGTCTCCGATAAGAGTTTTGACATCATTGTCTTCGTCGAAACATGGTTGAACGATGACACGCTTTCCAGTCAGGTGTTCGGTACTGAATACGAGGTGTTTCGCTGTGACAGGAGCCCCAGCAACAGCCGAAAATCCACCGGAGGCGGCGTATTAGTAGCGGTTAAAACCAGCTTGAAGGCAAGAATCGTCGAGAACACTTCTTGGGTTTGTCTAGAGCAGGTTTGGACAATTATCGAGCTTGGCGACCGTAGGTTGTACTTGTGTGCTTTGTATGTTCCACCCGACCGCGCTCGTGATACCGAATACGTTGAAGCACACTGCAGCTCAGTTTTTACTATCCTCGAAGATGCTAACGCTGTTGATGAGATTATGGTATTAGGAGATTTTAATCTTCCTACCATTTCATGGAAATCTTCCCCTAATGGATTTCTTTATCCGGATTCTGACCATTCCGTTCTCCACCCATGTGCAGTGAGGCTACTTGACAGCTATAGCTCAGCCACGTTACTACAAATCAATCCTATTGCCAATGAGAATAGCCGCCATCTCGATCTTTGTTTTGTCAGCGATCAGGTTTCTGCCACATCAATAGTGACGGCTCCCTCTCCCCTAGTAAAACCAGTGGCACATCATCCTTCACTGATCGCCACGATTGATAGCTCTGTTGTGCATGTCTTCGATATATTACCGCTTTCTGTCTCCTACAATTTCCGTAAAGCTGATCATCGCAGTATCGCAGACTTTCTTTCCACCATCGATTGGGAAAATATTCTGGACCCCGAAGATGTCGAAACCGCAGTTCAAACCTTTTCAAACGTTCTGGTGTATGCTATTGACAGGCACGGTCCAAAGAAAGTTCACCATCAACAAACCGGCCCTCCATGGCAAACGAGTACACTGCGACGGCTGAAGTCTATAAAGAGAGCTGCCCTGCGGAGGTTTACCAAGTATCGCACAATATCACTCAGAGACTATTACGTCAGTCTCAACCATGCGTACAAACGAGCCAGTCAACACTGTTTCTATCGATATCAGCAAAATATTCAGCGTAATCTCAAGTCGCATCCTAAACGTTTCTGGAAATATGAGAACGAGCAGCGCAAGGAATCAGGCCTGCCGTCGTCTATGACTTTCAATGGGAACACAGCTACCACATCTCGAGACATATGTGCACTTTTTTCGGAAAAATTCGCGAATGTATTCACAGATGAGGCACTAACTACTGAGCAAATCGAAATCGCCGCTAGCAGAGCTCCACTTGTAGGCCAAGCTTTGGGTGCTATCGATGTCGATGCAACGATGATTACCAGAGCTTCCTCTCGGCTTAAGTCATCTTTCAATCCGGGACCCGACGGGTTCCCCTCCGTTATCCTGAAAAGGCACATTGAAGCTTTGATTACTCCGCTTCTTCATATTTTTCGAGCATCTATTGCTAGAGGAATTTTCCCGTCTTATTGGAAATACGCGTACATGTTCCCCGTCCACAAGAAGGGTAATAAGCGAGACGTCAATAATTACCGTGGAATAACTTCATTGAGTGCAGTTTCGAAGTTGTTCGAGCTGGTGATTATGGAACCTCTTCAGGCTCATTGTAAGCAGTACCTAAGTGACGATCAACACGGCTTCTCGTCCGGGCGGTCAACAGCGTCTAACCTGCTGTGTTTAACATCCTACATAACCGAGAGTATGGAACATAGTGCTCAAACCGACGTTGTTTACACCGACTTATCTGCCGCTTTCGATAAGATAAATCACGATATCGCAATCGCAAAAATGGAGAGATTTGGAATAAATGGTAGTGTTTTGCAGTTGTTTCGATCCTACCTCACAGACCGAGAGATTGCGGTTGTCATAGGCAGGGCAGGAAAATTTCGAAAAATGAATTGATTGCTGTTCGAAGCTTCACGAAGCACCTTCTCAAGCATACCACATGCAATCGATGAGTTTGACACAATCGCTGCGAACATTTAGGGGTAAAACTTATCTCTGCTCGGACGAAGCGAGCTTCGCATCTAGTTCGCTCTTTACAATGTTCGAAAAAGTTCACATTAACCTTAGAAGCACACATCGTCGAACACGAGGTAAGCTCTTGGCTCGTGGTTTTTGCGTTTTTGGAACATTTCCACAGAGTTTCGAAGCGATATTCGGTGAACACATATAAAGCGAATGCCTCGTTTATTTGAGAATCGCGAACATCGAAGTTTTATATCGCTTCAAGCATCAGCATCATGAGGCCACCGCGAACATGTTCGCTACGTGACTATCTGTCTTAAAATCATAAACTGTAAATCTTATTTTGAGTATAAATAAAATGGATTATTTTAAGATTATAATTTAGGATTTAGGGATTAGGTGCGTCGCATACCTTACCAATTTATGAGCCACGAGTTTGAATGAGCGTAGTGGTAGTGAAATTCAAATTCTTTTTTTTTCGGAATACAATTATGTTTACTAGCTACTTCAGGGCCGGCGGAAAGCGTGGGTAGTATGGGTAATACTACCCATACCGAAAATAACCGAGTGGGTAATTACCCACTCGAAATTTTGAACCATTTCAAAAAATTTAGATGCGCAACGCATGTATCTCGCACTACACACGTTTGAAAACATCGATGTACCACAATTCCATTTGCATAAACGAACGTGATTTAATGTGAATCTAATGTAAGCGTGTGCATTGCGAAAAGGGAAAAATCGTTATTAATGGACCCCTCACCCTATGCTTTCTACCCACTCGGGCGTAAAGTTTTTCGCCGCCCCTGAGCTACTTTGATTGCAAACTCGTCTTTTCTTCTTCAATCGGAGTATGTTTTCCCTGCCAAGGAGTTTAGGTGAAGATGTATAAAGTATGTTTAAGGGGGTAAGGGTTTCAGCGTGAAAAAATGTTTTTTGGTGAAATGACTCTTTGGGATGAAATGATACATTATAATGTACAAAAGTTTTGATCAATTCGCTTCGCCCAAATTTCTAAAAAAAATTGCAAATAGTGTTTTTTAACGCTAAAACCATTACCCCTTTCTTAATAATCTCCCTATCTAAAACAAATTCTTCCTAAAAAGAATTTTCGGATGGAATCTCACTGCTGACGTCCGAGTTCAGTTAGACGGCGAACTTTATTTGCATCCACTGAGGGGTAGTTAGGCGTAGTCCGTTGGCCTTTGTTTTCAACTTGTTGCGGTTTCTAACGTTCTTGCGCAACATTCCTAAATCGGCTAGTCATATTCACTCAATAATATGCGATGATTTGTGTGTTAAACGTTATTTTTAATTTTACCAAATGAATTTATTAACAAATACCTACATACTTGAATCCATTATTATTGTCATTAATTGAATTATAATTTCTTGGCATCTGTACCAAACCAAGAGGAAAGCTTCCAAATGATTTTTATAATATTGTTTTATAAGTTTATTGGTTGATTACCTAATCACAAGAGACAAAATATTTATTTTCAAACATTTTCGACAGAATCTGTTCACTTAATAAATGAAGTGTCAAACTTATTACATGTTCCACTTTTATGAAATTTATTTCCTGACTCCTGTACATGTGTTTTGTGATAAATAATGAGAAGGATATTCCAACTTGTTTGTATTGTATTTGTTAACTAATTACTGATGGAGAAACGCAAAGAACTTACAAACAATGTTCTAGTGATTTTTTGTTGGAAATCCAAAAACAATTCTGAAAAGGACAAAATTTGGTTTATCTTCTCCATGATGTAATCTTCCCTTATTTGACTTTTACTAATAAAAAATAAAAGAAAGAAATCTTTAGGGCCCCCTGTATTTTTTTTTGAATCAGTTATAGCCGAAATGCTTTATGTAAGGGAAATCTCGGAAAATGAGAAGCGAAATAAATAACTCCAAGTAGAATGAAAGTCGTTCTAAACTCGAACTTTTTCGAATACTGTCTTTCCATTATTATTCGCTTTTTGTCGCATTCCACATTTTGATATATTATTTTGAAGACCCATATTTAAGATCAATACAATAGTAATTCTTGAAAAGGGCTAATGAAACTTTTGTAAACAAACTTATTTCGCTCATTTTTCCGCTACAGAGTTGAATTTTATAAAAAATACACATGAATCAACATCTTTGCCCTTGGCAGAATCGATTTCAAATGTTTTCTGTGTTGAAATGATAACAAATTAAGAGAAATCAGCAAAACAAAAGTTTGTTCACAAATCTTATTAGCCCTATCCAAATGTTGATATGGAATAATAAAATCAATCAAGATCAATTTCGATTTTTTTTTAATTTTGCGGTGGTGTAATCCCTTAAGTGGTTGATTTAACGGCTTCTTTCAAAATTTATCGGACCTACTCCCATTCGTTCATTCGTTAGAGTAGTTTATGTTAAAGAGAGTGTACTAAATTAATAGGAACACTTAAATTTAGGAAGTTATGACCCTCGCTCCACAATGCAGTTTGCGACAGAATTGCTCAACTGAGATTTTTTAAATTAAATGAATGAAAACAAACATTAGACTATAGCATTTTGTACGCATGCACTTCAGAGGTCCAAGGGTTACAATTTCTGTTCTAGTTCTCGGATCGCCAACACATTTTTTTCGATTTTTTGGTCCAGTTCTCAAGGGAAATCCAGTTTTTAACTTTTTGCATACATATTGCATTGAATGAAGAACTTAGATAATGTATTCATAAAGTATTAGTAAAAAATCGATTGTCCGTTCATTTTAAAAGGCTATTTTCTATAACTTTACAACTGATTTAATTTCACTTTCAAAATTTCTCGAAATATCATGTTCTAAAAGTTCTCAACCGATATAATATTCGAAAACAGTTATAAAAATGTCTCATCACACTGGTAGATGGATTCAAAGCGTTTTTTTTAAATAAGTGCACGAAAAAACATGCGCCCTTCTAAAACATACTTCTGAATCAAAATGGTTTTACTGTTAGTCGAAGACAAGATTTACAAAACGACCAGAACTGCCAAATATGAATCGGGAATGGTCGAGTTTATTGACATTCCCTATTTATTTCTAGGATTTATCATACACATCATGACGTTATTTATTTAACTGATAATCGATTTTTTCCTTTGAATGGATATCGATATCTTTATCCTCAAGAAACTGACATAACTGGATCCTCAAGAAACTGACATAGGAACATGACTAAGATGAGCGAGCCACTCAATACGTTGTGTACATTGTGTTTAACTTCATTTTCTAGCCCTAATTTATTTCATTTGAAAATTTATCCCCGCCCTGTCACGAAATCTTGATTTTATCCCTACTGGTAATATATCAGTAGGGTATCTTAAATAAACTTGTTACGTCACTTTTCAGTTAACCCCAGCATCCATAAGCTACACATTGTCACAATTATTTTTCACCTATTCCACCCTTAATACAAGGCCTCTGTCTAGAATATACTTTTTTTTGCATAACTAGTAGGTAGGTATTTGAATAAAGAAAACTAATATCGTCCGGCGAACATGTTAGCGATGGCCCTCGCGATGCTAAATTGATATAATCCTTCGGTGTTCGCGATTCTGAAATACTTCGAGGTAATCTTTTTTTTGTGTTCGCGAACATCGCTTCGAAGCTCCGTGTAACTGTTTCAAAAATATCGATCACACGAACCAAGAGCTTAGCTCGTGTTCGTCGAAAACTACGCAAAAGCTTTTACATATCTTTCCGAACATCCATGAAATGAACAAGAAGCTTCATTTGTCCTCGCCGAAGAGCATGCAAAAGTATCGCCCAAATGTCCGCAATTACGATGGTTAGCGATTGTGATGCGAAGCTTGTGAATACGAACCAGTAACGCAAAGCTTCGCGCTTTGAAAGTATTCGAACATAGGTTCGGTTCGAATATTTCCTGCCCTGGTCATAGGAGATTGTCAGGCCTCCACCTTCATTTCTACGTCAGGAATACCTCAAGGAAGCCACTTGGGACCGTTGATGTTTCTGCTATACTTCAATGATGTACATCTAGTTCTGAATACTCCACGATTGTCGTTCGCAGATGACCTCAAGATATTCCGCCTAATTCGGTCAATTGAAGATTGCAGATTTCTCCAACAGCAGCTTGATGTCTTTGCTGATTGGTGTAACACGAACCGCATGTGCGCGAGCCCGAAGAAGTGTTCGGTAATATCGTTTTCACGGAAAAAGAATTCGATTCATTTTAACTGCCGTCTACTAGAAACAGACATTGAACGCGTCAGTCACGTTAAAGATCTGGGAGTGATTCTGGATCATCAACTTACGTTTAAACAGCACGTCTCCTATGCAGTTGGTAAAGCATCTCGAGCACTGGACAGTTCATTTTTCGTTTTCTGCAACGAAGTATTTTCGTGCATTGTAAATAGTAGGTTTCATTATATTGATCGTTTCGTAGAATGGCCGCCTGGTGAACGAAAGTTTCCGAAATTTTACATATTTTGTGTACATTGGACGAATGTTATCGTTGATAACGACATTATTTTTCGTGAATGAAACGAAATGATTCGTTAATTTTAATAAATTTTTTTGTATATTACGAACGATTTCGTTGGTCGCACGAATTCATTTCGTTCATCTTAGAAAAGTTTTCGTATTTAATAGCATATTATTTTGACATTATTCCGGCAGAGTATGGAACGAGCCCGGTTTCCTTGTAAATTATCCCGGAAGAGAAAAAAAAAACTCAAACTTTTTCATTCAAAACCAACGAACAGTTCACGATGGCTCAACTGAATCCAACCGAATCCGTGCTGCTCCGGATTCTGGATCCCCTGGAGACGAAAGAGGTTCAGTAAATCTTCCTGAACTCGGTGAATACGGATACGGTTATTAAATAGTCAAACCGAGACCGTCGCGATGATCAACAATTATCTGACGTATAGCAACAAGGACGCCATATTCTACCTCTATTTCAGCTCTTTTGACGTTGACGGTATGACGAATGGTTCCCGTAGATATTATAAAGACTTTCGTATATATCAGCGAAAAATTTGTTTGCCTAATAAAGAAGCTAAGCTGGTAATACCAATTCAAGACTCAAGAAATCTTTATTAATCATGTGTAAGAATTGAAAATAAGAGAAAATTCTAGATCAAATATACAGAATGTTTAATATAGAATTGAGTAAAACTTGGCGTAAAGTAGCCATATTTTTTAATGAAATGGACTTGTAATCACCAATTACCAAACAATCAAAAATGCGGGCAAAAAGTACGAACACAAATAATTGCCAGGCTAATTATACGTATCCTCTTATCTAATAATGTGATTAGTACTTCACACTTTTCCAAGAGAAATTAAGTTGCAATAATGTTTGCGTGTATTTTAAGTTTTAGTTCCATCGCCTACTACGATTACTTGCCTGCATTCTCATAAACCTATATCCATTTTTTATATTTGTGTTGAATCAGTGAATAATACTATGTTTCGCTTTTGTCAAAATATAACGTTCAATTTGAACTAGAAGCGCAAGTATCATTCTTTAATTTTGGCCTAAAGAAACCACCGTGGCGTAAAGTAACCTCCGATCATGGTACTGCTATTCAACGCACTCGCAACCAAAATTACGAATCAATAAACAGACTAATATCGTCTATTCCTCTCATGGCTACTCGTTTTGATTTGCTGCACAGTTTCACGCGTTTGAAAAACCGCAACCCAACCCGAATCTAAAAATTTTAAAAAGAACCTGACCGTCGGGTCCGAATTCTGGTTCAAAACCAGTAGCCGACCACTTCTAATAGACAGTGGAATTTTGATGTCCTCGGAAATTAAATTTTATATTCTAGGACAATTTGCCGAAGATACCTAGTCCAGCCTTCATCGCTAAAAACTTAGATTCAAACAGATGCACAGTGGCTCAAAACAGCGTTTTGAGGTACTTAATTCATTGGAGTCAAACTGTTCATGTTAGCGATTTTACATATTCTACAATGTTTGTGTGTGTGTAAAAAGCGTAGAGGAGAGTATTTTCATAAATTTTGCAGAAGACATGTTGTCTCTGTCACTCACAGTTATTGAGTTATAAGATATTTTCTATGATGAAGTCCTACAGTTCTTATTTTTACTTATAACTTTTTTGCTTCTGATTTTTTGCGTTACAATGTTCGAATCATTACAAAACACACAGCTTTTTCGAAGAAATAAAATAGCTGTGAATGCTGTGTAAAGACTTATATTCAAAAACAGGTTAAAATAAAATCAAAATCAGCCATAAGTCTTTACACAGCATTCACAGCTATTTTGTTTCTTCAAAAAAGTTGGGTGTTTTATAATGATAAAAAATACCTTCGAACATTGTTAACGCGAAAAATCAGAAACAAAAAAGTTATAAGTAAAAATAAGAATTGTAGGACTTCATCATAGAAAATATCTACATACGATGTTTAATTTTTTCGTCATCATTTTATAAAACTTATTACATCAATCTATGACCATCAGTGAATGTTACATACTACAAATAAACATCCTTAATATTTGACCCAAACTTTCATGCATAGGTGAAGTTACTTTTTGGAATGTAATTCAAACCATCTGAAGGCCGGAATCATGTATTTCAACTCTACTCTATACCATACATTATCTAACAAGCGAAGACAAAACGACGATTATGTTTTTACCTGAAGATAGCAAACAGTGCGCAGAATCGGTGAAAAATCTCTTCTCTCGCGAAAACGCTAAAAATTGCCAACGAAGGAAAAAACAATTGTTCCGTTTCGTATTTCTACGCCCTCGTCACCGAAGCATGTGTTCGGCTGGACGTTAGAAGATAGCTTAGCGGACCCATCAGCATCAGCACTGGGGTAATGCTTTTTGGGGAAAACTTTTGTCTGGATAAATTATTTATGAAAATTATAATCGATGGAATGTAAATTTTCGACTGAATAAAAACTGTGTCAATCTGTGGCCAGTCCTTGATGCGTTGTCCTTCAATTTCGGGAAGCTAACTTTAATGCGTATTCTAGATTCTATATTCAGTTGCTATGGGTTCCTCACTTTTCGATCATCCTGTAAACCTTGCTCGTTAGCATTCGTTTCGTGGGTGGAATTGACCGAAACTATAGCGATTGCTATGTGGCGGAAAGAAAAAGGCGAAAGAGCAGTTTTCCGGTCGCGACTCTTCGGTGACGTTCGGCACGGGATGTCTAGCAGCTGTATACAGCAAAGTGTGCACCATTAAAATGCGCATATGCCGCTCGCCGTCACTTTATTACTTACTATCTAGAGCATCTCGGCAAATAGCAAACATTAGAGGCGGAGAACCTGTTGGATCCATTGCGCGAGTGTGTTTTATAGTTTGGATTGGATGCTGAAGCCATGTGCCTTTTTCTAGGATGATGCAAGTTGACTTGGAATAGTGTTTTTTTGCTAGTCAGTTTATCCAATCGGAAGCAAGGAATGTTCTCACAAGGTGGAGTGACGAAAACGAAGTAAAACTTTGCTGATGCAATATGCCGGAGCTCAGAAAGTATAAGAATGCTTTAAATAGTAAATCCGCTTATATTCTTATTTATGAAAGAATAATTAATTTTTTCGAGCTCAACAAATGTTAAAAGAGCGGTTTTGGATAGATTTGACGTGAGGCGTTTAAACTGACTTAACATATGGGAAGGAGCGGATCCAGAAAAAAAATTTAAATGTTCATTGTACAATATGTAATATGTAATACCCTCATTTAATTAATATCAGTTTTGACGGTCGAATCTAGTTTGGAATGTAGAACGAATTTAAAATAGAAACTATTTAAAAATTTCTCATGGAGTTAAAAATTTTCGGTGGGTGGCGGACCCTCTCCCCCCCCCCCCTGGATCCGCCACTGCATATGGATCATTCGGCGTCAAATTTACAACTCAATTTTTAATTTCATCGAAAAAAATTGCAAAAAATTTAGCGGAAAATAAACTGTCCTTTTTGTCAATATGATTCTTTTTTCAAGGTATGAGTTTGATTACTATTGAAGTTCACAAAGTTCAACATTTTTTAATTACTGAAAAAAATCATCAAAAAACATATTTTCGCTGTTTAATTTATTTAATCTGCATATGTGCAATTTATGTAATTGTTTTAATCAAATTGAACGTTTTTTAGATTAGACCAGTGTTTTGTGTGATTATTTAGAAATACAATCAGGTTTTTTACCCGGCGCGCGTTTGCGAAATTAATAATGGCGTCCGAACCTACAGAGCATAGCGTAAAGAAACGTTTCCACCTTTTTCTTCCTACGTCTTGTATAATACATAGTGTCGTTTTAGCTTGAAGCGAAACTGAATCAGGGTCTAATCCCAACTGCGTAGAACCTGACTCAGTTTCGGGGCTAAGGGGTTACACAACTGTAGAACACGAAAAATAGGCATATTTCAGAAATTTGTCTGGACGCAATGAAGAGATGCAACCAGATATTGTCAAATGGAATTTATAATACCAGTTATGAAGGACAAATTTTTTTTTCAACAAATGTTGTCACAAGATGGCGGCCGTGTAGCCTTTTCCCGTAAACGCCTCTTCTTGGAAAAGGGCCACGGCCGGAAACCTATTTCCCGTAAGTTTTAATCTAGAGCTTAAAACTAAAGTTTTTTTTAATTCATTATAGCAATAGCTAGCAACGTACAAAGGATACGTACGTCGCCAGCTATTGTTATGAGGAATAAGCTAGGATCCCAAATATCTCGAAAAGTCGTATTTTGGAAAAAAAATGTTAAATGCATATTGATTGAAAATAATATTTAGAATTATATTCTGTAATAAAATTATAGTTTTGTATGTCAATTATTATAAAAGTTAAAAACATGTATAAAGTTATTGTTAGAAAAACTTTTTTACCAATAAGTTCTCCATCATGCAATCACATTTAAAATTATTCTTTTCCCTTTAGATCTTTGTTGGCAAAATATAAAAAAAAGTTTATTTGCGATTCAAAATTTCAACATAAAATTTTGTTTTATTGAAAAATGACACATTTTTTCCAGTATTCATTTCCTGTAACTCTTTCTCAGATAGTTTAGATAGTTATAAAATTATAAAATAGAGTAATTGAACAAAAAAAATTGAAATTTGTAACCGAACGTTACAGAAATCAGACTAAATTTTTGAAGTTATAATTCCGAATTAAAAACATTCGAATTGCTTAATGTTTACTCAAAATTCACTCAAAACAAGTACTACGTACTTTGCAAAAACACAACACCGCTGGGACTCACTGCTACCAAGGCCTGGAAAGGGGATCGTCAGTAACCCTACCAAGGTCGAACCCTCGGATACAGGGCAAGAACCGTTATCAAATAGTCGTGGACGATCGCTTTAATACAGGCGAGCAAGTACGTAAGACGTAGTTTTAGCAAAAACAAATTGCGATATATAAGTAGGTGAAGTGAAACTCTGCCAGCCATTCAGGTAACTAGAGTGAGAGGTCATCTTGGTGCCTACTAAGATCATTAAGTGCTCAGCCCTAATAAAGGGATTATTGTTCACTTCACCATAGGACCTTTTTACTACCTACCATAAAGTGCCATTCCCGGTAGTTTGCGAACTCCCAGTTAGTTATTTCTCAGAATTTTACACGTTCAACAAGTTACATTTTATGAAAATTGAGTGAAGAATAATAGAGATTTATTCACGAGAAAATTATGAAGTTTAATATGAATGACAAAAGGCCATGTAATCCCAACTTCTCGTATTCGGACAAAGGTCTATTTTTGTGATTTTTCACATTAGAAAAACTACAAAATATGTATGATTTGCATCCCGGAGCAGAAAAATCATTAAAAATATGGGGCAAAATGACCCAGTACCCCACTTTCCCGTATTTTACTAGAAACAAAGATATCTCCATTCAAATACAAATATTATTTCCTTTCAAAAGAGGTATAAATTGTAATTTTCTGATTGCTACTTCCAAAGTTTTAGCATTTAATGTATTTTTACTCCATATTTTCCCATAGTACCAATCTCAAAAAATTTCAAGCGAAGTGGGCGGGGGTCTAAAATTGTTCAAATTATGTGAAATTTGGCATCTGAGCTTACTTTGACATTTGTCACAATATGAGAGGGGGGGGCCTTCGAGAATTAAAAAAAAAAAAATTTGCGATGCACTAACGCACACGCATCGACCTAGGTGATTCAGGCCACCTACGTTTTAGTCTCTCGGGCAAAGGTCCTAAACAGCAAGGAGAGCAACCCTTCTCGGTCTAGCAAAAGCCGGTTGCCAACCGATTTCGCCAACGAAGGAAGCGCCTGTTGGCTACCTCGCCCAGGACGTCTTCTGGGTCCGCCATCTTACCCGCCGCTACAAGATCGAACCATACGCCTAAGAACAATCCATCGCCATCTTACGTGAAGTCGTCGGAGCAACTGCTATTTCGGAGTCGAGGACGATCAGCGAGCACTCGCCGGTACATCTAGTTGCCAACAAAACA
This sequence comes from Topomyia yanbarensis, assembly GCF_030247195.1. Taxonomy (NCBI): domain Eukaryota; kingdom Metazoa; phylum Arthropoda; class Insecta; order Diptera; family Culicidae; genus Topomyia; species Topomyia yanbarensis. The sequence continues at coordinate 261,977,807 of NC_080672.1, forward strand.
TACAGTACGGTACATACCAGTGAACCCACCAGTGATACCCCTAACACCACACGAACAGCTTACAATAAATTACACATGTTAAGAAAGTTGAGTGTTTCCTATAGCACAAGATCCGCGAAATCCTCCCATTTTGCCCAGTAGCGCGCCGACCCTGCGACTATGTCCGAGTCACGTGCTGCTGAAGCTTGTCGGGTGAACCTTAAGTTACAAATTAATGCATTTAGAAACTTGTACGCCCTTTAAAAAAATTGCTTTTGAGTAAAAATATTCTTATTGACTGTGGACTGACTCTTTCATGCCGTTGTAACGTGTTTCTTCGGAATTTAAGATGGTGGTCGGTCACGATTTTAGAGATTTTCGGACGGATCTTCGTGGTACTCCTCCTAAGCTCTGCTTTGGAAGCGTTTTATTTAAAAAAATCAAATCGCACATGTGAAAAAGAAATATCAAATGCAGCAAATTATCGCGAAAAAATAAATAATGAAGAAGATAAGCAACATAATGCTCCCGAATCAAAACGAAAACGAATAAAAAGTTTACAGGCAACAGGAAAATTTGCTTGAATCTGGATGAACACACTACTCCTAGGAGCTGAAGAAATTCCAGCAGTAGCAAAGTTGAGCTGCAACGTTGGTTTTGTTGAATAAATGATGTGATAATTCACAGACGAGACTTCGGTTAAAGCTGATAAAACCGGTCTAAGGAAGTGCAACGTCAACATAATTTCAAATGAGAGTCGACAATATTACCGCAAAACTGAAAAATTGTTCGCTATTTTCCAATTCACTGGTCGTTGCTTTCGATGATTAGTTTCTTCCACCGCCCCCAAACGATTGAAGAAAACGGTAATGTAGAAGAATTGTATTTTCAGTTTGATTGATGCTATCTAAATTAATGTCAACATTTAAATCTTTGAAATTTCGAAATATTTTTGAGAATTCAACTGCAGAATTGAACTGATCAAGCAACTTGAAATGCTTGATCAGCAGAAGGACATCAATGAGAAGTTAGAGGTTGTACTGGATAAGGCTAGGAGAATGCTTGACCGCTATTCCAAGCGATTTGTAACATACAATTGTTTTTAATCTAAGACGGACACTGTAGGTGAGATGGCCACTTCGCGTTTCTCACGAACTCGAAAATTCAGTTAAAATGCATTGATACTGTATCATTTTTTGAAGAAGATTCTGAAAACTACTGCTTTAATCTAAAATGCGAATTATCAGAAATTTAAGCAAAACATTTCTTTTCAACAGCACGCCAATGAATATAATTTTTTGACATCAGAAAATAATGATTTAAACCTGAAAACTGTTGACCTCGGTAAATATTTCTAGCTTGACAGGATATACTGGTTCTTTAGCACTTGACTGGCGAAAAACAGAAACTTTAATGAGTCGTTAAGGAATTAGGAACATTTTTAAATTTTGGTATTTTGTCGGGTATGGCAGACACAGTAGAATAGAGAAAGATGAACGTATATCTTTTGCGAATAGAAAGCAGAATGCTGTTCAATTGCATACCCTTAGACTATTTTTTACTACTGCAACATTGTCATGTACTGAAAGAAAAGCATCTTACTCTGCCTTTATCCTATGTCTTTCCTAATTCCGCATGTCCATCTTGCCCATGTCGGGAGTCCGCCTTTTCTATCGCAGTTTTGAATTGACGATTTTGTGCCTCTTTCTCACAACCGTTTTAAGTTTCAACTCAAAAAGCTTGGAAAAGCGGCCATCATGGAAAAACGAAAAAAGCAGTTTCTTCTCACACCGTTGGAAAAATCTTCATCAGCAATGCTCCTCTAATGCTCCGAATACATTGATTAATTTTCATGAAGATTTTCCCAATGGTATGAGAAAAAACTGCTCTTGTCGTTTTCCAAGATGGCCGCTTATTAAGGCGTTCTCCGTTGAACCATTAACATCTTTCAGTTTGAAATTTTATTGGTATCAGTTACTATATTGATGGAATATGATATCAAATCACGGTTTGTGTACAATTTGCGAGCAATACATCAATGGACGAGTCGAATTTGCTATTTAACCTTAAGGTATCCGTCTTTAGCACAGTTCCGCTATATGTAATTTACGAAATAATTCTGACGAAAAAATCCGTACTGTACGGACTGTTTGCCTCTGCGTTGTGAACGATTTCGCTTCGTTGCTGTATTGTTGCAATTATTGAACGATTGTATGAGATCGTCAAACTAATTATACATTAATATTTTCAACTACAATTACTTTATACGGGGCTCGGTCCAGAAAAAAAACAGTATTTTTGCCTTTCTCAATAGAAAGGTATTGCAATTGCTCTGAAAACCGATTTTTTAACGGAGGCCCGGAGGGCCGAGTGACATATACCATTCGATTCAGTTCGTCGAGTTCGGCAAATGTCTGTGTGTGTATGTATGTGTGTATGTATGTATGTGTGTATGTGCGTATGTGTGTGTGTATGTGGCCAAAAATGTCACTCATTTTTCTCAGAGATGGCTGAACCGATTTTGACAAACTTAGTCTCAAATGAAAGGTGCAATGTTCCCATAGGCTGCTATTGAATTTCTAATGGATCCGACTTCCGGTTCCGGAATTACAGGGTGATGTGTACGAACACGCAAAAAATGTCGATTTTAATAAATTCTGCAATGAATGTATAAAGGTGAAAATTTTTTCCAAAATATGACCACAACTGCTTCGATTTGTAGTATTAGGTCACTAACATCCATTCAAAGTCTATTTGGACACATTGGCCACCATCATCGGTTCCGGAAGCCCCGGCGGAAGTATCTAAATTCAGAATAACAGTCACATCGGTTTCTCGGAGATGGCTAGACCGATTCGACTAAACTTGGCCTCAAATGAAAGGTATTGCGTCCCCGTAAATGGCTATCTAATTTCATCCCGATCCGACTTCCGGTTCCGGAGTTCCAGGTTGTGGCGTGCGATCACATAGCACATTGTGATTCAAACCGATACTCCGATGAAAGCAAAAACGCTTTTAATCCACCTAACAGTGTGATGAGACATTTCTTATAACTCTTATCACTATCTTCGGATATTATATCGTTTGAGAACATTTAGAACATGATGCTTCGCGATATTTTTGATAACACATACTACATGGGATAGTGGCAGGACTCAGAGAATCGCTCAAATCAGCATAGGACAACATCAGTGCTAGAAATCTCAAACCAAATCAATGGGAAAGCGAAAAAATGGCCCATAAAATAGACATACAAACGAATTATTGCTCTGTTAATAAAATATCTAAATTCCTCAATCAATGCATTGTGGTGGGAAAACTAAATTTTCCTAAAGAGGTTATGTATATTGTACTGAGCCAAAAAAATCGATTTTTTTTAATCGATTTGAAGTTTATACTTTACTCAAATTTCCAACGCGACTGAGAACTAAGAAATCAACGCTTTTTCTTGAAAAAAGCGATACTAGCAGTGACACCATTCAAAGAAAAGCAACAGTGAATATTTTCAGACTTGGTTTTATTTCCTATTTAAGAACTATTGTGTTTTTACATCCTAGATTACATGATTCGGTGATCGAAACCCAAAACTTCATGAAGTATTTGAAATTATTAAATTAAAATTTGTGTTTGCTATTGAAATTGACAAAATGATAGTATCGACCCTTTGGCGATTGTTTACTTTTTCGGTCCCACCTACCAGCATTGAAGTATCGCCCTTACGTTTTTTTTTACCATACCAATTTTACAATTGGTGGGGGTTTGGTGAAAATCTATCTTACTGTCCAAACGGCATAGTTCCGAAACCGTCATTTTTGAAGTTTTAAACTTATGCAGAATTAATGCAGAAAATAGTAACAGAGTTCGTGTCTTTAGCGAATTTGTTGAGACTTTATTGTAGTCATGAGAAAATTCACCATAAATACTTCTTGGACGATATACCGTCAAAATTATTTTATCAAATGATGCGCTGTTTAACGTTTGTAAAACTCATCGAAGATACTAAACCTCCGAAATTGGCGGTTTCAAAATGATGTTATCTTGACCTTAAATTACTACATATAATTGGTCATAAAACAAAAATCAAATGCTCATCAAAATCGATCAGGACCTGCTAGAGTCGAATGGAAATCGTCATTTTTCATAAATTTCTCTCTACATTCGGAAAGTGTTATCCTCGTTATTAATCATATTACGTTTTCGTCTCAACTCGACGCATTCTTAAAATAAAAACCTGTTTTAATCCACCTAGTGGTGCAGTTGTGCTTTTCTCATTTGTCCAGACTACGATTCCATGGCTGGTTATGTTCAAAACAATGGTGGAAATAAATATTACATGTTCAGTACGATTTGCACATACGTACAATGGATCGACAGCCACGGTCTTGAGATACTATGTGATACTGAAACATCGCTTGAATTCAGCGGCGGATCATGGAGAAAGATCCGGGAGGTCCGGCTCCTGCCAAAAATTTTCAACTCAACTTCAATTTTAAACTAGTTTTTAATTTTAAAGTAGCAACCCCTCACTGCATACTCCCTCCGGGCCGGTATGATTGACGATTTTTAGATTGATTGCATAACCTTTCTATATGAGACAGGCAAAAATGTACCAAAGTCCAAAGAAGTCAATTTTTGTCAAACATCTCAATGTTTCATGCATTTTAAAGTCATTTGGCATCAAAAATATAAATTTGATTTTGAAAATTTTTCATTTCCGTTTATATGGGAATTTGCTGTGTGATTGCACTCTTCAACTCGTAACTCCGGAACCGGAAGTCCAATCAATAAAACATTCAATTGCAGCCGATGGGAAGGTTGTACCTTTCATTTGAGACTAACTTTGTGCAAATCGGTCCAGCCATCTCTGATTAACAGAGGTCACATTTTTTTCACATACACACACAGACATTTTCCGATCTATACGAACTCAGTCGATTGGCATATGACACTCGGCCCTCTCGGTCGGGATTAGATTGACGAATTTTAGAGTGAATGAGAAAGGCAAAAACATTTTTAGCAAATGTTGAAAGTTGTGCATTTTTTGGTGAGCAGTTCTATGTTTCATAGACATTAAATCAATTTTAACTTCGCTTCCCATTAAATAAAGACCCTTATTACAGTGCATCTCTACAAAAGCAAGCTCAATTTGAAAAGAAATCTGAGGATTACGATTGATTACAGAACTCTGGAATTTTCTATTGGAATGTTTTCAGGCAGGAACTTGATATTGATGCTATTAGACCACTATGAAATCAAGACCAATAAATCAGTTATATATCAGGACCCCATTCCGACAATTTATCAAAAGTCCTCATAATGTTTACAACAACAGGTTATCAATGTACGGATCAGATAATTGTTATTGTGATATTGAATTAAATCAGTTAGCATCAAAAAATTTTCAACTTCAATCCAATTTTTTTATTTGTGTGGTGGGGGGGAGGAGTTGTATGGTGTTAAACCTCAAAACCTTCTCTTGGCTACGCCGTTTCTTGCAGTTATTTACTTCGCTTTCATTTTCCGATATGTTTCAGATCGATCCGATGGTTATAAGTTAGAAAAATTGCAGTCAGAAGATTCGCACAAATGAACATTTTTGCACTGATAAGCTATCAAGTTCCAGGGCCGGCGGAAAGCGTGGGTAGTATGGGTAGTACTACCCACTCGAAAATAACGGAGTGGGTAATTACCCACTCGAAATTTTGAACCTTTTCAAAAAAAATTAGATGTGCAACGCATGTATCTCGCACTACACACATTTGAAAACATCGATGTACAACAATTCCATTTGCATAAACGAACGTGATTTAATGTGAATGTAATGTATGCGTGTGCATTACGAAAAGGGAAAAAAATCCTTACTAATGGACCCCTCACCCTATGCTTTCTACCCACTGTTTCGTGTTTCGCCGCCCCTGTCAAGTTCCTTCCAGACAACTTGGAAGTGTTCGGTGATTATTTCTAGCGGTTGTAGATAGAAAAATGAAATATAAAATTCGTTTTATCGAAATAATGTTTGGCTTATTTCAAAGGATTATTACTATATTGAACAATAAATAGGCGACAAAGAGTAATCAACAAACAACAAGCCATAACTTTTAAAGTATTCAAAATAGATATTTGAAGTCTTCAGTAAAGTTATTCGCAAAAGTAAGAGCTACATATTTGCTAAACGCATCATTTCGATATAATCACTTCCAAGAAAATTTGTGAAAATATCTCATTCATAAGGGCATTAATCAGCAAAAGCACAATACCAAAAGAAAGGGCATATTGCTTCCATTTAATTCTCCGAAGATACTATTGACCTAAAATAAGCCGTTTGGCGTTAATAATAGATTACATGTTTTTGGTCATATTTCTGGCAATGGGAAATGATAAAAATTATTCGTCCGCATTTAATGTTAAATTTTAAATCTCTTTTGATAATAGTTCGATTTCAACAATCTATATCTTGTTTGAAAGGTATTCGTTAAAGCTGTCAAAAAACATATAAATTGTTAATCTATATTGTCAATTTCAGCAGATAATTCAAAAAAACTGCAAAAAACGCCATTTTTGCGCATTCAAACATTCATATCTTGGAAACTAAACATCAGAATCAAAAACAAATTAATAGCGTTCTTACTGTTTTTTAGTTCTTTCATTTAAAATTGGTTTGGATAAGATCGGTTCAGCCATTGCTGAGAAACACGAATGAGAATTTGTCCGTTACATACACACACAGACACACACACAGACATTGTCCCAAATCGTCGAGCTGAGTCGATTGGTATATAAGACTCGTCCCCCCGGGCCTCGGAAAAAATCTTGAAAGTTTGAGCGAATTCTATACATTTCTTTTATAAGAAATGTAAAAAGGTAAAAATTTCGCTAAAATGTCTCTCAAACAACTTAAATTTTCTGTTCTAGGTCACCACGGCCAACCAAACTTTCGTTGACTACATTGACCACCATAGACGGTTCCGGAAGTGCCCGGGAAAAGCGGCCATCTTTCAAATTTTACGAACTCACATCAGTTTCCCGGAAATGGCTGGGCCGATTTTCACAAACTTAGTCCCAAATGATAGCTATAATATCCCCACAGATGTCTATAAAATTTCGTACGGATCGCTTATATGGGTCCGGAAATATAGACTAAATCGTCCGGTCACTCCGGTCAACTCTAATTTTTTTTTTCAATGGGGGAACCCATGAAATTTCAGAAATCGAATTCGTATTTTGATGCCAAACATCTTTAAAATGCATGAAACGTCGAGATTTTATGTTATCTCGAAAATTTTTTGCCTTTCTCATATAAAGAAAGGCTATGCAATCACTGTAAAAGTCGACTTTATAACCGAGGCCTGGAGGGCCGAGTGTCATACACAATTCGATTCAGTTCGTCGAGATCGGCAAATGTCTGTGTGTATGTGTGTGTGTGTCATTTAAACTCACACAATTTTCTCAGAGATGGCTGAACCGATTTTCGCAAACTTAGTTTCATCTGAAAGGTATAACGCTCCCATCAGCTGCTATTGAATTTTTAGTTGATCCGACTTCCGGTTCCAGAGTTACGGGTTGAAGAGTGCGGTCACACAGCAAATTCCCATATAAACTGGTACCACCATGATGTTAAAATGATGTAAAACAAATTAAAATTGATGTAACATTACTCTAGTTTGCGGGTCTGGATCACTAATGATCAATTAAAGCAGCTTTGACCACATTGGCCACCTATGACGGTTCATGACGCCCCCGGGGAACCCGCCAAGTTCCTAAGCTAATATCACACCCATTCCCCAACGAATTCTCTACCGATTTTTACAAACTTGATTTCAAATGAAAGATACAGTAATACTATTGACTGCTGCTGAATTTCATTCAGTTCTGACTCTTGCTTCCGGAGTTACAGGGGTATTAGTAAAGATACACTTGAATTTCCCATATAAATCGGTACAATCGTAATACCTCAGAGGCTAAAAACTATTGAAATGGTCACCAAATTACTTCTAATCGCAGATCTAGATCACTGATTGCCAATCAAACATTCTTTGAATATATTGTCCACTATCAACGATTCCGGAAGTCCGGAATTCCGGGCATATTCCACAATTAAAGTCACATCGGTTCTTCGGTGATGACTGAACCGATTTTCTCAAACCAAGTCTCAAATGGAAGGCAAAATATGCAGTTGAGTATTGCGTCGCCGCCCCTCCCCCCCCCCCTCGTCCTTACACCTCCCTCCTTCATCACTCTCCTCCCCTTGGACCACCCTCACGCCCGCATTTCCTTCATCCACCCCGTATACCGAAATAAGATGAAGGATTTCTGACGCATCCTCCACTTCCACTCTACTAACCCCCCATTCCCTCAACTTTCAAACCCATTCCACCAACATTTCAAAATATAATCACATGAAGATAACATTGAACTCATGCTGATTAAGCTAATTAAATACTATTCTTTTGCCTTTCTCATAAAGAAAGGTTATGTAATTGCTCCAAAAACCGACTTTCTAACCGAGGCCCGGAGGGCCGAGTCTCATATAACATTCGACTCAGTTCGCCGAGATCGCAAAATATCTGTGTGTTTGTATGTATGTATGTATGTATGTATGTGTATGTGCGGATTTGTTAACAAAATGTTCACATCTGTTTCTCGGAGATGGGTGAACCGATTTTTACAAACTAAGATTTAAATGAAAGGTATAATATTCCCATAGGTTGCTATTGAATTTCATTTTCAACCGACATCTTGTTCCGTATTACGAGTTGAAGAGTATGGTTACAAAACAAAATTTGTTGATTTGTCCACATCGGTTTCTAGGAATTTTCTGAACCGATTTTGACAAACTTGATTTTAAATGAAAGCTCCATCAGCTGCTGTTGAATTTTGTGTGGATCCGAGTTCTGGTTCCTGAATTACAGGATGATACGATCACGCAGCAAATCCCGAATCTAACGAATTCTGCGATGAATGTAAAAAGGTGAATTTTTTTCCAAAATGTAAACACAACTGTTGAATTTGTAGATCTAGGTCACCAACAGTCATTCAAAGTCTCTTTGGCCACACTAGCCACCATCGACGGATCCGGAAGCATTCAAATTCAGAATAACGGTTATATTGGTTTCTCGAAAATGGGTAGACCGATTTGATCAACTTAGTCTCAAATGAAAGGTGTTGCGTCCCCGGAAACTGATATTAAATTCCATCTCCATCCGACTTCCAGCTCCGGAGTTACGGGTTGTGGAGTGCGATCACATAGAAAACTCCGATTCAAACCGATACCGCGATGAATGCAAAAAGGTGCTCTTATATATACTTACCAAGTGTAATAAGAATGAAAGACATTTCCATAATGTTATATTGTACGATCCAGCTATTAAATCATAGTTTTGAGAAATGAGAAAGGCACAATTGCACCTCTAGGTGGATTAAAACAGGTTTTTCTAATTGATCTAAGCTGGTTAGTTGGAAGCTTCGAAAAAAAATTTTAAATTTGGTGTACCTCATAAAGCAGATATATTTGATCACTGTAACATGTAACTCTTTATCCCCTTTTTCTGGATCCGCCCCTGACCAATAGTTGCAGTGGTAGGTATTAAGCCTAATTCACTAAAACCATGCAACGATAAAACTGTTTTTGTAGTTTGCTCAAATACCAATTGAAAACAAATTGTTTTCTTTGAATTTTGAGCTCCCTTGCACCTATAGTTGATCTAATGTAGAAACAGTTTCATGCCCCTTAAAAAAATCATAGGAATTTGCAACAATAGGAACTAAAATTAGCAATTGCACCACTATTGGTACATGTGTTCCTATAGTGGTTCAAGCGGTTTTAAATACATAAATTGGTTAACATTTTGTATTTGTTGTATGAAATAGGGATTGGAAGCTTTCGATTAACATATTCACTTCACCCGTAGATTATTACTGACAGATCCGTAGATATTGGTTTTACAGTCGTTTGTTGCATAGAATAAGATGATTGGTTGTAGTAATTTTCCTTAGTTGCTTTACCTACGAAAGCAGGACCATGAATAGCAACCATGTGTTTTAAAATTATGTTCAATTTCCTTTCAATAACGCCCACTTAACGCTTTTATTAGTGGCGATATTTGTTTATGTTTTGTGAACTTCAGTCACGGTTTCCGCCATGTCATTACTAAATCGAGGTTCTGTAAGTGAACTAGTTCACAACTTTATGAACATTATTCATAAAACCAAAGGTTGACTCATGGTGTTATGCATAGATTTTAATAGTTCACAATATCTAAATATTCTGGGAATTTTCTCGCGAACTTTTTAACAAAACTCGGAATTTTATTTATGAATCCATTGAATCCTCGCGAAATAATTCATGATTCTTACTATATTATTGACGATCCAATATCCGTGCTCGCAAAATAGTTCCCAAAATCATAAAATATTATTCACGTATTCGTGATGGTTCATGATTCCTACTACAATAGTAACTACTGACCATTCGTGATCATGAAATAGTTAACAAAATCATGAAATATTATTCGTGTATTCGTGAACTGATTCATAATTCCTAGTACAGTAGGATTCCGTTTTTGGCAACAATTTTATTTTTTTCAGTTGCCAAAACCGGAACCGTGCCAAAAATGGAACCTTTTTTTAAACTTTAGATTTTCAATTTACGATTTCAAAAATGTTTCAAAATTTTTTAATCATATGTTAAATGGAATGAGATGAAAGAAAAAATAAGCAAATTCAATTTTATTCGTGTTTTTATCAAATTCAGACGTCGTACGGTGGGGTAGAATGCTACTTTCGACGTTCAAAACCTCTAGCACCTCGGGTATATATCCTGAAGGATTAGTGTCTTTAGAAAAGTATCTTAGATGGAAATGATAATTATTTTGACAACTTTGGTTTTGATCTAGATAAGTAGAAACTTATCTAGATCAGTTCTATCTTTTGACAGAGGTGTTCTATCAAAAAACTTTCTTCGGCAAAGTTGTTTGTTTGATATTTTTAAAACATGTACTGAAAACATTTTCTACTTTATAACGTATGTAGATGGCGCTACATGACATTTAAAAAAAATACTTGTGAAAATGAATTCTAACATTTTTTTATGAAAAATATATCTAGAAATAAATGTTTTATTCCTAAATCTTCGCAAAAAATGCAATAATAAAAAAAGCTTCAAAGTGTGATAAATGTTATCATGACATTCGCTCCTGGGATTGTTATCATTTCTTTCGTGAATATTAATGAACAATTTTGTAAAAAACATAGCTCTTTTAAAAAATACATAAATTTTGTTCTCTATAACTAACCAATCGTCGATCTTCCAATTGGAATTGATATATTGAAAATCAAATTGCAATGTTTGAAGATAGTTAGGTTTAAAGAAAACCTGTATAAATCACTTGCAACTATCCAAACAAAAGGGATTGAAACATCAGTGCTACTGTGAAAATGTGCTCCAAAAAAAAAATCAAAAAATCTCTAGAACAATGCATTTGCGAGAAATTAATACATCAAAAGATAATATAAACAACCCTATTTTCCAAGAGCCACCCTACTTTAAATCATTAAAAAAAATCATAACAGATTAACCATTATAGATAGCCTTGTTTATTTAACAAACTTGCTTCAATTCATTTGTGTTATTATATTGTAGGGCATTACGCAGGTAAAATTCACACATCTAAACAGTCGATACTTTGAACACCTCAACCACAAGGACCACCCTAATTGCATTCATTTGAAAAAAATCGCCAAAAAAACTAACAAATGTTCCAAAGCTAAACCAAACTATTTGGGGGCCATCAGTTTTGTATTCCCAAATACGTCATTGGGACGCACCATGGTCAGCTTTCGATATGTACTGAAAATTTAGTGCCAAGTTTTGTATTGACGTCGTAATAATCCAAAGAGAAAGAGACTCGCAATGTTACTAAGGTTCAATTGAAAAATTTCTCCAGAACTAGTCTTATTATGCGGTGTAGCGCAATCCTCTTTACTTGACTCTTAAAGTGCTTTGGGTCTTACTATAAAAATTGATTCCGTCAGACACTAGTTACACTGTTACCAGTTATATTATACATAAATAATACATTTCTATACTTATTGTGATCATTAAACACAACACGCATAGTGTACAATATAGGTAATCCTTACATGCATAACACTGTTTCAAAACAACATGGCGAAAAACATCTCAAAATTATCACAGTAATGAATTGAAACTATGAGACAATTTTAACAAAATTTAAAAAAATGATTTGCCCCTTTGAGGGTTAATATAACTTCCATGTTTGGAAATAATGTCAAATTTGATGTCAATTGATATAAAAAAATATTTATTGCGCAATTTTAAAAGACTTATTATGTACAACAAGAATTTTGCCAAAAACGGAACCCATTTGTTGCCAAAATCTGAGTGTGCCAAAATAGGAGCATGCCAAAAACGGAACGTGAAAAAAACGGAATCTTACTGTGTAAGTCATGACTAAAATATTATTCAAACTGGTATTGTCACGAGTCACATTTATTTATTTATTGTCGTCAAACAAGAGTAGACCGTTTTGTTACAACGATAAAATATAGTATACACTTAAAACATAAAATACTAATAACTAAACTAAACACTATCTGGTTTACATAGCACTACTTTAGGATGTTCTTTATAAGCGAATAGAATTGAAATATTTTTTTAATTTGCTTTTTGTCATTGTTAAGTCAATAGCTTCGCAGTGCTTGTTGTAAGTTGCCATCATCTGATTTAATGGTCCAAACTTGGCATAATTTGTACGATAATTGTTTGTTATAAATGTATTTCGGATTCGTAACTGCCGGGAAGGTATATAAAAATTAAGTTTAGATAGAAGTTCGACTGAATCAATACGACACGAAATTATATCGTTTAGAAATGAAACCATTGCATATTCTCGGCGCTCTTTTAGTGTTTGGATGTTAATGAGCATACAGCGAGCTTTATAAGATGGGAGAGGAAATCGTGTCCAACCTATTTTGCGAAGTGCAAACAATAAAAATTGCCTTTGTACTGATTCTATTCTTTCTTCATGTGTGATTGAGAAAGGTGACCAAACTATGCTACAATATTCCAGTATTGACCTTACATACGAGATGTATAATGTTTTAATTGTATATGGATCATTAAAATTGTAACTAAAACGCTTTATAAATCCAAGCATGTTATTTGCTCTATTGATGATTGTGTTGTAATGGTCAATGAATGTTAATTTTGAATCTAGAATGACTCCCAAATCTTTAACTCTTTCGCACTTTTGTACCACTTGATTTCCTAGAGTGATTGAAATGTCAGGTGTATTTCGTTTTCTACTAAAAGTTATTGCATTACATTTTTTTACGTTTAGTTGCAGAAGGCTTTTGTTACACCAGAGGTAAAACATATGTATTTCTTCCTGTAATATCTTTATGTCTTGTTCGTTCCTAATTTCTAAAAAGAGCTTCATGTCGTCGGCATAGATAAGAACTTTTATGTTTTTGAGAATGTATGATATGTCGTTTACGAATAAAATGAACAAAAGAGGGCCTAGATGGGAGCCTTGAGGAACTCCTGATGTGACTTGAATGGGATTCGATTTCTTCCCTTTAAATCTAACTATTTGTTGACGGTTAGTTAAATATGATTCGAGCCATTTGAGAAGACCTGATTCAATTCCTAATTTTTTCAGTTTGAATAATAGCAAGGGTATGTCGATACGATCAAATGCCTTGCTAAAGTCCGTGTAAAGAGCTTCAGTGTAGTTTCCATTCTCCATTGCAATCAATGAGTAGTTAACGAATTCTAGTAAATTTGTATTAGTTGAACGTCCTTTGAAGAACCCATGCTGCATGTTAGTAATTCTGTTTTTGATTTGATTGAATAGTTTTTCGTTAACGATTGCTTCAAAGAGTTTAGGCATACATGACATAATGGCAATTCCACGGTAGTTACATATGTCAGATTTTTTGCCACTTTTAAAAATGGGTACCAGGTACGAGCTTTTCCATAAATTGGGGAAAATGCCAGATTCAAGCGACATGTTAAAAAGCCAAAACAGAGGAGCTGTGAGTTCCAACGCTAAGTTCTTCATAAATACGGGTGGGATCCCGTCAGGTCCAGAACCTTTGGAGGCATCTAGTTTGTTTAGAGCCTCCATAATATCTTGCACACTGACATGATTGACGCCAATGTCTGTGGTGAATTCTGGGAAGAAACCGAAATATTCGCGATCACGATCTTCTTCAGAAAATGTGGTATAGATGTCTTGAAAGAAGGTTGCGAAAAGATTGCAGATTTGTTCCTCGTTGACACCGACATTTTCTTTAAGTTTCATTTTTGAAGGGAAGTTTTCCGATTTTAAATTATTTTTAACATGATTAAAGAAATTTTTTGGGCAAGATTTTATTTGAAGTTCGGTTTTTGAGTTATACTCTTCAAATGCTATTTTAATGGATAGGTTTAGTTGATCGCAAATGTCCAAATAGTTAAATAAGTTCCTTTCATTTCTGATTTTTTTATACTTTTTGTGGGCCTTTTGTTTACGATTTTTTAAATTTTTAATTTGCTCGTTATACCAAACTGGATATTTTGTGTTGCCTTGTCGCCTAATTTTTTTCAGTGGTACTTGTTCAACTATTATATCAAACAATTTTGTGTAAAAGACGTCTACTGAATTTTCGATACTTGTTTCATTTCTAAACAACGTTTGCCAATCTATACTGCTTAGTCTTTGTTTTATGTTGTCAAAATTTGCCAATTGAAATTGAAAGGCCTCTTCGTACTCGCAGTCATCGTCATAAATGAGTCGTAGTATAATTTAGTACTGCGCATGCATGCCCGTGAAATAAATTACAAAACTTTAATATATTCATGTAATCGTAAGCTGGTTCATGAATCCTAATAGTCACGATTAAACATTCGTGATTGTGAAATAGTTCACAAAATCGTCAAAGATTAGTCATGTATACGTGACCTGGTTCATGATGCCTAATATATTAGTCAGGATTCAATATATGTGCTCGTTAAATAGTTCAAGAAATATTATTAATGTATTCGTAAACTGGTTCATGATACCTAGTATAATGGTCACGACTTACAATTCGTGCTCGTTCGTAAATCATGTTCTACGAATCATCACGAATACATGAATAATATGTTATGAATTCGTGAACTAAACCATAAAATAATATTCTTGTATTCGTAAACTAGTTCATGATTCCTAGTACATGATTTACGTTCGTGTTGATGATATTTAGAAGATAGCCCTAATAATTTTCAATAATAATGCAACAGGTAATGAAATTTTCACCTGAACTATTTCACAAAATTTGGAGTCGAGTCATTTTGTTCCATGCACTGTACGAACAGTAGATATAAAAAATCGTGAACAAGCTCCTGAAATCAAGAACATCTCTTGACTATCGGCTGTGTATTTCCAAATCATGAACAAGAATCATAACAAAACCTATACACGTTCAAGGAGTAACAACAGTAACCCAACATTCGAATTTAACGCCATGTATATATTTGGGCTGAGCTAGTTTTTTGAAAACACAAATAGTTTCATGAAGACGAGGTTTATAATTCATAATTTCAGCAACTTGGTCTCATTTTTTTGTAAATTGTTCAGTTCACAAAATCATGACCTGACATGAATTTATGAAAGGATTTTTTTTCCGTGTACAGTTAGACCTTCTCCACGTTTTGAAAAAGTTTGAAAACATGGGTCACCTCAAGTTCTTATTCTTGGTGTAAATTCACGAGCTTTCGCCTAAAATGACTTAATTTGGGCATGATTAAGAGGTCTCCAATAAAAAATCGTATTTCTGCTATGTTTCCATAGTTACTTCACTTACACGCTGGTTTAAGAGGCCCTACATGCCCACAAATCATCAAAGGCTTTTCCTTAGGCATATCTTAATATGTGAACATAGTTTAAATCGCAACAGAAAATTAGTTAACTGGATTTTTATATGGAAAAGTATATCAAAACCAAAGAAAAATACTATTAATTTTCCTCTGGCGCTTCTGATAGCCTATTTGTGAGTAAATTTGATAAGCAATATAATTCTTCTTTAAATTACGCAAGATTAGTTCTCAAACCATTTTTCCGTACGATTCACGAGATTCGACAGATTTACATATTTAATCTAATTTTGAATCGAGTGGGAGCAATGTAATCAGATATATTTTTTCCTGTAAAAACCCTATTAAGTCATTTTCTATTGTGATTATAGCTATGCTCACCTGATAAACTATCTTAAGATTTGTCTAAGGAATAACGACGGTTGTTTTGTGGGAGTGTAAAACTTTTTAAATAAATTAAATTACTATGGAAACCTATCGAAAACATAATTTTTGATCATGTCCAAATACAGTCATTTTTGGCGAAGGCTGTCTAATTCACACCAAGAACGAAAATTTGAACTGACTCACGAATGTTTCCATGTGGAGGTCTAATATACAAGGATATTGATTTTAACGTTACTGCATTCGGTAGTGTGCTGTCATGAAAGATTCTGCTTGTTTTTTTGAAATCGAAAAGTAAAATTATTCGCCTAAAATTTGCTTACGAGTTTAGAAACTGATATATCAAGAAATGAAAGACAATAATACCGAAATGTTCAATAATTCTGCCGCAACAGCTCTTATGTATACCCCGAGCGTGCTGAAAACTTTAACCGTGTTTAGGGAAAGATGGGGTAAAACGCACCCCCGGGGCAAAATGCACCCCTTGTTTAAATCGAAAACTGCTGAAAATTTGTAGAAAAGGGTAACACCAGTCGAAAGTTCGTCATAGTTAACTTGCACCGTCAAAGTTTGATAACCGTACATCAATAGCAACTCGAGAAATAAACAAAAAACAATAACGTGCTCTTCTCATATAATTATTGTGGCTCGTTCAACAAGGATTTTCAGCTGTTATAAATGCCGTTTTACTTCAGTGCATTCCAGTTTTTCAAAAGGTGATAATTTGCAAAGCGTTATGGTTTTGATTACAGAGGAAAATGATGGCTAACTATATCATTAATTAAATTCTCCCAATTGATGTTCTGTAGCTTAGTTATGATAATATATCCTTAGGGGGTGCGTTTTACCCCATATTCCCCTATCTCAAAACCTTATTTTTTCAGAAAGCCGGAAACGGAACACGAAGAAATCATTTTTGATCCTGCCCGAACTCCAGGATTTCAAAGTGTTATTGGACGAATGGTCCATTGTCAAGGAAAAATCTCGGCGCGCATGGTAAACTTGCTCATGCTAGTGCATGGGAGCATAGCGCTAGTGTCTCCATGTATTCACGGACTGAAACATGGGGTCTCGCTCTAGCATATTGTATCCCATTACTTTGACATGTGTGTACCCGGGGAATATGTGTGAAACTAATGAGCCTAGTATATGTAAGAGCGAGATGATAAATTATCAGTGCTAGCAGCGGCATGCGACCTCTGGTAGTTATAATCTCTTTTCTTCAGGTTCTTTTCTAATTATGCATTTTAAGCTTAGAAAAGACAGACCACAATTTTATATACGCATCGGGTCAAATTAAAAAATAATCAAAACAATATGATTTACTTACCAAAAATGCATAATTACAGTTGTCTTTATTGTATTATATCCTCAAATAGAAACAAAATTAGTAACATTTTTAAGCAGATTTCACCTGACCGATTGATTTGATAACATTAATTTACCCTGCATCCTAAGGTCCTCTTGATGTGGGTCAGCTATTCTCAGCCCAGCATATTGTTTCGCACAAATGATGGGTTCCTATCGAGTGGCTGTACAAGGGCAGTTAAAACGTTTGACTACCCACACCGTCTATTCGTAGTAGTGTAGTTAACCGAGCCCATAACAAGCCCGTTTGATCGTAAATCTAGGATTTTAGTTTTGGTATAATTTTACAAGAGCACGACGGCCTATAAAAGGTAACACACTTTACGGGTCATTAAAATTTTGGTGGAATTTTCATAATTCAGTTTTATCTTCGTGTCAGAGAAGTGCTTTTGAGGTAAGCGAAGTAGCGGGTTCTGAGCTTTTTTTTTATTTAATTGTAGCTGCGAATTGGGATGTTAAATTATAACCGTGGCCGGGTATGTAACACCTGGGGAAGAAAGTGTACCGAAATAGTAGCTAATCCCAAATTGTGAGCGTCTTGACTGGTAGTTGGGGTATAAGCTAAGGGTGCGTGGCATAAATTATGTAATTAAGAAACTATAAAATATACGTTGAGAAAAGGCTGTTCTCCATTACTTTTACGATGCTTGTAATCCGGACGGCATGTCGTAAGAGGGTATTTGTTTCATATTTAATTGTGTTTTGCACTAAATCATGCGCTATTTTACTCATAATTTTGTCGAATGGAAACGTAATTTGAACAAGAAACAAATAATTCGAGTGTACTTGGGCCCGATCGTCACTCATGCATACCATGCCTTTCACATCAAATGTTAATGAACAGAAAGTAGTCCATACGCCTTGACAAAGGCAAGGCTTTTGTTCTAAACATGCGTTAGAGCCTATTTCCCATATAAACATTGGATTTGTATAATCATCGGCCTTCAAGCCCAGAGGGTCCCCGAAGATTCACGGCCACTCGCCCAATTTTAAACATTTCGCAAAGAAAATTTAGGAAACTGATGTTCAAAAGTTGCATTATGATATGGAAGTTGACTGAATAGACTAATATTATCTGCATCGCAAAACATTTTTTAAACGATGTTTTTCACCGTGAAAGTTCTTCTTATTCTTCATTATTCATTTCACCTTGATCAGAATCTGGTTTTCGTGGTTATGCATTAATTCACAAGATCAAAAAAATCTTGATATTTGTTCATAGACTATTTCACAATCAATCCATTCCTGTCTCGCGAGCTGCTTCCCAATTCAAAGCATGGTGAGTACGATTCACCATTAGAGCGTGAGAAATATGATACAGCTCGTAGGTATAGATTGCCATGTTTGCGTGATCCCAATATTTTCACGTGAATAATTCCGCAGAATATTTTTCTTGGAATCTTTTTAGCTTTGTGAACTGTTTTTTTTATTTATACTTAAATAATCAGAATTTATAAACTTTAGAAGATATTCCTAATCATTTCAATTCTATGTCTTGTTCATAGTTCAAGAGCAAGCTCATGATGTTAATAATTTCTCGTGTACTATTGCACAACATTTGGAATATTTATCATAAATTCAATTTTTCTACAGTTCACGTCAATGAGTCGGCATCGGCTCTCGTAATCAGGCAAATGGTGCGGATCCCTCCATGGAAGCTTCCTCAAGGCATAACTTTTTCCAGGCTTCCGGAAAGGGTTCCTCATAAATTGATAAAACGTTTCGTTGCGTTGAAGATTTTCTTTTTTAGCGGTTTCTGTTTCGAAAGAAGCACTTTTGAGCTTTTCGTACACGATTGCGGAAATTTCGAAGCTCAGAGGTCCGCCACAATTGGGTTTGTATAGGATAGCTGCTAGTAGCATATCCAAGCTGACATCCAGAATTTGAATACTCGGCAATCCAAAATCGCAACCGTTCAAGTCAATTTCAGTTACATAGTCGTCTGTTCCAGGGTTAAGAGCAATGGCACCATTTAAATTAAGTGTCAATACATTTTATAGTTATTTCTTATCTTCGGTATACACCGTATAGACACATTTTAAAACTGTATATTTCTTATTAATAACCTAAAGCTATGCTTGGAAATGTTAAAATAAAACACTGAAGAAGCTTCGTTAAATCTGCGGCAACATCTTTCCAGTGGATTATTTTGTCTATATGAAGAATGGTGTCTAGGGATCCACAACAGAGTGGGGTTACGAAGAATACGAGGAGGCACATATTTACAAATTAACGACCGAGCGAAGATCGGGACTGTCGATATTACCTGACAGCAAGTCGAAAACAAAAACTCTTTGCAGGAAGATACGGCGAGTCGCCAGAGTCTGCAAACCGAGCAGCATACATCTATCGGCATAAGGAGGCAATACAACTGGATCGTTCCATGGAATTTTCCTGAGTGCGAATCGCACAAAACATCTTTGTATACGTTCTAGTCGGTAGGTGCCGTTCAACATGGTATGGTGCCCAAACTTGCACTGCATACTCCAGAACACTTCTGATTAGGGCACAGTAAAGTGTTTTTAGCGCGTAGAAATCATCAACGTCCGCCGTGCTCTGCCTTCGGAAGCCCAACATTCCGATAACCTTAGCAGTTGTCGCAGTGATATGGTCGGAAAAGCTCAACTTCCTATCGAAGAGCACTTCCAAGTCACGAATCGAGTCGACGCTTTCAATTGTTCTTTCATTTAGGCTGTATTCATAATGTCCTGGAGTAAACAAACGTCGGAAACTACTAACGAATTTCCAAAATGTTGCAGAGTGATCACGAAGGCTATTTTGCACATGAATCAAATATTCACGAAAAGCGAAGCGAAAAGCGTATTGCACTTCTGTCCATCGAAGAGTAACTAAGTAAGTAATGAACGGTTTGTAGTGATGGTCTATTTTTAAAATAGAATGTGGCATATCAATGACCTCTATACAATCAGGCTCAATGAAGAATATCGAATCGAGAAGCCTACCATTCACATTGAGTAATTCATTTACTTGATGTAAATGGTCGGATAGGCACGAATCTGTGAGAACAATTTCCTGTTCCGATGATTTTTTTTTTATTCATTTCGTTTATTTGATAGGCACAAATGCGTTAGCTTGGCGGTGCCAAATTCCTTTGTTTTTACATTTTGGATATTTTAAAACTAGGAGGTTACAATGGTGAAATATTTTTTTTTTTACATTTTGGATATTTTAAAACTAGGAGGTTACAATGGTGAAATATATATTTTTTTTTTAAAGAAAAATTTTACAGCTATCTTAAGACTAGAAATAAGATTGTATATACAAGAGAGGGAGCAAAAGATTTTTTTTTATGAAAAATTTTAAAACAAGGAATTCAATAGTAATAGTTTTTTAGGAAATATTTACAGTTATCTTAAAACTAACAATATAGTTTGGTACACAAAAGGGGTAACAAATGTTTATGAGAAAATTCACCGGTGTTTTAAAACTAGGGATACAATTCTATTTACAAGATGGGGGACAATAGTTTTAACAAAGAGGTAAAATTACAACTATCTTAAAACTAGGAATACAGAATACAAATTTGAACTTTTTTAGCGGAGACTTATGCTTGGTCAAGATATTCAGAGGGGGCTGTAGAAGCAGTTGTATCAAGGACAGGGGAGAGAAAGCGTAGATGGTGACCGGGAGAGAAGAGCAAAACTTGCAACTTTCGGGCAAACGGGAGATCAGCGAGGCAAATTAGCGCCTCAGTCTAGTAGGTCGGATTGGCGGATGGTATTCTTCGGACCCGCGGGGAATCCTTCAAAAGTCATCGGACCTCGAGTCGCTCTCGCTTCAGTTTCCGTAGTGGTAAGTGCGACGGCGGTTACATAGTTGCAGTCTGGAGCTGATCGGTCCCAAAAGGCAGGAGAAAACTTCTAAAACGAGAAATAAAAAGAGAGGGGCTAAATTGGGATATTTATCGTTTTTATGAAAGTATAAATAAGGGACATATAGGGGAAATCACGATTTGCCAGCATATCTCGGACTGGGACATTGGGTGGTCTACCTCGGGCCCGAAGGGAATCCTTTAACTGAGACCTGGCGTCCAAATACCCGGCGCATACCCAGACAACATGCTCGATGTCGTGATAGCCCTCGTCACAAGCGCACAGACTACTCTCCGCAAGCCCAATACGCCGCAAATGCGCATCCAAGGTGTAGTGGTTGGACATAAGTCGGGACATTACACGAATAAAATCCCGACCCACATCCATCCCCCTGAACCAAGGCTTCGTTGATACCTTTGGGATAATGCAATGTAGCCATCGTCCAAGTTCACCATTGCTCCACGAGGTTTGCCAACTGCTGAGTGTCCTCTGACGACAAATACTAAAAAATTCGTTGAAGCAGATTGGTCTTTCATATATGTCACCATTTAATGCGCCCACCTTTGCTAATGAGTCGGCCTTTTCATTGCCCGGAATAGAGCAATGAGAGGGGACCCAAACAAAGGTAATTTGATAAGATTTTTCAGATAACGTACACAAGGACTCCCGTATCTTCCCCAGGAAATATGGGAATTGCTTTTTAGGCTTCACCGCACGAAGAGCCTCGATGGAGCTGAGGCTGTCCGAAATGATGAAGTAGTGATCTGTGGGCAGAGTGTCGATGATCCCAAGGGTGTACTGAATTTGTTCCGATGATGCATTATTGAGCAGCAATGTGTTTATATCTTCGTTGAGTGTTATGGTTTGGAAGATTATAGCCACCCAAAACGATTATAGCGTCAGAATCTGACGCTAGGTCTATGATTTGTCACACCTCCAATGAATCAGTGATATACAATGTTGCAAATGTTGCGGTTGCAAATATATTCCACCTATATACACAGATCGGTGTGTCAGCAGCAAGCGAATAACAACTTGTTCTTATTTCTCACAATTGTCTAGGGACACTGATCTGCACTTTAGTGATGTTTTCACAACAATAAGCACGCCAGCACTACGAGTTTGTTGTGCTTGTTGATATTTTGCGAACGCAGCAGTAAATTGAATACGACGATGAGAACTCTGAGTTCGCACTGTCTGATCGAAGCCATGTTTCCGTCAACACTATCACGCCGTAATCACAGCCCAATAGTAAAATGTAAAAGTCATTTGTTTTGGTTCGCATACCTCTGGTATTCTGATAGTAAACAGCATGGCAATTGGAAGGAAGCTTGGCTACTGGTTGAGCATTGAGAAAAGGGAGTAGTAGCGGAGAATCATTATGAGCATTATAAATAGGTTTAGCGGTATGTTCAGCAATAAACGAAGCTTGCGGTTCAAGTGGTTCAGTATAGCAGTGTGTTTCAAAAATCGTCACTCGGCCCTGTCGGTTTCCACAAATAATGATTTATAGCTCCTGCACCATAGTCAGTAAAATCGTGAAATTATACACCTTGCGACCAGGTTAAACGAAACATTAATTTCTCCCGCAGTTCTCGTTTAACACCTACCTTGAAAGACACAAATGTCATCGTAGATATATGTCGGTCCCTTGGTTTTAAGTTTTCCACGACTATGTCGTCAGACTGCAGACAGCCTTTGGCAACTGCCAGAATGTCCGTTTCTGTTTCCTCCGGCGATAAAGAATCTAGACGTCGGATGATCAAACGTGACCATGGGTAGACTAACATTAGTTGCCTCTGAAGTACCAAGAAGAATAGTCGAAGATTGATTATCGATGGCATTAGTTTCCACACGCGGTCTTTTTGAGGTCCTTGGAAGTGGAGTCATCAATTTTCTTTGAAAGACTGGGGTAGATTTTGCAATCGACAGTTTTGAAAAGCCACCTTGGATCTCTTGCCTCAATTCAGCAATAATACCATTGCTAATCTCGGTTCTAAGTTCATCGATAAGCTTCCTGTGCGAGGTATTGATCTCCGCTATGGCAGAGTTCGTACACTAATCTGTAGCCTTTGTAAAATGGGCATTTTCCATGATACCCAAGAAGACTTTACACATCTAGAAAATTTGAGCATTTCCACTGATTTCATTGTAGAATTTTTCTTCGAATCTTACACATAGATAGTGGAACAACGGCTTTCAGAACCCTCTTTTGTGTCCATTTCGATTGAGCAACTTTTGCAGCGGTCTATTTTTCGAATAAACTGAACTTTATCGAAACTTGTTGGTTTGCAATAAACTGTCAAACAATTGCTTACCAATACCGACCACAATGTATCGTGTATTTGTAATTCTTTTGATCTCATAATTCTCGGTCATCTTTCATTGTAGGAACATTCCATTCAAAAGATTTAAAAAAAATGCGCTCAACACATTCCTGCAAGAAATAGGGGAACCCGTGGCTATTGAGACCGTAGAGGGGCTTCAGATCCTCTTGTTTTTTGGAAAATCGTAAGACTTACTGTCATACTGTCATGAAACATTAATTTTAACAGATGAATCTCATTCTGCATTTTTTTTAAAAAGAAGATACAACGTGATTAATTTTTTGCCACCCACAAAACAAAAATCATTGTAAAGGAAAAATCATGAATAAAGTAACAAATAAAAGCGAAAAAATAACAAGTAAGTATTTTGGAAAGCTCCTATTTTATGAAATTATTTTTGTTTGGGTGAAAACACGGATAGTTTCAAGACAATAAATTCTATCAGATCTATCCAACCAAAGGGGCAATTTGATTAAGTGGGTCAGAATAGCCCCGAGTTCCCCAATATATTAGATAGAAAAAAGCCATTCATAGACATTATTTGAGCGGCACTCAACTTCAGAAACGACTGTTTGGGCCGAAACGTCAACGTACAACGCAATTAAACTGAAATCAGGATTATATCGAATTCACCGATATATGAGCTGCAACATAACATTTACAGATGGCGAATTGATAGACTTCTTTTTCTTAAATCCTCGTGAAACCAACCCGGATTTCCACAAGACTCAACATGGGGTTAGCCCCTTTAGTCGCCAGCTTTAATTGCTAATAGCAATAAATTTAATTTTTTTTTTCAACTTTCTCGGTACACGTGGATTACTTATAATGACTACATACATAGAAAATATGAAAATCGTCACTAATCTCCTGAAATCATTAAACTCATTTTTCATGATTTTTATCCTGTTATGAAAATTCTTGCCACTTGTGTGGCTACTCATGTTTGGTATACATGTTTCCCTAATCAAGTGTTGATAAAATTTGCTTACAATTGTATGCCCAACTGTGTCGTCCAAGTTGGATACTACAGGATACGCAATGGTTGAGAATATGTTCCGAGCTCTCGAACTTACAAAATCGACAAATGTCATCTTGACTTACTATATACTAATTTTGTAATGTCATGTAAGTAAGCTTAAGATTCCATGTAAGCTCTTGCGCTCCAGATCTAGGCAGGAAGTATTAGGCATACCGCACTAACATTCATTGCTTATCGAAGCCATAATTAAAATTAATGTTCTCATTTAAATAGTGTGATATTATGATCTCTTTTCTACATATTCCCTTCACTAGTTCTTTTCCTTTACTCTGTTTCCTTATAAAATAATGCTCCTAGTTTTTCAAACCATATTTTCTTATTTCGGTTTTCCTTATTTCTTCATTTTTTTCCATATTTCCATATTTCCTTATTTCCTTATTTCCTTATTTCCTTATTTCCTTATTTCCTTATTTCCTTATTTCCTTATTTCCTTATTTCCTTATTTCCTTATTTCCTTATTTCCTTATTTCCTTATTTCCTTATTTCCTTATTTCCTTATTTCCTTATTTCCTTATTTCCTTATTTCCTTATTTCCTTATTTCCTTATTTCCTTATTTCCTTATTTCCTTATTTCCTTATTTCCTTATTTCCTTATTTCCTTATTTCCTTATTTCCTTATTTCCTTATTTCCTTATTTCCTTATTTCCTTATTTCCTTATTTCCTTATTTCCTTATTTCCTTATTTCCTTATTTCCTTATTTCCTTATTTCCTTATTTCCTTATTTCCTTATTTCCCTATTTCCTTATTTCCTTATTTCCTTATTTCCTTATTTCCTTATTTCCTTATTTCCTTATTTCCTTATTTCCTTATTTCCTTATTTCCTTATTTCCTTATTTCCTTATTTCCTTATTTCCTTATTTCCTTATTTCCTTATTTCCTTATTTCCTTATTTCCTTATTTCCTTATTTCCTTATTTCCTTATTTCCTTATTTCCTTATTTCCTTATTTCCTTATTTCCTTATTTCCTTATTTCCTTATTTCCTTATTTCCTTATTTCCTTATTTCCTTATTTCCTTATTTCCTTATTTCCTTATTTCCTTATTTCCTTATTTCCTTATTTCCTTATTTCCTTATTTTCTTATTTCCTTATTTCCTTATTTCCTTATTTCCTTATTTCCTTATTTCCTTATTTCCTTATTTCCTTATTTCCTTATTTCCTTATTTCCTTATTTCCTTATTTCCTTATTTCCTTATTTCCTTATTTCCTTATTTCCTTATTTCCTTATTTCCTTATTTCCTTATTTCCTTATTTCCTTATTTCCTTATTTCCTTATTTCCTTATTTCCTTATTTCCTTATTTCCTTATTTCCTTATTTCCTTATTTCCTTATTTCCTTATTTCCTTATTTCCTTATTTCCTTATTTCCTTATTTCCTTATTTCCTTATTTCCTTATTTCCTTATTTCCTTATTTCCTTATTTCCTTATTTCCTTATTTCCTTATTTCCTTATTTCCTTATTTCCTTATTTCCTTATTTCCTTATTTCCTTATTTCCTTATTTCCTTATTTCCTTATGTCCTTATTTCCTTATTTCCTTATTTCTTTATTTCCTTATTTCCTCATTTCCTTGTTTACTTATTTCCTTATTTCCTTATTTCCTTATTTCCTTATTTCCTTATTTCCTTATTTCCTTATTTCCTTATTTCCTTATTTCCTTATTTCCTTATTTCCTTATTCCCTTATTTCCTTATTTCCTTATTTCCTTATTTCCTTATTTCCTTATTTCCTTATTTCCTTATTTCCTTATTTCCTTATTTCCTTATTTCCTTATTTCCTTATTTCCTTATTTCCTTATTTCCTAATTTCCCTATTTCCTTATTTCATTATTTCCCTATTTCCCTATTTCCTTATTTTCTTATTTCCTTATTTCCTTATTTCTTTATTTCCTTATTTCCTTATTTCCTTATTTCCTTATTTCCTTATTTCCTTATTTCCTTATTTCCTTATTTCCTTATTTCCTTATTTCCTTATTTCCTTATTTCCTTATTTCCTTATTTCCTTATTTCCTTATTTCCTTATTTCCTTATTTCCTTATTTCCTTATTTCCTTATTTCCTTATTTCCTTATTTCCTTATTTCCTTATTTCCTTATTTCCTTATTTCCTTAGTTCCTTATTTCCTTAGTTCCTTATTTCCTTAGTTCCTTATTTCCTTATTTCCTTATTTCCTTATTTCCTTATTTCCTTATTTCCTTATTTCCTTATTTCCTTATTTCCTTATTTCCTTATTTCCTTATTTCCTTATTTCCTTATTTCCTTATTTCCTTATTTCCTTATTTCCTTATTTCCTTATTTCCTTATTTCCTTATTTCCTTATTTCCTTATTTCCTTATTTCCTTATTTCCTTATTTCCTTATTTCCTTATTTCCTTATTTCCTTATTTCCTTATTTCCTTATTTCCTTATTTCCTTATTTCCTTATTTCCTATTTCCTAATTTCCTTATTTCCTTATTTCCTTATTTCCTTATTTCCTTATTTCCTTATTTCCTTATTTCCTTATTTCCTTATTTCCTTATTTCCTTATTTCCTTATTTCCTTATTTCCTTATTTCCTTATTTCCTTATTTCCTTATTTCCTTATTTCCTTATTTCCTTATTTCCTTATTTCCTTATTTCCTTATTTCCTTATTTCCTTATTTCCTTATTTCCTTATTTCCTTATTTCCTTATTTCCTTATTTCCTTATTTCCTTATTTCCTTATTTCCTTATTTCCTTATTTCCTTATTTCCTTATTTCCTTATTTCCTTATTTCCTTATTTCCTTATTTCCTTATTTCCTTATTTCCTTATTTCCTTATTTCCTTATTTCCTTATTTCCTTATTTCCTTATTTCCTTATTTCCTTATTTCCTTATTTCCTTATTTCCTTATTTCCTTATTTCCTTATTTCCTTATTTCCTTATTTCCTTATTTCCTTATTTCCTTATTTCCTTATTTCCTTATTTCCTTATTTCCTTATTTCCTTATTTCCTTATTTCCTTATTTCCTTATTTCCTTATTTCCTTATTTCCTTATTTCCTTATTTCCTTATTTCCTTATTTCCTTATTTCCTTATTTCCTTATTTCCTTATTTCCTTATTTCCTTATTTCCTTATTTCCTTATTTCCTTATTTCCTTATTTCCTTATTTCCTTATTTCCTTATTTCCTTATTTCCTTATTTCCTTATTTCCTTATTTCCTTATTTCCTTATTTCCTTATTTCCTTATTTCCTTATTTCCTTATTTCCTTATTTCCTTATTTCCTTATTTCCTTATTTCCTTATTTCCTTATTTCCTTATTTCCTTATTTCCTTATTTCCTTATTTCCTTATTTCCTTATTTCCTTATTTCCTTATTTCCTTATTTCCTTATTTCCTTATTTCCTTATTTCCTTATTTCCTTATTTCCTTATTTCCTTATTTCCTTATTTCCTTATTTCCTTATTTCCTTATTTCCTTATTTCCTTATTTCCTTATTTCCTTATTTCCTTATTTCCTTATTTCCTTATTTCCTTATTTCCTTATTTCCTTATTTCCTTATTTCCTTATTTCCTTATTTCCTTATTTCCTTATTTCCTTATTTCCTTATTTCCTTATTTCCTTATTTCCTTATTTCCTTATTTCCTTATTTCCTTATTTCCTTATTTCCTTATTTCCTTATTTCCTTATTTCCTTATTTCCTTATTTCCTTATTTCCTTATTTCCTTATTTCCTTATTTCCTTATTTCCTTATTTCCTTATTTCCTTATTTCCTTATTTCCTTATTTCCTTATTTCCTTATTTCCTTATTTCCTTATTTCCTTATTTCCTTATTTCCTTATTTCCTTATTTCCTTATTTCCTTATTTCCTTATTTCCTTATTTCCTTATTTCCTTATTTCCTTATTTCCTTATTTCCTTATTTCCTTATTTCCTTATTTCCTTATTTCCTTATTTCCTTATTTCCTTATTTCCTTATTTCCTTATTTCCTTATTTCCTTATTTCCTTATTTCCTTATTTCCTTATTTCCTTATTTCCTTATTTCCTTATTTCCTTAATTCCTTATTTCCTTATTTCCTTATTTCCTTATTTCCTTATTTCCTTATTTCCTTATTTCCTTATTTCCTTATTTCCTTATTTCCTTATTTCCTTATTTTCTTATTTCCTTATTTCCTTACGTTCTTATTTCCATGTTTTGCAGCGCCTTTTCTTCTTTTCTCAAATTACCTTATTTTTTGTTTGTTTATTTCCTTTTTTCGTTGCACTATTATTTTATAATTTTCTTATTTTATAAAAAGGTATTGTCCATCCGTAATGTTATTTCAAAATTGTAATGCCAATATAATAGGCTGATAGTCAACTTCGCTTCCACATACAGCAACGAATTGAACCCAGCAGGAGTAGAGATGCTGCCGAGCGAGTGGGTACCACCACACCCCGTTTTGGGAAGTAGTTTATTCATTTCTCGCCGTTTCGTTTTGTGGTCTGCTTCACTTTGCGTCACTCATTATCGTTACCGGAATTTTATTTTGCCTTTAGTTTTGTTTTTTTTTTCTCACGGTGGCGGTGGCTCGTTTTGATTGACTGGCCAATAGACGTGTTGTGACCATCTGGCAGTGTGCTCTCCCTCTCGTCGATTGTAGGCGTACACTTTTGACCGAAACCATTCGTTTGTGGGACGGAGAGCGAGAGACTGCGAGCGAAAGGAACGGAATCCGAAAAAGGCGTGGTTGAATCTCCGTCGTCCCGTCGAAAGGCACTATTTTTCTTCGTTCACCTCATCATCTAGAGCCTTTTTACGCGCCCACATGTTTACTACAAAAAGTGATAGATTCGTTCAGCATCCGCTCCTCTCTGGAGCCAGCAAACTATTACAGTGTCCTTTGCCCAAGTATACACTTGGGAAAATTTATGAGGTCCCATGCTTTTACGTCCGCGTTCGCACCTTTTTACCAGCTTCAATAGTTTTATAGAAAATTTCAACGCTTCTCTTCCTAAAATGTGTTGCCTCTCTCAAATGTCCTGTTTAATTTCATAATTTATTACAATCTTGGCGGGTCGTAATTAAAATTATAATGATATCCTTGAAGCATAATGAAGAGACTTTCCGGATCCGGCCGAAGTAGAACGGGTTTACAAAGAAAAACAGTCCTATGGGATGCGAAATAACGGGGAATGTGGAGAAAAAAGTCACTGCAATAGATCTTGAAGGATTTATTTAGTGCAGAACGAATGCGACAGTTTCTTGTTCTGTAATTATCCAGAAGGGTTGCTTCTGCGGAAAGGGCATATTTCTTTTCCACATTGCTCGATTTCACGTGCAATTTAGCTGTCGACGTCTTATCTCTGTTTGTTCAAACGGAACAATTCGTGCTGGTTAATGAGCGAGAAAATGTGCACAGCTCGTTATTTTTTTCAGCGGAAGTTGCAACAATACGAATCAAAGAAGCAAAACAAGTAGTGATCTAGTATGAAAAAAAATATTGGCATAGCTATCATTGAGTTTCGGCGCCCATAAACTCGTTGACTCTCCCCCTATTAGTAAAGCTACTTCTTACGTAAAGTAATGGAGTGTAAAATATGTGGAAAACCTTGAATAAGGAACATGCCAAATCAACTTGACACTGTAGTTTGTCGTGATTTTTATTTATTTTTATTTAGCATGTTCGGAATACAGCGTAGAAGTCATGATAATTTATTTATTTATTTATTTATAATTAATTAATATCAACAGACACAGTGTGGTCCTAATGATAATTTCTTAATCTATTTAAAAAGTCAACATGTAATCTGCTACGTGGAATGTGAAGATCGAACTCGGATGACACTCTGTTGAAGGTCCGCTGCAAACCAATGATGGCACCGTTTACTCCATAGTTAGTCCGGCGAAGAGGTAATCGGAGGAATAAATTATTGCGAAGGGCGCGAGGGCGAACATTCATATTTATCGCACTGAGAAGCTCGGGGCAGTCAATTCGATCTTGCAAAATATCCGAAATTGTCATAGCACGGAATAGATCCCGTCGCACTTGCAATGTATCGAGTCCAATAAGCAAACCCCGGCTTTCATAACTTGGCAGCTGGTGAGGGTTGCTCCAAGGCAATCGACGAAGGGCAAACCGAACAAATCTGCGCTGTACTGTCTCAATTCGATGGACACCGTTGAGATAATGAGGGTTCCACACAACTGAACAATATTCCAGAGTTGATCGAACGAGTGAGCAGTAGAGAGATTTCAAGCAGTAAATATCTGAAAAGTGCTTAGATATTCTCATTATGAACCCCAAACAGCGTGATGCCTTTGCGACTATATAGCTGATATGCTGTTTAAACGTCAGTTGTTCATCGAGAAAAACTCCGAGATCTTTGACGCAATTCGCTCTGTCAATTGTGGATTCAGCTAGACAGTAATTGAATCGAATTGGCGTTTTTTTCCTCGAGAACGTAATGACCGTACATTTCTTGGGGTTTAGGGTCATTCGGTTGATCTCGCACCATTCCGCAAAGGTTTCCAGTTGGCGTTGAAGGAAAGCTGCATCATCAGTATTCCGTATTCTATGGTATAACTTGAGGTCGTCGGCGAAAGACAACCGTGGCTCTTCTAAACAAAAGTTAACGTCGTTGAAATACAGAAGAAAAATCAATGGACCGAGATGGCTGCCTTGCGGAATACCAGATGAAGCAAAGAACTCTTCGGATACACAATCACCTATCTTGACTGCTAGACGACGATCACTGAGATACGATTGCATCCAACGGAGAATATTAGTACCAAAGCCAAGTCTATCCAATTTTGCCACTGCAATAGCGTGATTTATCTTGTCAAAAGCAGCTGAAAGATCCGTGTAGATAACGTCAGTTTGAAGGCCGTCCGACATAGCATCTGTAACATATGTTGTGAACGACAGAAGATTCGTAGATGTTGAACGTTTCGGCATAAATCCATGCTGAGTCTCGGAGATATACTGTTTGCAGTGGCTGGAGATGGGTTCCAACACAGCCATTTCAAACAGCTTAGGAACTGCGCTTAGCGTTGTAATACCACGGTAATTGTCAACTACCTTTTTATCACCTTTTTTGTGAACTGGAAACATGAAGGAGGATTTCCAGAGTTCGGGAAATACTCCGGTTGATAGCGACAATTGAAACAGATGACAAAGAGGTTCAATTAGACCGGCAGAGCATTTTTTTAGAATAATAGTTGGTATACCATCTGGGCCTGCCGAGGTTGAAGCCTTCATTTTGCTAATCGCCAGTTGTACCATATTATTGTCGATATTGATAGAGTTCAAAGACTGGTATGATTGAGGTACATTGAGAGCCGCGCGTGAAGCCTGGGTCGGTGTCAGTTTCTCGTTGGAGAAAACACTCGCGAACTTTTCAGAGAATAGTTGGCAGATCTCCTGTAAACTAGAGCTCATACGTCCTCCATAGCTCATCGTTGAAGGCAACCCGGATTCCTTTCTTTGCTCGTTTACATGCTAGAAGTGCCATATACATTAAAAGAAATACGCGAAATAATATGATTCATGAACTAAATTGTGTTGACCGTTCTTCTCGATCAACAACCGCAAAAACGTTATTGAGCATGAAAGTGTTAAACTCAAGATTCCAGGATGACTACAGAATCTGACATCACCTAAATTCAAAATTGTATTACATTGTACGCAATACTCAATGTCAGCTACCAAATTTCTCATCCTGATTGATTTGACCAACATTGACAGATTTGAAAGTTCTGGATTTATTGCAATTGGAGTGATAATAAATTGTTTTGTTTTTCTCATACAGAAAGTTTATGCCATCACTGTAAAAATCGATAAACTAATCCCAGCTTGTGCAGTCTGCATGTGTGTATGTTTTATATTGAGCAGAAAAAATGTTCAAAAACTCCTTGAACTCAGGGAACGGGTTTGGGTAGCCACTCCCGACCCTCCAAAACAACTACTCTCGCCGCCGAACCTGACTCCTCTCCGGCAACACCTTAAGGCATTACTTCGGGGAGGGGTTATTTTAAGTGTATAGCACCTACGCTAGTCTAACTACTTACTATTCGACCACCCAGTCGAAGTAGGCAATTTATGTATGACAGTACAAAAACTAGCTGTGGCTCAAGAATGAGTGCTCTTCCCCTACAAGGACAAGCCGGGCGAATTAGTTATCGATTTCGTCTCATCAAAATTCGACACTGACTCAATGACAGGACCAAGCTAGCGCCGGATTGACGCCAGCTCTAAAACTAAAAAGGCTATTTGCGTCAGGGATGCCACATTGAAATCTGTGTTTCGGTCAAAAAAATCTTTTTACCATCTGTAATGACTAAAAAAGGAAAAAATCTGTGAAAATCTGTGATAAATTTCCAAAAAAATCTGTGAAAAATCACAATATTTCCAAAAATCATTGAAAATCTGTGAAATTTTCATCAAACTGCCAAAAATCTGTCATCTGTGAAAAAGAATCTGTGATCAAAAACTATGAAAAAAATCTGTGACATTACAGAAAAATCTGTGATTTCTAAGGGGTCCGTGGTATAAAAACGGTTGAGAACCGCTAGTGTAGTGGATCGCCTGTTGGTCGCTCTGTGTATACTGCTCACTAACTCCCCAATTCATGTTATCCATCAGAGACGCGCTGCAGAATGTTACCTTTCCTCCGCATTTTCTACACAGTGCAGACCTGTCGGGGCCTTTGCCTGATGTCCGGTAGCTCTCTCTTGACGGAAAGATCCTTCTTCAGATTCTCGCTTTTCTGAGTGCGTCTCGTTTTAACGACATTCTCGCCCAGCTTCTTCAGCTCTGAGTCCTCTCTTACTTTCTTGAGAAGAGCGGCGTAGGACGAAGTATCGTTCACTTCTATGATGCATCGCTCTTGTACCTCTCCCGAGTAGGCTTCCGCGACCCACATTAACAGTTATGTGTCCAACAAAAAACACCTTTAAATGGCCAACGAGGGTACCCGGGTACCCACAAATTGAAATGCTCATAACCATGATTTCCTTTAACCGATTTGGACACTTTTAGATGTTTTGAAGTCAGAAACTCGTCCACTTTTTGATTCTGTAAAATAGAACCGGATGAACGAATAAGGTTCTTAGTAATCCGGATTTTTCGGAGAAGTGTTCTAGTACTAGGGTATGATTTGTAAATTTTAATAATGTCCTAACAATATGAGTATCAAAACTGTTCGAATTGTCTCGGAAGTCTGTTATTTATTGTTACGGGAGCCTAAGGCAATTTGAAAAGTGGAATTGGAATGGAATGGCCACTAACGGCCCCACGTGAACCTGCTCCGGATTGTCCGTTCCAGGGTCAAATAACCAAATGGTTCCAAAACTGCGAGATACAGCCTACTGATGCAATTCCAAGAATTGTGATACACATTGCTAGTATTTCAATAAAATTCACAAACAGTATCCCAACACTGGAATAAGCTTCCGGAAACCCGAAGTCCCGGGAACCGAATGAAGTAACCTTATTCATTTTTACCAAATCTAAAAGTGGATGAGTTGTTGAATCCAACACACTTAAAAGTATCAATATCAGTTAAAAATTCATTCGTTATCGAGCACTCAGTCGAGATAGAAGTCTTTTGTCATCGGTCCGTACACTCTATAGCGACAAATAGTGTTAATCTGCGTTCAAAGTTATTTACACACTCTGCGCCTAGTTGAGGTTTCAGTATTTTTTCCCTTCTTGTGTGTTTCTGTTTCTGAGTACCGTTAGCCGGTCAGTGAAGTGAAACAGTGTTCTTCTAGTAAGCCGTCTGGATACCGTTACATACACAAGCTAAGTATTAGTTTTCGTTTCCCCTTCTTGGTTGTCTTAATAACGTGCACTGGGCAATAGGCCCGTGCAAAAATGACTTCCCCTGACGGCGGTTCATCTCAAGGTGAGATGGACGTCGAAATAAAATCGGCTCCCCGGCTCAAGGTATATCCGAGCTCGGCCACCGGGCCATTTGTGATCTTCTTTCGGACCAAAGAAAAAAAGTGTTTGAATCTGTTGCAGATTTCTCGAGTTCTGACGGATCGGTATTCGGCCGTGACAGAAATATCGAAAATTCGGCCTGATAAGCTTCGGGTGGTGGTTAACAGTTCAACTCAGGCAAACGATATTGCTGGATACGAGCCCTTTACGAGGGAGTACAGGGTGTATATTCCAGCTACCAGGGTTGAAGTCAGTGGGGTCGTTTCCGATTCGAGTCTGAATTGCGAGGACCTGCTAAAATATGGGACTGGCTGTTTCAAAGACCCCATGCTTAAGCCAGTGAAGATACTGGAATGCAAACGTTTGCATTCAGCATCAGTCGCAGCTGACGGGAAGAAAACATACGTCAACTCAGACTCTTATCGGGTGACCTTCGCCGGCTCTGCCCTGCCTAATTACCTCCTTTTTGACAAGGTTCGTCTACCTGTTCGCCTCTTTGTGCCGCGGGTCATGAACTGTACTAATTGCAAACAATTGGGACACACAGCCTCCCATTGTAGCAATAAAGCCCGCTGTGGGAAATGCGGTGGGAATCATGCGGCTGATTCCTGTGGTAGAGATGTCGAAAAGTGCCTCTACTGTGGGGGAAACCCACATGATCTCCCTTCATGTCCCGCGTACAAACAGCGCGAGGAAAATCTTAAGCGTTCCCTTCAGGGACGCTCTAAGCGATCTTTTGCAGAAATGCTTAAGATAGCTACGCCACCTGTCTCTACGAACATCTTTACCAACTTGTCTACTGACGAAGGCGACTGTGATGAACCCCAGGAGGGAACATCTTCTGCTGTGCCTAGAAGTAGTAGAAAAAGGAAGAACATTTCCTCTTCCAAGCTTCGTCGTAAAGGCCAGAAGGTGTCTCTTCATGGTCCCCCTAAAATAACTACTCAAGGAAGTACTGGTGCAAAACCGAAGCAAGTCGCTCCCGGTCTCAGTAACCTGAGCTCAGAAAAGGAGTTCCCAGCACTTCCAGGAACATCAAAAACCCCAAGTGTTCCCATATCTCAGCCAGAGAAAGAAAACAGTGCTGGCTTAATAAATTTCTCTGACATTGTGGACCGTATTCTTACAGCGTTAAACATTTCTGACCCCCTTAAAAGTATCTTGATAAGCTTTCTCCCCGCAGTAAAAACATTCTTGATGCAGTTCACTGCGAAATGGCCCCTCCTTTCAGCGATTGTATCCTTCGATGGCTAATTCATCGAACGAGGTCAAGGATTTAATCACTGTTCTACAGTGGAATTGCAGAAGCATTATCCCGAAAATCGATTCGTTTAAAATCTTACTAAATAATTTGAAATGCGATGCATTTGCCCTATGCGAGACATGGCTCACTTCAGAAATAACCCTACACTTCCACGATTTTAATATTAGTCGCTTGGATCGAGAAGACTCTTACGGAGGAGTACTTTTGGGGATCAAAAAGTGCTATTCTTTCAATCGGATCGACCTCCCCTCGACACCAGGCATTGAAGTTGTCGCTTGCCAAACCAGAATTAAAGGCAAAGAACTTTGCATTGCTTCCACCTACATCCCCCTTAGAGCCTCAGTTAGCCACCGACGGCTTTGCGATATTGCGGAACTCCTCCCCGCACCGAGGCTAGTTTTAGGTGACTTTAACTCCCACGGCACGGCATGGGGTTGCCTTCATGACGATAATCGATCTACCCTACTCCATGAGCTTTGCGACAACTTCAATATGACTATTTTGAATACGGGTGAAATGACATGGATTCCTGTCCCTCCAGCGCGACCGAGCGCCTTAGATCTGTCCCTCTGCTCGACATCGCTGCGGTTAGATTGCATGTGGAAGGTAGTCTCTGATCCCCACGGCAGCGACCATCTGCCAATCGTAATTAATATTGCTAACGGTTCAGGGCCACCGAATACAATCAATGTTTCGTATGACCTCACACGAAATATTGATTGGAAGAGCTACGCGTCCGCGATATCCGAAAAAGTAGAATCGACACAAGAGCTTCCTCCGGAGGAAGAGTACGGGTTCCTGGCTGGCTTGATTCTCGATACCGCGATTCAAGCTCAGACTAAACGCGTACCAGACGCGAATTCACGCGGGCGTCCTCCCAATCCATGGTGGGACAAAGAGTGCTCAGACGTGTACGCGGAGAAGGCCGCTGCGTATAAGACCTTCCGGGACGACGGGCTGCCAGCTAGCTACCGACAGTACGCGATGGCGGAAACGCGCATGAAGAGTTTGATAAAAGCCAAAAAACGTAGCTACTGGCGCCGGTTCGTCGACGGACTAACGAGAGAAACATCGATGAGCACTCTTTGGAGTACGGCCCGGCGCTTACGAAACCGAAACAGTACCAATGAGAGCGTGGAATATTCAAACCGTTGGATATTCGATTTTGCCAAGAAGGTTTGTCCGGATTCCGCCCCGGCACAGAAGATCTACCGCGCCGCGTCCCCTCACAATAACGCGAACGAAACACCGTTTTCGATGGTGGAGTTCTCACTTGCTCTCTTATCATGTAACAATAAAGCCCCAGGGCCAGACAGAATCAAATTTAACTTGTTAAAGAATCTGCCAGACTCTGCCAAGAGACGCTTGTTGAATTTATTTAATAAGTTTCTTGAGGGTAATATTGTCCCTCATGACTGGAGGCAAGTGAAGGTCATTGCCATTCAAAAACCAGGAAAACCAGCCTCCGACCACAACTCGTATCGACCGATTGCGATGCTGTCCTGTATCCGAAAGTTGTTCGAGAAAATGATCTTGTTTCGCCTCGATAATTGGGTTGAAGCAAATGGCTTACTGTCAGATACACAATTTGGTTTCCGCAAAGGCAAAGGGACGAACGATTGTCTTGCGTTGCTCTCAACAGAAATTCAAATGGCTTATGCTAGCAAAGAGCAGATGGCATCAGTTTTCCTAGATATAAAGGGGGCTTTTGACTCAGTTTCTATCAAAATTCTTTCTGAGAAGCTGCACCAGCATGGTCTTTCACCGACTCTAAACAACTTTTTGCTAAACTTGCTGTCTGAAAAACATATGCATTTTTCGCATGGTGATTTATCGACATCACGAATTAGCTACATGGGTCTTCCCCAGGGCTCATGTCTAAGCCCCCTTCTCTATAACTTTTACGTGAATGACATTGACGAATGTCTTGTCAATTCCTGCACGCTAAGGCAGCTTGCAGATGACGGTGTGGTCTCTATTACAGGTCCCAAAGCCGTCGATCTGCAAGGACCATTGCAAGATACCTTGGACATGACGATAATCGATCTACCCTACTCCATGAGCTTTGCGACAACTTCAATATGACTATTTTGAATACGGGTGAAATGACACGGATTCCTGTCCCTCCAGCGCGACCGAGCGCCTTAGATCTGTCCCTCTTCTCGACATCGCTGCGGTTAGATTGCATGTGGAAGGTAGTCTCTGATCCCCACGGCAGCGACCATCTGCCAATCGTAATTAATATTGCTAACGGTTCAGGGCCACCGAATACAATCAATGTTTCGTATGACCTCACACGAAATATTGATTGGAAGAGCTACGCGTCCGCGATATCCGAAAAAGTAGAATCGACACAAGAGCTTCCTCCGGAGGAAGAGTACGGGTTCCTGGCTGGCTTGATTCTCGATACCGCGATTCAAGCTCAGACTAAACGCGTACCAGACGCGAATTCACGCGGGCGTCCTCCCAATCCATGGTGGGACAAAGAGTGCTCAGACGTGTACGCGGAGAAGGCCGCTGCGTATAAGACCTTCCGGGACGACGGGCTGCCAGCTAGCTACCGACAGTACGCGATGGCGGAAACGCGCATGAAGAGTTTGATAAAAGCCAAAAAACGTAGCTACTGGCGCCGGTTCGTCGACGGACTAACGAGAGAAACATCGATGAGCACTCTTTGGAGTACGGCCCGGCGCTTACGAAACCGAAACAGTACCAATGAGTAGGGTTCGTCGCGGTGCGGATGTGGGCGGTAAATGGATTGTCCGCACCGCAACCGCAAAAAAATATCAAAACCGCACCGCTTACCGCAACCGCACTTTATTTACCGCACCGCACCGCGCGGTAATGCGGTAAATGCGGTAAATTTTTTATATTTTTAAAAATAGTGTTGAAAAATTGTACATTTGTGTAACCATATATAATAAAATGTGATTCTTATTCACACGAAATTTAACTTTAAGAGACTCATCAGAATGTAAAGTTTATGAAAAAATCAACTTTTGCATTTTCTATTAATAAAATTCCGTTCATTTTGAGGCAAACATTATACATTCAAAAACGTTTTACTGCAGTAATAGGAAAACTTTTATTTTAGCAACCCTTCAGTTAATTGAAAAAAAAAGTGGAATAAAAATGTAATAAGAAATAAAGTTGCATATTTCTTTGTTTAAATTTTCATATTTTCAAAGTTTTTGACATATGAAAATGAAATGGATGATTTTAGCATTTACGTAGTAAAAACCACCTTTCATTCTTAAAGGAATTTCAACAAAAAAATTTAAAGTCGAAATACCAGTACTTATATATAGTAGCGCATATATTCCAACACAGTGAAATAAAAACATTGTATTTCATCAATAAGAACGACGCCATATTTGACAAAAAAATGCTCTATACATTACATCCAATCAGGAGTCCGGTCTCAACCGGTACAGAATTACTGAACATTAGAAAAACTGCTAAAAATGGCAAAAACTTCAATTAAAGTGGACAGGAGTCAAACGATGTGGTATTTGGCGAAAATAGTTTCAAAAAAGCTACAAAATAGTCTTAACCCTCCAGCACACGCGCCGTTGTATTTTGTGTAACACCTTCCGAAACTCTAGCGAAATCTTCTTTCAGCAACAGCGGCTGCTCATTCGGGAAACCATTCGCGCGGGTGCTGGAGGGTTAACTGAAACATTTTAGGACTTAATGTGGTAGAAAACTATCGTAAATTTGAATGGAAGTACGCGAAAAAAAGTTATGTAGCATAGTTTTTGAGAAAGAGTCCAATAAAGTTGACTGCATTGACTCACATTGAATTTACACAGCAATCAAAGAAGATAGAAATACGATGTTGATGAACGAGTGATAGAATAGTCATCCTAATTTGGACCTCTCCTTATTTTGGACGATTTAATACATTTGTATCCTTTACTGTCAATTACTTCAAATTCGTTTGGTTTGATGAAAATAATTATATTCTTTGGGTTGTGTTTGAGTCCCAGCATAATTATTTTATCTCTAATTTCTTTAAATTAATCAAAATTCACAGGTGAAAAATTGATATCGGAAACGATTCATAATTCAACGATTTCCAACAGAAATCGGGAGAAGTGATGCACTTTTAAATTGGGTTTAAGAGTAAAAATTTATTGTTTTTAAATGATCTAATAATTTTGTCTCTATCTGGATCTTGCATTTTATGTATTTGAAATGGTTAGTTTGTGAAGTCTTACTTAGTATAAAATAACTAGTGTCCAAAATATGTCGTAAAAATAATAGCGTCAAAATATTTCGGACACAACTAGATTTTCTTTCGTAATAGCAGTCCGTTTATCAATTTAGAATAACCAAAATTATCACTTTATCAATTTTTTTTGCGGTGCGGTTGCGGTAAAACCGCGCGGTAAAAGCTCTTTCCCGCACCGCATCAGCGGGAAAAAATGTCTTACCGCACCGCAGATTTTGCGGTGCGGGTGCGGCAAATACCGCGCGGTTGCGGTAATTACCGCAACCGCGACGAACCCTACCAATGAGAGCGTGGAATATTCAAACCATTGGATATTCGATTTTGCCAAGAAGGTTTGTCCGGATTCCGCCCCGGCACAGAAGATCTACCGCGCCGCGTCCCCTCACAATAACGCGAACGAAACACCGTTTTCGATGGTGGAGTTCTCACTTGCTCTCTTATCATGTAACAATAAAGCCCCAGGGCCAGACAGAATCAAATTTAACTTGTTAAAGAATCTGCCAGACTCTGCCAAGAGACGCTTGTTGAATTTATTTAATAAGTTTCTTGAGGGTAATATTGTCCCTCATGACTGGAGGCAAGTGAAGGTCATTGCCATTCAAAAACCAGGAAAACCAGCCTCCGACCACAACTCGTATCGACCGATTGCGATGCTGTCCTGTATCCGAAAGTTGTTCGAGAAAATGATCTTGTTTCGCCTCGATAATTGGGTTGAAGCAAATGGCTTACTGTCAGATACACAATTTGGTTTCCGCAAAGGCAAAGGGACGAACGATTGTCTTGCGTTGCTCTCAACAGAAATTCAAATGGCTTATGCTAGCAAAGAGCAGATGGCATCAGTTTTCCTAGATATAAAGGGGGCTTTTGACTCAGTTTCTATCAAAATTCTTTCTGAGAAGCTGCACCAGCATGGTCTTTCACCGACTCTAAACAACTTTTTGCTAAACTTGCTGTCTGAAAAACATATGCATTTTTCGCATGGTGATTTATCGACATCACGAATTAGCTACATGGGTCTTCCCCAGGGCTCATGTCTAAGCCCCCTTCTCTATAACTTTTACGTGAATGACATTGACGAATGTCTTGTCAATTCCTGCACGCTAAGGCAGCTTGCAGATGACGGTGTGGTCTCTATTACAGGTCCCAAAGCCGTCGATCTGCAAGGACCATTGCAAGATACCTTGGACAATTTGTCTGCTTGGGCCCTTCAGCTAGGTATCGAATTCTCCACGGAGAAAACTGAGCTAGTCGTATTTTCAAGGAAGCGTGAACCAGCGCAACTACAGCTTCAATTAATGGGTCAAACTATTGCTCAGGTTTCAACTTTCAAATATCTCGGGGTCTGGTTCGACTCTAAAGGAACCTGGGGATGTCACATTAGGTATCTGAAACAGAAGTGCCAGCAAAGGATCAACTTTCTCCGTACAATAACCGGAACATGGTGGGGTGCCCACCCAGGAGACCTGATCAGGCTGTACCAAACAACAATATTGTCGGTGATGGAGTACGGGAGTTTCTGTTTCCGCTCCACTGCGAACATACATTTCATCAAACTAGAGCGAATCCAATATTGTTGTTTGCGTATTGCTTTGGGTTGTATGCACTCGACACATACGATGAGTTTAGAAGTGCTGGCGGGCGTCCTTCCGCTGAAAAATCGATTTTGGGAACTCTCCTATCGATTGCTCATCCGATGCGATATCTTGAACCCGTTAGTAATTGCAAATTTCGAAAGGCTTATCGAGCTCAATTCTCAAACCCGATTTATGTCCTTGTACTTCGATTACATGGCACAAAATATCAATCCTTCTTCATACTATCCCAACCGTGTCAATCTCTTTCATGCTTCTGATTCAACTGTTTTCTTTGACACATCCATGAAAGACGAGATTCGTGGAATCCCGGATCACATACGCCCGCAAGTGATCCCAAGCATCTTTCATAGTAAATTTCGAGAAGTCGACTGCAACAAGATGTTTTACACCGACGGGTCAAGCCTCGACGGCTCCACTGGCTTCGGTATATTCAATCAAAACCACACCGCCTCATTCAAACTCAATGATCCTGCTTCAGTTTACGTCGCAGAACTTGCTGCTATTCAATATACCCTTGGGATCATTGATACTTTGCCCACCGATCATTACTTTATTGTCTCGGATAGCCTCAGCTCAATCGAGGCTCTCCGTTCTATGAAACCTAGAAAGCACATTCCATATTTTCTGGGGAAAATCTGGGAGCGCCTGCGTGCTTTGTCTGTAAGATCGTACAAGATTACCTTAGTTTGGGTTCCCTCGCATTGCTCCATTCCAGGTAATGAAGAAGCGGACTCTTTAGCTAAGGCGGGCGCTTTACAAGGTGACATATATGAAAGACCAATTAGCTTCAGCGAATTTTTCAGTATTACTCATCAGAGAACCCTCGAAAGTTGGCAAACTTCATGGAGCAATGGTGAACTGGGAAGGTGGCTACATTCGATAATCCCTAAGGTATCGACGAAATCTTGGTTCAGAGGGATGGATGTGGGTCGGGATTTCATTCGCGTGATGTCTCGGCTCATGTCCAATCACTACACGCTGGACGCACATCTCCGGCGTATTGGGCTCGTGGATAGCGGTATCTGCGCTTGTGGCAACGGTTATCACGAAATCGAACATGTTGTCTGGGAATGTGCCGAGTACTGTTCTGCCAGATCTCAACTATTCGATTCCCTTCGGGCCCGAGGAAGATCACCCAATGTCCCGGTTCGAGATGTACTAGCAAGCCGCGATATTCTCTACATGTCCCTTATATACACGTTCCTCAAAACCATCAATATCCAAATTTAAATGCCCCAATCTTTTCTCTTATCATTCCCAGAAGTGCCCTCTTCCGCCTACCGTACCCCAACGATGGTTTGATACGACTCCAAGACGAGACAAAACATCTGTCGAATGAACCAACAACACGAGATCTACAGTACAACATCACACGCGCAGCGCGGTGTGTTCCCGATCCGTATCTGAGCCGTACTACGAAATCGTCTGGAGGAACCCCTGCCGGCTCGAAGAAAACCGCCCGGCGTCCCAATACTTGATACATCCGTTCGAATCTGTAATCCTGGCCGTTAATTCCTGATGCCGGAAACTGAAAGTTTATATCTCACCCCCCCCCCCCCCCCCTTCAGCCT
Source organism: Topomyia yanbarensis (assembly GCF_030247195.1). Classification (NCBI taxonomy): domain Eukaryota; kingdom Metazoa; phylum Arthropoda; class Insecta; order Diptera; family Culicidae; genus Topomyia; species Topomyia yanbarensis. Next base: position 262,021,138 of record NC_080672.1, read on the forward strand.
TGTCCACCCACCCTCCCATGTCTCTGATACACAGATGTATGACTTCACCCCCTTCTCCCCTTGAATATCTTCCCAAAATTTATGTGCCCCCCTATCGTCTAGTTTTAGTTGAACAATATTTAATCTCGTTAAGAAATGCGCAACAGTACCACTACTTTAAAATAGTCCTAATTAATTCCCCTTAATCTTGAACCACTCTTTCTAGTTATCTCTAGTTAATAAGCTTGTAAAATGTTCCGCTTAGTTAATAATTATTTTTTCTACAATCTCCCTTCTAAAAATCATAAAGTGAATTACTATACAAAGAACACACAAATGACCCGTCCCCCAAATCTTACGAATATTATACTATACCCTCTTTTATATGTATAAGTTAGCTGTAGTTTTTTTTTTAGTTTTATTATATAAAACAAAATAATATTAAAATGTGTATCCCCCTAGTTTTAAGAAATTCAAAATGTAAAACAATGAAAAAATGGCACCTTTAAGCTAACGCATACGTGCCTTATCAAATAAACAAATTGAAAAAAAAAAATCGGTTAAAAATTACCTTAGTTATTGGCATTTCAGTTTTTTGGGTACCCGGGTACCCACGTCAGCCTGTTACGTAGTAAAAAAATTCAGGAACCCCTCCTCACTCCCCCTCTTACTATATCAACAATATTATTAACCCAAAAGCTTAACTTAGTGAAGATCTAAGATATCACAAAGTTTTAATTGCCAGTTATGGAAAAAAAACTTTGGAATTTCATTAATTGAAACCTAAAAAGGTACCGCGTCGGACACATAACGGTTAAAACCTCAACAACATGATAGCCAGCATTTCCGGCCGCCCGCATCTCCAACGTTCACAGCGAAGGATAGAGGATAATGTAGACGGGAAGTTTTGAAGCTCTGCCTACTTAACGGGAGGACGACGATTCGTCTGACTCTTCCATAGGTATCGCGGAGTTGAAGGTTTAGAAGGGTATAACGTCTAGGATTTGTTCCAAGCAAGCGATGTGACCTGTAAAGTACAGTTTATTAGGTAGATGTTTAGTTAGTCTTCGGGTACACGATCACTCGAAAAAGAAAAGATCTTGTTTAATGTTTGGATCTTTTCAAACTCTGGGTAGCTGGCTACCGAGAGTATCCTATGTTTCCTAAACAACAGCTATTTTGAGCTTTGATTAAAAAATTTGCATAAAAACAAAACACTCATTAGTTTGCATAAAACATGTATTTCACATCAATACCCATCGATATGCAACATTAATGTTAATATTGGACGCCAAACTTCCTCTATGATGGATCCTTAATACACCCAAAAAATAGTCACTTTAAACACACAAAAATCAAATTTAAATTAACATTAATTTATAAACATTGTTTGGTGAAAAATCATGAAATTACTAAAATAAATCCAGAATATAAAGAAAATAAGGCATTTTCGGTAAAAAATGCTTAGGTTCAGTATGGTGAGACAAATTCAATAACCATGGGTGCTTTTCTTATGTAGAAATCGCCCAACTCTTGGTATTTGGATTATAATTGAGTGACTTCAGGACTTTTCAGTAAATATTGTTATAAATTACAGACAGTGGAAACGTAATAGTGTAAATTTACGTCTCCTGACCCTGACATATACGAGCATCAAAAATGGCTTCAATCAGTCAGTAGCGTCTGGCTCAAATGGCACGTTCCCCACATTGATCGGAGATTTGTGCCTTGCCAAGAATCGTCTTTTCATCATTTTCCTGATGAGAAGGATTAGGGAAGTGGTAAGGTTAGGGGTAAGGAAAACAACGACACAGAACAATTAAAACAGATCATTCTGCACCCCCAGATGATGCTGAACGATCTGCAGGTGTTATAACAGCAGGAATAAAACTTCCAACCCCCGGAGGGATTTAGAACCTCTACCCAAACAGTGAGCGGATATATCAACACCCCCGAGGGGATATTGAGATAACAGAACGACAACACCCCCGAAGAGATATTGTCATTCAAATACGGCTAAAAAAACTATAGCCCTTTACCACACTGGGTTAGGAACAAAAGCATATCCTTAAATTTCAGCTCTCTGTACATAGGTTCATCTATGTATGGAGAACCAAAAAACCGGATGCGCAATTGCATTAATACAGGGCAATTGCATATCAAATGATATGATGTTCCGTAATCGGATTCACAAAAATCACATGAATAATACTCAGCGCGCTGAATAGTAGCCATGTGATAATTGAGTTTGCAATGTCCAGTCAGTGCCCTGACCAAAATACTGCAGTTGTGCTTGGAAAAATGCAACAAATTTCTTGACATTTTCGGACTCACATCCGGCAGAAAAGCCTTTGTTTGAACGCAAGTCTGCAAGCTACGCCAATGTTTGGCATGTTCGAATGCAGCCCAAGAGCGAATCTTGTGCTTTATCTAACTTATTGACGATGGTAGAACTGGTACTGGACCAACGAAATCAGTCGCAGCGCTAGCTCTAGCCAATTAGTCCGCCCATTCATTTCCAGTAAAAACCGGAATGACCGGGTACCCATAGAAGGTAGATAGCATTTGAAATGCTAAGTTCTTTGATTTGAGTTCGACATGCGATTACTAATTTCGATCTCGAATCTGCCGAACTAAGTGCTTTCAGGGCAGCCTGACTGTCAGAGCAAAATAGATTCTTTTACCGCAAATTCCCTGTTGAAGTGCGGATTGTACGCCACACAGAATCGCAAAGATTTCTGCTTGGAATACGGTACAGTATCTACCAAGCGAATAAGATTGGTTTAATCTCATCCCATGACAATAGACACCAGCACCGGCTCGGCTCCCCAACAAAGAACCGTCCATATAACAAACTACGTATTATTCAAGTTGTCGCTCCATCCAGCCAGACCGCCATTCCTCACGAAGAGGAATTCTCACATTGAAAGTTTTAAAAGGAAAACTACATGTGAGTGTAAGGTCACTGGGAGCAAGTGTATATTCATCCCAAGTAACCATTTGGGGCCACAGTCTTGTGTGGCTAGTTACACCACCTTGAGGACATCCGCAGACACTCAGTTTCCTCATCTCTACTTGTCTTAACGATGAGCACAGATGTCGGTTGCTAAGCGTTGCGTGTATCCAGTTCGTGATATATGAAGGTACTCCATGATCTCGTGCTGTTTCCAAAATGGATTCGAAAGACACGTTGTCAAAAGCACCTTCAATATCGAGAAAAACTCCCAAACATGATTGCTTTTGTGAAAAAGCTTTATCAACGTTGTAGACAACATTGGGTAACAGGGTGGTAATAGACTTCCCCCGCTGATATGCATGTTGCATTGCATGCAGCGGGTGCTCGCCCAAGCTACCATCCCGAATGTAGTGGTCGATTAAACGTTCCACTGATTTGAGAAGGAAGGAGGTCAGACTGATCGGTCTTAAGCTCTTTGCCTCCTCATAAGTGACGCGGCCACCTTTGCGAATGAATTTGACTGTTATTTCCATAACTGACATACTTCAAACCCACCGGATGCCACGCGGCCTCTAGGCTGGTTTTGTCCGGAGAAAGATAATAGAGTTATCAACCTCCTGGTGGACCACAGCCAGTTACTGGGGAGTTCGCCCGGCTCTTCCCAGGCTCCGTTCGCCATTGAGAATATTTTAAACCCCCTCAACAATTTTACCCATAGCACGGGTCGCATGACACTATGGAATTGGGGTTCCCTGTTTGGTGTTACCACCGGAACAGGTAGTCCGTAGTGTAATTCTTAGCCGGTTGAAACAACCACTACCGACACTACACGGCTTATCTAGGCTGTTCGGAGAAAGAAGCTGACATTTATGGACAGCTCCCATAGATGGCCGAACAGCCACTGCATGCATAAAACATGTATTTCACATCAATACCCATCGATATGCAACATTAATGTTAATATTGGACGCCAAACTTCCTCTATGATGGATCCTTAATACACCCAAAAAATAGTCACTTTAAACACACAAAAATCAAATTTAAATTAACATTAATTTATAAACATTGTTTGGTGAAAAATCATGAAATTACTAAAATAAATCCAGAATATAAAGAAAATAAGGCATTTTCGGTAAAAAATGCTTAGGTTCAGTATGGTGAGACAAATTCAATAACCATGGGTGCTTTTCTTATGTAGAAATCGCCCAACTCTTGGTATTTGGATTATAATTGAGTGACTTCAGGACTTTTCAGTAAATATTGTTATAAATTACAGACAGTGGAAACGTAATAGTGTAAATTTACGTCTCCTGACCCTGACATATACGAGCATCAAAAATGGCTTAGTTTTACGTTTGATTTAAATTTTACATGACGTTTAATTTCGTAAATCTTGTAATTTTACTCCACATACAGCGTTTGTTCTGAATGGTAGGAAGTGTAATTTTATGTCATTGCGCATGTAAAGCATATGTTTCATGTAAAATTGAATGGAACACGGTAATGTTCCGTCATTTCGTAAATTAAAGTTTGTTGAATTGTGTTATGTTTGCAATTACGTCAACGATAAAATTCAGATTTTTTTGGTGTGTATAGTTGATTTTTTTTTAACTAGGCGAGATAGATCTCTATAGGCCCCAGCCCTGTCAAAACTGACAAAGTAACAAAAAAAATATAAAACTTTAAAACTTGGGTGTATTAAGGATCTATCGTTGATAGAGCTTCGGGAAATCATTTCCCGGGAATCGCGGGATTTCTCGGGATTCTCCAATCCCGGGAAATAGTGTTTTATCATTCTCATTGATTTTATAGTTCTATAATTCTAGAGAAAACATACGCTTATTACATGGTTCCAATCACAACAAGCGATAAATCGGTCACAAATTTAATCCAATCAGCAAATTCGTCTCTAATTAGCACAACTCACTGTGTCCTAAGCACCCTTCCTTATGTTACTATTGTTATCTTATCCAACTGTTACATTTCATTATATCAACTCGTCCACCGAATCGCCAATCAAGTGTAAAAGCTTTTCCATTACACTTCACTTATCCTAATTCGAGAGCTCTTCTCCAAATTATCACCCAATGACATGGACAATGACTTTAATAGTTCTTTTGTGGTTTTTACACCCTTCAGTCGTCCTTGCAGCAGCAGTACAAATGTAAAACACAGAAAATTAATAGTTTTCCATTAAGTTTGCTACCCTTTTCCTGTTCGATTACAGGCTGCAGCCCTTGTATTCCGAATCATCATCAGATGGTCATCCTGCTTGGCCGACTGGGTGCTGGCCATGATGCAACTAGGCGATAACGGAATCGAAACATGTGTAGAACGAGCCCGACCTAATGATAGTAGGTATAGCCACTAACTTGCTCTTGCTGTCCGCACTTTGCTATAACTTCTGGACCCTGCGAAAGCCAATTCAATTTCAATAAAATCAATTTACCAGAATCCTCACCATTCTGTCCCGTCTCAGTTGACATACGGTGTAAGGCGAGGACCAACTTTTTCTCCCTCACCACGGCGCAATGAGGCGAGGGCTTCAAAATGCGGTTTCCGGAATGGAAACTTATCTACTCCACAGATTTACTGCTGCTGCTGCTGGGGTCGTCGTTGCAGAAAGGTCGTAATTTTTGCGGGGAAACAGCAAAAGGGACTCATTTATCTTGTGTCTTTTTTAGAGCGGCGATGCTACCAGCTATTGTGGTGGCAAGCTATTTCTATACAATTGAACAAAAGCAGGGGTTGATATGCTGGTCACCGAGAGAATACAAACTCGTGCGACGTTTATAAATTTATCTGCCTACACTAATGGGCTATTTGTTGATAGCGATGAATGTTTTGTGTAACAAATTAACTAATGCATTATGTCCTATATTTTACCGTAGAAAAGTTCCATTTAGAATACCTTGATGATGACAAGAGTAGTTTTTTTACCACAAAACAAATAATCCCACAGCAACTCTCCAGACCACAAAATTTAAAGCCGCGTAGCTGTTTCTTTGTTGAAAGTTGCATAATGGTTGAATATTCCCGGACAAAGTTTTTTAATTTCGAAGGTCAACAGAAGTTTTGAAAATTGACTATTCTAAGCATACGCGAGAAAGAGAGGAATCAATAGAGTGGTAAAAAAATCCGTGCTACATTGCCCCAACAGGATTTTGGAAATATAAGAAAAACCAATAAACTTTTCGTTCATCAAAATTTCAACCGAAACCACTCGCACAAGTCACTTGAAACTTTTGCTATTTTCAGTTTTGGCACAGGGAACAGACATATAGGGTAAAACAAACCTACCCTTCAAGACCATCGGAAACAATCAATGTCTCGTATGACCTCACACGGAACATTGATTGGAAGAGTTACGCGACCGCGATATCCGTTAAAATCGAATCCACTCAAGAACTTCCTCCGGAGGAAGAGTACAGGTTTTTGGCTGGCTTGATTCTCGACAGTGCGAATCAAGCTCAGACTAAACCAGTACCCAGCGCGAATACCAAATACCACTCTATGGTGGGATAAAGAGTGCTCAGAGCTGTACGCCGAGAAGTCTACTGCATATGGTCGGTGTTAAGTCAGACCGGACTAAGTCGCAAAACATAAACAATGAGATAATGATACCATGGATACAGAATTTCTTCAGCTACATTCCAATTTTGACCAGATTTGAGACATCTAACAAAAATCAAGAATTATGACAAAAAGTATTTTCCGATTAACATGTTAAGGATGCTGCGATTCAAACTTTAAACTCGTTTTTCTCAAATCAATAAATTGTTACTTAGTCCGGTCTGACTTAACACCGACCATATAAGGTCTTCCGGGAAGACAGGTTACCCGCTAGCTATCAACAGTACGCGTCGTTAGAAAGGCGAATGAAGAGTCAAATGAAAGCCAAAAAACGCAGTTATTAGCGCCGGTTCGTCGACGGCTTAACGAGAGAAACAGCGATGAGCACTCTTTGGCGTAAGGCTCGACGTATGCGTAATAGGGTTCGCAGTACCGACCCTTTTGGGCGAGAACCGGTACTACGGTACTGAAGCCCTCAGTACCGGTAGTACCGGTAAAGTACCGGTACTCGAATAATTTCTTTAAAACTCGAAAAAATCTTCAAAATGAAATTGAATGCTCAAACTGATGACCTTATTCTCAAATGATTGATTTGTGCTGATCAAAAAACATGTTTATTGTTTTTAATTGATTCGGAATGGCATTACTCATTTCAGCAGAAAATATTTTTCGTATGCGGCACCTTCTTTTATTTCGAAATCTAGGCCACTATGAAATCAATAACTGCTAAGCGGTGCAACTTTTGTCGACTTCAACAGATGGTAAATGTAAGAAACACTATTAATAACAGTAAATCAAAGCGAGAATGGCAGTAAATCCGAGCAGGTTTCCTCTCTTGATTTTCTGTAAATTGCTTTCGACCTGTATACCAAGGCTCTTTGCTTTCCTGTAAACTTTGGAGTTTTGCTGAATTACAAATCGCCCCATTTGGAGTAGCTCACCAATTCTAAAATTGTTAGCTGCTAAATCGCTGTTCGTTCTTTTATAAATAAAGGTTTAAGAGCAAACCAAAGACATGACTTAGACCATAGTCTTATTACGTGCCACCCAGTGAAAATTGGAAACAAATCAGAATGTCGCTAATAAAAAAAAATCATAGCAAATTTTTACGTCTCTTACGCTAAATGTTAATATTTTGAAATTTAGTACAATATCGTTGAAATAATTTCGACAAAATAAAGAAGGAATTTAAACATACCGTTCAGTACAACGTGAGCTAGTAATGTTTAACTTACAGAAGGTAATTAATATAATTAAAAGTAATCTTGCAGACCGATTTTGAAACAGGTCCCCCTAGAGAGTCCACATATTTTTCATAAAAAAAGTTTTATGGTACCGAAAATACCGGTACTGGCTTTTCTTCAGTACCGGTATTACGGTACCAAAAATGGGTCGGTATTCCCGGGATTTTCGGTACCGGTATTACCGGTACCACAACCCTAATGCGTAACCGAAACAGTACCAACGAAAACATGGCATATTCAAATCACTGGATATTCGATTTCGCCAAGAAGATCTGTCCGGACTCTGTGCCGGTACAGAAAACTTACCACGCCGCGTCTCCTCACGATACCGTGAACGAATCACCGTTTTCGATGGTGGAGCTCTCACTTGCTCTTATCATGCAACAATAATGCCCCAGGGTTAGACAGAATCAAATTCAACTTGCTGAAGAATCTGCCTGACACTGCAAAAAGGCGCTTGTTGAACTTATTTAACAAGTTTCTTGAGGGTAACACGACTGGAGGCAAGACAAGATCATCGCCATCCAAAAACCAGGAAAACCAGACTCCGACCACAATTCGTATCGACCGATTGCAATACTGTCCTGTATTCGGAAGTTGTTCGAGAAAATGATCTTGTTTCGCCTCGACAATTGGGTCGAAACAAATGGCTTACTGTCAGATACACAATTTGGCTTTCGCAAAGGCAAAGGGACGAACGATTGACTTGCGTTGCTTTCTACAGAAATCCAAATGGCCTATGCTAACAAAGAGCAGATGGCATCAGTCTTCTTGGATATTAAAGGGGCTTTTGACTCAGTTTCTCTCAATATTCTATCAGAGAAGCTGCACCAGCATGGTCTATCACCAATTTTAAATAACTTTTTGCTAAACCTGTTCTCTGAAAAGCACATGATCTTTTCGCATGGCGATTTAACAACATTGCGATTTAGCTACATGGGTCTTCCCCAGGGCTCATGTCTAAGTCCCCTACTCTACAATTTTTACGTGAATGACATTGACGATTGTCTTGCCAATTCATGCACGCTAAGGCAACTTGCAGACAACGGGATGGTCTCTGTTACAGGGCCCAAAGCTGCCGATTTGCAAGGACCATTGCAAGATACTTTAGACAATTTGTCTGCTTGGGCTCTCCATCTGGGTATCGAGTTCTCCACTGAGAAAACTGAATTGGTTGTCTTTTCTAGGAAGCGTGAGCCGGCTCAGCTCCAGCTTCTATTAATGGGTGTAACGATCAATCAGGTCTTCACATTCAAATATCTCGGGGTCTGGTTCGACTAGGATGTCACATTAGGTATCTGAATCAGAGATGCCAACAAAGGATCAATTTTCTCCGAACAATAACTGGAACATGGTGAGGTGCCCACCCAGGAGACCTGATCAAGTTATACCAAACAACGATATTGTCCTTGGTGGAGTACGGGTGTTTCTGTTTCCGCTCCGCTGCGAACATACACTTCATCAAACTGGAGAGAACCCAATATCGTTGCTTGCGCATTGCCTTGGGTTGCATGCACTCGACCCATACGATCAGTCTCGAAGTGCTGGCGGGCGTTCTCCCGCTAAAAATAGATTTTAGGAATTCTCATATCGATTGCTCATCCAATGCAACATTTTGAACCCGTTGGTGATTGAAAACATCAAGAGGCTCGTCGAGCTTAATTCTCAAACCCGATTTATGTCCTTGTACTTCGACCGCGTGGCACAGAGCATCAATCCTTCTGCGTACACTCCCAACCGTGTTCGTTTCCTAGATACTTCTGATTCTACTGTGTTCTTTGACACATCCATGAAGGAAGAGATTCGTGGAATCCCGGATCATATACGCTCGCAAGTGATCCCCAATATATTTTATGATAAATTCCGAGAAGTCGACTGTGACAAAATGTTCTACACTGACGGATCAAATCTCGATGGGTCCACTGGCTTCGGTATCTTCAACAATACTATCACCGCTTCATTCAAGCTCAATGATCCTACTTCAGTTTACGTCGCAGAGTTAGCTGCAATTCAGTACACCCTTGGGATCATCGACACTCTGCCCACAGATCACTACTTCATCATTTCGGACAGTCTCAGCTCTATCGAGGCTCTTCGTGTGATGAAGCCTAAAAAGCAATTCCCGTATTTTCTGGGGAAGCTACGGGAGTCCTTGTGTACGTTATCTGAAAAATCTTATCGGATTACCTTTGTTTGGGTCCCCTCTCATTGCTCTATCCCGGGCAATGAAAAGGCCGACTCATTAGCAAAGGTGGGCGCATTAAATGGTGACATATACGAAATACCAATCTGCTTCAACGAATTTTTTAGTATTTGTCGTCAGAGGACACTCAACAGTTGGCAAACCTCGTGGAGCAATGGTGAACTCGGACGATGGCTACATTCCATTATCCCAAAGGTATCAACGAAGTCTTGGTTCAGGGGGATGGATGTGGGTCGGGATTTTATTCGTGTAATGTCCCGATTTATGTCCAACCACTACACCTTTGATGCGCATTTGCGGCGTATTGGGCTTGCGGAGAGTAGTCTGTGCGCTTGTGACGAGGGCTATCACGACATCGAGCACGTTGTCTGGGTATGCGCCGGGTATTTGGACGCCAGGTTTCAGTTAAAGGACTCCCTTCGGGCCCGAAGTAGACCACCCATTGTCCCAGTTCGAGATATGCTGGCAAATCGAGATCTTCCCTATATGTCCCTTATTTAAACTTTCATAAAAACGATAAATATCCCAATTTAGCCCCTCTCTTTTATTTCTCGTTTTTGGAAATGTCGTCTTGCCTTGTGGAACCGATCAGCTCCAGAGTGCCAATATGTAACCGCCGTAGCTCCTACTACTACGCCTGCATAGAAGGAAACAGAAGCGAGAGCGACTCGAGATCCGATGACTTTTGAAGGATTCCCCGCGGGTCCGAAGAATACCATCCGCCAATCCGGTGCTCGACGACTTACTAGACTGAGGTGCTAATTTGTTTCGCTGATCTCCCGTTTGCCTGAAAGTTGCAAGTTTTGCTCTTCTTTCCCTGTCACCATCTACGCCTTCTCTCTTCTGTCTTTGATACAACTGCTGCTACACTGATGTGGAAATAAGTCCCCCTCTGAATATCTTGACAAAGCATAAGTCTTCGTTAAAAAAAGCAAATTTGTATTCTGTGTTCCTGTTTTACGATAGCTGTAATTTTTACTCTTTATTGAAACTTATGTCCTCCATCTTGTAAATAGAATTGTATCCCTAGTTTTAACATAGCTGTGAAATTTCTCATAAATATTTGCCCCCCCCCCCTTTTGTGTACCAAACTATATTGTTATTTTTAAGATAACTGTAAAATATTTCGTAAAATACTATTACTCCCCCTCTTGTATATCAAACTGAATCCCTTGTTTTAAAATTTTTCATCAAAAATGTTTTGCCCCTATCTAGTATATAGAATCTTATTTCTAGTCTTAAGATAGCTGTATTTTTTTCCTCTTTTATAAAAAAAAATATTTCAACATTGTAACCTCCTAGTTTTAAGATATCCAAAATGTAAAAACAAAAGAATTTGGCACCGTCAAGCTAACGAATTTGTGCCTATCAAATAAACGAAATGAATAAAAGAACAAAACTACCCGAAAAACCTGTGTAAGCATTTAATAGAAAATACGTTGAAAATCACCATCGCATACCGGCTCACATGCATGAATCACCATTGTATCCAAGTTTGCAAGTCAAAGTACCCAACAACAGTCGAGATGCATGAACAATTTAACGCAGGGGCGAATTCAGGAAAAAGGGTTTAATAAGTTTTGCATCATTTTGATATGCCATATTCCTCCCTACCGAGAAAAAAAAATGGTTTAAAGCCACGTTGTGCGTAAAGGGCATAAAACATAATTATATACGTCCAGAGGTTTGCGTTTCGGTTTCTTTTTATATTTTTTTATTCACGTGACATTAAAATTTTTCATTCGTCACGTTTGTGTTTCGGTTTCGTTTCTTCGCAGCTATGGCACTTGACTACTGCACCAGGCTTCTTAGGGAGGAATATTTCATATTGAACTTCTTCCCTTACGAGACATCGTAAGTTGGGAGTAGTTTAGTGTGTAACGTTTCCAATTTTGGACAAGCGAAACGGAAATCCCTGTACTTATCATTTTGATATAATGGAGGTCCGGTTTATATGGAAAATTGCTGTGGGGCTGCACTCTTCAACCTGTAGCTAACATAATTGAACTCAGTCCTACACATCTGCTAGAAGTACCTTCAGGCACAGAAAATCGCGATCTGATTGCGTTTTTATTTTGTAGCAGTACTGTTGAACGAAGGTCCAAGCTGGGCTAGCTTTTGCCGGGTGAGCGACATTTAAGATCATACATGATTTAAAAACTACATCGATCGTGCTTAGCCGACAATTTGTTTTTATACTGAATTTTTGGTCGATAAAAGCAAAATACTTGCATGACAAGCCGTTCTGAACGACCGTCACATGTGGCTGGATACGCAGCTCATGCTCCACAATCCTTTTGAACTAAACTTAACTGAACTTAAACTTATTCAGCTAAAACCTTCTATTTATTCAAGAAACTTCATTAGAACTATGAGTTGAATTTTAAATAAACCGCTAGTCAAATGCTATATTTCTCCCAAAGGAGATAAGCTTGGGTATTTAAACACCAAAATTTCTTTCCAGAGCGAAAATTTTTGGTGAAAGGACTTGTACGTGAAGATCACAAATCCTAACTCAATAGAGTCACGGGTGCGTTTCGACTTCGTCTCATCAGAAACCGACACTAACTTATTGCCAGTTTACCCAATCTTTCCTTCTTAGGGAGAAATATAGCATAGAGCTTTCGCATTGGCCTGCTAAACCAAAACAAGTTTCGGCTTCGCTGTGTCTCATCGAAATAGCAGAACTACTGTTCAAACGAGACATCACGTTTAGCCAATCGATTGTTTCGAAACACAAAATGTTTTCGTTTTGAATGTTAGTATCAAGCCGGCGCTAAATTATTCCAGCAAAAAGTTTGTGTCGGTTTATGATGGAGTGAAGTCAAAATGCACCCATAACTTTATTGAACCGCTAGTTATTTTTAGGGATTTGTTTTTTTAATTCAACTAATTCAAAAAAAGAAATAGGATTTCTTTCTTTCTGTGTATATCTCAACTTCGGCTCTGTTCATATATAAGATCATTCTGTCGATTCTTGTGATTGTCTTAGTATCCCTATTTAGATCCAGAACCCGAATCCGGAGCAGACTACGGATCTGGACCAGTCCATGGATCCGAACTAGTTCCCTCTCCAAGTCCGGACCTGAACCATGCCTAGGCTGGGTGCTTAGATCCAAACAAGTGCCTGGATTCGGATACGTGGATCCAAACCATTGATCTTGCTTCCCGTACATGACCTTTCATATTTGGTGCAATGCGATTGACGTCCGGATAGAAAATAAAATTCAACTCAACACGACACGAAATACTCCACCACATAGTTCGAGAGTGCTTTGCGTCCAAGAAAAGCACAAACAGTTACCGTACATCGTAATCCACATGGTCTACCGATACTTTGGTTAGACACTCTATGGAAAACGCCATTCGGTTGATACTTTCGCATTACTGGACGAGGGTTCGTCAATTACTATCCTGGACCAAGAAATTGCTAATCAACTGGAGATAATAGAACAGTCGAATACATTGTTTGCAGTGGACTGGAGGTGTAACAAAGCGGATCCCAAATACACGCGTAATCCATCTTAATATTTCGGATCGTGGTATGGAAAAAAACGTCAAGAATGTGTACACAGTAGAAAATCTCGATTTACCGGTTCAGACAGTGCAGTTTGAAAAATTTGCGGAACAATTCCCTCATTTATAGAGTTTGCCAATCGAAAGCTTCTACCGTGCTGTTTCACGCATACTAATCGGTTTGAGCAACGTTAATCTGTGAACTTCTTTGATGGTGCGAGAAGGTTCAGCAGGGAAACCTGTTGCCACGAAAATCAGTCTGGAATGGGCATTTTATGGAACGGAATCAAAAAACTACATGTCACAATTACAGCATGCACATCTTGGCTCGAACGCAGGATGAAGAGCTTCACGATCTTGTCGAACAGTTCTTTTCCATAAAAAGCATTTTGGAGTCGCATTAACTCCAGCCGTCAAAAGGAGAAGACGAATGTGTACTAGTGTTTATTATTTGAGTCCATGTCTGTTTAAGGCAGGGAGAAATAAAATGGGATGTTTTCGACTGGTGATTAAATAATCTAAGCTGAGTTTCGGCAGTATAGTCAAATTTCTTTGCTTCGATTATTTCTTTATCTTCGCCAACGGGTTAACATCTGATATCGCTATGGAAGTATATATGATATAGATAGCTAGGTGAGGAATTGGGTGGTGAGATATTTCAAATTATTGTGAGGTGGTTTGAACTTACGGAGCTTGCTCATCGAGATCGTTAAATGAGTTTTAAAATGGTACAGTCACTCGATAGATTCCCTGGGAACGCACACTAGGTCTGACCACTATAATGGTTTTATACCTATCTGTTATGGATATATGGGTGGTGTCTGGTTTTGGAGAGCGATAGAAGTTGAGTCTTTTCTCCCTCTCAATTCATTGATGGACGCAAGAATGTTGTTTGTTTAAATTGTCGGTGTCTGTCCGGCGGTTTACTATAGGCACGTTCTAAAATCCACCAGCAACTCATCGGTATTTTGATGACTTTTTGTTGCGGGAGAGTAAAACGACGCGCTGTGACACCAGTGTGCAACATAAACAAAGCTTGATTATATTGCGCGAGAGAGAGATCATCACATCAGACAGCTCAACAATCCATCGTACGGTGAGGGCCGATGATTTGGTCAACAAACGGCATCGAGAGGAAAGAGACTTTTAAAGTACACATACCAATACACCAGTTATTTGGCATGCGCTAGTATTGAATTGCTGATGAATAAGTTTCACTTCTGCGTGTCAGTCGAGTGAGCAGTTTAGAAACTGATTGGACTTGCGCCTGTCGTTTTTTCCTATTTTCGGCCTGGGCAACTTATGCGCATCTTATGTACATTTTAGTTAATAAATTGCTTATCCTAAACACTAGTTGCGCACTCTGAAAATAAGACAATAAACAAAGAACAAGTTCACTATCTCGCTTTTCAATTGCAATCATAATACTCTTCCTTTATGGACTATACTTTAAATGCATTTTTTAGCTTCCTACAGCTAATTATATAGCTATTTGAGTGTTTTTCGTGTTGGGTCTACTACTACTCGTCTCAATGCTTCAGGCATTAATTGAGATGAAACCAAAACTGTTATTAGCATTTATAATTTAAGTTTGATTCGGTGGTAAGTAGTTTCTTCAAAATTGTTCGCGCTTTTGAAGATTCAAAATTTGAATATCTCATCTTCAGTTCGGTGTTTTCCGCACAGCTGAACGGTCAGTTAATTTTTTCAATTGATAGTTCAGCAACGTGGCTTCAATTTACTGATTTTCAGTAATATAAAAAGTAATATAAAAAGTTGCGGAAAAGTGAGAGTCGGTAGAACAAAATTAATGGTGTAGCTTCCAATCTGCTTATTTCGTTGACGTTGGAAAATGCCTGTATATTTTTATGAAAATATAAGGTAATGAGCAGATTTTCTCCTTGTTTCTATTATCACCCTACCTGTTAGATCAGAAAAGCACCTAAGCCTAAACAAACAGCATATTTACTGTTGGAAAATAATTCAAACAATAATACGTTCAATGTTGCTGATGTATACCAATCACTTAAGGGATCATAGATGTTTTTCTACGTTTTCTGACCCGTCTTAAAAAAAATCATCGAACACGAGAATGTAAAATATATTGAGGTCTCTTGCGTAGTTAAAAACACACTTTAGTGTTTAAATACAATATTTAGCGACATGCAAAAACTGCTTTACTGCCCCTCTTCGGTACCTTGAAGTTGTTTAGGTAAAACAGATAAAAAGCGCAATAGTTGCAATGCTATTTTGAAAATACTTTCGAGAGTCCACAGAGTTCCAGAACAAAAAATAAGCCAGCGGTCACTGCTTGATGAATGTAAAATTCACAAATTTTACATTAAATGCGGTGTTGTTTTTGTCGAAAGAAATTTTTTAACTTTAATTGGAATTTGAATTCGAGTTTGTGTAAAATTGGTCAATTCATATTCTAGAACTTATATGGACCCTAATCCAGTCACCAGTATATATTAATATCAGTAAATCTACTAAAAATGCTTCCGAAAAAAACTCGGAATTTTAGTACTGGATTCATGAAGTTTCAATCTTATTTTAGTTGTGATTTTCTACATGCTTTAAAAATTATTATAAAGGTTTTGAATCAGTTTTATCGATTGACCACATTATCTTTGTACAGTATTATTGAGGCCACACATGATCCACTTCGGCACCGATTCGTGTTGGCCAACCGCATCAAAGACATTATTTACCAAACTCTGAATTTCTAACAAACAATTTGGTTTCAAAAACATTTAAAAATGGCTTAAAATAATTTTGAATTATTTGTTACAAAAATGTTACACCTAACGAAGGCTAACATTTTTCTCGTTGTTTCACTTCATATAGTTTCGTAGTAGGTAGGGGAAACTGGTCGGTTGTCGTCACTGGTCGGTTGTCGACAATTGATTCGTAGGTTCTGTACTACAACCAAAATATTTGTTGAACAAGTGAAAACCTGCTTAAAAGTTTTTTGATCATTTGCTGAGTGTTATAGAAAGAAGCAGATCGATCGAAAAAGTATGCCCATAGAATATTTACGAAGTGAATTAATTTTATATTGTGGTTCAAAAATTGAATGCCACTGAAACGTTCGCCACAATTGTTTTTATTTATTTTACCCCAGTTTTGTGGCAAATGCTTAATTCTCTCTAACCTAATCAATATGGGTATTTTCGGAACAGGCTATATGAGTAGATACCAGAGATCTAAGATGAATTAGGGAGCAGTTACCCAAGATAAAAAATTCTGATTCTTTTTCGTGCGAGTTCTTATGATTTTTTCGATGATAGTATTCATAGATGTTTTCAATTTTCACACGTGATGCACACGCATATACTATGCTGTTATAAGCACTTGGACTATTTAAAACTCTTGAAAAAATTTGAATATAACCGCTCACACCAATGACAATACAAATTTGTTTCATTTTTATATAAAAGACAAAAATATGACGACGTGGACATTACCCGTACCCCCACCCCCATCCCAATGGACAAGCATGGACTTTCTCGTGACCTCTACCCTTTCCTAAATTGTCCACGTGATATATGGATGGCCCTTAAGGCGATTTTTGCGAAATATAATATATGCATGTGGCTGCTGAGTTTTTTCTTTGCGGGCTACAAAGCAGCCATTTTTCATGACAGGCGGCCAAGCAGCAATTTTGCTAGTATGAAAAGGCACGTGGTTTACACGCTTTCACAATTCTTTTTTCTTTCGAGTCGCCATATTGTTTTTGGGAAGCCAAACACGCTTTCACTCTTTCCTTACTTGATTTAACCGCGTGGGGGATTCTAACTGGATTCTTTTTACAATAACCGGCAGGATCGCCAATGTAAGAATTTGATTTTGCCAATGCTCAATCTACTATTAAATTTATTCTATATCATTTTCACATCAATTTGAAAACACGCTTGTTTGGAAATATTATTTTTTTTATTTGTGATCATTTATCATTATTCCCGAAAATGTGGTGGGGGAGCGGAGTTACCCTTTAGACTCCCCCTCCTTCCCTCTGGCTACGTGCCAGCGTGGACTTAAGTCTGATTTGTCCTAATCTTTAGTTAAAATATAGGTTGCATGAAACTCACTCAATTGCAATGAATGCGATCCGCCAGTGCAATAGTAGTACGTAATACTCGCACCAGTTTTTCACATAGGTACATATATTGTGCATCTAATGAAGAATGATGTTCAAAATGCCTTTGATGGTAGTTGAAATGAATAAATTTCCTTTTTTTTAATGCAAAAGACTTAGATGCTTTTCTGAAAAAAAATTGTAAGTCCTTTGAACTGCAAAGAACTTAGAAGAATTTTGGCAGTTTATGTTTTGCGTGGATTTCGAAATTAACACGGTTTTATTCAAAAAAATATTCTAAGTCCTTTTGAATGCAAAAGACTTAGAAGATTTTCAGAAAGCTGGAAGACGCGGGTCTGGAAGATTCCTTATGGCCCGCACCTCAACAATATGGATATTTTCGGAATGGTCTTGAAGTAGGTACCAGAAATTGATTTTGACGCCATTTTTAAATCTAAGATAGCGACTTCCGGTTTAGCGAAATTCGCTATAACCCAATCAGTATGGGATGTACAAATAGCTTTAATTAAGTAGTTGAATTTACTTGAATTTTAGCAATGTGTTTAATTTGAATCAATTAAAACCCCCAACTCACATTACATACATCTCTTTCTTCTCTCATTTCCATTCTCACCGCACTCTTCAGGATGCACACATAAAAATATTTTACATTTCGCTGGTTTATGATTAGATCTTATATTCGAGGATGTTTTGTATGATCGCCCAGATTTTCCATTCAGGAATTTTTGTAAAAGAAAAGACCAAATCGATAACTTGAACCAGTAATCAGCGGTTTGAGTTTGGTCGTCTTGATCAGGTGGTAGGAGAAACAGGATAATGTTCGCATAATGTATAGGAAGGATGCCCGTATGATCTAAACACCAAAAATGGTTTGGTTAAAATCTCGATGTTTCATGCATTTTAAAGATATTTGTCATCCCAAATTCAAATTCGATTTCTTAGAATTTTTTAGTTCCTTCTTCTATGGGAATTTCATGTGACCGGACGATTAACAGTTTATATTTCCCAGAGGGGGAACAACTTGACAGCTATACAAATCGTTGAAACCACTTTTTTTGGGTCTGTGGGTCTAAAATGGCGGATCAATCTTTATTCAAGAGCAATTTCTAAAAAAAGCGTGAACTTGTTCACAGTGAAAATTTTCTTGTTCAGATTTGTTTACTTCCGATAATTCATTTTTGAAGACTTTTGTTTTGGTGTTGTTTTGTATTAAAAATATTGCATCTTTTTTCGATGCATTATTTTTAAATGATTCATGATTTTTTGGAATCATCAGCTTACGAACAAGCGGCGCTTATGCTAGTTAGTGAGCATCTTCATTTAATTTTAAGATATTAGGTAGTAATATTTGCATTGCAATGTAAACAACACACACAATTATACTGGACTGTTTTTCTCCCTCTCCGATAGAAAATGAGCGGTCATCACTTCTGAATTTTGCAGGAACCTTTGCACCGCATGCTGTCAGAAATACACGATCGAAGTCAATCCCTTTTTTGTTAAATGCGAAGTGAAAAATTATAATCACAAAACTAAATGTATTTAAGATTAACGACAAACTTTCGAGAATTGTCATATGCGAAAGATATTTCAAGGGCGACGGGAGAAGAAAAAAGTTCACACTAGAAGCGCACTCAAATCAAATCATGCATTAGATTTAACAATTTGTAATCCTTTTATGAAACTCCAAGATGACGAATTATCTTGTTTGTATTGATATTAAATTATTACGCTGTTTTGAAATGATCATCTTGATTACCGCTTCCGAATGTAAATTAAAAAAACAAGTTCGTTAAAGACGTCACGGAATTATTTTCTCGCATATAAATTTACAGTATCGCCATTTGTGGACGGTGTTCTATGGTGGCGACATCATTCGAAACACGGTGGTTTCATGCAACTTAGGTTAAACGTCAAGTTGCGGGAGGGTTGATATTTCCGGAACCATACAACGAATCCGTACGAAATTTTGTAGCAGGAAAACATACCTTTAATTTGAGGCATTTGTGATAATCGGCCAAACCATCACCGAGAAACTGATAATAGCAAAAATAACCCGAGAATAGTGAAAAACTGTATTTGAGCGCAATGAAAACATGAATGCCCTATTTATCATACAACTGCGCGCATCAATTAGCAACCATCCTACCAGATGCGAGCCCAAGAGCACACTGACGCCAAAACTTCGTTGACGGTGGTACACGCATTCTTGAAAGAAGCTTATACAACAGGTAAAAGAAGCGAAAGAGATAGCATGTCTGGGTGCCGACCACATGTTGTGAGAATGGGAATTTATTTCAGCCGACTGCATGCCCCCACCATCATTTCAAGAAGGAATGATAAGCGCGATTGACAGATCTGTATGCGTACCGCGCAGTGCTACCAAAAGTACAGATGTTTCTATAAAGCTGCAGATTATTTGAATTGTATAGGTACAGATTAAAATGATGTCTAAGGAAACTACAGCATGGTACATATTTTTGGAGATAAAATGGTAAAACAATAGTTTTATTTGACATTTCTAATACCTAGTAATATTGAGAAAGTGTATATAGGATATATAAATTTACGGAAACTGTTTTTCTTTGGTGTGTAATACAAATATATTTTGTAATTTGACTACTCCAAACAAATGATTTGCTGGCGAATGAACTTATTATTGAAACCTTAACAATAGAACAAATGATTTTTGCACTAAGAACTCAGTGTTTTTTTATTTATTATTGACGGAAAAATAAAGCGAGATTGGAAAGGTTGATGTATAAAACACCCAAATTAACCAAATATTATTCAACTAGCAAAACGTTTGCATTAACTTATTGCTGTAAATTTCGGTACAAATTTTCTGAAAAAGTAGTGCGATTTTTTTTTATTCCCGGTAAATGATATAAAATGTGGCATCACTGGTACCAGCTTATTTTAGTTTCTCTTTGCCGCTCAGCAGCGAGAGGGGAATGGGTGTCGCAGCTCTCCAACGTGCAATGTTGCATCCGAATTTTGTATCACAACAGAGCAAAACTTTCTCTTTTGCTCACCGAAAAAAATCGCGGCGGCCATGTTTAACTCAACAATTTGGTCATCGATGACCAATTGTTGAGCAATGTTGAATTTCGAAACACGCCTTATGTGAGAAGTAGTGGTGATGTGGCACATCTCCAAGATAAGGAGAGCGCTGGGTTTGTAGCTGTTGTCGACAATCTGTGGAGCTTTTAGAGCGAATCGGTGCTGATGTGAGATAATATGCGATTAGAGCTGTCTTCTCTTTGCGATCTTGTATCACACTATCATCGTAGTCGTGGCCCTCTGCTAGTCTCTGGTCCAGTTTGTTGACAAGTGATTGATGTCCATACATGCGGGTTTTAAGCTGTGTAGTGGTCATTCCTATATAGCAATAGTCACAACTCAAACAGACTACCTTGTAGATGACATTGTGGTTCTGCATATTGTGTAGGGGGTCTTTGGCTGTATGTAGCAGGGATCTGACGGTGTATTTATTGCTCGGTGCTGTTTTTAGGTTTGACATATGGCGGAGAATTATTTTGTTGATCGATGATGTGACGCCGGGGATGAAGAGGGTGGATTGGTAAATAGCTGAATCTAATTGTATGTGTTGGTTGTAGCTATTGAAAGTGTCTAACACTTTTTGTATCTTGGTTTTATGAATCAATAAGAACGGATCATCAACATATTTTCTAATCAGTCTCTACGCATCGCTCGATCGAGATAGAAGTGTTTTGTTTTCGGTCTGTTGGAAAAAGAACAGTGCAGTAATCCGCGTTCAAGGTTATTTTGCCATTCTCTGCCTCTTCGAGGTTTGGACTTTTATTTTCTTTTGTGCGTGTGTTAACCGTTAGGCCACATTCCTCAACCTTTTGTTCGTAAAGCGAGGATTGAACAATAACCAGCTATTTAAGCTGGACTGGTGCGTCGTGGGAAACGAGTATACAGATAAGTGAAATCTACCTTTTTGATACATTTACGGCTTTTTCCCGTCTGCGCGGGTGCTGACCCCGTGCGTTGACGGTGTCGATGGCTTCCTCCCCGGATGGCCAAATGGAGATCGAGTCGACTCCTAAGGCTCTCCCCCGACCCAAACAATATCCAGAGCTCTCGACCGGTCCCTTTGTGGTCTTCTTTCGGCCCAAAACAAAATCGCTGAATCTATTACAGATTTCAAAAGACCTAACGGAACGGTTCTCGGCTGTGATCGAAATAAAAAAGGTCCGCTCAGACAGGCTGAGGGTCGTGCTGACTAACTCAAAGCAGGCAAACGATATTGCTTGCTGCGAGCACTTTACGAAGGACTATCACGTGTATATTCCAGCTGTGAAAGTACAGTCTGAAGGCGTTGTCACCGATGACAGTTTGACATGCGAGGATCTGCTGCAGTACGGGGTTGGCCGTTTCAGAGACCGCTTACTTCAGCCAGTGAAAATACTCGAGTGCAAGCGTTTGCACTCAGTAGTAGTTGCGGGGGATGGTTCAAACACGTACCCCCAATCAAACTCTTATCGGTTGACCTTCGCTGGTACCGCTTTGCCAAATTACGTCCTCTTGCACAAGGTTCGTCTGCCTGTGCGTCTGTTTGTACCGCGGGTCATGAATTGCACAAAGTGTAAACAATTGGGTCACACAGCCACCCATTGTAGCAATAAGGCCCGCTGTGGAAAATGCGGGGAGAATCATCTAGATGATTCGTGCAGTAAGAATGCTGAGAAGTGTCCTTACTGTGCAGAGAATCTGCATGATATCTCGGCATGTCCCGCGTACAAACTACGCGGGGATAAATTAAAACGTTCCCTTGCTGGACGATCCGAACGTTCTTTTGCAGAAATGCTAAAGAAAGCTACACCACCAACCTCAACAAACATCTATGCTCACTTGCCTCCTAACGAGGGCGAGGCTGATGACCCACAAGAGGGAACATCTACTAGGGCGCCTAGAAGTTATAGGAAGAGGAGGAACATTTCCTCTCCTAAAGTTCGTTGTAAAGGCCAGAAGGTATCCCTTGACGGGACTCAGAAAGTCACATCTATTGGAAGTGTTGCAACCAAACCGAAGCAATTAGCTCCTGGTCTCGGAGGATTAAACTCAGAGAAGGAGTTCCCAGCACTTCCCGGAACATCAAAAATCCCAAGTGTTCCTCTGTTTCAGTTCGAGAATAATCGCGGCACTGGAATTATCAAACTCTCGGACATTGTGGACTGGATAATAAAAACATTCAATATAACTGATCCTATTAAAAGTCTTATGTTAGCTTTTCTCCCTACAGTAAGAACATTTTTGAAGCAGTTGACTGCTAAATGGCCCCTCCTTTCAGCGATTGTATCCTTCGATGGCTAACTCATCGAACGAGGTCACGGATTTGATCACTGTTCTACAGTGGAATTGCAGAAGTATCATCCCGAAAATCGATTCCTTCAAAATTTTAATAAATAATTTGAGTTGCGATGCATTTGCATTATGTGAAACTTGGTTAACTTCCGACATAGATCTCAACTTCCACGACTTTAATATTATTCGCCTGGATCGAGACACCCCCTATGGAGGAGTGCTTTTGGGGATCAAAAAGCGCTATTCCTTCTACAGAATTAACCTTCCCTCGATAACAGGTATTGAAGTTGTCGCTTGTCAAGTAACAATCAAAGGCAAAGATCTTTGCATAGCTTCCATATATATTCCCCCCAACACCGCGATTGGGCATCGCCGGCTACATGACATCATAGAATCCCTGCCTGCACCGCGACTAGTTTTAGGCGACTTTAACTCTCACGGTACGGAATGGGGTTGCCTTTATGATGATAACCGTTCCTCTTTAATTCACAATATTTGCGACAACTTCAACATGACAATTCTAAACACGGGTGAAATGACACGGATTCCTCCCCCACCAGCGCGCCCAAGCGCATTAGATTTATCCCTTTGCTCGACCTCGCTAAAGTTAGAATGCGCGTGGAAGGTAATCCCTGATCCCCACGGTAGCGACCATCTGCCGATCGTAGTCTCAATCAATAACGGCTCAAGGCCATTGGAAACAATCAATATTTCGTATGACCTCACACGAAATATCGATTGGAAGAGCTATGCTGCCGCGATATCCGACAACATCGAATATACTCAAGAACTTCCTCCGGAGGAAGAGTACAGCTTTTTGGCTGGCTTGATTCTCGACAGCGCGAATCAAGCTCAGACTAAGCCAGTACCCGGCGCGAACATACAAAAACGTTCTCCCAATCCCTGGTGGGATAAAGAGTGCTCAGACGTGTACGCAGAGAAGGCCGCCGCGTTTAAGACCTTCCGGAACGACGGGTTACCCGCTAGTTTTCGACAGTACGCGACGTTAGACAAGCGAATGAAGAGTTTGGTGAAAGCCAAAAAACGCGGTTATTGGCGCCGGTTCGTCGACGGATTAACGAGAGAAACATCGATGAGCACTCTTTGGGGAACAGCCCGACGTATGCGAAATCGAAACAGTACTAATGAGAGCGTGGAATATTCAAACCGTTGGATATTCGATTTCGCCAAGAAGGTTTGTCCGGATTCCGCCCCGGCACAGAAGATCTACCGCGACGCGTCCCGTCACGATAACGCGAACGAAACACCTTTTTCGATGGTGGAGTTCTCACTTGCTCTCTTGTCGTGTAACAATAAAGCTCCAGGGCCAGACAGAATCAAATTCAACTTGTTGAAGAATCTGCCAGACTCTGCCAAGAGACGCTTGTTGAACTTATTTAATAAGTTTCTTGAGGCTAACATTGTCCCACACGATTGGAGGCAAGTGAAGGTCATCGCCATCCAAAAACCAGGAAAACCAGCCTCCGACCACAATTCGTATCGACCGATCGCAATGCTATCTTGTATCCGGAAGTTGTTCGAGAAAATGATCCTATCCCGCCTCGACAATTGGGTCGAAGCAAATGGCTTACTGTCAGATACACAATTTGGCTTTCGCAAAGGCAAAGGGACGAATGATTGTCTTGCGTTGCTCTCAACCGAAATTCAAATGGCCTATGCTAGTAAAGAGCAGATGGCATCAGTGTTCCTAGATATAAAGGGGGCTTTTGATTCAGTTTCTATCAACATTCTTTCAGAGAAGCTGCACCAGCATGGTCTTTCAGCGACTTTAAACAACTTTTTACTAAACTTGTTGTCGGAAAAGCACATGCATTTTTCGCATGGTGACTTATCGACATCACGATTTAGCTACATGGGCCTTCCCCAGGGCTCATGTCTAAGCCCCCTGTTATACAATTTCTACGTCAACGACATTGATGAATGTCTTGACAATTCCTGCACGTTAAGACAACTTGCAGACGATGGCGTGGTGTCTATTACGGGACCCAAAGCTGTCGATCTACAAGGACCATTACAGAATACCTTGGACAATTTGTCTGCATGGGCTATTAAGCTGGGTATCGAATTCTCTACGGAGAAAACTGAGCTAGTTGTATTTTCTAGGAAGCGTGAACCAGCACAACTACAGCTTCTATTAATGGGTCAAACTATAGCTCAGGTCTTCACAGTAAAATATCTAGGGGTCTGGTTCGACTCGAAAGGTACTTGGGGATGCCATATTCGGTATCTGAAACAGAAATGCCAGCAAAGGATCAACTTTCTTCGTACAATAACCGGAACGTGGTGGGGTGCCCACCCAGGAGACCTAATTAGGTTGTATCAAACAACGATACTGTCGGTACTGGAATACGGATGCTTCTGCTTTCGATCCGCCGCGAACATACATTTCATCAAACTCGAAAGAATTCAGTATCGTTGTTTGCGTATCGCCTTAGGGTGCATGCAGTCGACCCATACGATGAGTCTCGAAGTCCTGTCGGGCGTTCTCCCGCTGAAAAATCGATTTTGGGAACTCTCATATCGATTGCTCATTCGATGCGATATCTTGAACCCGTTGGTGATTGAAAATTTCGAAAGGCTTGTTGAGCTCAATTCTCAGACCCGTTTTATGTCCCTGTACTTTGACTACATGGCGCAAAATATTAATCCTTCTTCTTACAATCCCAACCGTGTGCATTTCATAAATACTTCTGAATCTACTGTTTTCTTCGACACATCCATGAAAGATGAGATTATTGGAATTCCGGACCATATACGCCCACAAGTGGTTCCAAATATTTTTTATAATAAATTCCGAGATGTCGACTGTTCTAAGATGTTTTATACTGACGGATCAAACCTCGAAGGGTCCACTGGCTTCGGTATTTTCAATCAAAAGTTCACCGCCTCCTACAAACTCAGTGACCCTGCTTCAGTTTACGCCGCAGAACTAGCTGCTATTCAGTATACCCTTGGAGTCATTGACACATTACCCGCAGACCATTACTTCATCGTCTCGGATAGTCTGAGTTCTATTGACGCTATTCGCTCGATGAAACATGGAAAGCATTCCTCGTATTTTTTGGGGAAAATACGGGAGCTACTGAGTGCTTTATCTGACAAATCTTTCCAGATTACCTTGGTGTGGGTCCCTTCTCATTGCTCCATTCCGGGCAATGAGAAGGCGGACTCCTTAGCTAAGGTGGGTGCCATTGAAGGTGACGTTTTTGAAAGACCAATTTGCTTCCACGAATTTTTCAGTATTACTCATCAGAGAACCCTCGAAAGTTGGCAAACCTCGTGGAGCAATGGGGAGCTAGGAAGGTGGCTACATTCGATAGTCCCTAAGGTATCGACGAAACCTTGGTTCAAGGGGATGGATGTGGGTCGTGACTTCATTCGTGTGATGTCCCGACTCATGGCGAACCATTACACGCTGGATGCACATCTCCGACGTATTGGGCTCGTGGAGAGTGGTATCTGCGCTTGTGGCGACGGTTATCACGATATAGAGCACATAGTCTGGGCGTGCACCGAGTACAGTTCCGCCAGGTCTCGGCTTATGGACACCCTCCGGGCCCGAGGAAGACCACCCAACGTCCCGGTTCGAGATGTGTTGGCAAGCCGCGATGTCCTCTATATGTCCCTTATATACACCTTCATAAAAACCATCAATATCCAACTTTAACTGCCCCTTTTTCCTTATCATTCTCAGAAGCGCTCTCTTCCACCTGTACCATACACCCACGATGGTTTGATGCGACTCCAAGGCGACACAAAAAATTCCCTGTCGAATGAGCCAACAAACACGGGACCTAAAGCACGAACATCACACGCACAACTCGAAATGTAGCCGATCAACATCTGAGCCGCACTACGAAATCGTCTGGAGAAACCCCTGCCATCTCGAGAACGACCACCCGGCGTCCCAGTACATGATTCTTCCTGATGAAGACCACCCTGATTCTGTAATCCATCCGTTGATCTCCCGAAGTCTGAAACTGAAATAATGTTCTCCCCTGCCATGTTTGTCCACCCTACGTCCCCTGACTCTTATACACAGAAGTAACACCCCTTCCCCCCCCCCCCCCCCCAAATATCTTCATGAAGCATTTAGCTCTTCTTGCCTTTTCTAGTTTTAACTATTATATTATATGATCTCGTTGAAAATGCCCAACTCTACTACCACATAAAATAACTCTAATTAATGTCTCCGAATCTTTACAAAATTTAATCACGCCCTCTAATTATTTCTACTTTTAAGATAGTCGTAAAAATTTTCCCCCTTAGTTAACCATTATTTGCTCCAATAATCTCATTGCTAAAAATGTCAAACCATATTGCCATAAAAACTAAATGACCCCTCTAATCTAACGAAAATTATACTACCCCCTTGTGTATATGTATAGCTATAAATTAGCCTTAGTTTAATTTCAAAAATCAATATGTAAGCCCCTAGTTTTAAGTAATTTAAAATGTAAAACAAAACAAAATTGGCACCTTTAAGCTAACGCAAACCTGCCTTATCAAATAAACGAATTGAAAAAAAAAAAAAAAAAACATATTTTCTAATGTGATCGGGTGGAATATCAGCTGTTTTTATAGCGGTGGATATTAAATTAACCATTGCTATTTCGGCGAGTATTGGTAAGAGTGGACTGACCATACCTGTACCGCATATTTGGTGGTAATATTGACTTTGGAAGCAGAAAAAACTTGTGTCCATGAGAAACTCGACTATTTCCAAAAAAAGGTCTGGTGGTATGTCTGTTTGTTATTTGATATCATCCCATATCATAATGATATCGTGTATGACCAAATCTTTGGGCATGTTGGTGAAAAGCGATATTACATCGAACGAAACGAGGACGTGTTCGGGTGGTACAGGTAGATTCTTTGCATATTGGCCGAAGCTCTTGGAATCTGTAGCATTGTATTGGCAGTTTAGGGATCGTTGCAGAATGTTGGAAACATGTTTGGTTAAGTTGTACGTTGGTGACGTAATGTTTGGTACTACAGGGCGTAATGGGAGGTTTGGTTTGTGTGCTTTGGGTTGACCGTAAATTCGTGGACAGGTCGCGTTGTAACTCATCAGTCGGTGTTTTGTTTTGTTGTCGATGAGTTTTAGATTGAACAGACGTTGAACTATGCTGTTATTCTGACGTTGATATTTTGCTGTTAGATCTGATTTTATGGGCTGGTCACTGATCAATTGATGCATTTTGGTGTTGTAGTCTTTGAAATCCATAATGACGGTCCTGTTGCCTTTGTCTGCCTCAGTGATGCGAATATCTGGGTTGTCCTTAATAAATCTCTTTGTTACTTTTTTCCTTTTTTATTTCGACTATGTTATACTACGTTCACACTACGAGTTAAAACGTGTTTTAACGCTATCTTGATGACATTTTTCTTGTTACTAATTATTATAACGTGTTTTAACTCTGTAGTGTGAACATAGTATTAGTCACATTTTCTTTTTTACATTTTAACGACATTCAATTAGCTAGAGATTACTGGGTAGGGAAAGTTATGAAACTTAGAGCCTTAGGTTTAATCTTTGTCTTCTGTTAATGAGGGTCGAGCTTAGGCAGAATAACTACGAATCACCCGAGTTCACTAACATGTGTCCTGATAAAGGTAGTCGTGTCTATCTTTACCGTGACAACCGACTGTTACGGTAGCAGCTTTGTCTCTTTGTTACGGTAACAGCTTTATCGCAGAATTTTTCCAGTTGACTCCTTGCTGTGTTGTGGTTGGAGCTATGAAAAAAGTTTTGTATTTGGTTGATGGTTTGGCATCTGGTCTGTTGTCTTATGTTCTGGTCACTTTGTTTAGTTGGGATGATCTCTACATCCGCTATGAGATGAAAAAATATTTTTTTTCTATTTTTCGGAACGGTAGTGCGAATTTGGGACCGAGGCTTAGAAGCGTGACGGTTTCAGCAGGGATTTGTTTGGCGATCGCATTGACATTTTGGTTTAGCGTTGTTATTTCTTGATGATATTGCTGCTGTGAAGTATGCAACGATATTTCTTGTTTGTTTTGTCGAATTTTCGTTGGTAGCTCTTGTGCACAAATTATTGCGTGAAGAGGAAATATTTGTACGTTTCAGAGGTCTTCGCTGTGTAGTGTTTTAATATGGTAGAACGTATCCTGTATTTCTATACTCAGCAGTATTCTTTGGAATCGTCCAATAGCATTGGTGAGCTTTTTACTTTGTGGGCTCCGTGCCGCTAGAAGCTCGTATGCACATTTTAACGCGTGTTTTATATGCTGGGGAAACACCTGCATTTGGTAAGAAAGTACTTTCTATTGAGCATGTTGCCGAGTTTTTGGTTATTTTGTGCATACGATTTGTATATTTGCGTTATGGATTGCCCGTAAGTATGAACTATTTGCGCATAAAATGATGTTAATTCATTGGGTGGCATGTTTATAAGTAAGATAAGATGTTTTTGACTGGTGATTAAATAACCAAAAGTGAGTTTCGGCAGTACAGTCAAATTTCTTTGCGTCACAAGGTGACGATTCGTGTCTGTCCACGGCACGAACTTTGTGGGTGGATATTGGGAACGTGTGATGCGCTCGGTTAAGGAGGCAATGAGCTGCTTATCAACCGCTAGGAAGCTGAATGAAGAATCTTTCCTTACATTGATGAGTGAAGCGGAAGCAATGGTGGATTCATGACCACTGACCTACATTCCACTGGATTCGTCCTAGCTAGAGTCACTCACGCCGAATCATTTCCTTTTGCTTGGCTTGAAGCAAATGTGGCACTACAAATAGTTAGAACATTGTTCAGCACAAGCAGGGAATACCTTCCGACTATCTGTCGACGAACAAAATGGTTTTCGGAAACAAGAGCAATGGGTGATTTGGTAGTGATGGCTAATGTTTTTTATCAGAAATAAGTGGGTAAGAGGACAGAGGGGTTTCGCAAGTTTCCCCAACTAAAGATGACAAAATTTGAAAGGCTCGTGGTCAAACAACAACGAGTGCGCTTGTACGACCAATTATTGAAGCTTAAGCTGATCTTACTGGACGTGATGGATGGTGGTATAGCTGAGGACAAATCAGCCAAACGGGTTGGGGGATGCTCCATGTCACAAAAGTCAATGAGAACATCGTCTATGAACACACTATGAAACCCAGAGAAAGTTGGACAGAGCTGAAATATCTAGCAGCACAGCGGTAGAAATTAATGACAATGAAAGCAAGTTTCATATAAAAACTAGGATCTAATTTAAACAGACACGCGTTACATTATTGTATTTCCTAAACCTAAAATTATACTATTTTTCCTAAAATTAAACATTGTTACGGTGAAAACATCAAATGGAGCAAAAATGTGAGTAAACACAACAAAATTAAAAGTTACAATATAATTTTCTATTTAAAATCACAGCTTTGAGTAAATTCCACCAAAATTCACGAGTTTCGCTGAAAAGAAGTCCGAAAGGATCCGTAACAAACATACGCGTAATAAAGGCAATAGAGCGTCGCTCTTTCAAATCCATTTTCTACAGAAATATAATGATTTTTTTTCAGTTCATAAGCAGGTATTGGATTTCAAAAGAGCACTTCATGATACACAAAAGTAATCTAATACTAAGGCGCTCACTAGGAAGTTTACACGAATCGAAACTTCCTAGTGAGCGCCTATTTTACATTTTTCAACCCAGTTTAGTTTTTGGGCGGGTTTTTGAAAACTAAGCCAAAATATCGATTTTTAAGAGATGTTTTGTCGATTCAAGGTCAAATTTACGAAATATCTAATATTATCATTTGTAATCCCTAATGTTTTGACAATTCCGCAAAAACATCAAAAAATAAACTTGTGCTAATGATTGAAGTTGATGAATAGCGCGCATCCGGAATATCATGGCATCACAGGAGGAAGAGCCCTCGATCTATTGTATTGTATTACTAACATAACTTTATCCAAATTTTGATAACGATTGCTTCTTTATAAAAGACAACGTATTCTAACTGAACAACAGCTATTGCCCGTTGGTAATTATTCGTAGATTAGAAAGTTATACTATGACCGCGATATGACTTCCAAAACATGTACGACATAAAAAATAAATCCATCCGACAATCAACTGCTGCTATGGCAAAAATACCAATTAGTCAAGGTTGTGACTAATTCTTGATAATGAGTATGATCTATATTTTCAAAAACGTAATCAACTAATTAGTATGCTAATTAATCAAACGTCGTGAACTAAAAGCAGCGTGTCAGTGCCATTCAAATACAGCATGCTCACCATTCCTGATCTTCCATTCCACTGCTCACAACTAATCTGTACAACTTATCAAAACAACAAAAAGCAACCACGGATGAAATCCTGATTATTTCTAGAGATCTACCGTTTCTGCTCAAATACTTGAAACGGAAACCAAGCTCAGGATTGATGCAGGGACCAACAATTTCACTCAGCTGGAAATTTTATGCAGATCCGTTCTTTCATTTTTTCACCGGTACTCCAAACCCGCGATTTTTCATTTTTCCCACGAGGAGGACTTTTTCTCTTTTACCCACAGACTCCCCTTACTCCCTTATGGATCAATGTTTCCCTCCTTTGGTGTCACCACCTTCATTTTCCTGCCTTGTTTTTCCATCCAGTCGACACTTGCTTCGCTGTTCAGGAACTTTTAAAATTTTAATTAAACTTTTAGAAATTGTGACATCAAATATAATTAAAACCAGTCAACACTCATCTACGGCTCAAACGAAAGCAAGAGCCTGGAAGGGTTCCTCGATCTACCGGCACTAGTGGGAGGTCTGAAATGGAACTTTTCGTTCGGACTCTCGGAAACGAGCGCAGTTTTAATTGGGAACTCTCCGCTACGCCAACGGATGCACACGTTTTCCCATCTCGCGGATGACGATGATGCCTCACGAGGGCTAAGAAGTTCAGTTCCCACGGTTGTCGACCGAAAAACACAGCTGACAGTCCGCTTTCAGCTTGATAGTTAGTTAGTTAGCACAAGTTGAAAAATGGCAAGCCCTGATAGACCAGGAGTGAGTGCGAACGGAACTTCACCAGACGGGGA
Source organism: Topomyia yanbarensis (assembly GCF_030247195.1). Lineage (NCBI taxonomy): Eukaryota > Metazoa > Arthropoda > Insecta > Diptera > Culicidae > Topomyia > Topomyia yanbarensis. The sequence continues at coordinate 262,053,102 of NC_080672.1, forward strand.
ACGCCGTTTGTAATTAGACTTAAATAAATTTAATTAAAAAACTTTACATTTGCATAAATAGCGACAAGTCGGAGATGAATTTCATCTCAGTCTCGGTCCACTAATCCTGGACGGATGCGGCGATGTAAGGATGAGATCCCCTATTTCAAATTTAGCTTAATTCAGTAGAGAATGATTAGGATTGGAACTTTATGATTAGATAGCAACATTTTCGTTTGTCCAAATATTAAATCGTAATAAAGTTTCTTGACAGCCTTAGAAAGTTTCCAGAAAGGTTTAGAATACGGCTCGATTTGTTTAACCTCTTTCGCGAAATTTTCCTTTTTTAAGAGTGTGAATCTAAGTTTAATTTTTTTGTGGATCCTGATAGATAAATTTCATAGTAGGATCAAGAGAACAGTCTTCAAGCGAATCAGAAGTTGAATATTGTCGTCAATAATATGAGTATTAAACTTTATCTGTGTTGTTAAATTTCTAGCATCAACTATAGCATCACTCAAATTTTGTAATAATATATGTATATGAAAAAAAATGAATACAATGAGAACAATTAATATAATTTAATGGACTAAAAATGAGAACAATAAATGTAATTTAATGGACTAAACAATAAAACATTTGTGTTTCATGCTGATATGACTGCCGCGAATTGGTAAGTGGGTTTCGACCCTTCTGTCAATTATTAATCCTCGTACATTCTTCAACAGCCATTATTTCACTCAGACATGACCATCTGTATTCTCCACGCACATCAAATACCTTAAACACGAAATAAACAAAGAAATTTGTTTACTTGGTTCAAAGCTATGTCAGATCGATTAGCATCACTCGCCGGATGTATGTGTATTGTATTGATACCAAATTCAAGGAACATTTCAAACTACATACGACAAAAAATGCGCAATTTTTTAAATAATAAAATGAAGACATGCTTGCAATGAAATAAAATTGGTCACACCACAAAGGTGGTATATTTTTCAACGTAGCACTGTTGAAGAATGACTATCTAAGATAGGCGATAAAGGACGCGAACAAAGAAAACTGACCTGCCACTTTTGATCCCTCAAGAATGACGAAAAAAGTTTCTTTACATAAATTGGTAAAATTTGAATTAGAAGCGATTTATTTTTTTTGGCCGAAACAACTAGTGCCCGGAGATTAAACGCGCTTTTTCTCAAAATGTGATTTAAGATCAACGTCGTACACGCAATGAAAACTATGTATTAAATTTCTATTTAAATAAATGGCAACAGATACTTTAATTTTATTACATATATATAATATCGTATTAGCTAGTCTACCAATAATTAGTATACTAATGCTTAAGTTTACGCATAATTAGTATGCTACTATACATTGTTAAAGAAATAGGATTCACATTTTTTGCCGAAAGCGTATAAGTTTATTTCTTCTTAAATACTATTCCTATGACGTATCAATTTTTTACGAGATTCCAAGAATTTTGCATATCCAAACAGGCCTTCCTCAGCCTCAACAGCAGATAACGAGCTGCGAAGCAACTAATAACAATAAATATTTACTTACATGCTAATGGAAAACGGGAAAAGCTTTTCCTCTATGGAAATTGCCCCCTGGTGCCGTTTAGAGCCGGAAGGTTGATCGGAAAGAAGGCGATTATATTGATTTTTTTGTTGCTTCATCAGTAAACCTTTCTGCTCTCTCCAGGCACACCGGTAAGAACCAATCATCAAGCAAATTTATACAGGACTTGCAAACGTATGTGGTGTAGAAATGGTAGCTGTTCGCACAGTACAACCAACCTTTGCGAGAGCTGGATCCAGTCGATTGCAATTGACTAGCCGGGAAATTGCTTTTTTCCACTTTCGTTTGCAAAAAAGGGACGATATTTACATTTTAACAGGATGTGAGAATGAACATTCATAGTGCTCCGTCCGATTCTTCAATATTTTCCTACCGGCGCACTGTATTATCTATCAAGAGAAAATTAGTTCTCGCTTTGATAAACCAAAATGAAATCTAATTACCGATGATGATTGAAGTAACAGATTCTTCTGGGAAGTTATAGCCTTTGATCATACCTTTAGATTTACTCAGCGAAAAGTAATAACCAGGAAACGCAATCGGACGTCAAATTTTGCGAGCCATTTTCTAAGTTCTACTGTTTTACTAGAAATGGTGAAGTTGAAATAATATTACAAAATCACATTTATGTTTTGGACGAATTACTGAAGGTTCATATATTCAAAAAGATTTTTCATAAGGACTGATATTTCTCGAGTACTTTTTCAAATGGACGTAAGTCGCAAAATGTAAACAAAGCGGATTTTTATTGCAGGTAATGTCAAACATTGCATTAAACCTACTAATTTCATTCAATTGTGGTAATCGATAATTTAAAGTGTTCTGAATTATTTTTACAAAACGACGAAACTTCCTTGTTAATAATTATAGCGGTTAAACCCTTTTGATTTTGAACTGCCGTATCTCTCAAGTTGACTGGCAACGCGGATGGCGCAGATACGCACACAATAAAACGACGCAAGTAGCAAAATAACACATGTTTGCATAAAATCATCTTCCGCCATTGTGGACGCGAGTGAAAAATTTTCATTTCTAATATAACAGCGGAAAAAATGATTGCTTTTCAGTTGTTGCTGGGTAAGTAGAATTAATAATACGCAAGTAAACGATCCTAATGTATTTTTTTTTTGTAGATGCTGCTACACAACTCGAGAGGGAGGATAATAATTGTCCAGATCCGGGACATGACCACCAGTATGCGCTTCCGATAACTGGCCATGCTGAAACATTTGTGGAAATGGCGGAAACAAATTCCAACATGACCAGCATCGGAGAATCGAGCACAATTACAGCTTTCTCAAACAATTCCGGAAATAGATCGATCAAGCGTCGTGCATTTTCCGATCTTTCAAGTAAGTAACTCCCTTTCGTTTTCAGTTTGTTGAAAATTATTGATGTTATTTATTTATTCACGATTAGATATTACCAATATACCATCTACCGTGCCTCTGACGAATTCCAAACCGCGCAGTAGCACGCAGCGAAGATCAGGTAAATATAACCACATTATATTTTACAGATTCAACTCTGGCCTCTGGAAACGATGAATTTAAGAGGCGTTCGTAAAATTTATAGTGTAATTATTTTTATGATTAAATTTCCGTCAGTAATCTTTAAAAACAACATTGTGCAGAAAAAATTGACCAAATTTCAAACATTTTTTTCGTTGATTTTAACGGGGTTTTTCATTGAAAAACCCTGGGGCAGTGGATTGCACTGGTGTTGCATTTTCTAATAGAAGAGCAGGCCATTCCCACTTCTACTAGAAAGTGCAAAACTAGTGCAATCCACTGCCCCGGTGTTTTTCAGTGAAAAACGACAGGAATCCTAAAAATATACACAATTGGGATTTTCCATTGATGTGCATCGGTGTAGTGGAGTGCACTGGTGTTACACATTTTAGCAGAAGTGTCAATGGAAAATACCCAGTTTTCTGCACTTCTGCTAGAAAGTGCAAAAACGGTGCAGTTCTAGTGCACTCCACTACACCAGTGTCAATCAATCGAAAATCCCAAATGTATCGCTTTGGAAAAAAAAACAACTAGCATTGTTTACTTTCGAATATGCGATTGCTCTCGCATTTGAAAGACAACACTAAAGGGTCTGCTTAAAGCCTGTTTTACTAGTTTTTTCTGTACTAGATTGATAAAACAATACATTTTTCGGTGAGTTTGTGAAACAATGAAATAGTGTTCGATTTCGTTCATTGATAGGTTTCATCAGTAGAGCAGGACGTTCAGTTCCAGATAATCCACGAAACTCCCGGGCCGCTTCGGAATTGCATCTACCATCTCCTGTTAATCAGTGTATGTCACGTATCTCTCCATATCTCACATCTGTGCAATTTAACGGAAAAACAAATAGATTCTCCGACCATTGTCATGCACAGTCCAGTCGTCGTCAGTGGTTGACTAGTTCTGTTTCGGAACGTTATGTTCCTGAGCGCAGTTTCACGTTTTCTGATGTTCCCGGTGAGTATGACAAAAGTTTTGTTAGTATTTTAATACAAAAGGTAATATTAACCTAAGCTAAATTATAAACAATATGATTTACTCTGAAGAAACATGTGATTGTATGTGGATGTGCAAAGTTGAACTTTCTTTTTATCCATCTTCTAGGACAGCGTAACGTTTCAAGAGCCCCCTATCATGATAATGATATGTCTTCTTCGTCGTTCTATAAATCTTTCTTGCGAGCCACAACTTCGACACCGTTGACACGTCATGAGCAATCATACCATGGAACAAAACCGTTAGAACTATGTGCTAATGAATCACCTCTGGATTTGTCAGTTTCAAGAAGGAGTGTTGAATCAGGCATGCCTGTTGATCTTGCGTTTTCCCAAAATCAAAACGCAATGAATTCGTCTTATCAGCCTATGGATTTGCGTATCGCCAAACATTCGGATAACATTAGTAATGCCTATGACGACATTGAAAATCAATACGAGGATGATGTTTCCGAGGAGGAAGAAGATGCCGAAGGAGATCCTACATTACTGAATGATTTTTCGATCTTCGAATGCTTCGAGAAATACCGGAATATGGTCACGGATGATGAAGAGTTTTCTAACTCGGAGGATGAGTATGATTTTCAACGGGATCGCCGGAGCGAGAAACTGAAGTCCAAAATTACCGCAGTAGATGGTAAAATCTTCTTCTAATGAATATAAAAATGTGTAGTAATGTTTTTTTCTTTTCCAAATTACAGATGAACATTCCATCTTGCACCTAGATGAAAAAAAGAACGAGTGCAATAATACAACCCACCATATTTTAGAAAAGGAGCTACATGAACCGAAGAAGAAGGAAATGACGCTGAGGAAGAGGAACAAACTGTTGAGGATGAAGGGAATGTCATACACTAGATCAGATGGTACCGTGGTCCCCGCACGTTCTATTAAGGAAGGATGCCATTGCAGACTAGAATGCGCCAAAAAATACTCCGAGGCTGTCCGAAAACAACTACTTCAGAATGTCTTGGATCTCAACTTGTCCGGACAAAACCAGTTTATTGCTAACCATATGGTGGTTACCAAAACAGCTCGTCCACAGGTAATATCTGAGTATTTTTATTACTACATATTACATTCAGATAAAAATCTTGATGAAAATAAGATTTTTGCTTTTATTTAATCAAGATGACTAATCAACATTAAACTATTATCACCGATAACGTACATTTAGAGTTTGCATATTTGTAGATAATGAAAGTGTCTTCGGCAACGTGTTTTTCCAATCTATTTTGGAGCAGCACGAGCTCATAGAACACCTTTATGTATCACGAATTGGTTACGTATTGCTAAGACACGTTACTTACAAATCGGTCCAAGACCACGATCCCATTTACTGTTGGTATTGCAGCTGTTGCAATCCTTTGTTCATTCGCTGCATCCACTTTTCATGTTTAATCTGCATTAGGGTTACCAATTTTTTCCAAGAACAATCTGGCCATTTCGAATGTCTGTCGAAATCTGGCACTAAACAATTTTAAAACTAGAACTTACTCTTCCCAGCAGCAGGTTGAGCAGGTTTTTAGTATAAAATTCCAACCACGTCAAATCCCTCTCCTAGGTTGACGGGTTTGACGGTACTGCAAACATCTTCAAGCATATTTGAGCAGACAACTGCTTTAAGATGGTTATTGCATTTTGCCTCGATAGTGGTGCATCGAGGAGACCGAGAAGGCTTATGGGTCTCTTTTATGTTTTATGTTATTTCATAGTCTGCACCAGCCCAATCTAACAGTCAGCTAAGAGCCTGTGCACACAGGCGTGGCCGATTCGCGGGTCGCCGTGGATTTACTTTTTCTGTGGGTTGTGTTTGCAGACATTGTTCAACAGCTTAACAGCTGTCTTTCTGAGCACGGCTCGCAGTGGGAGTCATTTGGGGTTTTCGATTGATTGACACCGGTGTAGTGGATTGCACCGTTTTTGCACTTTCTAGCAGAAGTGCAGAAAACTGGGTATGTTCCATTGACACTTCTGCTAGAAAGTGCAAAACCAGTGCAATCCACTACACCGGTGTCAATCAATCGAAAATCCCAATTGTGTGTCGATTTATCGGTCGACCTCGTCAACGTGCACAGGCGCATTAAAAAATAACAGTGGAACCCTATTAGTTGTGTTGTGTTGTAATAATTGTAGTTTTTAGTACTATTGTAAAATTGTTATGTGCTAGTCGTATGTCGATCTGTCTATGTGTTCGTCTGAGCATTTGTGACATATGGGTCAGGGAATGGATGCAGAACTGGCTTATATGATAGAATAGTGGGTAATCCTTCTTGGGATCACTTTTTACCGGTGTTCAATTTGTGCATTCGATTCGATTCATTCGGATTGGATAAATGAAGGTACGATTAATTTACCGACGCACGTCAATCATCCATTCCCGGCCAGCATAGCATGAGAAACTTCTAACGGCATGCAAGAATCAAGTCAAATGTTCAAAATGTGCCTAGTAATTTTGAAGAACCACCAAACCGTCAAATAAAGTGGCTATGTTCCCAAATATAAGCAACTAAGAATACGTCCCTCCCGTTATTTTCTTCTACTTCATTTGTCTGTTTTTGTTTTACTTCTATTAGTTAGCTTTTCCACTACTCATGTAAACCAAAATATCAGTCAATTTATACGCTTCTACCTAATGTCTTCATTTTTTTCTTTTATTTCGGCATGTTCTTTTTTGTTTTATCACTATATCTTAATTTAGATTCATTACAACACTCACTAACACAATCAATTGCATATGCTCCCATATACACTCATAATATCTCATTCAAAACGTACAAACGCCGCTAGCCTTCGCGATAACACAAACCGGGTCTCAAACGCGAACATGCAATTGTAATCATCCACATATACTCGCGATCTCGCCAACAACCCACCGTTCGCGGATTATGAGTCGGTCACGTTTGGATGTCACTGCCCTCGTTCTTAACAGCCTAGATGCATGTCTTCAGTTGGACCAATAAAAAAAATGAGGCTCATATTCATTAGATAACACATTCCATGGAAACGTGATCGGGAACTCTAGTGTTATGGGGGAATTGTCTTCTAGTACCTGAACCGTACACTAAAAACCAAGCAACAAACTCACGTTCCGCGCGATCATTCAAGAACACACACGCGAGCTCCAACGCGAGTTACAAAATCGAATTTATACACGCAAAATTGCGTACGTGACAAACACGTGAACATACAATCGCTTGAGCTTTTCGCGATCTTCTACGCACATCTACGGTTGCGGGATAAAATGAATTTTTTAACACTTATAAATTGGCATCACTTAATAACAAAATACATACATTAGCTATCAAACCTTATGGAGAAACATATTGTATTTATTTCTGAACAGCCAACAGTAGTACTGTTCAATGCACCTTTTAATCACATTCTGCAGCGCAATTATTCGTCAAGTATACATCAATCCATTAACCCTACCCCAACTCACACCCTGTTCTTCTCCCATAGCGTTTTGGTGGTCCGCATAGATTATTCTGCCATTACCCCTCCTATCATCGGCCTTGGACTGACTTTCGTTGAAGCAAATTGGTCTTTCGTAAGTGTCGCCTTCTAATGCGCCCACCTTGGCTAAAGAGTCCGCCTTCTCATTGCCCGCAATAGAACAATGTGACGGGACCCAAACCAAGGTAATCTGGTAAGATTTTTCAGATAAAGCACTCAGATATTCCCGTATTTTCCCCAGGAAATACGGTGAGTGCTTTCCAGGCTTCGCCGCACGGATGGCCTCAATGGAGCTGAGACTATCCGAAACGATGAAGTAATGGTCTGAGGGCAGGGTGTCAATGATCCCGAGAGTATACTGAATGGCAGCTAATTCTGCGACGTAAATTGAAGCAGGATCATTGAGTTTGAATGAGGCAGCAAGATTTTCGTTGAAGATACCGAAGCCTGTGGACCCGTCGAGAATTGATCCGTCAGTGTAGAACATTTTGGCGCAGTCGACTTGATGGTATTTGTTATAGAAAATATTTGGGACCACTTGTGGGCGAATATGATCCGGAATTCCATAAATCTCTTCCTTCATGGATGTATCGAAAAATACAGTTGGATCAGAAGTATCTAAGAGATGAGCACGGTTGACGTTATATGTAGATGAATTGATGTTCTGTGCCATGTAATCGAAGTACAAGGACATGAATCGGGTCTGAGAATTAAGCTCGACAAGCCTTTCGCAATTTGCAATCACCAATGGGTTCAGAATATCGCATCGAATGAGCAATCGATATGAGAGGTCCCAGAATCGATTTTTCAGCGGAAGAACGCCCGCCAGCACTTCGAGACTCATCGTATGGGTCGAGTGCATGCAACCCAAGGCAATACGCAAGCAATGATACTGGATTCGCTCCAGTTTGATGAAGTGTATGTTCGCAGCGGAGCGAAAGCAGAAACATCCGTACTCCAACACTGATAATATCGTTGTTTGGTACAAACTGATTAGGTCTCCTGGATGGGCACCCCACCATGTTCCAGTTATTGTACGGAAAAAGTTGATCCTTTGTTGGCACTTCTGTTTCAGATACCTAATGTGACATCCCCAGGTACCTTTAGAGTCGAACCATACCCCGAGATATTTGAATGTTGAAGCCTGAGCAATAGTTTGATCCATTAATTGAAGCTGTAGTTGCGCTGGTTCACGCTTTCTAGAAAATACGACTAGCTCAGTTTTCTCCGTGGAGAACTCGATACCCAGTTGGAGAGCCCATGCAGACAAATTGTCCAAGGTATCTTGCAGTGGTCCTTGCAAGTCGACGGCTTTAGGACCTGTAATAGAGACCACACCGTCATCTGCAAGCTGCCTTAGCGTGCAGGAATTGACAAGACATTCGTCAATGTCATTCACGTAAAAATTGTAGAGGAGAGGGCTTAGACATGAGCCCTGGGGAAGGCCCATGTAGCTAAATCGTGATGTCGATAAATCGCCATGCGAGAAATGCATTTGTTTTTCAGACAACAGGTTTAGCAAAAAGTTATTTAAAATTGGCGAAAGACCATGCTGGTGCAACTTCTCATAAAGAATGTTGATCGAAACTGAATCGAAAGCCCCCTTAATATCCAAGAATACTGATGCCATCTGCTCTTTGTTAGCATATGCCATTTGAATTTCTGTTGAGAGCAACGCAAGGCAATCGTTCGTCCCTTTGCCTTTGCGGAAGCCAAATTGTGTATCTGACAGTAAGCCATTTGTTTTGACCCAATTGTCGAGCCGAAACAGGATCATTTTCTCGAACAACTTCCGGATACAGGACAGCATTGCAATCGGACGATACGAATTGTGGTCGGAGGCTGGTTTTCCTGGTTTTTGGATGGCGATGACCCTCACCTGTCTCCAGTCATGTGGGACAATGTTACCCTCAAGAAACCTATTAAATAAATTCAACAAGCGTCTTTTGGCAGAGTCTGGCAGATTCTTCAATAAGTTGAATTTAATTCTATCTGGCCCCGGGGCTTTATTGTTACATGATAAGAGAGCAAGTGAGAACTCCACCATCGTAAACGGTGTTTCGTTCGCGGTATTGTAAGGCGACGCGGCGCGGTAGATTTTCTGTGCCGGGGCGGAATCCGGACAAACCTTCTTGGCGAAATCGAATATCCAACGGTTTGAATATTCCACGCTCTCGTTAGTACTGTTTCGGTTTCGCATACGTCGGGCCGTGCCCCAAAGAGTGCTCATCGATGTTTCTCTTGTTAACCCGTCGACAAACCGGCGCCAGTAACTGCGTTTCTTAGCTTTCATTAAATTTTTCATTCGCTTTTCTAATATCGCGTATACTCGATAACTAGCAACTAAACCGTCGTTCCGGAAGGTTTTATACGCGGCAGCTTTCTCCGCGTACACGTCTGAGCACTCTTTGTCCCACCACGGGTTGGGAGAACGTTTTTGGGTGTTCACGTCGGGTACTCGTTTCGTCTGAGTTTGAATCGCGCTATCGAGAATCGAGTTGGACAAAAACTTATATTCTTCCTCCGGGGGAAGTATCTGTGTTGAATCGATAGTTTTGGATATCTCAGCAGCGTAGCTCTTCCAATCAATGTTTCGTGTGAGGTCATAGGGAACATTGATTGGTGTCGATGGTCTTGAACCAGTGGTGATTGCAATTACAATTGGTAAGTGGTCACTACCGTGGGGATCAGATATTACCTTCCACTTGCAATCTAACCGTAGTGATGTCGAGCATAAAGATATGTCCAGTGCACTTGCTTGCGCAGGTGGTCTAGGAATTCGTGTCATTTCCCCTGTGTTCAGAATTGTCATATTGAAGTTGTCACAAAGGTCTTGAATTGTCGAAGATCGATTATTGTCGTATAGACAGCCCCACCCCGTACCGTGAGAGTTAAAGTCTCCAAGAAGCAGGCGGGGCGAGGGAAGGTGTTCAATCACGTTGGAGAATCTTCGATATCCCATCATGGCCCTAGGAGGAATGTAAATAGAAGCAATGCAAAGATCTTTGCCTTTGATTGTTGTTTGACAAGCGACAACTTCAATGCCTGGCGTCGAAGGGAGGTTGATTCGATTGAAGGAGTAGCACTTTTTGATCCCTAAAAGTACCCCCCCATATGAGTCTTCTCGATCCAAGCGGATAATGTTAAAATCGTGGAAGTTGAGGTTTATATTAGAAGTTAGCCATGTTTCACATAGGGAAAATGCATCACAATGATTGTAATTTAACAAGTGTTTTAATGAATCAATTTTGGGGATAATACTTCTGCAGTTCCACTGTAAAACAGTGATCAGATCCCTGATTCCGTCTAATAAGTTAGCCATCGAAGGATACGATCGCTGTAAGGAGGGGTTATTGTGCAGTCAACTGTTTTAAAAATGTTCTTACTGTTGGTAGAATAGCAACCAGCAAGCTTTTCATAGGATCGGTAATGTTGAAAGCTGTGAATATCCAGTCCACAATGTCAGAAAATTTAAGGAATCCCATTTTAGGTTGAGTTTCTGACTGTAAAATTGGAGCACTTGGGATTTTTGGTGCCCCGGGGAGTGCTGGGAACTCCTGGTTGTATCTCAATTTCCCAAAACCAGGAGGTATTATCTTCGGATTTGTACCAGCACTTCCAGTTGATGAATTATTTTTATTTTGTACCCTTGTTTGGGACAACCTAGGACCCTTACGAGGAAGTTCAGGTGAGTTTTGATTAGGTCTTTTCCTAGAGTTTCCAAGCGGAGCCAAAGAATGCCCCTCGCAAGGGTCGTTAGAGGCGTTATCGTCAGTTGGCAAGAGAGCGAATGGGTTTTCGGAGATAAGTGGAACAGCTCTTTTAAGCATTTCTGCGTAAGAGCGTCTGGAGCGATCTTTGGCGGATCGCTTCAGTTTATCCGCGCGAAGTTTGTACGTTGGGCATGTCAAAAGTGCATGCGGATTCTCCCCACAGTAAACACACTTCTCAGCGGGGCTACTGCAAGTATCATCCGCATGGCGTTCCCCACATTTACCGCACCGTTGCTTGTTGCTACAGTAGGTGGCCGTGTGACCTAGCTGCTTGCAATTGGAACAATTCATGACCCGCGGTACAAACAGGCGTACAGGTAGACGAACTCCTCCCACTTCAACGTAGCTCGGAAGTGCAGATCCGGCGAAGGTTACGCGAAACGAGTCTGATGGATAGTAATTACCATCTTCGATGGACTTTGAGTGCAATTGCTTGCACTCCAAAATCTTAACTGATTGAAGGTTAGGGTCCTTAAAGCGGCCAGCCCCATCATTCATCAGATCATCGACAGTTAGACCCGCATCACTTACCACACCGTCGATCTCCACATCACGAGAAGGGATGTAGACGCGATACTCCAGCGTAAAGAGGCTATTGCTAACGATATCATTGGCCTGTTTCAAGTCAGTAACGACTACGCGCAGTTTATCTGACTGAACCTTTTTAATCTCGGTTACGGCCGAGTAACGTTTTGTCAGCTCCCGTGCAACAGTTATGCTGTTTAACGGTTTATTTTTGGGCCGAAAGTATACCACCCAAGGACCAGCGGATCCATCCTGGTAAACCTTGACTCGGGGGGGCTGTGAGACATTGGGGGAAAGTGGGGGAAGTGGATCGACCATAACATTATCTGTCTCAGTATCAGATATACGTTCTTCTTCTTCATAATATTCCTCTTCGGAGGGTGATCCTTCTGTTTGTTCCATTTTGTTGCGGGAGCAACACGCTCGACCGCACTGTTTAACTTAAATCAAAATAAAAAATCAAAAGCAATAAAAAGAAAAAAATCGATAAGAAAAGTAAAAAACGAAACACTTCACCAGTTGGTTCCTGACGAACTGGTAGGTGAATTGATCCTTCGTTTGTTTTATCCGTCACCCGCGTGACCTTCACACAGTAGAGCTGATATAGCTCGTCTAAACAAAGCCGTCTTTCAGGCAAGAAAAATGTTTAGTAACGCACTTCACTGCACTACTTTAACTGATATCGCAGGTAACAATTATCACTCGCGGGACTGTTTATTAGTAATGCTTTACTGCAGCCTCTGCCACAGCAAGCACCTTCGTACCACCGAAAAAACTAAACCACACCGGAGAGAACAAAAAGCACTTGTTTCCCGGTACAAAGTTGGGTTACGAATGATACTGCGCACTTGCACAAGTATCACGGGAGGAGGATATTTTTGTTAGTAAGAGTATAGAAGTTGGATCACTTATTCTTTACCGACGTCAGAGAGATGACTCCAACTACCTGGACTAGATATCGATCCACCAATTTCATGGACCGGGGACCAACGGCTTTACTTTCCTTCCGAAGGAAGACGTGACCACAGATTTTTTCACCTCAAAAAAATCTCAACGACCTCGGCTGGAATTGAACCCAGGCCAACTGGAATGAGTGGCGGTCACGCTTACCACTCAATCACCGGTGCCGTCCATATACTAAAAATTAAGTATCAGATTTACGGCCTGCCCGCAATCATTCAAGAATACGCGCAAATATGCGAATCATCACACGGTTATAAAATCGAATTCATACACGCGAAGTTACATACACGCTAGCACATGCAACAACAAAAGCCCATGCGATCGAAACCGTTAACGTACAAACACTAAAGTTCATCGCGATGAAACACGCGATCGCGGAGTCCCTACACCAGCACATATCTGAATCGTACAATGGATATCACATTCAGAATTGCGGCCCGTTGTAATTGGCCTCAACTAAAGATACTACAATAACAAAGAATTCCGACTCATTTTATGGCTCGACTTACTGGGTCTGTTATCATTACTATTTACTGTTGTATATAATTTTATTTTCATTTATCCCAACCAATCAGAATTGGTATTACCCCGACATAATATTTGCTGTTTTTCTTTTCAGGTTGTAAACTCCAGGCGCACTTTTTCTAGGTCCTACAGGCTTCCAGGAATGAACGGTACGGTGAAAGTTTGCAAAATTATGTTCATGGCAACTTTTGATATCACTGATCGAAAGCTGAGAAATTTGGCACTAAAAAAAATTGCCGGACATGGCGTAACAGAAGATGATCAGCGTGCATTCAATAGCAGCCATAAAACTATTAGCCAAGATCACATCGACTACATACGAACACACATTGATAGCTTTCCCGCTTACTCCAGCCACTATACACGTGAGCGTTCCGACAAGAGGTATTTGTCGAGTGATCTTAACATAAAAATCATGTACGAATTGTATCAAGAAAAATGCAGCAGGGACAATTCTTGGATACCCGTTCACTACAATACATACAGGATCATTTTTAAAGAAAAGAACTTGTCATTCAGGAAGCCTAAATTGGACGTGTGTGGGGTATGTGAAAAATACAGGATTGCAACCAAAGGAGAGCTGGAAAATCCTACAAAGATTGCCTTGAAAACAGCTCATGACATGCATCAACAAGCAGCTCAGCGCGTGTATGAGGAGAAGCGCAGAGACAGGAAGCAGACCAAAGAGGATTCAAGATGTCGAACTGTATCATTTGACTTGCAAAAGCAATTGCCAACACCACACCTGCGTTGCGGACAGGCTTTCTACGCAAGGCAATTATATACCTACAATCTTACTTTTTTTTCATCGTATCTCGACACAAATTCCGCCACCTGTATGTTGTGGGATGAAAGAAAGGCAAAACGTGGATCGCAGGAGGTTGCTTCTTGCCTTCTAAGAGATCTTAAAAGGATGCCAGTGACTGTTCGCCAAATTACATACTACAGTGACCGCTGCGTCGGACAAAATCTTAACAAGACTGTAGTATATACGTTTGCCTACTTCGTGGAGTTAGCGCTGAGAGATGGTCGTGAGCTAACAATCGATCACAAATTCATGCGCACCGGACACTCCCATATGGAAGTGGACACAGTCCATTCCGCTATCGAAAAGACAAAAAAAAATACAACAATTGACATTGAAACCCCGCACGATTGGGCTGTTCTCATATCTGCCACGAGAAGATCTGTTCCGATTGAAGTAGACGAGCTGGAGCAACGTGATTTTTATGCTTTGAAGGATTTGTCGGTTCGATATTGCATTCCCAAGCAGAATGCAACTGGGGAATCAATAAGGATTACAGACATCATGGTCTTCCGCTACTCTACCAATAGTCCGGAAACTGTTCTTTACAAGCACGATGTGGAAGATACAGATTTTAAACAAATGCACATTATTTCCGGCGTGGAGCTTGAGCAAATTGAACTTAAAAGTATCGAAGATGAACCCATTGTCTTATCGGACGCCAAGCTGGCAGATCTCAAAGCATTGTTACCATTTGTTAAAAACAAGGAATTCTATCAAACTTTCCTCAAATCGCTTGTGCCGTCGAAACGGGGTCGAAAACCCAAATCCAACATAGTAGATCACTTTGAAAATGATATGGACCCACTAGAAAATGATTTGGATAATTGAAACTACAGACTCTTCACACACAGACTAGCGTAGTCAAAGATTGCAATCAAATTGACTGTCAAAAAGAGCAGCTAAAAGCTCGAGGGTTTTGTGAAGGAAAGTATAGGGGGAAGTCCATGCCAAAACTTATGGGATGTTCATTGATGTCCGTTTACATTCATAGTTGTTAGTTTTACAATTGTGTTACTGTGTGTAAAGAGTCTGTAATTGAAATTATAATTGCAGCAAAAGCAAAATAGAAATACCGAGAGAATTAAATTAAAAAAATAAAATAAACATGACTGAGAATTAAATAAAAAAAACAACCTGTTTGCATATTTTTAAAATGAATAAAACAGTTTATCCCTGTATGTACATCTGCATTTACATTGTTCTTTATTTCTTCTTGTCAGCGATAGGAGTGTTTGTTGGTAGATTTAAACAAGTTGTCCATGTAGTTGTATGAATCATTCATATCAGGATGTTTTTGTATGCAGAACATTCCGTACGCTTTTGTTATGCAGATTCCGGAGGCCAGTCTGTTCCAGTCAAACTTGGTCGGAATCCTGAATTGATTCCAGGTCAAATGTAACATGATTCTGACTCAATTGGTTTTGAAGTCGGTGACTGCAATTGATGTGGAATCCATTCTGGATTCTGAACCAGTTCCGGATTCGTCTAATAATTGTTTCAGACGTCGATTTATTGCGCCTTTTCTATTGTAGATAATACAAGCCATGGAAGTAACCCGATGTTGATCGGAATTTGTGTCGTCCAAAACTGAATCAGAATTAAACTGCACTTGAGCGGTTCCGTTTTTCCTTTCCGCTTTCTTCCGGTTCTTACTCTTCAAAAAGTCCGATCCACACCAGTTGCACTAAAGTTGCTCATGTCGCGCTGCCAGCTATAAAATAACGACAACTTATAATTTATACTTGTGACAATTAATGTTGGCATCGGGGATCGAGCATATATAATAGTCTATTTTCCTTGACCTGAAAAACAGTAACAGTAACTGAAAACTGTTTTCATTGCCAGGTTCTCGTTAACACTAATTCAATTACAATCTGCGCCGAAGGAATCGAGTAATAACAGCATATTACATTGCCAGTGTTAGCACCACACTCCGTACCTAGATCTTATGTCGGAGGATTAATGTTTTAAATGGATATGCGATAAACGTATTGGACGGCGATATGGCAAAATACTTATATTAAATATATAATAAATTTTATTATTGAATATTTTGCTGTGTTATGCAGCCAATCATCAGTTCCATACATTTTCCTAAGAACAGCGATCTGGAAACTTAACGACAATGTATAAATCCGGTAGTTTTTAATCCAAAACTGATACTCTATACCTAGTAGCAAACACACATAACGCCACTGCATTTTACTTTTAACTAGTTATTATACGTTAATATTCTCAAATATTGCGATAAACTAAATGACGTAACTGTTTTCCGAAATTGTTAACAGTCTGATCTGACATGACGTATGACACAACATAAATTTCAAAACATCGAATATTTGAGCGTAAAATATAGTTGCGAAATCAAAAGGGTGTATCATGGTTTTTTCTTAGTTTCAGTATGAAAAACCCAACAAACGCACAAAAAGGACTACGTCACTTAGAGGTATGTAGAAAATAGATACTAATGTGAAATTGATCTTAGAATTACACCAGTATATTTTAAATAGGATTTAAATATTTCCGCACAAAACTTCAAACACGTTTATCTCGCTTCCTACCAAAAGTCACTTACGTCCATTTGAAAAAGTACTCGAGATTTCTCGATAAAATAGTCCCAAATAAGTTTTTCCTCTATGATTTGTTTTGTCGGCAGAGCGAAGCAATCATTGGGATTCAGGATGCGAGTTTATATTTCCAATAATTGCGCAGCCGATTCCTAACGTTCATCTATTGTGGAAGACAAAACCTTGTACTCATCATACTGACACTAAAATTCTTCTGATCGAGGCATATACTAACTTTAATAAACCAAAGTAATTGTAATTTCGTACATTACATTACAGTATTTTTGTTTTGACGGCGCCGGTGGTTGAGTGGTAAGCGTGACCGCCACTCATTCCAGTTTGCCTGGGTTCAATTCCAGCCGAGACCGTTGAGATTTTTCTGAGGTGAAAAAATCTTCGGAAGGGAAGTAAAACCGTTGGTCCCCGGTCTATGAGTTTGGTGGATCGATATCTAGTCTAGATAGTGACCTCTCTGGCGTCGGTAAAGAAGAAGTAGATCCAACTTCTATACTCTTACTAACAAAAATATATCCTCCTCCTGTAATACTTGTGGAGTATCAGACTAATCATTCCTTCCCTTTCCTTCCGCGATCTACGTGCGGGCCTGGCCGGCGCCGGTATTGATCAATAAACACTTTAGGATTACCAGGAGTTGCACATTGAAAGATGTTTCGCTATTCCCAAGCATAATTATATCTACTGATTCCTTGTGCAACTTCAGCTAGTCCAGATCGATAACGGAGTAGCAGCCAGGGGTGGTCGCACAAGCTCAAGCTAAAGAACAGTATTTTTGTTTATTATGACAAGACGTGATTCGTTAGAACCACGAAACTTTTAATCTTTTACATGTTCACATAAACCATATAAAAAATTTTATCCGAAATGTGTGCTCTGAATTTACCATTTATTTAATGAAGCTAAGGAAATTTTCCAGATATCTTAAAGCTAGGGGTATATTTCGATATAAATAAGGGGCTACATAATTTTATTAGGATTAAGAGGGTCAATTGTAGTTATTTTCGTGAGTAGTAATATAGTTTGGAATTTTTAGCAAAGAAGGATATTGGAGCAATTAATTATATTAAACTAAGGGGGGGCAGCGGTCTTAAAACTAGGGATATCGTACGATATACTAGAGGGAGTAATTGAATTTTTTGCTCAAAAATATCAATTTTGAAGAATTTTGAACATTGGGGTGCCAATTAGGCTATTTTTATAATTAGTAGTACAATTGGGTATTTTAATGACGTTATTGGATTTGGCATGCAATTCCTACATATGGGTATCAGAGACAGAGTTCTTCCCTGGGCATGAGGGGAATCCAATAATTGCGATTTGGCGGAATAATACTTGGCACATGTCCAGACAATATGTTCAATATCGTGGCAAAAACGCAGATACCGCTATTCGCGAGCCCAATACGTCGGAGATGAGCGTCTAACGTGCAGTGGACGGACATGAATCAACACATCACACATCCATTGTTCCAAGATGTCTATCAACTTTCTAGTGTCCTCTGACGACAGATATTGAAAAACAGCCTTTCATAGATGTCACCTTCCAAAGCACATGCCTTAGTTAAAAAGTTCGCTTCTTCATTACCCGGGATGGAGGGACCTAAACTGAGATAATCTTATACGACCTTACCGATAAGTCACGCAAGAGCTCCCATGTTTTCCCCGAGAACTACGAAATGTGCTTTCTAGGTCCGGTGCTGCCCGAAAAGGTAAAGTAATGATCGGTGGACAAAGTATCAACAACTCTAATGATATACGGATATAACCGACCGAAAAATTGGTTTTTTCGGTTTATCGTATTTATGATGTTCATTTAACGTTTTCAAGAATCATTTACATTCGAGCGATCGAAAATAAAACTCGCAATGAAAAAGCATGCTTTACTAAACCTTCTAAAATATCTTAGAATGTAAAAATCGTATACAAAAATCAATCGCTTAGAAAGTTCTCACCCGAAAAAGTAGGCAAGGATGAACTTCCAATATAACTCTCTAGCAGGAAAATCCGTATATCGTTACATTCAAGATTAAAAGTGGGATAAAGAAAAGTCCTTTGTAATAATCGGATATATTTCATTACGGTTTTTATACTGAAGATTTTTAAATCGAATTTTACATTGGAAGCTCCTGTCTTTCCTGATTTTTCCGCTTGAAGTTTATATCCGATTTTTGCATTCTAATATATTTAAAACGGGTTTTACGAAGCTGTTTTTGCGAGTAGGCATTCACCCAAAATTTAGTAAATACCTACGTAATTTGGTGAAAAGTAAGAGTCAGTAATGTGGCCCGGACATTCGTCATTCCTATACACCGCAATCTTAAGGTTGGACAGAGAAAGGGTAAAATTCGCAAACGAAAAAAGCAGTTTTTTTCTACATCGTATGTCAGATCTTCATAAAAATCAATCAGCGGTACTGTAACAACATTCTACATACGCTGATTGATTTTTATGAAGATCTGACATACGGTGTGGAAAAAAACTGCTTTTTTCGTTTGCGAATTTTGCGCATTCTCTGTCCAACCTTAACTCTAACGAAGCGCAATCCAAATTTTTCGACATCAACAGTAAAAGATGTTTAGTACATTTAGGTGGATTCACAGTAAGAGAAAGTGGCAGCACTGCCGAACCGCTCGGACGTGTCATTTAGCATTTCGTGTTATTATAAGTTGAAATTCCTATAGTCGAATTTACCTACCTCATGCAAATCGTGCCACCGCAACTAACAACTGCACATGGCACCCTCAACTTTGCGCGCCTATAACTTTGTCTGGTTTAATCCGATTGACTTCCGGTCTTTACTAGTCGATTTGTTGTTACAAAAGGATTTTTTAATTTTTCTCACAAGAGACATCCATCGATGGCAGCGCCACATAGAGCTGAAAATGTGAAACTGATGCGTTTCTCCATACATTTAGTCGATTTTTCCCATACAAACTTTGAGCCTTTTGCGGAACTACTTCCAGTGTACCAAATAAGCTGAAATTTTTGAGATTTGGACACCCAAACTATCACCCACTTTTAAGTGCAAGGTTTTGATTTAGAGATTTAAGGCATTTTAGGCCAGTCTACTGCTCATCGATGTTTCTCTAGTTAGCTCGTTAACGAACCTGCGCCAGTATCTACGTTTCTTGGATTTCATCAAACTTTTCATTCGCGTTTCTAAAATCGCGTACTGACGATAGTGAGTGGGTAGCCCGTCGTGCCGGAAGGTCTTATACGCGGCAGCCTTCTCCGCGTACACGTCTTTCGCGTCCGGTACACGTTTAGTCTGAGCTTGAATGGCGATATTGTGGATCAAGTCAGCGAGGAACCCGTACTATTTCTCCGGAGGAAGCTCTTGTGTAGACTCGATTTTTCCGGATATCGCGGACGCGTAGCTCTTCCAATCGATATTTCGTGTGAGGTCATACGAAACATATATTGTATTCGGCGACCCTGAATCGTACCCTAGTAAAAATTCAGATTTCATGGAAGTTTTATAGCCATCCATAAAACTTAGACTGTACTTGTAGCGTGTTATAAAACCTCAATTGTTACTTGGGTAAGCAATAGTAAATACGATTTGCAGATGGTCGCTGCCTTCCACATGCAATCTAACCGCAGCGATGTCGAGTAGAAGTACAAGTCAAAGACGCTCGAACGTGCTGGAAAGGCCGAGATCCGTGTCATTTCACCAGTGTTCAAAATGATCATATTGAAGTTTTTGCGATGCTCATGGAGTGAGGTAGATCGATTATCGTCATGAAGGCAACCCCATGTCGTACCGTGGGATTTAAAATCATCTAAAACTAGCCTCTGTGCGAGGAGGAGTTCCGCTATATCTCCACACCGTCGGTAGCTAACTGAACCTGTAACGGGATGTAGGTGGAAGCAATGAGAAGGTCTTTGCTATTGATTCTAGTTTGGCAAGCAACAGCGATTGAAAGAATATTCCCAAAAGTACTCCTCCGTAAGAGTCTTCTCGATCCAAGCGAATAATTTAAAAATCGTGGAAGTTGAGGTCTATTTCTGGAGTAAGGCATGGTCCGCATAATGCAAATATATTGAATTTCGAGTTATTTATTAAAATTTAAAAAAAATCGATTTTAGGGATAATGCTTCTGCCATTCCACTGTAGAACAGTGATCGTATCCGTGAACTCATTCGATGAATTAGCCATCGAAGGATACAATCGCTAAAAGAACGGGCCATTTTGCAATGAACTGCATCAAAAATGTGTCTTATCTGTATCAAAATGCTTTTAAGAGGGACAGAAATATTCAAAGCTATTAAAAAAAATTCCCTCCACAATGCCAGAAAAATTTATTAAGCCAACGCTGGTTTCTTTCGCTGACTGGGATATGAAAAACACTTGGAGTTTTTGATGTCCCAAGAAGTGCTGGGAGCTCAGCTTTTTGAGGAGCAGCCACTGCCACTGGACCTATCGTGAAGATAACGAAGGACCCGGTTGCCGTGGTTGAGATATACTTTGACCCGTGGTACCCATTTTGTTTCGACTTCCATCTCTCCTTGAGGCGAACTATTGTCAGAGGATGTCATTTTTGCAAGGGTCTAATGTCCAATGCAAGTTAGTAGGAGAACCAAGAAGGGAAACCGTAAAATAATTGCGATACTTATCTTTGATAACGGTATCCAGGCAGCTTACGAAACAAAACTACTACTGCTCTGCTGGTCTACTAATGGTTAACACACACACACAAAAGAAAAAAAAAGTCCATACCCTCGAAGAACCTTGAACGTGGGTTAGCACCATTCATTGTCGCTATACACTGCACGGACTAGAAAGATCGCAGTCACCGCACGAATTATGTAGTATGTGTTATCAAAACGCTCATGTCCTAAATGTCCTCAATCGATATAATATCCGAAGAGAGTGATAAGAGTTATAAGAAATGTCTCATCACACTGTTCGATAAAATAAAAGCATTTTGGATATGTTTAAATGAACCTGACTCCTAAAAGAAAATGCATGGTCACTCGTTCTGTGTGCTAATAGAATTCTAAACAAAACTGTTCATCGCCGGGTTTCAGGCGTACTCCTCAAATACTTTGCAGAAAACATGACCCACGTAAATAATTTTGATCCTGAGATACAGGAGCTCAAAATGTGCATTCTCGCAAGAGCCCCTTATGACAGAATTCGGATAAACTCCTGAGCAAGTTTTCCGAAAACACCAAATTCTTATATTATAGACTTTTGATATTAAGCATATCATTCCAAGTACTGGAAATTTACATACTCAATAGCTCCGTATATTGAGATGAATTGTTCACCAATGAACTTTGCCGAAAACACCACCTTTCTAAATTACCAAGATTGTACGAAACAGAAATTTAAAACAAAATATGTTCACCAGCGCCGCCTAGTCGGAGAAATCTAAATTAATCGTTGTATCATCAAATAGCCAATGTCTTCTTGGAAACAATTACCGAAAACATAATTTTCCTAAATTATCAGACTATTAAGATCGAACTGGTAGATCATGTATTGGAAATTGTATTCTCTCTAGCGCAGCATGGTGGGTGAATTCTGGAATAATCCATTCGCGGCCGAACAGTACTCGACTTGCTGATGAATATTGCCGAAGACACAAAACTTCTGAATTAACAGGAACTCGAGAGCAGAGTTACAAATATTTAAATTCATTGACTGAAAATTGATTATATTCAACCGCATTTATTTTCAATATTCAGTGACGCAGCTGAAAACGTCAAACGAACAAACCACCCATTCATCCATGCAGATTTTCATTCGTCTCCGATTATCACGAACGCGCAGCAACGAATCAAACACATCAAAGTAGGCCCTGACACAATGCAAGCGATGATAATTGTTGTTTTATATGGGTTACCGGCATTTGAAAACATTTGCCTAGATAATTAGTGAAATTAATATTATTGTACGATATTCAACTGAATGAATAACATGGTTTTGTGAATGAAATTTTTTTTCTGTTCACCACGAGTCGCATCAGGTTCATTTTCAGTAGTCAAAAGAGAGCTTCGATTAGTTTTAACTCTGCTCGAGAGACATATTTTGAAAATTCTTACACACTTACTAGCGCCGCCTGGCGGGTCTATTCCAATTAAATTTGTTCAAAATCAAAGGCCCTTGATCTGTTCAAGAATACTGCTGAAAATGACATCGTCCCAAGTTGTTAGACTTTTGAAATATATCACAATCTACCATGTGTTGAAGGTTGGTATATTCACTAGCACCACTAGCGTGGAGGTATACCAAACTAATCTGTCACCATCTTATAGTCCTTGACCTCTCACAAAATTTTTCTGAAGATACCATCTTTCTACTTTGCCATAATTTTGAGATACTACAAATATAAACAAAATGTACAGCCCTTCTCATCCTCAAAACATGACAGAAAACATCATTTTCGTAAATTATTAAACTGATAAATATTGCCGAGGACACCACACTTCTAAATTATCATGACATTACATGCTCACCAGCACCGCTTGGCGGGTTTATTCCAATTAGATCTGTCCATAATCGCGTAGCCTTGACCTGCTCAAGAACTTTGCCGAAAACACTGTTTTTCTAAGTTATTTGACTTTTGAGATATATCATATTCTATGATGTGCTTAAAACTGGGAAGCTCACTATCGCCACATAGTGAGAGTATCTTAAACTAATCTGTCACCATTTGGGAGTCCTTGATTTCTCGAGCAACTGTACTGAACACAGTATCTCTCCAAATAAACTCGATAATGAGATAAAAGACGTATAGGTATAGCACTTGTTGAATATTTGCATTCGTACTAGCGCCGCAAGATGGACCAATTCCGAGTCATTATTTCCACCATCCAGCAGCTCTTGACTTCCTGTTCAATTTTTTCTCAGATACCTCATTTTAAAACTAACAAATTATCGTTACATTTCATGTTAAACTTATTCAATGATAGTCGTGTTTACAACGGTTCATTTTATTTACTCTTCATAGCACCTATGGCGGCACAATTCTCAATTAATTGGATATCCAATTGCTTTCAATTGCAGGTCTAAATAAGCACAACAACATTGTCAAAGAAAGTATGATCTTAACGCGCCATCCCATGAGTTATGGGATCTCTAGTACGCAATAGAAATCCTAGTAGTAGGAATCCGTGTAGTACGAATCCGCCTAGTACGAATCCGCATAGTAGGAGACCCGACAGCACTCGTAAATTCTATCCTGACATACTAGAGGCCAACGAAAAATGCCTTTTTCATTATTTTGCTTCTATTTTCTAGAAAATAATATGTAATATTAGGTTACTCAAGTTGGTTGTCGAACAGTGTAATGGGTGTTTTATCTGAGAAACCCAAAATAATTCTAAAATGGTCATTTTTGGTATTTTTTGATACTTTTGTCGGTATATTTTATCAAAATGAAACATTGTAATTTACTGAAACTATGAAAATCACTATACTTACAAATGACTTGTACGAGTGGTTCCTGCTGGAATTACAATGGAAGAAAGGCTTAAATTTTCTTGTTCCGCTTATATTTTTAAAATCTGTGTGGGCCAGACACCATATCGATAGCGACGGTAAACTACCGAATCAAAACTAACTTGCGCCTTACATCTAAAGTCTTGAATCAAGTCGTTAGGGGAATACTTTATTTGTCAGTAAATGGTACAGCTCATTCATCAACTACAAGTCTACAAAAATATTTCATTTCTTAAAGTTTCAATTAGTCTCCAGCAGCGTTAGCCATGCAAGCTGTTTGACGCCACCGCACAGAAGAAAGATTCGCTTGAATCACTGCCAAAAAAAAAGAATGTAAAAACCCTCCAACGAAAATCCGCTCGACAAATCTCGAGTGCGGGCAACCAAAAATTAGCATATTTTAAATTAGAAAAATTCATCACCAAATTCATTAAATCATCTTTTTCCTTGCAGCACGGTTCGGTCTTTCCGCGTATTTTCCTTCCTCCGGGAGGACATCTGGAAAGTATCGTCCCACAAAAAAATGTTAACTTTTCCTCCCTTCGTCGTTCGAGGGGCTGGGTCCGCCCGAAGACGGAGATATTGCGCCATTTCTTAAAACAAACGATGTCCTCGGTTGGGTAAAGTCCTGGCTGACGCTTGCCGACATCATCGTCTTTGTCGCAGTATTTGCTTACCTTATGGTCGACTTTGTGGTCTTTAACTTTTCAGCACATTTTCAGGGATTAAACCGGATACGCTATCTTCTGTGGCGAGCACAATAACGGAAAAATTAAGGGACAAATAATATATCATCCCCAACGATTTAAGCGACGGGCTTTTTTTTCCACGCTCCAGAAAGATATTTTTGGGGATGAAATGTTCGCCGAGCAAAGTTTGGCGCTCTGCTGCTTGTTTCTTGGTAGTGGCAGTGGTGCCCTCATCAGGACACCAGACCGTAGCGAGGAATATTATGTAAAATGTGTAATTGTTTTCGGAAGAGAAGATTTCAGCGTCACTTGCATCTGTTACAGCTTTACGGCTGCAGCAATGCAGGAAGCGACGGGCAGCTTTTCATGACACACTTTGCGTGGAGATGTTTCATAGTTATCTATTGTTATCAAATTGCTTAGAAATATGGTTTTGATTGACAGTTAAATCTCACATGTAACAGATGTAACCAAAAATTTGAGTAAAACTGATCACCCAAGAAAACATAAATTTTCAGGGAAATAATTAGAGCATGTAATGTAATGAGCATGTAATAGAGCATGTTACACTTAAAAAATAAATTTGTCAATAAATCGAAAATATTTGATTTGGCTTAGCAATCTAATGAAATTAAGCACTATGGTATATTTCTCCCTAAGGAGACAAGTTTTAGTAGAAACCAATTTTTCTCCATTAAGAAGAAATTTATGTAGAATCAAATGTGCGCGTGGAGGATGTTAAACCTATAACTAAATTGGTTGTGTTTGGATTTCATCTCATCAGAATCCGAGACTAACTTAGTGACAGGAGTAAACTAGCACCGGATTGACGCTTGCTCCAAAGACGGGGACACGATCTGATGCCTTCAAAGCCAAACCAAGTTTTGACAGTATTGTTATTGTTCAATAAAAATATTACTAAAATTATCAAAACGACTAGACGCAATACCTCGCATCAACCTCGAAAAATCCAATCGCCAAGGAATAGTCAAGTGATGATATCTATCATAATCAATCAGTACTTTTGCGCTTCATTTAGTGCATAAAAATTCAAGCCCTGAAGTGGGTTGAAAATTCGCAACAGCCACATTTACACACCGCACAGATGATGGATTGTTTGTGAAACACAATCTAACATCCCCGTTATTGTCAGCGGTGTGGAAACTAAAGTGAAAAATTCTTCCGCTTAGCTGGCAGAAAAGCCGTCATCTAACATCGCATCGCAGGAGAGAATGAAAAAAAAATTATTATAATTTTACTAAGGTTTCCACCACATTCGCACGAGATTGGTATAAAAAAATGCATCGAAAGAAAAATAACTATTTTCTCAGGCTTAACGTCCAGGGCTCAATTTCCAGTAAAAATGAAATACGCAATCATAACTGTCTTTTCTCATTCGTTCGACGTAAAAAATAGATATCTCAATTTATCATTCAGAATCGGATTCACCATCATCTAAAGGCGGTCGCATCCATCTTGATCCACGTGTTGTATTATAGCCAGATCCGATTCGTAGCTAATGATATTTTGATATCCCCGGCAATACGTAATACATAATAAATCTTTCGTGCAACCCAGAAACGATTTGATGCGTACGATTGACGGACAAGCAAACGCTGATCCTGATTTGTGCATATACAGTTTTATCCATGTCGTACATTAGAAATTTCATGACTATGATGACCGTGGCGAAACACTCTAGCAAGGGTGGGGTGCTGCCCAACTGTTCTCTTACTATGGGTTTTTTGTCGCACATGTTTTACTGTAGCGATTCGTAGCAAATACAATGTTAATAAAACAGTTCTGTTGTAGCTGAACTAAAAATAAACAATTTTTTGTGAACAAAAAATTTAATTGGTTATGAACTACGAATCAAATGAAATATTTCATTGATTGGAAATTGGAAATTTGGAAATAACAATTTTTTTATAATATTGTCTATTAAATAAGTTTGACTGCGATAAGGTTAAGGTATTGAAATAAGGCAAAAGGTTCGGTAGGCCTGTTAAAAATGTCAATAATTCGTGTAGATGCGGAAAATTACAATTCGACTATATAAATCAGTTGAAATATGTGATATAATCAATTCAAGACAAATTTACTCTACTAATTTGGTCAAATGATTATTTTTTTAATGCATCAGGTAATTATTCAAAATATTCATACTATAGTGCAGACAACAGCAAATGACACGAATACTTCCACGCGTTGCAGAGATGCTAGTATCGTCTCAGAAAAGCGGCAAAATAAGTAAGGCTAGTAACTTGGACTAACAACCTCCATTTTAGCGCATACAGTGATAAATAATATCTGTAGAACTGAAATCATTGCTATTAGTCTATTGCTAGGAATCATCCATAAATGACGTAGCAATGTATGGGGGAGGGGGGAGTTTTGTATTTTGTGATGATGTGGGACGACAGGGGGGTAGGGGGTCATATCATGCTACGTAGCTTTACCCGTTTAATCTAACTAACATCATTCTTTTATTTTTTTAATTTTTTACGTGGTCAAGGGGGGGGGGGGGTGAGGTTTACCGTCAAGCTATGTAATTACCAGGGGGTATTCAGGAGTTTGTGACGAAATGCTACGATGGGGGAAGGGGGTGTTAAAAATCACTCAAAAAATGCAACGTCATTTATGGATGATCCCCTATTGCTATTGAATTCAGCTGGAGCAGTGCTACCGGGAACGTTTTCAGTTAACGGTGCAAAATGATTTTTTCATATATCTTCGTTTTCTTGCAATATTATTGAAAACTGAAAAAACCTGAAAAAACTGAAACTGATTTAGACTACTTTCGACTACCTTTACTACGCATTCGGACAATTGTAAATATTTTAAGCGAATTGAGCATTAAAAAATGAAAATAGTAAATATAGTATATCATTTCAATAACATTCTGTAATTTTTCTATGCAAAACGTGTTTAATCCACCTAACAGTGTGATGAGACATTTCTTATAACTCTTATCACTCTTCGGATATTATATCGTTTGAGAGCATTTAGAACCTGATGCTTCGCGATGTTTTGATAACACATACTACATGGGATAGTGGCAGGACTCAGAGAATCGCTCAAATCAGCATAGGACAACATCAGTGCTAGAAATCTCAAACCAAATCAATGGGAAAGCGAAAAAATGGCCCATAAAATGGACATACCAACGAATTATTGTTAATGCTCTGTTAATAAATTATCTATATTGTGGTGGGAAAACTGAATTTTCCTAAAGGGGTTATATATTGTACTGAAACAAAAAAACGATTTTTTTTAATCGATTTGAAGTTTATATTTTACTCAAATTTCCAACGCGACTGAGAACTAAGAAATCAACGCTTTTTCTTGAAAAGGGCGATACTAGCAGTGATACCATTCAAAGAAAATCAACAGTGAATATTTCCAGACTTGGTTTTATTTCCTATTTAAGAACTCTTGTGTTTTTTTACATCCTAGATTGCATGATTCAGTGATCGAAACCCAAAACTTCATAAAGTACTTGAAATTATTAAATTAAAATTTGTTTTTGCTATTGAAATTGACAAAATGATAGTATCGCCCCTTTGGCGATTGTTTACTTTTTCGGTCCCACCTATCAGCATTGAAGTATCCCCACGTTTTTTTACAATAACTACCGTTCTACACCACCGATTTCGTCCGTTTTTTTTCAATATCGATCATTGTTACTATTTACAGCTGGTATCAGCTTGATAATCCTAAAAAATACGAAAATAACAGTTTCGCCTCTAAACTGCTAGCAAAAAAAGTATCGCCCTGTTTGTTTGCATGGAGCGTGGAGGGCGAAACTTTAAATAAACAAACAAAAATACAGTTTCGCTCGTTGTATTTTTGCTGTAGTTTAAGAAAGCAATATCGTAGAATCAAAATTTTTAGGTTAATTTGTTGCGTTTCAAAGCCCTTCGCATGTATGAAAAAAGCCCTATGTTTACATTTGTAAGTATCGCCCTTTTCACAAAAAAGCGTTGAAATGAAATCGCAGCTCCTGATATCACGCTATCTCTGAAGTGCATGCGTGCATAGTTTCAAATATTTTACTTCGACATCGACTTTTTCTAAAGGTGACTTCCTAGTAGTATCCTTGATTTGAATTATTATCGCTAATCCTAATGCCAAAGAACAAATAAAAACCTCACGAAAACGAACTGTTTGGGAAAATCATCATCATTACTGGAATTTTCATTTTCACGAAACTTTTCGATAACCTTCCGTCACTTGCGTTAATGCACTGGATGCACAGTGCTCTGAAAATCTAGCGAAATCGTCGAAATATTAGTAAAGAATACTAAAAATTAATTTCTATTCCATAATTTTCAGTTCAGAAATTCGAGAAATCGTGCTCACCGCAAGCCATGAAAAATAGACTACGTTGTGAAGCGATGGTCACTATTTATTAAAAAATCACGGTTAATTAAAAAAAAAAACTATTAAAAAATTTCAAATAGTTTATAATTGTCACAAACTTATTAGGAAAAATTGTTTAATAAGCTTTCGTAATATTGTGTAGGAAAAAAGCTGAAAATTTTAAAATAAATCTGAGGATTGTGATTGATTACAGAACTCTGAAATTTTCTATTGGAATGTTTTCAGGCAGGAATTTGATATTGATGCTATTAGACAACTGTGAAATCAAGACCAATAGATCGGTTACATATCAGGACCCCATTCCGACAATTTATCAAAAGTCCTCATGATGTTTACAACAGCAGGTTATCAATCTACGGATCAGATAATGTTATTGTAATATTGAATTAAATCAGTCTGCATCAATAAATTTTCAACTTCAATCCAATTTTTTTTTGGGTGTGGTGGGGGGGGGGGGGTTGTATGGTGTTAAACCCCAAAACCTTCTCTTG
The DNA here is from genome assembly GCF_030247195.1 of Topomyia yanbarensis. Lineage (NCBI taxonomy): Eukaryota > Metazoa > Arthropoda > Insecta > Diptera > Culicidae > Topomyia > Topomyia yanbarensis. Next base: position 262,082,821 of record NC_080672.1, read on the forward strand.
GCTACGCCGTTGCTTGGAGTTATTTATTTCGCTTTTCATTTTCCGAAAGGTTTCAGATCGATCCGATGGTCATAAGTTAGAAAAATTGCAGTCAGAAGGTTCGCACAAATGAACATTTTTGCACTGATAAGTTATCAAGTTCCTTCCAGACAACTTGAAAGTGTTCGGTGATTATTTCTAGCGGTTGTAGATAGAAAAATGAAATACAAAATTCGATTTATCGAAATAATGTTTGGCTTATTTCAATGGATTATTACTATATTGAAAAATAAATAGGCGACAAAGAGTAATCCACAAACAACAAGCCATAACTTTTAAAGTATTCAAAATAGATATTTGAAGTCTTCAGTAAAGTTATTCGCAAAAGTAAGAGCTACAAATTTGCTGAAGGCATCATTTCGATATAATCACTTCCAAGAAAATTTGTGAAAATATCTCACTCATAGGGGGATTAATCATCAAAAACACAATACCAAAAGAAAGGGCATATTACCTCCACTGCGTGATCGTACGTATCACCCTGTAATTCAGGACCCAGAACTCGGATCCACACAAAATTCAACAGCAGCTGATGGACCTTTCATTTAAAATCAAGTTTGTCAAAATCGGTTCAGAAAATTCCGAGAAACCGATGTGGACAAATCAACAAATTTTGTTTTGTAACCATACTCTTCAACTCGTAATCCGGAACAAGATGTCGGTTGAAAATGAAATTCAATAGCAACCTATGGGAATATTATACCTTTCATTTGTATCTTAGTTTGTAAAAATCGGTTCAGCCATCTCCGAGAAACCGATGTGGACATTTTGTTAACAAATCCGCACACACACACTTACATACATACATACATACATACATACATACATACATACATACATACATACATGCATACATACATACACACATACACACACACAGATATTTTGCGATCTCGGCGACTTGAGTCGAATGTTATATGGTCGGTGTTAAGTCAGACCGGACTAAGTCGCAAAACATAAAAAATGAGATAATGATAGCACTGGATAAAGAAAATCGTCAGCTACAATCGACTGTTGCCAGATTTGAAATATGTAACAATAAACAAGAATTATGGCAAAAATTAATTTCCAATCATAATGTAAAGGATGCTGCGATTCAAACTTTAAACTCGTTTTTCTCGAAATCAATATTTTGTCACTTAGTCCGGTTTGACTTAACACCGACCATATGAGACTCGGCCCTCCGGGCCTCGGTTAGATAGTCGGTTTTTGGAGCAATTGCAACCTTTCTATATGAGAAAGGCAAAAGAATAATATTTAATTAGCTTAATCAGCATGAGTTCAATGTTATCTTCATGTGATTATATTTTGAAATGTTGGTGGAATGGGTTTGAAAGTGCAGGGAATGAAAGGTTAGTAGAGTAGGAGTGGAGGATACGTCAGAAATCCTTCATCTTATTTCGGTATACGAGGTGGATGAAGGAAATGCGGGCGTGAGGGTGGTCCAAGGGGAGGGGAGTGATGAAGGAGGGAGGTGTAAGGGCAAGGCAAGGAGAGGAAGGGGCGGCGACGCAATACTCAACTGCATATTTTGCCTTCCATTTGAGACTTGGTTTGAGAAAATCGGTTCAGTCATCACCGAAGAACCGATGTGACTTTAATTGTGGAATATGCCCGGAATTCCGGACTTCCGAAATCGTCGCTAATGGACAATATATTCAAAGAATGTTTGATTGGCAATCAGTGATCTAGATCTGCGATTAGAAGTAATTTGGTGACCATTTCAATAGTTTTTAGCCTCTGAGGTATTACGATTATACCGATTTATATGGGAAATTCCAGTGTATCCTTACTAACACTCCTGTAACTCCGGAAGCAAGAGTCAGAACCGAATGAAATTCAGCAGCAGTCAATGGTATTACTGTATATTTCATTTGAAATCAAGTTTGTAAAAATCGGTAGAGAATTCGTTGGGGAATGGGTGTGATATTAGCGGGAGCTTGGCGGGTTCCCCGGGGGCGTCATGAACCGTCATAGGTGGCCAATGTGGTCAAAGCTGCTTTGATTGATCATTAGTGATCCAGACCCGCAAACTAGAGTAATGTTACATCAATTTTAATATGTTTCACATCATTTGAACGTCATGGTGGTACCAGTTTATATGGGAATTTGCTGTGTGACCGCACTCTTCAACCCGTAACTCCGGAACCGGAAGTCGGATCAACCAAAAACTCAATAGCAGCTTATGGGAGCGTTATATCTTTCAGATGAAACTAAGTTTGCGAAAATCGGTTCAGCCATCTCTGAGAAAGTTGTGTGAGTTTAAATGACACACACACATACACACACATATATACACACACAGACATTTGCCGATCTCGACGAAATGAATCGAATGGTGAATGACATTCGGCCCTCCGGGCCTCGGTTAAAAAGTCGATTTTTACAGTGATTGCATAGCCTTTCTTTATATGAGAAAGGCAAAACCATAAAATTTGAGTAATATCTGCACTAAATCAACCAAAAACATAGGGGGTCGGGTTTACTCTACCATTATTGAAAACAGCAAGCACGAACATTTCTGTAAAACAAAATGCTATAAACAGAAAGTTGTCCAGGAGTCTAACCTTTAATTTGGTATATAAAACGACTTGATCCGATGTAAAATGAGCATTTTACAGCCAAAACCATTTACTAGCTCGGATTTGCCCCACCTTACCCTACGATAAACACTAGCGCCTCCAAACCAACTTATCCCAACTATCCGTCAAATCCATTCCGGAACCGGTTCGAAATCCTGAATGGATTCAGTATGGAATATTGCTCAAAGAAAACAACCGATTCCGATTCTATCGGTTCATGTATTTGAGCTGGAATTCATACTGGAAGTCCGAACCGGTTCCGGACTAGTTTGACTGGGTAGAGGAATAATCGCTGTCAATTCAGTCGAACTCAGCCACAAAAAACATGACGACAGTAGCGTTCATGGTTTGGATATTCCAACTACCTTCGAAACCGTTAGAGATTTTTACACAAGTTGAATGCTGAAGATGGACGTCTGTTCTCTTAGGCTTATCTAAACATTATAGTACCCCAAAATAAATGAGCTTACTGTAAGCGGGATTCAATTTTAAAACTCTAGCAAGTGCAACTCAATAATAAAATAAAAATATTTTTTCAATAGAGTTTTTACCTAGCAAAGTTTTCGAAAATACCGGTTCTTTATACTTATAAAACTAGTATTTCAGTATTGGATATTTGGATGGCTTTTTTCCATGTTCGGCAACGGTAAAACTGATACACTCAACCCTAATCTCATTCATAGACATAGGAAAATCATCTCTTAACTTTGAAAACATTTAAAGTTCAAAGATTTTTGAAAATTTCTTCTTACTTTATCAGAGTGAAAAAATCATTTTAATTTGAGTCAGTCAACTTTATTAAATTGTACACAGCGAAATCGGCTCCATGAAATAAGAATTTCTTTAAATACGACGACTAATAAATAAATTATTTCTTCAATTTACAGCGTAGAATAATATAAGCATTTATCAAGATTCCGCTCCTAGAATCAAAATTAGAAATATTTGCGCGGTTCGATGAACTTTTATATTTTTTGCGGTCGCGATACGGGAACCCCATTTACCACTTTCGTCTACACCGTGTCCAACTCTACAAAATGTGTGCGAAAATACACCATGAACTGAATACAGCCAGAAGATTATCTCTAATGTTCACCATATCACATCGAATCATAATATGTATCCTGATCCCAGAATATCAAAACACGAGAGCAGGTTAAATCACAACACATACACGTCCTTCAATTAGCACTCCATTTTCACAACATTATATTCAATTAGGATTCCATTCCACTTGGGTTAACCCTTTCGTCCCCTTTTTACCCGTTGCTCTCGGGTGGTTTCGTTATTCATTCCAATTCCAATCCCGCAGCGGAACGAATGCGACACCATCCAACACACCGCAACAAATTAAAACTCGTTCATTCGGGACGGGGACAATCCTGGTTGCCTGTCGCAACAACGTGTCTGCTCTGAATCTCTGAAAGGAAACCCCAAAGACATACCGGGCGACACGGCTTACTGTAACATTGCACCACACCGGGTGTTTCGGACAGATGAAACCGAAATATTGAAATCGGAATCCGATATCATTCCGATATCCTTCGATATCCAATATGCGGTTTGTCTATCATCACCAACTTGTTCACCTCTCCCTTACTTCTATTTCAAAAACGCGGCAAGTTTCTTCGCCAAGAACGCAATCAAATTAAATAGTTAATCATGAAATTTTATTGGAATATTTCAATTTGGCTAATTTGATGAATGATGGGGGGAAATTTTAACAATACCCATGCGGCGTGTCACACTTTCCAGAGGGTGTTGTAACTCAAACAAGTGACTGATTCGGGACCGAGATGAGGGAATATGTATTTTTAAACTGTTACATAAAATAACAGTGAAATAAAAATTTATTTTAAAACAGACTATGATGGATACGTCGAATGAGGAGGGTTAGAAGGATCCTTTTGCTGTGATGCTGTAAGATCAGACCAAGCGGAAAGCGTAAACAGATAGCCGAACATAATAAACAGGGGTTGATGGGTTCATATAATATTGTACCCTCTGTCTCGGCTGGGGTAAGGCTCTTTCTCTTTCCGATCTCCCAGCAGGAGACCACTGTAAGTCGGAAAAAATAGAAACGTACTGCTTGCAGAAGTGAAAAAAGTCAGAGGATTCTGTTAGGATGGCCTAACCCCCTCGCAGGTTTTGGCAATGAATATCCATCGAATACAGTGGATGATAAGCACTAGTGTGAGTAGAGTTTATCGAGTCAGTTATCGCTGCGGGATGGCTATTTGAACGGTAGGTAGCAATTTCAGCTCATTGTGGAACATAATCGGCTTGTGTAAGGCAGGTATGCAGGAGTCGAAAAGTTTCCTTTCATGTCAGAAAATGAGTTAATATATCGGTGAGAGTGTAACGTTTATTTTGAACCAACAAAAAGAACCGACCATTTACGAGGCCCATGAACTCTTAACTAGGATGACTTGCACCATCCGCCCTCTTTACTACAGTCCGCAGCAGCACAAATCCCCGACTATGTACGGGGAACGTGCCATTTGAGCCAATTTATTCTGATTCTGATTCCATGTCATATTTTAATCGCACATAACAGACCATTATATATGATGAATGCTATTTTTTACAGCTTATTCAATGGAAATCAGCTTAGCTACTTAAAAGTTAATGACGTCCACAAGTTTGCTAGTACGAGCTGTTGAGAAGTGTCTGAGTTGATGAGAAATATATTTTGACTTCCTTCGGAGCATTCCACAAGATGACCACAACATTACTGTTAAAAAACTACAGCGACTATAATCTCTTCCGTGTAGGCAACCAGATAGCTACAATAATACATGCTTTTTTGATTGTATGGACACCACATGCTGAAGCGTAAAACGCCAACCGATATCCATCAAGGAAGTCACTTAGGGTTACTTATTTTTCTCTTATTAAGGGGCTACACCACCGTGGAATTTAAAAAAAATCGAAAATTTTTTTGTTGGTGTACAATGTACTTCAGAGACTTATAAGTTATATACCAAAAGTCGAAGACGATTTTAATTGTCAAGTATGCAAATTTTCAATTCATCCGCAATGCCTCTTATGTATAATAAACGATTGCTAAAAACTTCAACCGCGTTTTTCTCGAAACCACATTTTTGAGCTGGCCGGAAACATAACTCGAACAAATGGTTTTTAAAGGTTTTGAAATTTTCACAGCATATTCAAAATTGATTTCTCCTATGACGCACGTAGGATTTTATTTTTGTATTGGGTAATTTTTTATCAGAAAAATTGAGTCGATTTTTATGACATTTTCAGCACTTTTTCATATGTTTTTAACGACATTCAATTAGCAAGGGACTGAAAAGTGAAGTATATTTTTTAATATTAAGAGTAATAGTAATCAAGAGAGAGCAATGAGTTGAAGGACCGTTTCGACAGCATAAAGTAACAAGTTACTTTACGTTCGTCCGAACATGCTGCAGACTCAGGTAATTCGCATTTCCTAATGCCAAAACATCCTGACTCCTGCGGTAGCAGACAAAGGGTTAAGTCGCCGGTAAACTCTAAGCTTGCTCTTGACCCTTTCCACGCTTTTCTAAACTTTCTTCCTTAAACTCCTTGCTCTCCTTTGAGCACTATGGCTCTTCATATCGAAAAACATACTTCACTTCCAGTCCCTTGCTAATTGAATGTCGTTAAAAACATAAAAAAGGGAAAATTGACTCACTCTTAGTCGTTATTAAAAAAGGAATTTTCAGCAATTTTTTACTAAAAAGTGCGCCATTTTGCGAAAAATCTAAATATTGCAAAAATCCTATGTACGCACGTACGAAAAAAAACTTTAGTTTTAAGCTCTAGAATAAAAATTGTGTGAGAAAGGTTTCCGGGTGTGGACCTTTTCAAAAAAACGCGAAAATGCAGCACAGCCGCCATGCTTAAAAAAATTATTTTTGAATTTTGCAACTAATATTATATATCCCCCTTTACGAGATCTCGATAAATCTATAGATTACTGCAAGAAAGATTCCAGAAAAAAGCTTATTTTTTCGTATCCTACACAGTGATGTAACCCCTTAATTACGGATCCCTGTACCCGCATCAATTCTGAGGAACTACTCTAGGCTGATGATATGTTTTTTTTTCTCTTTTTAACAACATCTAATTAGCTAGGGATTACTGAGTAGGGAAATTTATAAAAATTTAAAGTCATAGTACTCAAGTGAGAGCAAGTATGTGAAATATACAGATCGGAAAACTAGAGGTGGCAGGGCCATTAGAAACAGGCTTAAAATCTTACGGGCTATACTTTGGTCTTCTGTTGACAGAAGTCGAGCTTAGGCAGCATAACTACGAATCACTCAAGTCTACCAAGATGTCTCTTTGTAAAGACAGAGTTGTCTCCCTTTACCATGTTACGTAGTGCATGCCATCCTAAACTTGCTTCGTTTTAAACTAAGGGTAGAACTTTTTCTCATTCCCTTAGCAGTAGCAATTTTGTGGTAACCAACGGAGTAGGTGCCTATCATGTGCAATTTCTTCACTTGTATTCTTTAAATTCGATCCATCCATCAGACCAATGTCAATAAAAGGGGATAGAAAAAGGGTTTTATCGAATGCCGGACTTTCCCTTCATGAAAGAAATTGCAGAAAATTCAAAAAAAAACTTTCTATAAAATTCTCACTAATCGGTTGGACGCCTTAAGTTATGATCAGTGATATGAAATCATGGATGTCCTTTTAACATGCCTTCAACGAAATACAATATCAAATGTCTGGACATTTTTTGTACAATTTTTTCAGTAATCATGAGTATTCACAGCACCACGAGGCATGTCCTTTCATCGGAGCAGATCCGTCTATCAAAACAACGCGATGTTTATCCATCAGGAAAGATTACAATTTTTCACACGATTTACACAAACGCTGCTCGCAGCAGTACGGCGGGGGAATGGAATGTGTTGTTTTTTCGCGCTTCGTTTATGCCGTTACATCTTTTTTCCGCGATCCTTGCTGCCAAGTGCCTTAAGCAAGGGTCGACTGTATATAGACACACGGTGCCGTCGGCGGCAGGCAGATTAATGGTGGAAATATATATCAGCGGCTGAGCTAGACCGCGCTTAGGACCATTTTCAATGTTGCACGGACAGACGACGGCAAGCGCGGATTGAGATCTTTAACACTTGATATCATGGCCATTAATATGGAGCGAAAAATATTTTTGTTGATGTCACCGTGACAAAATAAAAGTCATTCGGATATAATAAATCGCTTTGCTTCCGGTTTGTTTGCTCTGGAGCGTGCCTGCGGGTATTATTGTTTAGGCGATTCACGGGTGGGATTTTCCAAAAAAAACTTCTCTTGTGTAGATATGAAATGGTAAAATTAGATAATATCTGTTGTTATTGTAGAATTGAATATTGAACTAGAATGTAACTAACAATAATAATATATTATAGGTAATCAGCTACGAACAAATTAAGGAAGATTGGCTATCAAGAAAGTTGTCCATTCCTTTCAAAATGGGTTATCTTCTTGAATATTTAGTATTTAGCGATCAAATTGTGCTAAATTCTACAAAGCTCACTTCCAATACTCTAGATGACGATGTAGTTATACATATTTCCGATTTTTTTTTTTTTACCATTTTGCGCGAAACGACGTTGAGAAGGGAGAAAACTCACTACGTTCCACACATACATGCACGAGCCGCAACTCGATGTGATTGGATCGTTCGCGCTCAAGTGAAGCTTATGTTTGTCGCTTTGCAGTCACTCAGGTATGTGTCGGTTTGACTTAGTCAGTAAGGTGGCGTATCTGACGAGTCGATACTCACGGATTCAAGTTCCCAGGTACTATTGGAGGCAGTAGTTTTTTCCTGATGTCAATTAGGTCTCCAATTTGTAAATGAATTTTTATATAGAACGATTTGTCGCTAATGTAAAATTAATCACTCGCATATAATTTCACTATTTATCGCGATCCTTTTATGTGCAGTATAGTAACCTAAAATTTACTCTACTGTGGAAACCTGTACTGTGGATTGAATTGTATTGGACTGAATGCGCTAAATGTAACAACTATTATGTTTGTTTGAATTAATTATTCCTAACATATATTTTTTGGTAAACGATTGCCAATAAAGGTTCACAGATGTAAAAACAATACCATTTAGTTCAGTTAAGCGCGTAACAACTACATATGAGTGGAAGATCATAAAAAGCTGTTGTTCATCCCAAGTAACAATTTGGTGGCCAAATCAGTCTGGCAGATACTAATGAGACAAAGGCACAATGCAAATCCAACGTTTCAATTGCCCGACCTTTGGCTTTTACCAGAACTAGATTTGATTCAAAATATTAGATTCTACTTCAGGAATCTTTTCAACGTATACATTCGATCTTCTAACGAAAATGTGAGAACAGTGCTTAGGATATCGTGTATAACATGATACTCTAATAAATAATGGACAACACCAACGCAGCAACGTGTATACCCTACAAAGGCGAATGACCCTGAGGTTAAAACCTCTATAATTGAAATAAAAAGTACTTTTATAGAAGACACCTTCCTTTGTGCCCTAGAAGTCTTACAAAGAATTTCGATTTTTGAGACGACCGCTTGAAAATTAAGCCAGCCGGAAATTTCCGCTATATGCCTAAATCAGCTTTGAATACAAATATTGATTTGAGGACACGCAGTAACCGATGTTTCTAATATGTCATAGGTACATACATACCTTGATGACCCAAAGCCTGTCGCGTTTGAAATTGCTATCGACAGATAGTCACCACCGTAACGATGTAATATTACCTTCGAGTTGAAATATAATTGGTTTCGGGTCGAGTCGTACCCAAAACTGACATGATGTTGGCATACATCTAAAAGAACCCGTATGTAAGTACCTCGTAGACTAGACTACTTCCTATACCAATAATTGGCATCAATATTGCATATCGTCGACTACTCGCTTCTTTCGACATCGTTAAGATTAATGTCTTCAGAAGATGAAACGACAGGGAAAAAATGCCATTATAAATAACTCGAACACGCGCCAATAAAATAAATGATAAAAATTATAGAAATAACCAACGTCATCCGTTATTATTGCGTGCCCTGTGTGTCGGCCTTCTTTTTATTATCCTCGGTGGGGTGACGGCATTTGGCGCATCCAAGGCACAAGTCATCTCTCATTTGATGATCTGATTTCCAAATCACCGCCCTATCGAAAAATCCCACATCACCCGCAATGGACCGGTCGCGTATACATTCATTGGCATCATGCGTGAACGTGAGAGAATCGGCTTCACAAACAAAATCACCGGCGTAAATTGTACACGCGACGACGGTCATGACGACGTCGACGCTGGCTTGCTGGTGTCGACAGCGGCGTCGCTGGCAATTCACGAAACAATCGCAAATGGGCGTCACCTTGGGTACGCTTCATACCATCGTCGTCTGCATGACTCGTAGAACAATTAACGAGCATTTTGGTACGCCTCGGCAACCTGCAACTCTTCACGCTTCATTGTTATTCAATTGAGACAATTTCGTGCTCCACGGAAAAGGATTCGACGAGGGTTCGACGAACAATAGACCCGTCAAAATATTGACTTCAGTTAGTTGATTAGTCGGTTTAAAAATTATGTGAACGGGAAAGGATATAAATCGAGAAGGCACGGATGTTGCACGAGCAGAAGCCAGTTCGAATAGAACCCATTATCGCCTATCTGTGTGTCAGCTTTTCGCACGCATTAGGGAAGAGTAAAACACTTGTGATCCATTTTAAATAGACCTTAAGCAAATCAAATGCTTATGTTACAGATCGCAAAAAATAAAGCTTTGGAATACTATTTGAAAAACATTAATCAAAAAGGGTAACGTTTCGCTACATCATTCGGATAATATGTTGGTCAAATATTCGGGCAATTCTTAATTTATGAAAGTGATTTATTTACGATGTGACATGCAACAACCAAATGGAAATGCATTGGTCATCCCACTCGACCATCGCCCGAGAGAAGTTTACCGCTTCCCTAGCAGCTGTAATAACTTTCTGACAAAAATGTAATTCCCCCATTTATAGTCATGATTTGCTGCTTGGATTCGTTTTTTTTCTATCATACAATAGCGAACAGGAAAAAAAACGAGCAAGAATAGCAAACATTCCTGCAATGCAAAGGTATCTAACGTGGAAAAAAGTCAACCACAAAACCGTACCAGGAAATGTACCGGATATAACAGCAGGGAAAAAAGAGAAATATTATAATGAAATTAAAAATTTAAATAATCAAATGGAAAACTGTCTCGAGTCGGTAGGAACAGATTTTCTGAACACTCTAGACGGCCCCAGGACGAGCATCGGAAAAAAAATATTGCATATGAAATTTGCTAGAAATTAATGCTGAGAGGTTTCCATTAGCAAATTGAAAACTTTCCTCGGCGGTCCACCAGGTCTATCAATTATGAAAATGTAATAGAAATGATTTGGTCAACACGTCTGGCTCTTGGAAACATTTCCACTATTTTTTTAACTTAACAAGTATGGAAAGGATAAATAAATGATTGAATAAGCGGTCCTTGAAATGAAACGCGATAGATAACAAGTGACGTAACCAGACTTAGAGACTGAAGTTTTCGGTTTAACATTATGAAAACTGAAGCTAAGAATTCCCGAACACATGAGCATTAGTTTTAACGGAACGTCTCCATCTAGAATAATATAGATCTATTACAAGAATGTGAAGTGAGTTGAAAAATAATAGCAGATTTGGAAAAGTGTGTGTTTCTTTTAGATTATGATATGTTAGATGTCAATTCTAATTCATATTTGTGACAGGATATCCATTTTTCCGCTATATGTCTAAAATTCCAAAATTCACCGATAAAACAACATTTAAAGTTAGAGAGTGTAAAGGTGAGAAACAATCATTACTAAAAACACTAAGAAAACTGGGGATCGATTAATCCAACTAGTAGGATCTGAGGGGAAGAAAGTGTGCTGAAGGCGAAACTGTTAAGAATTTGTGATGAAGAAAACGCTAGCTAGTTACGTGTTCAACACAATTGCACAATACTTAGCGATTGGGCGAAATTACGGACAGTTGGGTGATATCTTAGCACCACTCGGCAATAGTAGAAGATTGCTAAATCTGTCCAGACTTCACCTGAACTCTGTAAACCATGATTAAAGGTAGGACTGATTTCTCCGGGAACTCTCGATTATGTAACCTATCGTTTTGTTGTGGTTGAAAAGCTCTGTTTCGACTCCACCGATGCAAATCCCTGATCAGATCAGGCGAATTTATCGACAAAAACAAAGTGGAAAAATCGATTTACAACATATTCCCGAAATTGAGTACAGTCACTGGTCATATTACTATACTTGAGCTGAACAATATTACTTTTTCGGCAGACAGATTCAGTTAAAACAATCAAGCAAAATATAGTTTTAATGACTGTTTGGATGGCGTCATATTATGTGAATTACCCATGTTAAAAATTGTATACCTATCTATCTATCTTCTACCTTCTGTCTACTTGCTACTACTAGACCTGTGCGCCGCCACGCCACGCCGCCGCCTCCGGTGATTTTTAACGTACGCCGACGCCGAACGGTAGATCGGCGGCGCGCCGCCGATGCATTTTTCCCGCGCCGATAATTCGCGAACTCTAAAATTATTGACTCTTAATTTTATCCACAAATCTAGGAACATTGTCTATGGACCGAATATACCACGTTAACTGATTGATGATTTATCACATCTTGATCATTATTTGGTATTAGGGGTCGTCAATTGGATTACTAAATTAAAATAATCTTGATATTTTCTCGAAAACCATTACACGACACTCGTTATATAATTCAAAGATCCATCCTTGCTTCGTCAACTGGTTATGATTGTGAGCATATAAGTTTCAATTCACCATTCGTGTGCTTGAAATGGTCCACAAATTAAAAAAAAACTTCCACTTTCAAGATATATGTGCCTGAAATTTACGATTATGTGCCTGATCCTAATCTTTGCACGTAATTAATTTCACTGGAACGCAGTGTATTGTTCATTGATTTTTTAACCGATTCTTAATTCCTAATATGCAACACACGATTCACCAGTCGAGTTCGTGAAACTGTTCATGATGTAATCCATGAAGTAATTAATTTTCCACATAATCTTATTATACTTACGTAAACAATTACAAGGAACTCATACCTCATCTTCCCCTATTCTTGGATTATTCGCTCTGCTTTTTGGTTTTGAAATTTCTATGTGAGCTATTGTGTACAACTGCTAGCAACCAGTCTCATAGGCACGAGCATTAGATACAAAGACATTACTAGCACCTGTAACCCTGTTATTCCTTTGTTAAAATTCAGAGAAATGTTCGGAATTAAACGAAACTGCCAACGTAATGCCAACAATAACGCCTTGTGTTAGGGTTTCTGATATCTGTGGGATTCTAAAAGAGCGACGGTAAACAACCCAGGGACAACTTGACAGATAGTCCTTGTTTCATACAGGGTGTTTGGTTCATGGTTAAGAATCTCTCGGGGGGTGATAGACTGCCATATTTGGAGAAAAAAATTGTTCTACACATACCATCAAATCTCAACCGTTACAGAGTTATTGAACTTTTTGTGTAAAAAACTTATTTGTCTTAAGATACCTCTAACTTTAAAAGTATACTTTGTATTTTAAATGTTTTAGTTCCATTCGAAAGGTGAGAAAATTTCGCATGGAGTGATGCCTTCACATGTTTCAGCTAATGAGTTTAAGTAGCCTTTTCAAAGTAATTTATTTAAAATTAAACAATTTTAAACGATTTTTCGTTCATTTCTTGAAAATCCTAATAGTTAACCTCATCATTTTAATAATTCAGATTATTTTTCTTGATGAACTGCTTAATTCGTTCTTTGACATGATACACTTACCTTTTCTTATTTTCATGATTTTGGGTTATTCAACTTGGATATTTTTATCTCATTTTCACTAGTACCAGCTCTAATTGATTAAATGGCACTAAATTATGGCACTTTTTTTCTTTTTATTCGATAGCCAAGAAAATTTTACAGTGAAAAATGTGTTAATACCTTTCAGTTAGGTGAATTTAGTATTCTTTTAAAAGTAAATTAGTTTAAAGTTAGTGCTATTATTAGCATTTTCGTTAATTTTCTTAAAATAGTAAATAATAAACATCACCATTATTATCATGGAAATAATGCATCTCAGCAAGTGACTCCATTCAATTATCTCTTTTGGTTTCGCAGCAAAATCGTTTTTATCACATCGTTTCATATGCAAAAATAACGATTTCGAACCCACTACATTTGTGGCGAGCTCATGCTGTGTTAACTATTAAATAGCAGCAAAATGAAAAGAGATATAGACAAAGTGTCAAATAAAAAGTTATAGAGAACATTAAGGGGCATCAAATGAACAATAGTAACGATAAATTTTGTTGATTAATAATGAGAATACTTAAAAAACTCTCCAAAAAACACAAAAGTTGAGTTATTTCGTTAGTAAAAAATCATTTAGTACACTTAACTAAAAGATATTTGTACATACACGGATAGGACATTTTCTCAGCTTTCCAATGAAATCTTGTAAATAACGATATAAAGCATATTTTTTAGATTAGAGTCTTTTAAGCACTTGCAAGTCGGTTACAGGAAAAGTATAGTAATGAAATTACAAAGAAATGAGAAGAGATAGAAAAATGATGTCCAAGAACAAATTATGAATCGTCCTAAAACCCAACTTTTGGATAATGGATATTGTGCTAATCATACTTCATTATTTCGAGAAAATTAGCAAAAACCTCCTCAAAAACACTAACTTTTAACTACTTTACAGCTAAAAAGTAATTAAAACTAATTACTTAAAAGATATGAGAACACCATTCAATAGGAAATTTTCTCACCTTTCGAATGGAACTGAAATATTTAAAATACAAAGTATACTTTTAAAGTTAGAGGTATTTTAAGACAAATAAGTTTTTTACACAAAAAGTGTAACGGTTGAGATTTAATGGTATGTGTAGAACAATTTTTTTCTCCAAATATGGCAGTCTATCACCCCCCGAGAGATTCTTAACCATGAACCAAACACCCTGTATATGCACCACCGATTTGATGGTGGCGCTAGTATGCCTTCTCGAAACGAAAAAGTTTCAAGAGAAAAGCGTTTTTCGTTATGTGTGTTATGAACGCCGTCAATGCGGCTAGAACAACATCTAGAAAAAGCTTATTCCAAAATGTGAATAAAGAAAACTATTATTAGAGAATAAATTTATCCCTAACTGATAACCGTCAGCAAAGTTACATAAATCTTATTATATATTTAGCTGGAAGTCGTTGTTTTTAACAACCGGCTTTCTTCCTTCCTAAACATGTTTTGGTTTTCTTGTTGTGTGAAGTTTGAAATCGTTAAATCATTGGTCCTTTTTATATCGAGAAATGTAAATGAAAAACATTTTGGCCACCACCAAGCTTAACAATTCGTTTTGAATAGAATTTGTGTTTTTATCAGAATTCTTGCAGCAAAAAGAAATGGTAGAAATGCTTAAATTGATTATTTTCCACAGATATGGAAAATAATAAATGGGATGCGCCTTTTTCAAATTTTGCTCCATTCGAGCCGCCATGACATCACCAAATCACCCCAAAATTTGCTTATGAATTCAATATATGGGAGCTGTCAATTATCTCCGGGCTTACGGTAAAGATGACTAAATAGAAACAAAAAACAATGGAACGACAACAACAATTAATTTCCTCAAACAAAACAAAAACTGTTTTACCGTTGCTTATTTTCCCAAATATAGAACAATAAATAATTATTTTGGGTCATTGAAATACAGTCGTTACTCTGCATTCTTCAAATTTGTCAATTGCAATCATTATTTCATGCAAAGTCGTAGTATGCGACATCGACAATTTTTCTATTTCGTTCTTCAAATTTTACAACTGTAAAAATTGTTCCACTTTTCATTTATTATCTTGCATTTGGCAAGCAGGGTGGGCACTATTGGAGCTTCAGCTGAAAAAAAATGGTTGCGAGAATTACATTTTGTGCAATGTGTTCAACAGATATCGCTAGTACATCGTGGGCGATGATTTTTTTAGATTTTCTTTAAGCTGTAACGTTTGTTTGTATGTGCTGTGAAGTCTGTTACAATAAAAACCGAAAATTTGGGAAAGGAATTGTACTGTTAAGATTTTTTTTAGTTACCTAGGCCTAGAGGTGTGCGCCGATGCATTTTTAATCGGCGGCGGCGTAAGCGACATTTTTGGCCGGCGGCGGCGGCGTTGGCGGCGTGGCGCCGTTGGACCCTATCGGCGGCGGCGCGCCGGCGTGTGTCGGCGTGACGAATATTGACGCCTAGGCAACTAAAAAAAATGACTTCACTAAACATAATCATGTCGCAGTTCGTTTATTTTTGACTCATTGTTTAGCGTTCATAGAAGGTAAATTGCCAGGCTTACAACAGTTTTACTTTTTCTCAGATGGATCAGGAAGCCAATACAAAACTAAAATGACGGCATTTAATTTGTGCAACATGCAAAAAGTTTTTGGCATTGATGCCGAATGGAATTTTTTCGCAACTTGTCATGGAAAAGGTCCTTGTGATGCTTTAGGAGGAGTATTGAAACGAAACGCTGCGAAAGCTAGTTTGCAAGACCATCATATAACAACAGCCCAAGAACTTTATTCATGGGTTATTTCTAAGCCAGATTAAAAAATACACTATCAGCTTTTTCAGAATCCGAATACAATCAAATGGAAAAAAAGTTAAAAAATCGTTATACACGTGTAAAGCAAATTTCGGGAACACAGTCATTCCGTAGTTTTAAGCCTTAAAATGAAAACTATATTATTGTCAAACGGTATTCATTTTCGACGGAAGAAATATGTGTTAAACTGTAGCTAAAGAAATGAAATACCTTGTGAAAAATAAAACGAATAGAGATTTAAAAATGTTTTACTTATTTCTCTTCGTGCTTCTTCTGGATTTTTGATACAAAAATAAATAATGGCGAAATATGACCCTTTTAAAACCACCTGGATTTTTATTGAAGTGGAATTTCTAACCAAAGATGACGCTCGGTGAAAATATTTTGAACGCGAGGGTCTGCAATGTCTAAATTTTTTTTACGTTGTTAATGGACAACCCCCAGGTTGAAACGTATGTTGCACCCACCTTGTAAGTTTATTTTATTTATTTATTTATTTATTTATTTTCGTCAAGCATATGTAGACTACATAGAATGGTTTTACAATATTTACTTATATACTATACATTATTTCTACGGTTTAGTTCAGATTTGATTTGTTTTCTAGACATGGAAAGGTCAATTATTACACAATTTTCATTATAATGACGCATCATTCTATTGATGGGGCTATTTTTAGCATAGTTTGTCCTAAAAGATTGTTCTTGGAATAAATTACGAGTTCTTAGTTGTCGGCTAGGTACATAAAATTTTATTTGCGAAAGTAATGATGCGGATTGTACACGTTAAGAAATAATGTCGTTGATAAAGTAAAGCATGGCAAATTCGCGGCGCTTTGAGTGTTTGTATATTAATGAGCATGCAACGTGCTTTATACGATGGAAGAGGAAATGTCGTCCAGTTTAGTTTACGAAGCGCGTACAAAATAAATTGTTTTTGGACTGATTCGATGCGTAAAGTAAATCATAGATTTCTTTATTCTCAGTTGCTGTGACTCGCTGGAAATGAATGGTGAACTGCCATGCGGTTACATCGTTTCCATGCATGTGGGGTGTACATAAATTTTTTTATTTTCAAAAAATTATATCTCCGAAACCTCTAGATCTGGTTCAATAATATGTTGGGAGATGTTAAGTAGAATTGAATGATCTTTCAAATAAAAATATAAAAGTATGGACCCTTGCAGTGCAAATCAAGAAAAACCATTTAATGCGTATTTTGCTCGTACAAAACTCAATATTTTTAAGGTTATTATTTTTTTCTATAAACTACACTTAAATACCTTTCATTTGATCTATAACTAATGAAAATCGGTTCAGTGGTTCAAAAGTTATGAATTTTTAAAAAAAATCGACTTTTGAAAAATCACGATTTTTTGAAACCGTCTAACGTGGAAAGAGAAACCCCAATGATAAAATAAAAAAACCTGTTTTAATCCACCTAGCGGTGCAATTGTACCTTTCTCATTTCTCTGAACTATGGCACGGAGGCTTTTTATGTTCAACATAATTCTGGAAATGTCCATTACATTCTTAGTACACTTTGCACTTATATACAATGGCATGCCAGCCACGAACTTGATGAGCTACGTGTCGACGGTGAAACACTTGAAACAAAAAAATATCATACTCCATTAGCCTAATCAGCATTAGATCAATGTTATCTGCTTGCTAACTCATTTTGCCATGCGGGGGTGGGTATGTGAGGAGGGCGAAAGTCCCATGAACAAACGACTCCCCAGCTTAAATTGGTATGCTTTGTGATACAGTGGTGGTTTAAAGATGATGGGGTTGAAAGGGAGGGGTATGAGGGCTGGATGGGGTGGTGGTCTGAGGGGTGATTTAAAGAGATTTTTAAAGGAGGGAAGTGAACAGTAGAGGGGGGTGTAACCCCTCTCCGTAAACCATCAACTACGCCCCTGTTAAAATCCAGAAACCTTATGCGAGTCAAAAAAAAATTTGGCCCTCCGGGATTAGGTTGACGTTTTTCAGAGTGATTGCATAACCTTTCCATATGAGAAAGGCAAAAACGCAAAAATTTGCCAAAATCCAAAAAAGTGAACCGTCGTCAATTTTTTTCTCCAGTTTGCATCAAATCTCGACGTTTCATGCACCTTGAACACATTTAGCATCAAAAATGAAAATTCTATTTTAAATTTTTCCTATAGTTTATATGAGAAATTTCTGTGTGGCCGCACTCTGAAACCCGCAATTCCGGAACCAGAATTCCGATCGATCCAAAATTCAATAGCAGCCGATGGGAAGGTTGCACCTTTCACTTGAGACTAAGTTTGGGCAAATCGGTCCAGCCATCTCTAAGAAAAATGAGTGACATTATTTGACACATACGCACATACATACACACACATACACACACATACACATACATACACACACACACACACACACACACACATACAGACTTTCCGATCTCAACGAACTGAGTCGAATGGGATATGACACTCGGCCCTCCGGGCCGGGATTAAATTCACGTTTTTCAGAGTGATTGCATAACCTTTCTATATGAGAAAGGCAAAAATATTTATCTAATATTTTTCGGTAAGGAACGATTCTATCAAATATTGCAGAATTCTGAGAGATCGCATAACTTTTTTTCATGGAATTGCTGTATATAAGTCAATATTTGTATGCATGTGATTTATAGACTCCAAAACGGCCTAATCAATTGCCGTAAAAAGTTATGCGTAGTAGACAATAGTCATGGAGCGTGTTTGTGTGTTATTGGTTAGGGATTATCTACCCGCTAGATGGCGCTTCAGAACAAATTATGTTTTACTTCTATTTCGTTGAAAGTCGCAGCAACGCACGACGGCTATTAGCAAATTTATCATAAATCAACAAAATTTTCACACAATATTATCAAGAAAAGTCAAAACATTAACGCAGAGCTTCTTTTAACGTATATTTTATTCAATTTGACGATAACGCTGTGTTTGATTTCAATTAGGTAGAGATTACATTTATAATTTTTTTGAACTGGCGGACACTAACTAAAAAAGTATTCAACGGATTCACCCTATTTTTTTTTGAGGATACATAATAGTGTGTATTCGATGATCCCTGGAAAACTGATTAATTTTTTCTATCCCTTTTATTTTGCAGAAAAGTGAGCGAATTATACATTAAAATATGAGATTTATCGATTTTTATGATTCCATTTTTTCCTATCTTGACGTCTACTCTTGGCACGCTCATATGTGTAGCTCTCCGTGACTGAAATTTTTTTTTCGTGCATAATGAATGTACAAATTAATCTTTACATTACACAAGAAGTCAGTTGTTGCCTTGCCTCCAAAATCGTAAAACAAAATTACTTTTGGTTTGAGCACTTTACACAAGACCCTGGCGCGTGAAGAGCACGAAACCTATAACTAAATTTGTTAGGGAATTTGCGTTTCGACTTCGTTTCATCAGTTAAATCTCATCAGCTTAAATAGAATTCCTTTTCTTGCGGGCCATCACGCAGGGCTAGGGATTTGCTCTCATTACTAATTTATAAAATGAATTTTTTGCTGTGTGATAACCATTTTTAACACGGTGTTTTATTGATCGATTTCAATTTAAATTTTAGATTATTTTCACATACGGATTATTTGATGTTAAATTTCTTAAAATTTCAACTGACCATACATTTACAAATTATTATACATACATACATACATTACATACATACATACATTACCTATTGTTTATTAAATTATTGCAAATTGCTAAGAAAATCATAAACAAACCATTTGTCATATTGTTTTCCACACCTCTTCAAAAAGTTACTGTAAACTATTTGACAAATTTCTAGAAATCAAACAATTTGAAATAAATAGTAAGCAAAGAAAAAAAATGAATGAATTATTGAGCTTGTTTGAAGTTTCAAACAAATTACATGAATATGATTTAAAACCACAATTTCTTTTAAATTTTGGGCATTCCGGTCCATCGCTTTGGCGAGATTTGTACAACAACTGCTGTAAAAACTTTTAATTTCCAGCGGATGAAGAAAGACAGCGTTTATCTGTTCTTTGGCGTCATTTTTATTTTCGCGCCATACTCAATTTGCGTTGTAGTGGTTAGCGTACCGATCACGAGGAAAATTTTAAATCAAATAGAAGCTTCCGGAACATACGAATGCAGGCGAAGAGAAAGTGTAACGTTTAGAACAGAAATGGGGAGAATTGTGTCAAATCAGCGTTTCTATCGATTATCTGTGCCAATATTTTATCACAATGTTTTATCACAAAGTATCGTTAGCTTGAATAGTTTAAAATCGAACTTTTATAAAATTTATTTAACTTATATTAGATACCAGAATAATAAATAAACAATTCCGCGCTATTAATCAAAAATTTGGCCAAAAGTTACCCGAATTGTAATATTACACATTTCAAAGTATTCATTTGTATATCAAATCAAATAGAAAGGAGTGTGAAGTCTCTAGGCTATGTTGGCCATTGTATTATTGTCGATGGCACAAAACTCGACTGAATGATTACAATGCAGTCTCTTTCCCGTCATCCTTATAGCTTGTGAAATGCTTCGTTCGGAACTCTCGTTCCGAAGATATAGATTAATGAGTCCTATATAAACCAGTACCATGACAAAGAAATGGTTTACATTATCAGAATAAGTATTTGAATTCTTGGAATATCAAGAGACCATTGATAGTGTCCCTGGACGTTTAAAACGGCTTTTGAATCTTGACCATTTTTAAAATTACAAGTCTTAGTATTTTTTGCAAATAATTATGGTTTTAGTTACATTGATCATGAAAAAGTTACCTTGGGGTTTTCAGTACAACACAGTATCGTTTTGTTGTTGAACGGTAATCCCAAGCAAACGAAAATGTGTGACGAATGGTAACAGATGGTTAATAAAAGATATTATTTTTGTATATTATACGATAGTTTGATTCCATACATCCATATTACCGGTATAACCTAATTCTTTGAAAAGAAGAAAAAATTCCAATAAAAATTTTGAGCTTCAAAAATATAGTTCAAATTTTGAGCTTCAAAAATATATAGTATACATCAACTGTGGAAAAATATTCACTTTAAACTAACTAATGTGTATGTTCACATACACATTAGTTTGTCTTTGAAGTTAAAAAAATATATTTATTTTTGAGAAGTAAATCAATCATTATTGGGCAAGTTCACCAAATGTTTATGCAAATATAAGATGTTTAATGTATCCGCCATTGTGAAAGTATTTAGACGATCTATGGTTTGTTAGTCAGGTGTTTTCGTAAGCTTCATGTACTATTAGCTATACACATATGGTGTGGTTGTTTTGCTTGAGTGTTATATGCTTAAAACATGTCATGTTTTTACAGTTCGTCATCTTGCACAGTTCAGAAACTAAATATCGCTCCGCTGCTACAGCAGGACAGGCAACCAAATTTACCCGTGGCCGCTTTGTCTAGTCCCAAAAGCCAAATTCGATTCCTACTTCCCAGTGTGTGAAACGTGAGCAAACACTAAGTAACAATGCAAAGTTAGTTTATTCCCCGATTCGGTCGAACTTCCTGTAGATTTTACGAAAGGTCCGGTAAGCTCATTAATTCGTGAAGTGGAGCAATTGTTTAAGGTGAACATGAAGCTCAACATAGTAGAGGTTAATGCTGTGCAATTCCACCATCTACGTCATGAGGTACTGATTATGTTGAAAAACATTAACCAAACAGAATCAAGCATAACAACTTGAAGCACGTTGTCAAATGTAATGCCATTTTATACAGCAACCCAACATACATAGACAATATTGAAGCTAAGCTGCATGACGTGGCACCGCTTACTAATCCAACCGTTGTCAAACAACTCATACTACGTTCACGCTGGTCAAGGCTTCTGTCTGTCATGTTACATTTTTACGCATATTTCATAAGATAAGTCAGCAAAATATTCTATCACAACTGCACATTATTTAGGTCACTAAACCTTTTTTCTACAGAAAGTTTTTTTTCAATCATGAACCGTTTTCACTTTATTGTCATTTTGATACGTCTGCCACGTTACACAATTTTCGCAGTTAGTTTGGAGGTTACCCGACTAAATAGAAAAAGTCTGTTCCGTTGGCCCCCAAATTTGCATGAAAACAATTTTAAGTTGAAGCTTAGAAAGCAAGGAAGAGTTTGAAATATAGTTTTCCTGAAGAAAAACTTTGTTTTCGATTTTATGGAGTATTCTCAATGATCTGTTACGTTACAACCAGAATCTGTCACATTACAGTTCTGCATTTTCATTGAAGCAAGGATATCAAGACAATCGTACACAAATCATCCTTAATCTAGCAACTGAGTATTAACCGGAAATTTCATGTTTATTTTAAAAACATATTGGTTTTGATGAACAAACGTGAAAAACTTTTGAAAAGGTCGTAATTTCACGAAGTAACATACTATGTCGAAAGAAAATCTAAAATAACTTGAAAACATCTGCATATTGAAGGATAATTTTTCGTGAGCATTTTGAATTGAAAACCCATTTTGAAATACATTCTATAACTAAATTATTTAAAGAAAAAAAATTAAATGAAAATTCAAAATTAAAAGTTTTATTGAAATATGTTAAAACTTTTTATTGTTATTTTCTCTACGATGCACTTATATTTTAAAGTTTTTTTATTTGCAATTAAATTTTAAACGTGTTATGTTTTTTGCGTTTGGTATTTGTGAGTAATTTATTAAAAGGGCGTATTTTCACTACTAGATATTTTTGTTGAAAAAAATTAAAATATTTCGAAAAAAAATTCTTAAGAGCATTTTGCTTCGAAATTATATTTAGTAATAATATTGTATAAGAAAATTATATTTATTACTGGCAAATACAAAGAAATTTAGAAGAATACTTGAAGTTAAAAATGTTTTCTTACTAATAACTTCCTAGTTATTAGTAAGAAAAGTATTGTAGTTTCATCAGTTTACAGGCTTTCGTTAACAAAAAAAAAACATTGTTTTTCTGTAATTGTATTTTCATTTTTTTTTTGTTTTTTTAACAATTAATTTGTATTTTTTACATTTTTTTTTGTTTCGCCAAAAAATATTCACACAGAACAATTAATTCCCTAGAACTCGCTATCATATAGTTTTGCTGCACAAATGGCGATTTTCGAAAAATATATATTGAAAGTAGCGCATTCAAGATCTCATACACCCTTTTTAAATATTACTCTTGAATAAAAATAATTTGTTTAATATTGAAAAATAATTAGTCTCCCATACACATGAAACGTAAAAGGTTTCATCAGAATCAAAGATGGTCAACAATATTGACGCAATTGAATCAAAATTTGATAGAATTGCTTTACAGTAGAAAAAATCTGTCACGTTACATAAGATAAACTGTTTTTTCTTAAAAATTAATAAAACTTTAAAGTTTTCACAATACAGTTTCAAAAAGTAGACTCAAAGTAGTAAGAAAAAAAGCAGGTTAGACATTGTATGCATGCTGTTGGTGTGGTCCACAAAACTTTTTTTAATTTTTGATCTGTCACGTTACAAGTTATTTGGTTTCCATTACTTCACAACTGAAAATAAGCAATAATCCATATTCATCAAAAATTTTCAAGCAGCATCATCAAATTTAAATTAGACTACGATAGAAAAATGTGGTTGCAAGCCAAAAGTTGAAAATATGGATTTTGTTTACCTTTTTATCTCCTTACGGTCTTTTAGTCACTTTCAGGTCATGCAAGTAGCAACAACAAACTTTAATAAATGACAGACATGGAATTTTTTTCTGGGATCACCATTCATATTTTTTAATATTAGAGGTTATATACATACGGAAAACAAATAGTTTGACGCAAAATTTGATAAAAAAAAAAATTTCGCCTATGGTTGCCATTTTCGGAGCCTTGACCACTACGAGCTTAAGCGCTATCTTGACGATGTTTTTCTTGTTGCTAATTATTATAACGTCTTTTAACTCTGTAGTGTGAACGTATTTATGCTATATTTCTCCTTAGTGGAGAAAATTTTGGTTTCAATTAATTGTCTCCTTAATAGGCTTGGTTTCGGGCTTGAGTTCGAAAAAAAATGTATTGTATTGTGGGCTTTTAATTTTGAATTTTCATTTAATTTTTTTTCTTTAAATAATTTAGTTATAAAATGTATTTCAAAATGGGTTTTCAATTCAAAATGCTCACGAAAAATTATCCTTCAATATGCAGATGTTTTCAAGTTATTTTGGATTTTCTTTCGACATAATATGTTACATCGTGAAATTACGACCTTTTCAAAAGTTTTTCACGTTTGTTCATCAAAACCAATATGTTTTTAAAATAAACATGAAATTTCCGGTTAATACTCAGTTGCTAGATTAAGGATGATTTGTGTACGATTGTCTTGATATCCTTGCTTCAATGAAAATGCAGAACTGTAACGTGACAGATTCTGGTTGTAACGTGACAGATCATTGAGAATACTCCATAAAATCGAAAACAAAGTTTTTCTTCAGGAAAACTATATTTCAAACTCTTCCTTGCTTTCTAAGCTTCAACTTAAAATTGTTTTTATGCAAATTTGGGGGCCAACGGAACAGACTTTTTCTATTTAGTCGGGTAACATACAAACTAACTGCGAAAATTGTGTAACGTGGCAGACGTATCAAAATGACAATAAAGTGAAAACGGTTCATGATAGAAAAAAACTTTCTGTAGAAAAAAGGTTTAGTGACCTTAATAATGTGCAGTTGTGATTGAATATGGTTTTATTGTTTTTGCTGACTTATCTTATGAAATATGCGTAAAAATGTAACATGACAGACAGAAGCCTTGACCAGCGTGAACGTAGTATGAGTTGCTTGACAACGGTTGGATTAGTAAGCGGTGCCACGTCATGCAGCTTAACTTCAATATTGTCTATGTATGTTGGGTTGCTGTATAAAATGGCATTACATTTGACAACGTGCTTCAAGTTGTTCTGCTCAGCAAATGATTCTGTTTGGTTAATGTTTTTCAACATAATCAGTACCTCATGACGTAGATGGTGGAATTGCACAGCATTAACCTCTACTATGTTGAGCTTCATGTTCACCTTAAACAATTGCTCCACTTCACGAATTAATTAGCTTACCGGACCTTTCGTAAAATCTACAGGAAGTTCGGCCGAATCGGGGAATAAACTAATTTTCCATTGTTACTAAGTGTTTGCACACGTTTCACACACTAGGAAGTAGGAATCGAATTTGGCTTTTGGAACTAGACAAAGCGGCCACGGGTAAATTTGGTTGCCTGTCCTGCTGTAGCAGCGGAGCGATATTTAGTTTCTGAACTGTGCAAGATGACGAACTGTAAAAACATGACATGTTTTAAGCATATAACACTCAAGCAAAACAACCACACCATATGTGTATAGCTAATAGTACATGAAGCTTACGAAAACACCTGACTAACAAACCATAGATCGTCTAAATACTTTCACAATGGCGGATACATTAAACATCTTATATTTGCATAAACATTTGGTGAACTTGCCCAATAATGATTGATCTACTTCTCAAAAATAAATATATTTTTTAACTTCAAAGACAAACTAATGTGTATGTGAACATACACATTAGTTAGTTTAAAGTGAATATTTTTCCACAGTTGATGTATACTATATATTTTTGAAGCTCAAATTTGAACTATATTTTTGAAGCTCAAAATTTTTATTGGAATTTTTTCTTCTTTTCAAAGAATTAGGTTATACCGGTAATATGGATGTATGGAATCAAACTATCGTATAATATACAAAAATAATGTCTTTTATTAACCATCTGTTACCATTCGTCACACATTGGGCCATGATCATGGGGGCATTATAGGTTTTTCGTTTGCTTGGGATTACCGTTTAACAACAAAACGACACTGTGTTGTACTGAAAACCCCAAGGTAACTTTTTCATGATCAATGTAACTAAAAGCATAATTATTTGCAAAAAATACTAATACTTGTAATTTTAAGAATGGTCAAGACTCAAAAGCCGTTTTAAACGTTCAGGGACACTTTCAATGGTCTCTTGATATTCCAAGCATTCAAATACTTATTCTGATAATGTAAACCATTTCTTTGTCATGGTAATGGTTTATATAGGACTCATTAATCTATATCTCCGGAACGAGAGTTCCGAACGAAGCATTTCACAAGCTATAAGGATGATGGGAAAGAGACTGCATTGTAATCATTCAGTCGACAATAATACAATCGCCAACATAGCCTAGAGACTTCACACTCCTTTCTATTTGATTTGATATACAAATGAATACTTTGAAATATGTAATATAACAATTCGGGCAACTTTTGGCCAAATTTTTGATTAATAGCGCGGAATTGTTTATTTATTATTCTGGTATCTAATATAAGTTAAATAAATTTTATAAAAGTTCGATTTTAAACTATTCAAGCTAACGATACTTTGTGATAAAACATTGTGATAAAATATTGACACAGATAATCGATAGAACCGCTGATTTGACACCATTCTCCCCATTCCTGTTCTAAACGTTACACTTTCTCTTCGCCTGCATTCGCATGTTCCGGAAGCATCTATTTGATTTAAAATTTTCCTCGTGAGCGGTACGCTAACCACTACAACGCAAATTGAGTATGGCGCGAAAATAAAAATGACGCCAAAGAACAGATAAACGCTGTCTTTCTTCATCCGCTGGAAATTAAGTTTTTACAGCAGTTGTTGTACAAATCTCGCCAAAGCGATGGACCGGAATGCCCAAAATTTAAAAGAAATTGTGGTTTTAAATCATATTCATGTAATTTGTTTAAAACTTCAAACAAGCTCAATAATTCATTCAGTTTTTTTTTCTTTGCTTACTATTTATTTCAAATTGTTTGATTCCTAGAAATTTGTCAAATAGTTCACAGTAACTTTTTGAAGAGGTGTGGAAAACAATATGACAAATGGTTTGTTTATGATTTTCATAGCAATTTGCAATAATTTCATAAACAATGGGTAATGTATGTATGTATGTAATGTGTATGTATGTGTAATAATTTGTAAATGTATGGTCAGTTGAAATTTTAAGAAATTTAACATCAAATAATCCGTATGTGAAAATAATCTAAAATTTAAATTGAAATAGGTCAATAAAACACCGTGTTAAAAATGGTTATCACACAGCAAAAAATTCATTTTATAAATTAGTAATGAGAGCAAATCCCTAGCCCTGCGTGATGGCCCGCAAGAAAAGGAATTCTATTTAGGGGGTGGGCGTAGCGTATTGGTAAATCGATTGCCTTGTACGCAGCGCACCTGGGTTCGAGTCCCGACCCCGCACATAGGGTTAGAAATTTTTCATAAGAGATTTTTCTAACCCGAAGAGGCGAATGACCTTAAGGTTAAAACCTCTATAATCGAAATAAAAAAAAAAAAAAAAAAAAAAAAAAAAAGAATTCTATTTAAGCTGATGAGATTTAACTGATGAAACGAAGTCGAAACGCAAATTCCCTAACAAATTTAGTTATAGGTTTCGTGCTCTTCACGCGCCAGGGTCTTGTGTAAAGTGCTCAAACCAAAAGTAATTTTGTTTTACGATTTTGAAGGCAAGGCAACAACTGACTTCTTGTGTAATGTAAAGATTAATTTGTACATTCATTATGCATGAAAAAAAAAATTTCAGTCACGGAGAGCTACACATATGAGCGTGCCAAGAGTAGACGTCAAGATAGGAAAAAATGGAATCATAAAAATCGATAAATCTCATATTTTAATGTATAATTCGCTCACTTTTCTGCAAAATAAAAGGGATAGAAAAAATTAATCAGTTTTCCAGGGATCATCGAATACACACTATTATGTATCCTCAAAAAAAAAAAAAATAGAGTGAATCCGTTGAATACTTTTTTAGTTAGTGTCCGCCAGTTCAAAAAAATTATAAATGTAGGGGAGAGGGGGTAACAATGAAACAAATTTTTTATACGATTTAATTTTGATGATAATACATGTTATTTGTGTAGCCAAAAGTGATGCATAGTTTCACTCTGTTGTTAACTAATACATATATTTTTTCCAGCTGGTAAAATTCACGGGAAATAACTTTTTTTGGGTAATAGCAGAGAAGAGAAGGGCCACTCAAAATCAAAACTTCTCACAATTCTTTTTAAAATCACTAGCGGCACGTGGTGTCGAAGCCCTGCAAAATACACTGTTAATCCACACATTAGTTCAAAATTATACGACGTTACTGGTATAAAATATCTAGCAAATTCATCCCCGATAATCCGACAAATAAAAATTGTCATGCAATAATTAACCCATCTTTCAAACATTGACTGCGTTTTTGGGTTGTAAACGGATATTTTACTGTAAAAATTAACCTATCTTTTTCCATCGAAAAACGAAAGTTTTAATGTTGAAGTATGTAAGCATACATTTACGTTTAAATATCGAAACTTTTGACTGCACAGTTAATTCTTAGCGCACTGCCCAAGAAACATTTTCAATGGATATCTTCCCAATGGTTATTGTGTGTCCTTTCTTTTGAGAACCACCAAGCAAGGACAACAAATTTAAACGCAAACAGCATTTTGTTAGCCAGCCATTTTCCTTTTCCAGGATTCGATATAAGTTTTTTGGTCCTTATAAAAGTGGAGGAAATTAGTTTATAATTATTTTCAATCTTTAATATTGGAGGCTGATTTGTATAAATTCTCATGAGTACCTTTTCAAGGATTTAACGTCGCATTTCAATTTTTACGATATGTCACCAAGGTCTGTAAACCATGACAATCGTTCTGACTACTCACCAGTGCTGCCACAATTAAACCTATACTACCCATGATCGCATAGTTGTCCCGTTTTCTATGAGATTTCCTATCTTTATGGGACTGATATGCGATCATGGGCAGTATACTGGGAGTTGAAAATTCTTCGTATTCTGTACCAACACAATGACAAACAGAATCATTTTATATAATTATTTTTCATTCGAGATAGTGATATACTGAGTTGGTGTTGCGAAAAACCAAAAAAATCCGATTCGGAATCAGTTGTTTCATTTGCGATAAAATTTCGCCAGAAAACAGTCAAAACTACGAAGTGTTCTTTGAAATTTTCATGAAAATGTTAAAAATCTGTCTTCTGAAAAAAAAGAAGCTGTGACCAAAAATCAGGCAATCTATGAGACGTTTGTTTGACAACTCAGTGGAGGGTTTTGTAACAAGTTTGTTTTGCTTTACTACTGCAAACACAAACATCTTTCATTAGTTCCGATTCGTTTGATGTTGGATCGAATCAACGATTTTGTCGGACGTTGTGCCCAGCAAAGCGGAGTAACGTCAGAAGCAACAATCAAGAAATAATCAGCTGATCCAACACGACTCATGGATTACCTAATCGTTAAATAAATCTGTGACATTAAAGAAAAATTTGTGAATGTGCAACCCTGGCTGGGGCTTGTATTGACATTTGGATGCGAGATGTGACAAACTTGTATTCAGCAAATCAAATGAAGCCTATGGGTGCTTACAGAGTGGCGGCGAGAAGCTAAGCTGGGGCTAGGGCTGACATTAGAATGCGAAAAACCTGCTTGCTGCAAACCAAAGGGATGCTGTCAGAGTGAAAGCCGAGCGGATCTGCACCGGCTACCTGCTTTTACACTGACAGGTTCCATTTGATATGCTGCAAGCAGGTTTCTGGCATCTCGCATCCTACTGTCAGTACCACCCAAGTAACCCAGAAGCATAACGTAGCGTAATATCTGCTTTAGATCCACATATAATGCTGTCTTGAAGAGCCGTGAAGTCTGATATTATGCTGGTATTATGCCAGAAAAGGAGAAATATAGTGCTATTACTGTGCATAGATTGACAGCTCGTTTCTGCAGTACTAATGCTATTAGCATTAGCTTCAGTTGGCTGTCATTGTCCGCCATGGTTTTAAAATCATTTCTTATGTTTCTTTTCGGTATGATGAGCAAAAGGGAAAAATTATAAAATGAAATGTTCTGTTTAAAACCGTAATTGACTCTCTTCTAATGTATTGTAATGAATATACTTAATGTGTTTTCGTTCTCACATGATAGGAATGTTTCACGAAAATTACCTTTAGTATGTCTCGAACTGAGGTACCTTGCCTCGTCCTTCACGGTAAGTGCGCTGCGTTTGCTCCCTAGACTATATTGCATATGTTCGATTGAAATGAAATATGCCCAATATAATCTTCAAGAAGAGTTGCATAACAAATAAACCCATAGCATTACAATAGCATTATATCGGCTGTTTATTTGCTCTAGAATGGTACTAAATGCACTTGTAAAGCTTACATGCTTTAAAGATCCTTGAAGCATGTACGCGTTATATCAGTTTTATATACGCATATAGAGCCAGTGTTAATGCTATATGTCGGTTGCGCTATTATGCATTATTGTTGCTAATATATAGTTTTATTGCATTGTTAATGGTGAAATGGAGTTTCAATGCAACATTAGTGCAAATGTATAGCCAATATAGTGCAATGGCTTAATGCTTATGGTTACTTGGGCAGCACATACACAGTTTCTCGCCGCCACTCTGTAAGCGGCCTATCACAGTAAACGCAAGCAATCCGCGCAGATCCGCTCGGCTTTCATTAGGTTTGTTTCAATACACGGTTCTTGTCCTAGTTGCTCCGTAGCAAACAGGAATAAAAAAACTTGCTAATTTTTAATTCGGTTTGTTACTAGAAGTAGAAAAGGAGAAGTACTTCCAGTTTCTCCTGATACTGTAAGAAACCTATTTTGACATCAATCCTTTGATTTGCTGCAAGCAAGTTTCTCAAATCCCGCATCCTAATGTCAGTGCTAGCTCCAGCTCAGTTTCTCGCCATCACTCTATCAGCGGTCTAACTCAACATTTATAACCTGTTCACTGGTATGCATCGCACACGCAAACGAAAAACTACCTAAAATTGAGTTCTTTTATCTCAATCTCGGGGTATCGTGGAGGCAGGTAAAATTGGGTAAACCGTGTTGAAAGTCATTTCCATTTAACCACGGCAAAAAATACAACTCATTGATAGGTTTTTTATACTCAAATTTAAGTTGAATTTACCTAATTTTGAGTATAGCCCAAACAACTCAAAAGTACCTTCCTCCACGGAAGACCTTGACTGAGTCGAATCTCTCGTTTTGTTTTTGACAACAGTAATAAGTGCGAAAACGACGCACAACTCAAAAGTAAGTTAAAAGAACAAAGAACTTATTATTCTCGAGGTTGTTTTATTTGGCCGTGCAGTGTTAAATTATTTTACCTGTCGTGTTAAAAAAAATCTGTACCAAACCACAGAGAACAGACATCCATGATCGAACAAAAATATTTAAAAAACGTGTGTAAACATTTGAATTAATATACTAAAAACACCAGCGCCGCCACACCAACCTATCCCAACTATCCGTCAAATCGATTCCGGAACCGGTTCGAAATCCTGGATGGATTCTGCATGGAATCTAGCTCAAAGAAAACAACCGATTCCGACTCTATCGGTTGACGCATTTGAGCTGGAATTCATGCTGGAAGTCCGAATCGGTGCCGGACTAGTTTGACTGGGTAGAGGAATAACCGCTGTCAATTCTGTCGCACTCAGCCACAAAAAACATGACGACAGTAGCGCACCTGGTTTAGATATCCAAACTACCTTCGAAACCGTTAGAGATTTTACACAAGTTGAATGCTGAAGATGGACGTCTGTTCTCTGTGACCAAACTGTACTTTTTACAAAATATGTTATCCGTATCGTACAGAATTTGTACCAAAAATACTCGAAAAATCTGTACCTTTCTAGATAAATATGTACTTGTGGCATCGCTGCTACACACTTTTGATATCTGCGTACCGAGAAGCTATTATTAATCAGTTACTCAGTAGCCAAGTTAAAGATTTTTTCTAAAATAAATTTAAAAATAGTTAAACTGTTAGAGAAAACAACTGCTGTTAAGACCGACGATGGCGAGATTGTATACGTTCGTTGGGTCATTAAGCCATATGCTGTTTTCGATTTTTTCCGATGTAGCTGACGTTTTATCGAACCTTCCGAAAAATTAAAAATATTTTTTTACAGAATTGAATTATCACGATAAAATCTTCTATTGGATTCCCTAATATGTGCTAAGTGCTCTTGTGACCTTAAGTAGTCACATTAGCTGTCACTGCATTGGATTGGAATTCAGAAAAAAACGTTTACTTCTTCAGCTTAATTATCACAAGCAATGTTCATGACAAATGGAAAAATCCACCACCCATGCGGAAGACCACTTTCCGCTAGTTAGAAAGAGGGCTCTGCAATCATGTGCTGCTTAGCAAAGGTTCCTTAAAACATTCCGTTGAAACTGGATGATTCTCCGGACGCCCCCCAAAAATAACAGATAATGTCGTTTTAGAAAACGAGCGTTCAATGATTACATACAGCAATAAGCATAGTATCAATCCGAAAAGTAAAATCTATGATACGAAACACAATAATACATTTTCTGTTATTTACTGTACGCTTTAGCGAAGCTCGACCTTACCGCCTGCAACGATTTATACGAGCCAGTTTCAAAAGTTATACTAGTTGAAACGTCATACGGGTGCACTCTCAAATCAAAGCAAGGAAAACCAGCAACAAATCCGATTCGCTTTTGTGAGAACTTTCGTAATTTTTTTTGTTCGAAGTGGTACTTCTCTTCTCTGGTAATAGACAGTCGGTGGTAAAATGTACCAGTCAGCCCCATGGGTAGGAACTATGAAACACGACATCGTCTACAGTGAAATATTCTACTTGCAAATTTCATTCTTTTGTTTTGACGAATAAAGATCCTAAAGCTTCCTATTAAAGTTATTTTAAGACGCAAATCGTTTGTTTACGCAAGATATCACTATATCATCGCGTAATTTCGGACCACCATATATGCATATATGATGGAATCCTGAAAGAAGCTATAATTTCTACAAAATTTGCCCAAATTGACAAACTTTCCATTTATAGAGTTGTATTTATTGTGGAAAATCGGAACCCATTCACATTTTAATATAGATCACAAAAATAAGAAATTTTCACTGTTCCCCATATATCATCGTTTCACAGTTTCCCAAAAAAATTTTCTGGGATCACCATTCATATTTTTTAATATTAGAGGTTATATACATACGGAAAACAAATAGTTTGACGCAAAATTTGATAAAAAAAATAATTTCGCCTGTGGTTGCCATTTTCGGAGCCTTGACCACTACGAGTTTTAGCGCTATCTTGACGATGTTTTTCTTGTTGCTAATTATTATAACGTCTTTTAACTCTGTAGTGTGAACGTATTTATGCTATATTTTTCCTTAGTGGAGAAAATTTTGGTTTCAATTAATTGTCTCCTTAATAGGCTTGGTTTCGGGCTTGAGTTCGAAAAAAAATGTATTGTATTGTGGGCTACAGTGGTGATTTATCGAATCGAGGTTCCTTTACTGGCACGAAACAGCTAGTCTTCAATTTAGTCCCATATCAGGAATGAGAGCAACAGATTGATGATGTAATCGACGGAAGCGTGTGTCTTACAAAGCACTACAGCTAAGATAGAAGTAAAAAGTGTGCATTTTGAGTGAGGATTAAATTATTACTAAATGGACTTAAAAAGAAAAATATTATTTATTTTTGACACGAAATGTTATGCACACGATATGTTTGTTCACATCA
The DNA here is from genome assembly GCF_030247195.1 of Topomyia yanbarensis. Lineage (NCBI taxonomy): Eukaryota > Metazoa > Arthropoda > Insecta > Diptera > Culicidae > Topomyia > Topomyia yanbarensis. Next base: position 262,116,778 of record NC_080672.1, read on the forward strand.
GAAACATTTCTGTAACCCTCGGTACGTTATTGAAGTAGCGCATCTCCTCCTCATCCACTCATCAAACCCCAATTATCAACCTGCCATAATTACATAGCTGGATGTCGTTATGAAAAGTAAAATAAATCCACGCCCACTAATATCCACTTCAACTGATGGCGAACGAACGGAAGTCAAGAGGCCTCTTGAGTGAGAAAAAACAAACGAAATCTCGATTGCTGCTCCTGATGTAAGGCTGCCAACAGCGATGCTGAAATAGAATTGGAAGTATAATGGCACAGTATCCATAAGTACAAACCGGAGCGAAGCTCCTTCAGAACCGTTTAATGAGACCCTCGAGCAGGAAAGTGCTTAAATACTCGAATCTCGGTGATATAATTGCATTTTTCACCTTTCATCAATCCATTCATTCTTCCCGTTTCAAAGCAGACGGGAAATGATTTTGTCGTTAAGAATGCTTACGGAGGACATAGCTGTTAAGGCGACGGTCCAACCGCAGGTTGATTAAAGCTTTTCGTAAGAATGATATGATCGATCGATGAGGACAAAATAACGAGAAATACTGCTTTCGAAATTCGAAATGGTCTACTAACTGGTGTTTCCCTGGCAATATATGGGTCTAATTTCAAAGCTCTTATATTTTATTAATTTACTGGCAATTTTAACGCCAAATCTGAGCATAAATTGATACCATAAAACCAAGACATTTGAAATGTTACCCGTCAATAGCCATAACACTAAAATGTACCACAAGATTTTCTCAAACACTTGAACAGTGAATACATTTTTGAGTGATGTGAAACTAGAGTGGCATCATCGAATGGAGTGATGAGAAAATTATAAACTTGCCATACTGTCGCCCCAGACAACTTCAGCTCATTGAGCCATGCAATAACAACTATATATATGAGGAAGTCACATGAAAAGGCTTGATTCTTCCATCGTTAACGGCATTCATTGAAAATCCGCATTCCCGGTATACGATCGTGGAGAGAAAATAAGTTGATTGTTATAATATTCAAAATAGGATGTCAGCTCATGTCGCTCCACATTTGAGCTGTGGCTCGGATATATGGAAGCAATAGAAGCGTGATGAATACTTGACGGCCCCCCATCATTTGAAATCGCTTTTCATGTTTAGGAAAAGGTCTTCAGAGAGGCAAAAGTTACAGTTGGTAAAGTATTTGTAACTGGTTTAGTAGCTAGTAAATAATCAGCCTCCAAACGGCAAAAAATGCACTATACTTTATTTCTCCTCACTAAAAACATTTGGGTGAAAACCAAGTTTTCTCCACTAAGGAACAACTTTTGCGCGGGAACAGCACAAAGCCTACAACTATAGTAGTTATAGTATTAGTGTCGTCTCATCAGAACCCGACCCGACACTAACATAGAGCCATGGCCAAGCTAGCGTTGGATTGATGCTAGTTGTAAACATGGATACACTATTTGAATGGCTAGTGTTCAAAAGGGGATAACCTACATTTGGCATGTTTTAGAGGAAACGGAAAAAAACATTATTTTTTGAGCAGGAGATACCTGACGTCCAAAAGGGTAACCCGAAATTCACTCGTCCTGTCCTGATCTTTCATTTTAGAGTTATGGTGTCTTTGGCGAAGTTGTTGCATAGTATCTAGCGCTTTATTTTATGATTTTATATTAGTTCGGAATTCAGTCGCTAGGGCAGCGCTGTTATCAACTTTTTAATGGAAAGACATAGAACGATATCTTCTGAAGATACTAACTTTGTACGTCCTACAAGTTTTGAAATAGGGGACGGGCATAGCGCAGTTGGTAAATCGATTACCTTGTACGCAGCTCACCTGGGTTCGATTCCCAACCCCGCACATAGGGTTAGAGATTTTTCCAAAGAGATTTTTCTAACCCGAAAAGAGGCGAAAAGATTTTTCTAACCCGAATGACTCTAAGGTTAACAAAAAAAAACAAAAAACAAAAAACAAAAAAAGAAAGTTTTGAAATATGGCGCATTTTCAAAACATCTTGCATCTTCAGAAGATATATTTAAAATGATAGGATCTACAACTTTCTCAGACACAATATTTCTATAGAGATTTTTAAAAAAGTTAATAACATCGCCACCCAAGCGGCTGAATTCCAAACTAGTATGATGCTCAAACGCTCAAACCAAATTACTTTTGGTTTGAGCGTTTTACACCAGACGCCCTCCTTAACAAAACGTACATATTTCATTTCTCTGTAGAATACTCATTAATTATCAAAAATTGTTTTAGCAATTTAGTTGCCGTTGCCACAAAGGAAATAAAACATTGCCAAAAGATATTGATCCTATCCTTGAAGACACGAAAATATTATAGCGACCAACAATCAAAAACGTATTTCTAATAAATAAAATCTCCCAATTTCATGCATAGAAGACTAAAGTTCAATATAGTACTAGAATGTCATTTTCTGATTATCAAAAATATGATAAAATCACGAGAGATCACGGATTATTCATTTTAAACGTAAGATGTTTTCCGTAATCCAATAACGTTGCAAACCTTTTTGCGAAGAAAAATTGATAAAAGTTTGGATTTTTCGAAGGTAATAAAGATTGATAAAGCATAGGTTTTATTATGTCTAAGGTATAGTTTTCTGATAGTACATTTTCAGTGCAAAAAAAAACCAAGCATAAGCTTATAAAAATTATTGATAATTGGTAGAGCTATGGCTTTTCCCCACAACATTTTTAAGATCATGATGGAAGTCCAGCATATCAACTATAAACTAATTAGTATAAGAGTATTCCTCGTGCCTTAACGATTAAATAAATAAATATTTTGATATTGTTTTGCAAAAGGGAACGTTTTTCCCAAAGAATCGATGGTTTGAGCTGTTAAAATTACATCCAAAAATTTGTATCTAAAATTTCACAGCTTTTCTTCCATTTAATTTGTATCTAGCAAATAAAAATTTATGCATAAAAAGGATTCGCTAAAGTGCGAGAATAATTAATTACGAACAATTGAGGAAAAAATGAAGAACATCGGTTGAAAATTTTTTTGGCGATCGAGATCACGGAAAAAACATTTTGGGGAAACAACATTTCGAGACAACCCAGTTATAAGTTTTAAGTTATCGCTACTCTTGGTAAGTGAAATGCACTCCAAATCGCTATAACTTTCGATCTTTTGCTAGGACATCCATGAAATTTAAAAAAAAATATTCTCAAGGTGTTGTACTCTCATATAGAAGAATTTTTTTCGATTCATTCAAAATAAAAAAGATAACCCCTTAAAACATAGTTCCGAACTCTTTAATTACTGGTGCAGTTTCTTTATATAATATCGTGCAAATTACAAATCAAAACTAATTAAAATGGGATGTAACAGTCCTTGCTGATGTTTACAACTTATTTTGAAAATTTTACTACAAGGGAGCATATTCGAAATAAAAGTCAGTGACCACACTATTAGATGTAATAAATTAGTTGCAAATAACACGTAGTTTTCTCTCCTAACTCTCAGTTGTCACACCTATAAGTATTCGATAAACTACTCCAAGCAACTTGCAAAGTTACACCGGTAAACGAAGTGTACTACTAAACTACTGTTCGCTTACATGAGCTCCGAATAAGAAAATAAAAGAGACGAAAATTTCCGCTGCAGAACGCAGCGATGCTGTAGCATGTGTGCGTTATTTTTGGAAAAAATGGCGTTCAAAATAAATTTTATTTTTGATTGCTTGAAAAATTAAAACAATTTTTTTCAGTATATGTTTTAGCCCTTAAAGGCGCAAATCATTTTTCTTCAAATTTTGTGAAAATTGTCTCATAGCTTCAATACATTACTGTGATAATTTTGAGATGATTTTCGCAATGTGGTTTCAAACAACATTGCGCATTAAAGGGTTAAATTGCTATGTTAAGGGGGGCGCCTGGTTAGTGAGCAAAAAAATCGACTTCTTTTTTATCAGCTATGCATTCCTCACGCGTATTTGCTATGACACGCAGCTTTCAATCTATCGGCAAAAATTTTCGAATAACTGATAGCGATAAAAAATACATTGTAAACCATTTCTACCCAAATTTTCAAGAGAAAATACCCAATGGGTTATTTTCTACAGCGTTTTTTCGGAGATGCAATTTGATGTGGGACACCCTTTAATAGCGTATTTCTCGAAACCGCGTTTTTCAAATTGGCGAACAGCACAACTCAAAAATTTATCAACGAATTGACAATTTTTTTATAAGAATGCACAATATGTGTAGCCTGTCAATGAACCACAGAAAATGGAATAAAAAAGTTTTCTCTCTATTATTTTGAAGAAAAATGAGCGAAGTTTACAGTGAAATAAGAGATTTTTCGGTTTTGATGAAGCCATTTTTCGAAACTCGAACTTTTTTCTATTTTTATTGGTTCATCGAGGAGCTCAAGTCTAAGCTTTACAAATCTTAATGACTTTCCTGTATCAGACAATTTTATCAAGAGTTATCGTATTCGCCGCGGCGCTCCTCGACATGGAATGGTTGAACGTCTACTCTTGGAACACTCGTATGTGTGGCTCTGCGTAACAGAAAATATTTTTTTCTCATGCATAATGAATGTATAAATAAATCTTAACATTACACATTGTTACCATTGTTACCTTGCCTTCAAAATCGTAAAGCAACATAACTTTCGGTTTGAGCACTTTACACCAGACGCCCCCCTTAATGGTATGTTATCGAAAAATAAATTATGAGCATGGAGAATAATGGAAATACATATTGACTTAATGCAAACCATATAGATAACAAAAATTCTGTTTCTCTTTTTCTTACCGCACCATCTGCCCATACATCAACATGCCTTTCTGTCGTCCAGCGAACGATGAATGAAGCACATAAGGGACCATTCATAAATAACGTAACGTTTTAAGCGAGGGAGGCGGTACGATAAATTATGACATGTTGTGACATATGGGGGAGAGGGAGAAAGCTAGATCGTTACGTAACCTGCTTTAATTGGAGGAAAAAAAATCACGCTATAGGTGAGGGGAGGTAAATTTTTGCGTTACGTAATTTATATAGGTCCCTAATTACATGTGCAACTTTATATAGACGATGATGACAATTTAAATCGCTTTCTCACCGCACTGTCTGACCTCGTAACAACATGCTTCTCATTCGAATAACGGACGATGAATGAAGCACAAAGATACATGGACCCGCAACTACCCAATATTCGATTAAGTTTCATATGTGCTTCATTTTGGAAGCTCTGTCTCTCTCTCTGTGTCTCTGTCTCTGCATTAGACTTCAAAATTTCAGATTTTTACGTTCCTTCCGAAAGATTTCTTGAAAATAAGTTTTTTTTTGTCTGTAGAAGTCATATATACAAAATTTGTGCACATGATGATTAGTACATTGCAAAATTCAGTTTTTGTACTAGCGAGGCACCGTTCAATATAGTGCCATTATTGAAAAATTTCGGGAGAGATAGGAGGGAGAGTTTTTAACGTTAGTAACGTTCATTGTACTGAACGTTACTAACGTTAAAAACTCTCCCTCCTATTTCTCCCGAAATTTTTAAATAATGGCACTATATTGAACGGTGCCTCGCTAGGACAAAACCCCCCAAAGAGCATATAAGTCTTTTTAAGGTCTAGTTTTGGGTAAACAGAGCAGTGAAAAATACATTAAATTTTATACAAATCGAAAAGGATCAGATACCTAGTATTGGTCATTTCTATCAGACATCCTCTGGAATTGCATTCAAAAATCCCGAAAAACGCTACAAATGATACTTGAAGAAACTTCTTTCAGTTTTATCAACAATGTCCAATATTACATATCATATCAAAGCACTAGTACACCAAAAAAATCTTTTCAATCCTCACCCAGGATTTTCTGTATCTCGCTGTTCAAAAAAAACTATTTTGTCGCTGTTGTGCTATCTTATGACAAACGCCATTTTGGGGTAAACTTAATTAGATATGTCACATCACTTGTCTAAAAATCTCTACAAAGTGGTGTTTCCAAATTTTTTACATTCTGCTTGGTTACTGAGATATAACGAGAAAAGTGCTGAAATTTTTTAATGTTTTGCTTCAAATGACTGTGTCTGGGGATTGGCTCAAGTTATTTTGATGCATAATATATTTTTATGTGTAAAACTATTTGAGAAACACAATGGCATAATCATTTTCAAAACAAAAATACATCAATTATGAGAAAAAAGCAGTTTATGTTTTATAATGGAAATATAATATATTCCTTCAAAATGGATCTCACCAATTGTTTATAGGCCAAATGAAGCCAAAGATATGAATAAAAGATAATAATTGATCATTTTTTTACATGAAAATTTTTCCCATGCACAATTATGACACGCTATACAAATGTTGTCATCAATACACAATGTATATTACATTGTATATTGTGTATTACACATCTATGACACGTGTAAGTGCGACTTTTGTTTACATTTATAGTAAAAACACGCAGCACTCAAATATTACGAATATCGGTTAACTATTCGTAATATTTGAGAGATTATTACATAATAGATAGAAGCATCAATCGTCTTCTTTGAATTGTCTATACCATTTATAAGTTTCAAGATATTCAATCTCAAACTTTAAAAATCGTTTTTCTCGAAATGTGCTAAATGGTACTTGTCATAGAATAGCACAACAGCGACGATTTTGATAAGTATTTTTTGAATTCTTACTATTTTTTTGTTTTTTTCGGCCATGTTCAAAAGGTTCTGATTGAACGATTGAATTTGTGAAAACTCAAATCGAAGTTTTTTTTCATACAAACTTTTGAAATTTAGTAAGATTTAGAGTTTTTGAAGAAATCAAGAAAAAAAACGTCCCATTACCGTTATGAAAAAAATCTAAAATCGTATAATAAGGGCTAGTTTCTATGTTCAATAGGAAGCATACATTTTGTAATTCCGTTTAAAATATTTGGTGAATTTCAAGTGTATTATTGAGAATGTTTAATATTCCAATCTTCGAGTCGATTGCCTAATTGGCGAAATCGGTCTATCAGAATTCGTAATATACTAGAAAATTTTAGCTTCGACAACAAAAAAGTAGAATTGCCAAAAATTATAATAACTCCCTCAATAAAAAAAATTGCCAAAACCTATAGCAGAATCGTAACGGGATTTGAGGAATTTTTGTAAGCTAATAAACAGTAACCCACGTTGTACACATTCAAAACCAATACGCAGCCTTCAACACTTCTAACTCAACTACGCACGGCTACCAAACCTGCAGATACTGCGTCCAGTATCTCAAAATCTACAGCCAGCACCAACAGCGAAGAAGTAGATGCTAAATTTCTTGTGTGTTCGTGTTTGTTCTAACTCTATTCTAAGAACAATATTTCAAGATAAACAAAGAATAATCCCGTCAATATGATGATGCATCATTATAATGAAAATTGTGAAATTCGTTTTCTAGACCTCTCTGTGTCTAGAAAACGAATAAATTACATCTTAACCATAGAAATACGGAATAGTATATAAGTAGACATTGTAATACCATTCTATGTGAAGTACTTATGATTGACGAAATAAATAAATAAAAAGATAGACTGCTGCAGTTCTGTCATTTTGACTATTATTTTCGGGCACTCAAACAGGAACCTACCATTCAATCGAACAATGTTATAAATTACACCATACTATCTTATGAAAACATAAGATAGTATGAACAAATCATGAATTTTTTTATTTTGATTATAGAGGTTTTAACCTTAAGGTCATTCGCCTCTTCGGGTTAGAAAAATCTCTTATGAAAAATTTATAACCCTATGTGCGGGGTCGGGAATCGAACCCAGGTGCGCTGCGTACAAGGCAATCGATTTACCAACTACGCTACACCCACCCCCCCCCCCCCCCCACCCAATCATGAATTGAATTCCTAATTCTTATGTGTAGGAGTCATCATTCGTTATTAGAGTGGTTGAACCATATACTGAAATGTATGCATTTAAACGACATTTTTAATATTGTGTTCTGTTCCTACACAGAAACATCATCTAAACCGTCATTTTGATTCATGAAGTGATCTTAAAGCTATGGCTATTGTAAAAAAAATCTTTGAGGATAAAGCGAATCTGATCTTATGGAAACTGTTATTGTGCTTAGCAACAAATCAATACACGTAGTCTAAAATGGTCATGTCAAGATATGCGAACTAGCATGATTTAGCTCGAAGTAGAAAAAATACGATCCCTTTTGCATCACCCCACAACAAAGATAAACGTCACCATTTTGCTTTTCCCTTAAAACTCACCGTCGAAAGAACGCGGAAGAGGAAGTGATTTATATAATACGGATGAAAATAACCCCACGTGTGTGTGGCAATGTAGTTCTACCCGTTCATCACTGCACCAGTACTAAACCGCCCACTAAAAAATCACGAATCACAGGAAAACAAAACCGACCGAAGGACAAAAATAATTAAAATTAGTAGCAATGAGACACTCGTCTGCGCGGGCTTGCTTCAGTACAGAAATGTACCTAGAAACTTAACAAAGAGCCACCAAACTCATTAGCAGCCTCGTTGTCGTAGGAACGGAAATGGAAACGACCCTAGTCAGGAAACAGACCAGCAAAAAAGTGATTCAGTCTCCGCACCATTTACGCGCACTAGCGAAGAACTCGGCATCGTAAAACGTGGGTACGAAATAAATATTTGCCTCAATTTATGCACACCTTTTTGTACCACTCCTGGAAGCATGCACGAGGTACGCTTTACCAGAGAACTGACCGGGCATTGCGAATATTGGACAGGAGCTAGCATAGATGGTGGTTTGGCGCGTTGACCGTCAAACCGGCTGGGTTTGGAAATAGACGCCAACTTGAGCCTAAACGAAAAGTTGAATAATAGCATTTCTATAGTTAAATCTCTAAAACAAATAAAAACGTTTAAACGGATTGTTCGATGTTTGCCAGAGTAGGACAAATGACACATATATTTTTGAAAGGTTCGGTGACCAACATGTGCGAGGAATTGGATCAAGTCACCTTTCCGAACGGTATATTGGCCGAGAAAGAGTTATATCTTTTACACTTATTCGACGTGGCCAAGAAGCAGACACAATAACATCTAAGCTAAAACAATGTTTAGAGAGCTGCTACTGGCTGTTGGTAATCCCTACCAACAACATCTCGGTGAAAGAAATGTTATGCTAAAAGTGTTTAAGTGCAACACCGGCAATGCGAGGACACAAAACATACATCTGAATTAATTAACTTTTTACTGCTTTCATCCTCGCCGACAAACGACAAGTACTGCAGAAGGTGTATTCTTGAAGGGTAGTGTTATGTTTGAACTGTATGCGGAAAATGCTTTTTCTATAGGAAAAAAAACGTACTTATTCAGTGTGAGAAAGTACCTACACTCGCATCTAAATGGTCTTATGGTAATGAATCGCGAGCAACATCGTTAGGCCGCATCATTAGAAAATGATAAAGCCGAGTTGAGCTTGTTATGCGGAGTGGGAAACATGCGCCTGCCAGCAGTTGAAAAAAGAATTTTCCCTAGTAAATCTCCATTTTGTCCTTTCTTATGGTTCCAAAAGCGCCATCCCAGACTAAGACTCTCGAGAGTCTATCCCTCGTGATATGACAAACAAACCGCCCTGTATGTTATGATATATACCTAGCACCTACTACTATTATGATCCTCTAGTTCCTCCACACGCGGCAATTGAATTTTGTGTCGCACGGTTCAATACTATGCAAATCGTGGCACAATATTTGCAATGTATGTGATGAGCAAACGTGGTTTTGAAATGCAATTTTTTCTCACCGGTTTTCAATTTTTCGCACGGGCTGACTACAAGTGTAGGTAGACCCAGCGAAATCTTTCATATGGAGATTTACATCTTCAAACGAAGAACCGAGGGCGGTTCATCAGAAAATCTTCATTATGTTTCACAGGTGAATCGGAAAGAAACAAATTCACCCCTAGCATTATTGCATTTTTATGCGATCATCTCCAGAATTGCACATAACGAACATGCTTGAATAATATGTTTTGGATAAACGATAACTCACTACAACAAAACTAGTCAATTCTTGTTGGATCCCAACAGTCACAAAAATGCATGTGGAATAAATTCATTGAGCGCTGTCTCGAGCCGGTGATTATCCCTCCGGAAGTCGTGCTTATGGCCCACTGATTGAGCAGCCGCTGGTGTTGGGACCGTTGATGTTTCTATTTTACTTCAATGATGTGTATTTAGTTCTAAAGACTTCTCGGTGGATCTTCGCAGATAATTTCAAAATAATTTTGTTTCATCCGCTCAGTTGAGGATTGCAGATTTTTCCAAACACAGCTTGAAACCTTCACGGATTGTAACAAGAACAGCGTGTGTCTAAATCAGACGAAGTGCTTGGTGAGCAAATTCTCACGAAAGACATTATGGCAGACCCTTGGGAAGAGTGTCGCTATGCACTTTTGTTCTTGAGGTGACGGGAGGGAGAGGAAAGAGGCTCCCTCTTCGATTGCCCTTGGTTTGAGAAAAAAATGCTTTTTTTTATTTTCCAAAATGGTCGCTTTTCCAAGCTTTCTCAGTTGAACCTTAAATGGTTAAAAGATCCAAAACGGGAACAGAAAAATTGTCCTATGACATCAAACAGAAAATTCATTCTGCTATCAGTGAGAGTTAAAAGAGTTGTTGAAAAATTTCGTTAAGAACAAAATAAGTATTCTAGTTGATGTTTTGCCAAAAAAAACAATAATTATTTAAAACGCCAAGTATGTAAGCACAGCAAAATCAGATCAAAATTTGATGTCATATTTTACCATCTTAAACTGAGATCCAAATATGATATCAGTTTGATGCTGACATTAAAATTTGATTTCTACTTGCCGTAACTTAGATGTTGGACTGCTCGGGTATAATGTGCAAAACATTACTAGGTGGTTCCTCGTTATCATATATCTCCCACAGCACTAAAAGCATCTATAGAGGTGTTGTTAGAAAAATTCCAATTGAATACCACACACGAGGCTACAAATAGTATTACACACACAAAGTACATTGATCATATAATGTTGCTTGGAGATTCTCAAACTGCTCCTACCCAAAAAATTCCATCTGGGTCAAATATTGGGCAGTAAAAGTTTGCCCATTGTACCTTTCCCTCACTTCTCTGCTAATACGTCTACCTTGGCTATTTTTATCAGATCTAAGCGGACTGTTTATATTTCATTCACAGTGAGTTTATTTTCAAAGTGAGTTTTTTCAAGACCAATATGGTTCGTAGAGTACAAGTGGCGTTTCTATTTGTCTCTTCATTCGCAAACGTGGAATGTCATTCGATATCACATTTAATCAACTAATCAAAAGTTATCTTTCCAATCAACATAGCTAGATTTTCTTTTGGCTTCATTCTACTTCTACCAGAATACAAATTACCATCACGAGCACGCACGTAGGTATATGCGCATTCTTCAGAAGAAATCCAATTTATATCAATACGTTTCACTTGATATGAAAAAATAATCTAACAATATTATGATAGAGTAAGCTTTATCGCTTCGGATATCCGTGCATATTGGTTGGTTACATTTTTTTATCTTCTTTAGGGTGTCTGTTCAGTCATAATATAAACCATCGATGTTGTATAGATTCGGCTCCAAATTCATCAGTAGAAATAGTAAAAAGCCATCCTGCAGGACTCTAGCATCTTTTCAACGAAACACCTCTGCGAAATGACCGGGAGGATTAAGTTTGATTTTTTTTTTGTTTTTTCGGATTCATCTCGTCAGTAACGTCAGGCGCCAACTGAGTGTCTAGCTAGACGATGTTTCTAAACTAGTACCCAAGTTAGCACTCACACACAAAAAACCAAGCTTAATTTAAGTTAGGGTTCTGTGCCCTTAATGCGCAAATTGGTTCAATCCAATTTTCCCTTTTGGGAATTAATATTGCATAATGACCGGGAGGATGTTTTATCCCTTTCATGCCCAACTTTTTCCTAGCGCATATAAGGCTATAAAAGTATTTTTATGTAAGATTGTTGAGGTCAAGAAACACTAAAAACATGTTTTGGACAAGATGAGTGCTTTTCTCGCTGTGCTAGAAGCTGCTCTATTTTGTTTCCTTCCGATGCTTAATACAATTTTCCTAGAATAATGCCAGTAGTACACATAAATGGTAAAGATAATCGAAGACAGTCCTAGTTGGTACGCTTTTCAGTTTGCAATTATATTGCAAAATATAGAAGATATATATAAAATCAATTTTCACCTCTAACTGAAAATGGCCCTGACAGCACTGCGCTACCGCAATTCTATCAAACTAATAGCGGTAACTTCGCGACTATAGATAAAAAAACTGTTAATACTCAAATGAAAGGTAATAATATCAGTTACTAGCCTTACTTATTGTTGTGAGTAAATCTTGCCTAAAACAAAAGTAATTACTCATTACAAATGTTGTTGTTTATAAACAACATGGGCATGAAGGGGTAAATATCAAGTAATAGTCTCACTTTGAAAATGTATTAGTATCGGTTCCCAAGTAGCACGCTTTGTTACTGTATAGTATTTTTAACTCTCTTGGTAACAACTATGTTATGGAAAAAGCGCACTTTGTTTGTATGTTGTGCAACATGTTCTTAATTGCAGCAAAATAATGAAAACAATAGCTGTGCCATTTGTCGAGCACTGGGTAGTTGGACAGTTCTGTTTTAGGGTGGAATGGCAAACAAAGAGGCATTTGCAGCTTGGTAGACTGTTTGTGCAAGTTAGCAAAGTTTCTGATTAGTTTCACAACTGTTATTGATGTCTGCATACTTAACACTATTGGCCAGCTCTATAGTTACATAGTTACACAATCAGTTTAAAAACCCGTGGAAATTCATTTCAAATATATCCAACAATAAATAATATTGAGTAGCAGTTGTGCAACATTTAAAACTTTCAACAAGTTGCAATTGCTACTTGGGTTCGGAATAAATTCAATTTATTTGACACAAGATGGAAGGGAAAATGTCTGGGGCACAAGCGATATGTCGCGAATTCACTTAGGGCTGTCAGTCCGTTTGCGATCAATACTACTGTCAATACCTACTGATACAATTTTAATTTGATAAAATGATAAGTTAATGTCAGAGACATAGCCGGAATGCAGTACAATAGAATTTAGGCCGTTCAGGGGTTATATACAAAGTTAATAAAATCGGAAAAAATTACATACTCTAAAAGTACATACAGTAGGACTCCATTTTTGGCAACAATATATTTTTTTTTTCAGTTGCCAAAACTGAAACCGTGCCAAAAATGGACTTGTGACTTCATAAATGTTACAAGAACATTAATTATATAAGAATATGTGAAATGGAATGAAATAATACAAAAGAATCAGCAAATTCAATTTTATTCGCTATGCGCGCCTTCCTTAAAATATAGTAAATATGACTCCTATGTTTGGAAATAAAGTCAAAAGTGATATCCATTATTACAACAAAATATGTATTGAGCATTTTTTAAAGATTTACTATGAACAAAAACAATGTTGCCAAAAATGGAACCCATTTGTTGCCAAAAACGGATTTTTTTTTGTTGCCAAAAATTAGGCATGCCAAAAACGGAACGAGCCAAAAACGGAATCTTACTGTACTATCGAAAAGATCTGTGCGAAAAGATCGAAGCACTAGATTTCAAACTACAGCCGTTAGCAGCATGCTGGTTGTAGTTTCATGAAAAGAACTGTTGCGGTGAACGTGATATTTCAAAAACTACTGTACCGTTTTCCACATTTTTTTAAATTGCTCGTATTTACGTTTTCGTGTACTTGAACCATTCATTTTACATCCAAAAATTTTCGAGTCTTTACAATGAATTTTAGTTTAAAATTTTGAACACTTCAACCATCAGTTTTTTGTCAACAATGTGCTTTAGCGGAAATTTTTTTTGGGGGCGGTCAAACCATACACCACAATAAATTTTTCTCCAAAAATGTTCTTACTTATTTATTTTAGTTTAGCGGTTCATCTGGGAGAGTGTTCACCGCAAGACTTTGCAACAAAAATGCGCAGCGGGGGTGGGGCAATAACTTCAACAATTTTCAATATTTTTTAAAAACAACTAGGGTGATGTGCCTATTATGGCAGTAGAGCCTATTGTGACCCTATTTCGTACCCCATGGTTTCGAACCAAGCATATGAGATAATGACAATATTGATTTGGTTGAAGCAGGTGTGCAAAAATAAGCTCAAGTTATATTCTTTATTTCTTGTGCACATATGTATTTAGAACTATCCTCTAAATACAACTTTTAATTAAAACAAAATAACCTTATTGAAATATCTGCTAATTCGCCTCACTCACGTAGTTAACCGAAACAGGATGCAACGGCGCCTAGCAATATAAACACTTACGAGCCAGCATTTACCGCCTCATATCTCGTTATTCAGGCACAAATATATTAAACATTGCACTGATACATACCTTTATTTTAGCTGGAGAACCTTTTTACGATTATTTCACTTTAAAATCACTCGTCAAACACTAGGATAGGCCTAGTGTTATATTAGAACAATATTTAATACGAGGGTTCACATTATTGCCATGTTTTGCCGATACACTACCACAATCAAAACAAACTTTTTGCATCCATCATACAGAAAAGAATCACCAGTGCGGCCAAACCAAAACATGAACTTGAAAATATATTGTTAAGCAATTTCAGGTATAAGTAATCAATTATTTCAAGTTATTCAACTAATTGTTGATTGGAGATATTTTATTATCATTTGCACATACAATTCGGATCGGGAGGAAGCAATGTGTGATGTGAAACTTGAGATTCCAGTTGTTAACCTTCGCATGGTTATTTCCTGCGTGCGCAATTCTGGATGCTCTTCTACTAACAGCTGATGAGTTTCTTTCATGTGCGTGATGTTTACGTTTGTTTTGATCGGCTGAAAAAAGCAAAATGATTCGTTCACGCGTTGGCATCCATGATCTGGATACCTAGTTAGAATCTGTAGGGGAAGCTGCGTATCTATCGTAAAGAGAAAGTTTTTTAACGAGTTGAGTCATGACGCGAAGTGGGCAGTAGTGAAAAACCAACGTCTGTACAAAAGGTGTCTTCGCCGTCACAATGGTAACTGCCGGCAGCAGAAGGAATGTGGGCAAAATGGTTGTAAATACAAACATCACCCACTTCTACACAATTGGAATCAAACGACAGGCCAAACAATCCCCCAACTGAACGTGATACATCCACAAACTGAGCAGGTCTGCAATCTACATCAGGCACACTCTAATGAAGTCCTCTTTAGGATCGTTCCAGTAACATTGTACGGGCCCTACGCGAAAGTGGAAACGTATGCCTTTCTGTACGATGGATCAGAGCTAACCCTGATCGAGGAAGGACTGGCTAGTGAGTTAAGTTTGGAAGGACCTCAGAGATCTCTTTGCCTCAAGTGGACAGGAGGAACGCGACGCTTCGAAGAGAATTCTCGTAAAGTCGATCTCGATATCTCAGCAGCCGCCAACTCACACTCTAAGCACCGGCTTTCTGGTGTACGTACCGTGAAGGAACTTAAACTACCTCACCAGACGATGATTATAGAGAAACTACAACAGAAGTACGAGCATCTTAGGGGGTTGCCTATAACAACGTACCGTCATGCAATCCCACGAATCCTCATAGGCCTGGATCACACCAGCCTTGGTCATGTGATGAAGAGTCGAGAAGGTACACAGAACCAACCGGTAGCGGTCAAAACACGACACGGATGGACAGTGTATGGAAGCTGCAGTGATAGCCATACCCCCAACTACTTGGTGAACCACCACTCCATTCGTGTAAATAAGTGCGCTTGCGAAAAGGACGATGAACTCCACAGGGCTATGAAGAATTACTTCTCGCTGGACAGCATGGGCGTGAGAGAGCCTACCACTATTCTACAATCAGCAGAGAACCAACGAGCCCAGGATCTACTAAAACAATTGTCGGTTGAGAAAGAAGGACGTTACGAGACAGGGCTCCTGTGGAGGTATGAGGACGTTAGGCTGCCGGATAGTAAAGCGATGGCCATGAGAAGGTGGAAATGTTTGGAGCGGAGACTAGCTAAAAATGAGTCGTTGGCTAGGGTGTTAGATGCTAATATCCAGGCGTACTTGGATAAAAACTATATCCGCAAGCTTTCTACTGCAGAGCTTTCTATTAAACGTTCCCGTGTTTGGTACTTACCAACGTTCCTTGTATTCAATCATAACAAACCGAATAAGGTCCGTATAGTTTGGGATGCAGCAGCAACGTCTTACGGTATCTCACTAAATTCCATGCTACTGGTTGGACCAGACCAACTAGCATCACTTCCGTCAGTCTTGCACAAGTTTCGAGAATTTCAGATCGGTATCAGCGGCGACATTCGCGACATGTACCACCAGGTTTTAATTCTGGAGGAGGATCAGCACTGTCAGCGCTTCTTTTGGAAGGATGATAAATCCCAAACCGAACCCAGTGTGTTTTTAATGCGCGTCATGACATTCGGAGCCTGCTGTTCACCGAGTAGTGCGCAGTTTATTAAGAACATGAACGCCATGAAGTACGAGTCGCAATATCCACTGGCGGCCGACGCGATCATTCGAAGACATTATGTAGACGACATGCTAACGAGCGTTGAAACAGAAAGCGAAGCTATTCAACTCGCTCGTGATGTTAAAAAGATTCACAGCCTAGGAGGATTTGAGATGAGGAACTGGCTGTCAAATTCACCGTTAGTACTCGAATCGCTGCGCGGAGAGAAAGTAGTGGACAAAACTTGGACCTTGGCTCCGGAATGACAACTGAAAAGGTCTTGGGAATGACAAATTCACATTCCGGCTATCATCTCAACATGATCCTGACTTGCTAACTGGTACACGAAGACCGACCAAACGAGAAGTACTTCAAACCCTCATGATGCTCTATGATCCACTGGGCCTAATTGGACACGTGCTCATGTATCTAAAGGTGCTATTGCAAGAGATGTGGAGGTCGGGAATCGGATGGGACGAGATGATCGACGGCTAGCTACTACGCAAATGGTTTCTGTGGTTGAAGATCCTTCCGAGTGTGGAGAAGGTCCAGATTCCCAGATGTTTTCGAACCTCGATACCCATATCTAATGACACCCAAATTGAAATGCACACATTTGTTGATGCAAGCGAAAGCGACTTTTCAGCAGTAGTATATCTACGATTTGAGCATGCTGGAATTGTGGAATGCACTCTTGCAGACTCTAAAACGCGCGTGGCCCCGCTAAAGTTTCTATCGATGCCGATCGCGGAACTACAAGCAGGAGTTCTTGGGGCTCGCCTGGCTAACAGCATTCAAAAATCCCTTACGATTAAAGTAACTAAACGTTTATTCTGGACGGACTCCAGAGACTTGCTATGCTGGTTGCATTCCGACCACAGGAGGTACAGCCAATTCGTCGCATTTCGGGTAAGCGAAATCCTAGAGAGCACAGATCTGAGCGAGTGGAGATGGGTACTAACAAAGCAAAACGTAGCAGATGACGGTACGAAATGGCAACGATATCCTGACGTGTCAGAGACTAGCAGGTGGTTTAAAGGTCCCGAATTTGTATATCGACCAACAAATGAGTGGCCTGCAATGCCAGCGAGTTTGGGTAGCACTGATGAAGAAATTCGACCTCATTTACTGCTGCATGCAAAAGCAACCATATGGATCATTGACGTCACAAAATTCTCCAGCTGGGTACGATTACGTAGAGTGACAGCCCTCATACTACGTTTGCAGAATTTATCCACTAACGCAGGAACAGTTGTTGCAAGCCGAGAATGTTCTATTTCAACAAGTTCAAAAAGAAGCGTATCCAGAGGAATTCGCAGTCCTAAAAACAACAAATGGTAACATACACCCGAGGCTCCCAGCAAAGAGTCGGCTACTTCGTGAATCTCCCTACCTAGATGACGAGAAAGTTATGCGTAACCGGGGTCGGACCAGTGCTTGTCCAAACACCGACTTAGAATCTCACAACCCAATAATACTTTCTCCAACACATCATATCACCCAGCTTATCGTTCAGTACTACCACCAAAATCTCCTCCATCGCAATAACGAGACAGCCATCAATAAGCTTCGGCTTCGTTTTAACATACCAAAACTTCGAACAATGTACAGGAAACTTCAAGGAAACTGCCAACGCTGTAAGTTAGAACGTGCCGCCCCGTGTGCTACCGCGATGGGAGATCTTCCTGCAGCCAGACTCGCTGCATTCACTAGGCCATTTGCTTACGTAGGAATAGACTACTTTGGCCCAATGACTGTATCACTAGGACGACGAATGGAAAAAAGATGGGGAGTACTGATAACCTGCTTAACGGTTCGTGCGATTCACATCGAACTCGCATACTCGTTGAGTACCGACTCGTGCATCATGGCCCCAAGATGCTTCATGGCCAGATGTGGTGTTCCTGTAGAAATTCATAGCGAAAGAGGTACAAACTTCCAAGGTGCATCCAAGGAACTCACCAATGAATTGCAAAAAATAAACAAAGAAAAACTAATTGCCGAAATAGTATCTCCAAACACAGCATGGAAATTCATTCCCCCAGCCTCTCCGCATATGGGTGGGGCGTGGGAGCGGATGATTCGAACAGTTAAAAATAACCTCCAACAGATGAAATTACCTACATTACCAACTGACGAGGTGTTGAGGAACGCGTTGGTAGAAATAGAGAACACTATCAACTCAAGGCCGCTAACGCACATCCCACTCGATGATGAAAATGCATCCGTTCTCACGCCAAATCATTTTCTACTGGGGTCTTCTGATGGACTAAAGCCTCTCGCTCTCTTCGACGATACTTCCACTGTACTGAAGCGTAGCTGGCAGATGTCACAAACGATGGCCAATATATTCTGGCACCGTTGGCTTGCCGATTACCTTCCAACTCTGACTCGAAGGACCAAGTGGTTCAACCTCGTTAAACCGATTGCAGTTGGCGACATGGTGATTATTGTTGACTCGAAGTCTCCAAGGAACAGCTGGCCAAAGGGGAGGGTGATTGCTGTAAGTTACTCCAAAGACGGACAGGTGAGACGAGCTACAGTTCAAACAGTTAACGGGATATATGAACGTCCAGCGGTGAAGTTGGCGGTACTCGACATTGGCGTTGATGCTAGTGCAGACCAAGGAGGATCTGGTCGCACTCCGGGGGGAGTGTTACCTGCGCAATGTCGAGCAACACAAACCTTTGGGAAAACGGGGCAACAACCAACATGAACTCAACCATGAGACAAATTGACATTTGGAGGATTATGAAGGGAAGTAAAATGAGCTTGAAAATCAGGCTTGCAACTACGTAGCGATATATAAAACTAACCTAAAATTAATGCTAAATGGAATTAACCTATCATAAAAACAATCATTACCGTGAACTAATCGAGAGCGTAAAGGTAACTAAATTGGAATCTGAATTGAAATCTTAAAGCTACTTAAATTTACTTAAATGTACTTAAATCTACCTAAATCTACTTAAATCTATGATTTTGTTAGCATCCGCAGTTTCCTGGACGAAGAATAGGTGTAGGCCAGATAACCGATAAAATTGGCAAGCAGACCGAGAATCACTAAACGAACTTTTTATTCAATAAATTTGAATACGGAGCCGGAAATATCTCGGTCTATCATTTGTTGGATCACCAACAAAGCGTATTCGTTGCAAATTTACCTCTCAGTGTATATCTTTTATCAGGTAAAAACTAGTAGTAGGTGATGCTAAACTTTTCTGGTGTTGTTTCAATATTCCATAGCATAGTGATAGTGTAAACGTTCCAAAGCTAACACGGCATTGAAAGTCGCTAGTCACGACAAAAAAATCGCAAAAATATTTCAAAATACGTTTTCTTTCGGATTCATTCAAAAACTTTGAGAATTTTTTCATGACGCAAAAACCTACCTAGCAGAAAACCATAAACACGTGTAATTTCCCAAACAAGTCACACGTGAAAATGATACTTCCCCGAACCTACTAGATAAAGTCGATTCTCTTGTCAAATATTTTATCTGCCACACCGTATGTGCGATCTGTTGTGATTTCTGCTTTTTCGATGAATTGGTAATATTATGCAAACAAACGATTTTGGGCTCGTGTAACTGACGATAAATGACTGATGATGTGAAAAATGTAGCTCATGTTACATATGTCGGCTGATGGCTTGACGGACTACCACCGGAAGGCAAATTTTGGATGTTTTGAATAGCTATATGAAGCTGAACCGGTGCGTAAATGATGCATCACCATTCGCGTATTTTACACACAAAAGCATCCCAAACGATGCTTATTGGGAATGTGTATCTCCGCCACAGTGTTGTAGGCAACGTTTGACGAAATTGGCGCAACGAACCACAATTGAAGCGTATCATGATGAAAAATAATATTTTCCCAGCGTTCAGGAAAATATGAGTTTTGGTGGTGAAAACACATCTCATTAGTTATGTGCCCAAACAGAGCTGATTGAATCTGTGGTGGTTACCTCTTGAATGACAGTTTATCTTAAACTTACAAACAAATCCCTATAAGCAGCGCAGGGCTATAAATCACTTAATTTTCTGCATTACCGTCTATGTGGATTATGGTCCCGTCCTGGTCGAACGCTAAAACGTGGGCTTTCGAGAAGGAATGGTTCAATCCGACGCTGGATCCCAACCGCACATCCAACCTTAAATCATTAAAATAATAAAAATAATCCAAGCAGAAACCTAACATCAAAACAGGTCTCCATCGATCTATAAGCTGCCACCCACTGTCATCCTGCGGGACACTTATGAGAGGCGACCGATTATATATGATGTCAATAAAACAGGATGACACAGCTCAACGTTCCATTTTTTTCTTTTCCACTGAGCTGAAAGATTTTCCTCATGTTGCGTCCTTTTCATAGACACTTGCAGACATCTCAATACAATCTCCCTGGCGGGTGTTTTTTATGAGAATGTCGCCCTTTCCCTGACCCGTGGCGCAGCTTCCGCAGCATACCCAGTACACTTCACTGTCTGATCTTTATCATTAAGATGAGCTGGCGCTGTCATAAACAAAGTGCAAACGCTTCATCAAAGACAAACTGTATCAGTGTTGAGATTGTAGGGGGAACTGGGGTGAAATAGTTCATTCTCACTCAATTTACAAAAAATATATATTTGATTCCTGTAATCTCGAGTTTAAACAGCTTCAGAATATGTACGATAAAAAAATCGCACGGGCATAGCGTGGTTGGTAAATCAATTGCCTTGTACACAGATCACCTGGATTCGGTTTATAAATTTAACTAAAAAGAAAGTTTTTGAAAAGAGGCGAATGACTCAAAGGCTAACAGATTTGTAAAATAAAATCGTCGTGATGCATATCAAACTCCTGCTCAAGTGCTTGCTACGCAATATCAAAGAAATTTTTAGCCCACTAAACGGTAAGTCATCATAGTTTAAGCTTATCCGACCACCCCTGATTGCGAATCCGTTAGTAATCGGGACTAACGGATTCGCAATCAGGGGATGAAATTGCACAGTTAATCAATATATACATGAAAGGTGTTACGAAAGAAGACAGAAACCAGCAGCTACGTGTGTTTGAATAAACGTTTTAGGGCTATTATAAAATTGCAAGTAGCGAAAGTCCATCTAGAAAACTTTTTAATTCAGTTATTTTTTATGAAGTTGAAGCAGAAAAAGAAAAAGCACTAAATACATTATTTCGAGGAAATATATTATTTACTAATCTAATACAATGTTAAAAAACTAGAACATCGGAAAAGTGAAGGACATGAAGGAGACCGTTTTTGTTCGCCTCTTGCAACATGGAAGCACGCATCCTGTAGATCAATTCTTGCCTCAGTTACCGAATGTCTTTTATCAGGTGAAAGCTAGTAGCCCCTCATTGAACAGTCAGTCATCTCAGTCACTAAAACTCGATACCTACCCATGACGTTGATTAAAGTACGAGTCCCACAAAAAACGTTGGCGAGTACTCTGATCTTATGGATAGAATTGTCTGTCACGTTTTCTCTAATTGGTAGGATGAACAATGTCATTGAACATACATAAAGGAACGGTATATAATACCGTCCTATAGAACAGCTTGACCAGGCATTAGCGTCTTTTTAACAGATACACAACGACAACTCTATTCTTGTATATTGATGGTGATCATATTCCCACCATGGGTGTTTGTTCTTTTTATCGGGAATGGCTTACATCATCTATCTCGAAACGGACAATCCTGTAAAAAACACTAGATACGTACTTTGTATGTATATAAGCATAATAAAATTAACGTGCTCTACTTCTACAGAATCCAATGAAGCTGTAGTTACTAACATTTATCCAAAGATGCAAAAAACTAAAAATTCCCATAAAGTTATAAAACTGTTAGCCCTAAGCAAGGACTTATTTTACCCCATTACACTCTTTCATATGGCGAAGATGTGGCCAAAAGAGCTCAAACCTAATACGAAAAAAGTCACCCGAAAGATTGTATTTTTATGACATTAATGTATCGGCCGAAGGAAAATAAATCAAAACTCATTTTCACCCCCTCCATAATCCGGAGAAAAAGTCATTGAGCCCACATTATCCCTAGGATTAAGCGTGTCCAAGCGTGCTGGACACCGATTCGAAATAAATTGTTTGTACAAAATTGATGTTTCACGTTTTATCTCATGCAACGGAAACGAACGAGATCGTTTATTGGAGCACATCGAAGTCTGTCTTTTCACTCTCTCGGGCCACCCCATAAGAAGTGTCCTCGTATATTTTTTTATCGTTCCCATCAGGAACAGAAAGTTGTCCGTTTGCTGGTGTGACTGCCTACGATCTAGTTCCCTTCACTCGAACGCGTCGGAGAGCGTCGCCATTTGTCGTCGCTATCAGATCATTGATGCTTATCCGGAAGGACTTTCCCGATGGCGATGATGATAATGCGGGTGAAACGAAGTGGAGTATTTTTCTTTGCGTCTGCTTGCATCAGTTACGGTTCAAGTGCTCTGAATGAACTGCATCGGTGAAGTGTTTTTGTTAGACATTCTTGAGGGGGTCATTGGATTCGTGAACAGTAATTACAGTCATGATTTTTTTGTTCAAATCTGGGTATATTGGATCGTCAGAGAAAACTGCAACATGATGCAACATTCAAACACTAGAGGAGCGCCGGGATATTGCTATGGTTTCGCTTGTAAACGATACTCTATCGAATCGTCGTCATTTAGTTGAAAGTTGAATTTTTAACAAAATTCAATTTTTACGTGCAATCCCGTGCACTAAGAACCCGAAACCAGGCCCGTAGCGTGCGATTGGCAGGGTTGGCCCCCGCTAAGGATACCGACAATAGGAAGGCGCTAAAATCTTGATCTGTTTTATATTTTTTTATTTTGGATCTAGAGGTTTTAACCTAAGGGTCATTCGACTCTTTGTCGGGTTAGAGAAATGTCTTGGAAAAATCTCAAGCCCCAACTACCAACTATATTATGCCAAAAGTCTACGCTATGGTCCTGTCAGTCCCATTCAGTTTTATTTACAATAAATGGTGTTGTTCGTAAATGTAAAGTTGATACAAGAATAAACAACGTACGTGATTGGGTTGCACGACACGGAAATTCCAATAGCAAAGATTTCAAAAAAATATTGCGAAAATTATTGCAAACTTCATCGCTCGTTTACTCAGTTTCATAGATACATAAGTGCGATAGCTATGTGGTCTTGGGTGAGAATTGAAGTCTTTTCGATGCTAGGAGTAGTTCCGTAATATCACAAAGTTGCCGGTTCCCAATGAGTCCTGCACTAAGTTGAATTTCTGGTTGCAAGGTCACATGAGATTTTTGGCGTTTCTGTAAGCGTTGGAAGCTTTATGTGTTATCTCAAATTTCTAAGATCAAGAGCTGTTTGCTTCGGCTTGGTTTCAGAACTTCCAAGAGCTGGTATATTTGGCGGACTCTTAAGCAAAAAAATTAAACCGCTCCTTAAACTTAACTAATAAATAAATCAGTTCTTTCAAAATCTTTTGAATTTTTAGCGAATTACTGATTCCGATAGAAGATAAAATATGAGTTTAATGTGTATGATTTTAAACGGGAGGTCAAAGCTCAGTTTAGCTCAGCCGAAAAATCAGCCGGAATGCTGGCAGGTTCTAATTCGTATTCCGGCTCCAGTGATACAACCGACTCTAGTCACTGGAGCCGGAATACGAAATAGAACCAGTAAGAATTCCGACTCATTTCCAGCTGAACTTAACTTTTTATCTACATCATAACCATGTCCTTTTCGTCCTGCATCTTTCTTTTGGTTTTCCGAAGTTTACCCTTCATCATGACTCAATTGCTTTCGATTAGACGCAGCTCCTAACAGTTTAGTAGTTCCTGTGGGTCTCGGCATCAATAACACAGCACCGCTATTTAGCTAGCAGCGTCGTGCGGAGTTTCGGGGCGCACATTTTGGCATAACTCTACTGGTGTTCGTCGTGATTTGGGAAGCTCTGCACTAGAGATGGTCGGGTTCGGGTTTTTAGACCCGAAACCCGGACCCGACCCGAACCCTTTAAATCGCTAGAATTCGTCGTATTTTATTTTTTAAAAGAATATTCGTGAGAGAGCATTCAACAATACGTGTTTCACATCTAAAATCTCTGCGATTTATTTTTCATGATAATTAGTAATAAATCAAGTTAATAGGAATTTATCGTAAAATATTGGTTCAACTTTCTGTTTCAAAATATTAATTTCGACAGGTACTTTAAAACCGATACGTAGGCCGCAGTCTGAGTAAACGCGTAAAACTCGGCTGAAGTGTACAGCAAATTGTATCTAAAGCAAAGCGACTAGAAATCTACGGGAAGTAGAAATAATAAACACCAATCTATTGATCCGCTCCTGATTGGTCGTATTGACAGAGAGATGGTAGTATGGTGGCTACATATTGAATAATAATTGTCCACTAACCCGACAACGGTTTCATGACTTTTTCTCTAAGTAACCGGTTTTTTGGCATACATTCGTACCCCAGAACTACAGTCGCTCTAATATGCCTAATTTTCATTAAATTAACAGTTATGTGTCCAACAAAAAAACACCTTTAACAGGCCAACGAGGGTACCCGGGTACCCACAAATTGAAATGCTCATAACTATGGCTTCCTTTAACCGATTTGGACACTTTTAGATATTTTGGATTCAGGAACTCGTCCACTTTTTGATTCTGTACAATAGAACCGGAATAATGGATCTGGTTTTTGGTAATCCAGATTTTCCGGAGTAATGTTCCAGTACCAGGATATGATTTGTAAATTTTAATAATGTACTAGCAATATGAGTATCACAACTCTTCAAATTGTCTCGGAAGTCTGTTTTTTATTGTTATGGGACCCTATGGCAATTTGAAAAATGGAATTGGAATCGAATGGCCACTCACGGCCCCACGGGAACCTACTCCGGAATGTCCGTTCCGGGGTCAAATCACCAAATGGTTCCAAAACCACGAGATACAGCCTACTGATGCAATTCCAAGAATTTTGATACCCATATTGCTAGTATTCCATTGAAGTTCGCAAATAGTACCCCAGCACTGGAACCTGCTTCCGGAAACCCGGATTCCCGAGAACCGAATGAAGTAACCCGATTTATTTTTACCAAGTCCAAAAGTGGATAAGTTCCTGAATCCAAAACGGCCAAAAGTATCAAAATCGGTTGGATATTACCTTAGTTACGGGAATTTTAGTTTTGTGGGTACCCGGGTACCCACTAGGGTTGTGGTACCGGTAATACCGGTACCGAAAATCCCGGGAATACCGACCCATTTTTGGTACCGTAATACCGGTACTGAACAAAAGCCAGTACCGGTATTTTCGGTTCAATGCAATTTTTTATGACAAATATGTTAACTCTGCATCTGGGGGTTTCAAAATATCGGTCTTCAAGATAACGTTTAATTATATTAATTTTCCTTCTAGATAAATCGTTGAGATAACACCTTTATGTGGGAATGAAGTGGGGCCATCATCATAATAATTCTAGAAGTTAAAGTTTTATTAGCGACATTCTGATTGGTTTCCATTATTCACAGGGTAGCGCGTAATAAGACTATGGTCTAAGTCATGTCTGTATTTGGTTTGCTCTTAAGCCTTTATCTATAAAAGAACGAACAGCGATTTAGTAGCTAACAGTTTTAGACTTGGTGAACTGCCTTAAATGGGGCGATTTGTAATTATTGGTGATCGGAAAATTCAGCAAAACTCCATACTTTACAGGAAAGCAAGGAGCCTTGATATGCATTAGAGAATAGTAGGCAAACGACATGAAGGTCGGAACAAATTTTCAGAAAAGCAAGAGAGGAAATGCGATTAACCTGCTCGGATTTACTGCCCTTCTCGCTTTGATTTACTGTTGTTAATAGGGTTTCATACATTTACATACATGTTCAAATCGACGAAAGTCGCACCACTTAGCAGTTATTGATTTCAAAGTGGCCTAGATTTCGAAATAAAAGAAGGTGCCCTATACGAAAAATATCTTCTGTGAAATAAGTCTTGCCATTCCGAAGCAATTAAAAACAATAAACAAGTTTTTTGATCATCACAAATCAATCATCTGAGAATAAGATAATCAGTTTGAGCATTCAATTTCAGCTTGAAGCTTTTTTCGATTTGTTTAAAAAAATATTCGAGTACCGGTACTTTACCGATACTACCGGTACTGAGGGCTTCAGTACCGTAGTACCGGTTCTCGCCAAAAAGCGTCGGTACTGCGAACGTCGGCCTGTTACGTAGTAAAAAAATTCAGGAGCCCCTCCTTACTCCCACCCTTACTATATCAACAATATTATTAACCCAAAAGCTTGACTTAGTGAAGTTCTAAGATGTCACAAAGTTTCAATTTCCAGCTATAGATAAAACATAGAAATTTAATTAATTGAAACTTAAAAAGGTACCCGGGTACCGCGTCGGACACACAACGGTTAATTATTAAATTGGATAGTTTTATTTTAAAAACACAAAATTTTACACAAGTTTCTCGCTTACTATGTATCGATGTTTTGCTTTTAAAAAAGTTGTAATGTTTTCGGGATTATGTACATATGACAAAACATTTACGTAAACGGTTTTGTACTTTAACAAACTTTAAGCGGGTACTGTTAAGTTGGTCAAATGCAACAAATAGGTTGTACCTGCTTTAATGGAAGTTTAATAATAATAAAATTGATTGATGATAAAGATTGCTTGCAGGTAAAATAAACTGTGGCGGAATAACAATAAGTCAAATAGCTCTGGGGTACAAATGTACCCCACAAAACCATTCTAGGGATAAGATTTGCCAATATATATTTTAAACGAAAATATAAAATAAAATGATAATTAAATTTCAATGCAGCACGATTTATATTTTTGGCATAGTTGCGATCCACGAGATGCTTTTCAACCATTGACTAAAAAGGGCGTTGTACCCGGGGACGATTTATCAATTCCCATATATTGAAATCACAAATTTGGTGGTACTGCTGTGGCCAATTACCATAGCTAATTTAATACATGTGATAAATCATATAAAACTGCCTTGCAGTACGGGCAAGGTAGTTTGAAACTGTCACCATTAAGTTTTTTGCTTCCCCATGAGTTAGCCACCGATTTATCCTACTTTCCGGTTAAGATATCGATGATTTGTAAGTTTCTCATAACATTACAAATTCGACGTTCAATAATAGCAAATAAAATGCGGATTCTACTCGCCAGTGATTCGTTTTGCCATAGGCAGATATAACTCAACGCGTATGGTGCTACTTCAAATTCGAGTGATGCTACTACTCTAAGATGAGCTAGGGTGTCTAAAATTAAAAACCTTCGAGATCTTTGGGGGATTCTCCGTACTAGCAAGTTGGGTTCGGATTACGGTTCGCAGTACCGACCCTTTTTGGCGAGAACCGGTACTACGGTACTGAAGCCCTCAGAACCGGTAGTACCGGTACTCGAATATTTTTTTAAAAAATTCGAAAAAAGCTTCAAACTGAAATTGAATGCTCGAACTGATGATCTTATTCTCAGATGATTGATTTGTGCTGATCAAAAAACATGTTTATTGTTTTTAATTGCTTCGGAATGGCAAGACTTATTTAATAGAAGATATTTTTCGTATAGGGCACCTCCTTTATTTTGAAATATAGGCCACTTTGAAATCAATAACTGCTAAGCGGTGCAACTTTTGTCGACTTCAACAGATGGTAAATGTAAGAAACACTATTAGTAACAGTAAATAAAAGCGAGAATGGCAGTAAATCCGAGCAGGTTTCCTCTCTTGATTTTCTGTAAATTTCTTTCGACCTGTATACCAAGGCTCTTTGCTTTCCTGTAAACTTTGGAGTTTTGCTGAATTTTCCTATCACCAATAATTACAAATCGCCCCATTTGGAGTAGCTCACCAAGTCTAAAATTGTTAGCTGCTAAATCGCTGTTCGTTCTTTTATAAATAAAGGTTTAAGAGCAAACCAAAGATATGACTTAGACCATAGTCTTATTACGTGCCACCCAGTAAAAATTGGAAACCAATCAGAATGTCGCTAATAAAAAAAATCATAGCAAATTTTTACGTCTCTTACGCTAAATGTTAATATTTTGAAATTTAGTACAATATCGTTGAAATAATTTCGACAAAATAAAGAAGGAATTTAAACATACCGTTCAGTACAACGTGAGCTAGTAATGTTTAACTTACAGAAGGTAATCAATATAATTAAAAGTAATCTTGCAGACCGATTTTGAAACAGGTCCCCCAAGAGAGTCCACATATTTTTCATAAAAAAAAGTTGTATGGTACCGAAAATACCGGTACTGGCTTTTCTTCAGTACCGGTATTACGGTACCAAAAATGGGTCGGTATTCCCGGGATTTTCGGTACCGGTATTACCGGTACCACAACCCTAGTTCGGATCGGGTTTCTCAAATTAAAAATTTTCGGGATCGGGTCGGGTTCGTGTTTTCAAATTTTAAAATTCTCGGGGTCGGGTCGGGTTCGGGTTTTATAAAATTTTCATTCTCGGGTACGGGTCGGGTGCGGGTTTTTCAATTTTTTTATTGTCGGGCTCGGGTCGGGTTCGGGTTTTTCAATTTTCAAGCTCTCGGGTTCGGGTCGGGTTCGAAAAAATTGAAACCCGACCATCTCTACTCTGCACCTATGATTCCGGTGTTCGTTCAGCTTATGACTTGTGGTCAGAGGGGCTTTGAGACTGTCGTATGATGTATATCTATCAGTTTTTTCAACCCCTCCCATGAATATTGTTAAGTTCTTTTGAAAACTTCTTAACTTCCTGATCAGGAAAAATTTTATACTGCGAATTGTTCTGACATATAAAAAGTAATGTGAGTTCGATCATTCTAGAAACAAGTCATCGATGAAAACCGGCGAGGGTGGCCGTTAAGTAATGTAAGTCAAGTTTGTTGACATTTCCGAGTCGGTTCACGTCTCAACATATATCAACGTTAGCACCAATTGTGAGTATACCAGTTACACAGCAATGATCGATCAACGAGATATAAATAAATATATAATCACAAAATTCAGTTCGTATCCAAATGCAGTCTCATATTCAACTCCACAAAATATGAACAAGATCCCCAAACTCGTTCCCTAGATGCTTATGAAAACAGAAAAGGTTACCTATTCTATTTTTCGACAATCAACAAAGCGACTCTCTTAAACTCCGAAAAGTTTCCGTTTCCTCCCTAATCGGAAAGGAAATTTATGGCTCTGCACATTTTCCCGTCGGGCCACTATTTGCTGCCGTGATCTATAGAACGAAAAAAAAGCTGCCAGACTGGATTGAAAAAATAGGTGGAGAAATGAAATGTAATGAAATTAGAAAACTGTAAATAACTATGTTTGCAGACATAAATATTTCCCGTCTTATGGTCCCGGCGTAAAAAAAGTGTCCTTCCTCCATCATGGCGATAAAGCTGCCAAGTATAGAAACAAATCCGCGCTATTTTATCACCACGTGTGAGTGCATTCACAAGGAAATACCGCCGAGCC
This sequence comes from Topomyia yanbarensis, assembly GCF_030247195.1. Taxonomy (NCBI): domain Eukaryota; kingdom Metazoa; phylum Arthropoda; class Insecta; order Diptera; family Culicidae; genus Topomyia; species Topomyia yanbarensis. The sequence goes on from NC_080672.1 coordinate 262,146,778, forward strand.
GAGAATGGCTTTTCTATGCTGATTCGATTTCGTCCAGTGTACAGTTAATTTGAAAATGGTTTATCCAATTTGCTCCTTTGCCCGAACTCTGTCGTAACTACGGCAAGCTTTTCCCCTTCGCTGGAGGCCACTTTTTTGCCTTTCCAAACTGTTGCAAATGTTAGCATTTCAAATTAGCTTTCCTTTTCCGTTCCCCCCATCCGGATGTGGTATTCCTGGTTGCCCATTTTCACCTCGACCTTCTTGCCGCTAATACGGCTCACCACAGTTGGTAGTGGTCGAAATAAGTGAGAATGTAAACTATGTTATAGTACCTAAGCCTAGCCTAGGGTGGGGACAATCAATCGGGCAGCTAAATGATGGCTATCAATTGCTTTATTTGCATAAGGGAAGCTTTGGTTTTGGTCACCAGAACTCTTCCAAGGCAATCAGAAACAAAGGATCGTGCTTAGCTAGTGATTGTTTATCTTGATGGATAAAATTAGCATTTTTGGTTTACTTTGAATTTCGCTGTGCACTTCATGTGTAAACAACGTATCGTGTTTGTTACATATAATATTTAATTGAGAAAAAACCAATAGATGCGATTGTGTCTTACAGAGGAACGATAGTGGCGTAGTGGTCTCATCTGCCATTCGTCATGTGTTCTAGCCACCACCAGTAAGCATTTTTGCAGTAGAATCGTTGTTTGGCTCTCCTATACTTTTCAGATTTTTCGGTTATGTGTTTGCCTGTGATGTCTTGGAATTTACAAAACTAAATTCAATCTAATTCCCCTGATCACAAAGGATTATCTGTGAAGTACTTCGAAACAAAAAAACAACGTCCGGTAACGGTTTAGTATAACCTACATTATCACGGTCTTGTATTAGAAAAATAATAAAGGTTTGAAAAATACAAAATGAATCGATTTAGTCGATTGCAATAATTTGCCATATTATCATTTCTACCAACACTAATACATTTCTCGAATGTTCTCCGAAAGAAAAATGTTTGCTTACTTTACACGATAGGTACACTGAGAAACAAAAATACCTATGCATAGTTAGCATACTTTCTATTCTTTCCTTCTGCTGTATTTTTTGTGCATTTTTATGCATAATACTTCTAGTAAGCACTCAATGAGTGGATTGACCGAATATGTTCAATGCATAAAATTTACAGCAGAAGAAACGAGAGGCAGATTGAAAAGTATCTGCAGAGCTGCCAGATTATTTTGTTGAAAATCTCAATCCTCATTATAAAATATCTGTCTGAAGTCAATAAAAAAGAATTTTGATAATTGATGTGCATTTATAAATTTGAAGTATTGTCTACTATAAATTCAATCTTTAAACAGGAATTTAAATTGAGTATTTCCCAGCGCATTTTTTTTTAATATAAAATGTGTTACGGTTCATTTGACAATCGTTTATTGAAATTTCAAAAAATCTATATTAATCTGTATTGTGTATTTAAAATCTGTATTAAATCTGTATTCTGTATCAAGTCTATATGAGCTCTGTAAAAATCTATATTCGTGCGTATATAATAGTTGGAATTGAGCTGTTCGCAGAGCCTCAGCCAGCAAAACACATTTTTACAAACCAACCGATTAAAATGTAGCAGGTTTTCTTAGTCAGGTGTGTTTAAATAATGCAGTAACTAAATAAACTCGGTCAATTACGCAAGAGAGGCATGATTCTAATTCACTCATCCACATGCAAAATTCTGTATTGTGGCATCGAACTTTAGGATAACTGATGCATATACATCATTCAACCGTGTCAAGGGTTTCCAAAGGTTCCAGGAACGAATGACAATAGACCACAAGTCAGGAGCTGAACGAAAAGCTGGACCTGGACCTTTGCTTCGCAAAGTTTCGTCCAGAGGGCTATGAGACGATCCGGGTTGAAAACGTACAATGTGCCGAAGTTTCCAAATCGGAACAAACAGTAGCAAAATGCCAAAAAGCGAACCTGAAAACTCTACGCTTCCAACGAAACACCGGTGCTGTGTCATTGATGATGAGACCTACTTACAAAGCAGCAGTCGAGACAGGAATATTTCACGGAAAAGGACGATTTTGCTATGTATAACCATTGCCAATGAAAGAAGCTGTCTAAATTCCTTCCTAAATGTATGATGTGGCAGGCCATATGCACTTGTGGCAAACGTATTGAACCATGCGTTACCAAAGGCTGATTTGCAACACCGAGTGCCTCCAAAACGGCTTTAGCAGTTGTGGGACAAACCAATTAAAACTAATTATTTTAGACTGATTTGGCATTATGTCACTATTCCAAAACCGTATAGAAGTGCTATGCGGCTAGTTCAGTGTATTTTGTCCCGAAAGACATGAACCCACCAAACTGTCCAGAACTGCGCCCGACCTAAACCTATTGGGCCAGGGATGAAGCATGAACTTCAAATGACCAAAGGAGTTACAAAGTATGAAAAGAAGATGATTAAGAATTGAAAAACAGAAAAAACGCACCGGAAACGGCTGTGCAGGCTGTGATGAAGGGTATCAATCGCAAATATCAAGAATTTTACTAAAACGCTTCCCCAAATTCAACCGAAGCTGAAATAAACTACTGTAAACCTTCGGTTTCATTCCGATAACTATAGCCGATTTACGAATCATTATAAAGTGTCGCAATCACAGACACATTTTCACGTGCTTGATCCGTAGGAAGACTGTACATTACGAAAAATCATGCACAGGAATTGTTAAGAACAACTTTTCTGCGGCCACCCAATACGACACATAGTCAGTAATATCATCAAATGAATCAAAAACAGTGGACAAATTTGTGGCTTCGGCATAGGCAACAATGACAACAGTTGAAACTGTGTTCGATGCCTCCAAATCAACAGCCAGCACCATTAGCTACTACCAAAGACGGCGCAAACACACTTGTCCGTAGGACGAAAAAAACAAGGAAAAGCATCTGATCACGAACGCCATGTCCGCAATAACGATGACGACAACAGCAACGAGAGTTGTGTGATGGTTTCCCATCGCAATAGCAAATTACTTGAGTGTGATCTGCCGGACAACGAGTAACATTCAGTATTTAATTTATTGTCTACACATATTGCAAATATGTGAAAGGTTGACGGCTTCGTTAAGCTTACTTGCTGAGCTATGTCAAATAAACAAAAGCAATAGGTAAGCATGGAGAATGGGTGAAATATTGAGAAAATATCGAGAGAACATTCGAAGAGAGCTTCCGACGATGGAATACTTAGCGAAACACCGCTTCTCTTTGACATTAAAGATGTCTAACTCCTGCAGGCTAGGTGCTCACAAATTTTGAGATATCTGCTATGTAACGACACTGTGAATGGTTTACACGTTTTGCAATTTGTCGATAGATTGTATTCTTTTATACACCAACCGATTCAGGAAAATCTGGCTTAAATATTGTTAATAATTTTTTTTAATTTATGTACTTTAATATGACAGACCTGTGTTAATTAGATTTTTTATTTTCCGCAAATGAATCGCATGAGATTCCAAAAATTCTACACAAACATTCGAACTATATAACGTGGTTAGGAGGAATGGAATGGTTCTCAAATCTCCAAAATCGACTGTAAATACCGAGTTCAAACATTATCCCAAAGGGATTGAGTTGAATCGCGCGAAAAATAACAAATGTTGATGTAGAACATATGACCAAAAATGAGATCATAAGGGTAGCGCAGAATCTCTGGGAGTAATTTGACAAAAGGTACACTGCGTTACATATTACAGTTCAGTGAATCAGCGAGTAGGTTTGTGGCTGAACCACGCTATTAAATATCCCAACAGGACGCTAACAACTAAACTGATTTCCGATTGCCGGATGTTGTAGAATAGTAAACACAGAATAATATCGATTGTATTTTTAAAACTAATTTTGCTTCAAACTCAGCTCACTTTTAGCAATCTTGTGATGCCAATCAAATCAATAATACACAAAGTGATCGGAATGTACTGAACACAAGTATCGAGACTAGTCAAAGGGGTCCAAGAATCTCACATACTTGATTACAGAATTGTGGCGTGCCGCTTCTAAATACAGACGACGGAGTATGTCTAGTTCCACGAAATGTGCTCGTTTGCTTCCGACAAAAACTATCGAGGATGGAACAGATATTTATGCTACATTCCGTTATTTATCAACAAGGAGACTGATCATCTACACGTGTATTCCAACAACGCGTACGATTCCGTAAAACAAAACAAATCGCGATAGATTGCTATAACAGAAGTATTTATTGTATATAACTGAAGTGTGATGATGTGCTGGAAATTAATTTATCGTTCAGAGAATCGAAAATGTTGTCTATCGCCAACTTCCGTAAGAGCCCAAACATTGTTTTTGCAATCACCATCAGAGGATCAGAAAAGCTGAACCAGGGACATACTCATAACTTCAATCCCACGGTCTGCGAAGAAATAAATTATCCATTTCCACAGAGATTCACTAACCAGAGAAAGCCCATAACATTCCGACCGTGGCTAAAAATTTTAAGTCCCTTTAGTCAACCACGTCCTGTTGTTAATTGCCGCTTACGACATGGTAGCAGGTACCCAGTGGGTCTATTCTTTGCTCAAATACTTCGAAAGATTTCGGCTCACCGGATTCCATTTTTGAGATTTTTCGTAAAATCATAAAGTTCAAGCTTTGTTAGCAATAACATATTGCAATTGTGCAAATTATCTGGCGCCCAGCGATGGCATTCTAATCTAAGTTATTATAAGATTTTGAGTAATGTTATGATTTTATAAACTTTTTTATGTCAGAATGGAATATGAAGTTTTTATGTTTCCGTCTGAGGCTTTAATGATAATTTTTTTTAATATTATTTTTGAGAATTCAGACTATTAGTTCATTCAGTCTATTCAGATTACGACGCATAGCCATCTATTTCTAAAATCAGTTACTCTGAAAAGAGCTGAAGTGAAGAATAATATTATCGCACAACATCAAGCTTTCACATGAAACGAAAATTATATGTTCGACCCAAATGCCGCCGTTGATTATTGGTTTCGGAAAACCTCCAATAACAACAAATAAAAAACCAGTCCGCACCAAGCGCTAATCAAAGTTGTGATTAAAGTCTATAATAAGGAAACAAACTTTCCTTATCCCCCATTATACTCAGATCCTGTTTTCCTAGTTAGTCCTAGAAACAACTTAATTAGCCTACGATGCTATAATACGCAAAGGAAGTAGTCCCCGGCAAGAAAGTACACAAACAGGTTCCGTCTGAGCAAACACTCGTCTCGTTTTGTCATAAGGTACCTTCACTCACACGCACAGGAAGTGGCAGAGAAAACCCAAAATCTGCCGAGGGAAAGCTAACCAAATAACGGTAATCACACCTCTTCGTTGGCCTGTGATTGTTCCTGAAGCTTATAATTTCCCATTCGTCACCTGCCTTTGGCCTGAGTGAGTCAAAATTGGGTAATTAAATTTGCATAATTCATTTATGCTTGGCTTGGGAACCGCTAACAAATGAATAATAAATAGTTCTAATCGTTAATACCTTCAGTTGATACGGGCAGGTGGACGAGACAAGCAAGATATCTTCATATAGTTGTATGCATACAAGAAATAAAACCTCATTCAATTCACAGCATGAATTTACCATTGAACTAAAGTCCCAATTTAACTTGCCTCTTCCTATGTCGGTTGTTCCCGCGGAATTATGTTCCCAAAATCACAAACACGAGAAATCAGCAGACAAGTAAATAAATTTTAAATTTTTAAGCATTCACAAATCCCTCCCAGACAGGCAATGAGAAGGCATCGGTGCGTTAAACCAGAGGCAACATGAACAGGACATTCGCCTCACCTCAACTTGTCGGAGAAGTCTTGGATTTGATCTCTTCGGGCTGCTCGGCTCAGTCACGATGGGAAGCAGTACAAGCGGTCCGCTTGGAAAAACTTCCATTTTTTGCCTAAGTGTATTCAAATTTTATGCAGATCCAATACGATTTAGAAACATACTTTAAGTATTTTCTTCTCGGAGTTTGATTGTGGACTTTTCGAGGAGAAAGCGAAGTAGGAAGAGATTTTAGTGAATTTTCCATACATCGAAGATGCTGGTACATTGCACTGGGATTAAATGTTGAAGTCGAACAGTGGTATTTAGTGATGTGTTGGCCCATTTCTTTCCAACGAAATAGTGATAGTCCATCGCTCAGTGCAGTAGTCATACATATCAAATTATATCATTTAGTAAATTGATAATAAAATCACAAAAAAAATTATCTAGGCAATTGAAAATAAATGCTGAAGCATACACAGGATAAAACACTGCGCAAAGCAAAACAAAACTATTCTGAATTATTTATCTAAAAACAATACCTTTAATGACTTTCTCTGACAACTGACTAGTTAAAGCAAAAAAACTTTAATGAATCTGGCCAAATACTGGTACTGGTGAGCTCCATAAAAATCAGAATAGCTCAATTTTGTTCATTAGGTTCATTTGGCACCGTCTTTTTTTTATTTGAACATCCACTCTACAGTGTTCGAACTCCACTGAGTATTATTTTAAAAGTGGAGTAAATTGTTCAAGCCCATTTTACCTTTAGCATGAAAAATTTAAGAATTGTTCATTTTGCATTTCACTGAAAATGATATTAAGGCATAATACGAGTTATAAGTAAGAAGGCTTAGTAGTTTTGGCTGGCCTTTCACTGGAAATGTAAATCTTTTCATCCGTGACTAGGTATATGATAACATCATTGTATATTAGATCGTAACCAGTAAACCGAAACCGAAAACAAACAAACAATCCTGTGTGGCTTTACTGCTTTTCGCCATCATAAAAGATTACCTAGCATTCATTGCTTAAAAGAAAGCATGTGAAACTATGAAGAAAGCAGAATTGGTGACCCTTTTTTATGAATATAGTCGCACAGAAAGCATAACCCTAACTGAAAATTTCTATCAACAAAACATGCGAACATACACATACGCCCAATCTTAAATAAACAACAAAAATATATACTTTTCCATCCCCATTGCACATTGGTCAGATCAAAGAGTGGAAAAGGAAAAACAACTACCCCAAACCTACTCCGGGCGAAATTCTATTACCTAAAGCTATTCTCAGTGCTTTTCTTAATCTTCGATGATAGAGTGTATGGATTGTGAGTTCCTAACAAAGGAAAAGTAAGGATGCGGAACTAAAATAATATAAAGAAAAAGAAATTCGCTATCCATCCGCATGGATTATAAAACTTGATCCCATCAACGAGCATGCCACATTGATGTAACTAACATGATGATTCAAAATTAAATTTTATGAATTACGCGAGGCATTGCACTAAAACGTGTATATCACATAGGGTGATGAGCCTATTTTCACCATACTAAGCAAGGTGCCTCACTAATTCGATAATTTCTTGCCTTACAATCAATAGAATGCGTAAAAATTGACATGAACCGCTTTGCTTCGTTGTTAAGAACCAATATAATAACACAAATGCGTTGAAAACAGTAAAATTCTCGTGTTTGAGCACAATGAAAACTCGAATCGAGTGCCCCTATTGTTGCGCTACCATTTGACTCAATGCGTTGAACAAAGATGGCAGACACTGCTCTAACCAACGGCTTCAAATGGGTAGGGTGATAACAGAAACATGGCGCAAATAGGCTCATCACCCTAGTTATATAAAATATCAAAATCAGGCACAAAATTCGTTCATTCGGAATTATCGTGGAATCGTTTTCGAACAAATAAATATGGCTTCATAATATGAAGTAAGGGATAGCTGTCAAACACAAGTATTTTAAGGTTAAATTACCGATTGTAATCGTCTATTGTTTCATTTGCGAATTGCTCACAAGCCGAAATTAAAAAAACAAGAGGAACAAAAATAGAGAACCGATCCATTGATATCATGCTTCCGTATCATTAAAGGCGACATAAAACAGGAATTACAATTCTGATATACCTGTACTGCTTTTTACAATTCGCTCAAAAATCTTTCTTCGCATATGGCAATTTATAGGGGAATGTAGTCGGTTGTCGGTACCCTTTGGCACACAACATTTCTCCAATTGCACAAAATAGGGACTTAAGCATACCAATGGAAAGCTGGAAGCCTTAGCTAATAACAAGTGAAAAAAAATATTCTGTCAACTTGAAAAAATTTACCAACAATTTAGTAAAATGATCATTTTGCTTGCCATTTAAAAAAATGTGGTCGATTGTCGGCACCCTAAGAAAATTTACTAAAAATGGAAAAATATGAATGAAAATCATCAAGATCCAAACGGAAAAGGAAATTTATTCATTTCAATAACCATTTTGAATATAATTCTTCATCCGAATCACAAAATGAGTGTGTGAAAAATTGATGCAAATATTACGCACTGCTAATGCACTAACGGATCGCATTCACTGCAACTGAGTGAGTTTCAAGCAGTCCATTTGTTTACCAAAGACGAATTTCGCGCCAAATCGTATTCGGAGTTGGTAGCACCCTCTCAGATTCTAGTAAAACTTTCTGTACATGAAGACTTTGTCACAAAAAGCCACTTTGCATATTTTGTTTTTCAAAAAATGATCTAGACTGTCTTTTGAAAAGGGCCAAACTTTTTTTTACCTATTTTTTTCAAATGGCTATAGTCCAAAAATGGCAAATCCCACAAAAAATGTTCTAGGAGTGGTTTTCATAAAATTAGTTAAATTTTCGAATAAAAATATTGAAAAAAATCTTCATTGACTCTTACACTGAAAAAAAATCAATTTTAAAAATTTAAAGTTGATTTACAAAAAAAACCCATTTTTGATTTGGATGAAATTTTGTTCCAAAATAGATAATTATGTTCTCTACTTACTGTTAAAAATTCGAGTTGGGCACTTTCAAGGAAAAAAGTTATTTGAAAAAAACTTTTCCTTGTTCAAACTGATTTTTTCTTCAGTGTAGTGTTATCGAAAACTAAACCAATGAAAGCCATAATCATCTCAGACTCCAATAAAACTTGGTTTGTGAGAAGATGTCTAATTTAGCAACAAAGCATATTTTTATTAAGGGGTTAAGTGCTTTTTCTTTTTCATAAAATCGAATTTTTTTATTAACGGGTTTCGGGAAAAAGACATAACTCCGCCAATTATCAATTTATTTTTATAAACTTCCATATGTGCTTCCAAAATATTATAAGTTTGATGTAATGAAATAATTTCTTTATTCATTTACGTAAATTCAAACTTTCTTGACATTTTTATCATTAAAAGATATGTAACTCTTTAATCAAGAATCCCATTAAAAAGAGTTTATGTCAATAAATGAATATTTTATTATTACTTCTTTATTTTCTTGTTTAGTGCTGAGGAAGAATCAGAGAAAGAAATAACCACCACAACATTATGTATTTAATTTTACGTAATTATTTATTTATTTTTATGTATAACGTTTGTCTTAAAACTATCTTCATGCATGCTATTTTGTATTATTTTTATAGAAGGAAAATATTTTTGGTTCATCTTCTGAATTAGAAAAACTTTTCGCCTCTACTCTGCCACCAGGAATAAGCACAAAACTGTGACATTTTTGAGTGCCAGTTATTGTTTTGGCGCTATTATACAGTTTTTCGGGTTCTTCTGATATTTTGTTGTACTGTTCATTGGATATGTAGCAAAAATTTTATTTTGTGATATTTTTATCAGTTTGTTCAACTGGACCGTTATATAACTCTTGGGGAGTTTGTAACCCGTCAGGGTAACAATTTAGCACTGGGTGGAAATATACCCTTTCGTGCGTACTCTCTCCGTAGAGTGTATTGTTTACGAAAATTTATGCTCACCGCTGTTTCGATACCGTTCACTTTTCCTTGTAAATTTTTGTATAGTTTCGCGTTTGTGAACGGTTTTGTGCGTACAGATAGGTGTAGAAAATTTTGTTAAACATTTGTCAATAACTAACATAGGGCTTAGGTAGGTTACCGCGCTCCTCTTGCTGTTATATTGGTTGCTGTTTATGCTGCAAAGGAGATGACAGTTATGCGGCGGTGCGGTTTTGTGGTGATGGTGTTTGTTTTGGTGGAGTGGAAAAGGCGGCCATCGTGAAAAAACCAGAAAGTGACAGACCACGGTGAAATTCAGACGTCCCCGTTACACCAGTTCGGGACAGTTTCCAGCCACAATAGCCGGAGTGCGAAGTGCGCGTGTGTGACGGAAAGTTATCCGTCGTAAAGTGCCGGCCCGTGGTTTGTGCGCTTGTTTATTTTGTGGTGCTGGATCGCCGTCGGGGGAAGCTAATCATCAAGGAATTTTCGCTTCCCCGGCTAACCGCAAAGGATCCAGACGCACCAATCCGCCCTCGCTGGGAAGGATAAGCCGAACGAGCTTTGCTCTCCTTCCCAGCTAATAGCCAAGGAGGGTGAAGCAGGGTGGACAGAGGCTCCCCCTGGGAAGAACACTGCGGTGTCTTCCGGGATTCTTTGCGGCGAGCAAAGAATCCGGTGATTCATCACCACCGTCGCTAGGGAGGTTCCAACAAAGGAGCCAAGCTCACCTCCCTAGCTAAAAGACAAGGACCGCTGCCGGAGCAGCCAACGTAATCAAGGAGAACTCGGCCGTTGCTGTCCCGGCCGGTCGGACGAGACCGCCCACCTTTCCGCCCAGCAGTAGCGGCTCAACGGCAACAGCAGCAGTGGAGAGTATTAGGAGGAAATAAAAGTCGGTAAATTTGTTAATTTATTTGTTTAGTTTACCTTTTTTTTTGTTGTGACGAAAATCCGAAATTCTGTAGAAGCACCTAGGCCGCCCTGAAAAGAAGGGTTCGCCGGGCAAACAAGAACCCGAGTAGTGGGCAAACCCCTACTTACATTTGAGGCACAGCGCAAAACACACTGAAAAAAATATTTTCCTATTTTGGAAAATATTTTTTTCTTCCGGAGTGTGGGGTGCTTCTACTAAATCAAGGATTTTCGTAGAACAGTGGTGAGGTTTCTTCCGCAATATTTTTCCGCGGTCGTATATTTATTATTTATTTACATTTTTGGTATTATTTTTTTGATTTTTGCATTTTGCTTTTTTTGTCCGAATTTGTGGATTGCGTTGTTTGTGTTTGGTCTGCCGGACGAGTAGTTTGAAGGTTGTTGTCATTTATTCGGTTGTGGTGGCCAATCGCCTTGAATTCTCAACCCGGTTTGAGACATTTTTGGAGCAGCTTGATTTCCTGAAATTTTAAGGGAATCGTTAGTGGGCGAAAAATCAGAAATTTTACCGTACCAGTACTTACATGCTTTGTGTCTTGGTGATTTCTTCCAATATAGCGCAAGTTATGATGGCGTTGGAGAAATTCAACCAAGCGTGTGTGTTCATGCGCGTCGATCATTTACATTTCGATGAGCTGGATTTTGAGTTGCTATCTCGAAGCATTTTTATCTCTCCTGATTCGGATCTTTCGGGTGTCCAGCGGCAGCGGCGTCTTCGGGGAATTTTGTCGCATGAGCGGTCGTCTCGGAGGGAATTAGTTCGCAATTTCCGGGGTGACGTGGGTGAAGAAAAGGAGATCTGCCTTGGTAAATTACTAACAATCAAGGAAGATCTCCAGTACCGGTGCCCAAACAAGGAGATTTACCGAACACGGTTGCTTCATTTGGGGTCTAGGCTCCAGGTTATCCGAAATTATGCGGCAGGGGAGGTCAACCAGGAAATTTCGGGGTTGCTGGAGGAAGTTCTAGCAGTTTATGCCAGTCATTTTAACGACGAACAGGCAGCACTTCCTCCCGACAACCAAGAAGGGGAGGATGGAGAGATTTTGGGAGATTTGCTGAGTACAGACGTACCTGCGATTCCACAGGGATCCAATCCTTCCGATAACCAAGGATCTCTTTCTAAACAGCTCGTAGGGGACGACCTGTTGCGTGTCTTGTGCGAGATGAGAGACGAGATTCGACAATTGCGACAGCAATCCGACGATAATAGAGCCCTAGCGTCTCAGGGGTCTGATGCTTTTTCAAAAGCTACTGAAACGCTAATGGGTGGGATTGCTTCACTGACAACCATTTCGTCAGTTTTAAGAAAGACGGTTCAAGAAGTTGTCTCACTTCGTGAATCCGTCAGTGAACTTCGGGCACTAGTACATCAGAAGGAAAGTGCTCCCGAGATGGATCTGCAGACCGATCTGGAAGATTTGCGATTGATGGACGTACCCGATTCACTTGATGCACCAGATATTCCTCGCCCAACACTGGCGCCCAGTCCCGATCAATTTGTGTTGAAGCGAGGATTCTCGGGTCAACAAAATCTATGTCCATCACTTCCAATCGAGAAACCGAAACAGAATACCGGAATCACAGCCCCGTACCAAACTCAGAACCAGCCTCACTTTCCTGAATGGACCGAACAGCGGGCGGGACCATCCTATCCGAACTTTTCATCCAACGCGGGAAACGGATCGATGGCAGCTTCAAGGAATTACTCGCGAAACCCGCAACGCGTCGCTGATTGGAAAATTCGGAAGTATGCTGGAACTGATGAAGGGACTGGACTTAATGAGTTTTTGGACACCGTAGCAAATTACGCTGCGTGAGAACAAATGTGCGAAGATGAACTTTTCAATTCTGCGATGCATTTGTTCACTGGCAATGCTTTGACCTGGTATCAGGCTATGCGTGCGCAAAACCGGTTGTTTAACTGGAACCATCTTGTATGCGAGCTCAAGGTAAATTTTGTACATCCTGAACTTGATGCTACGCTCAAAATGAAGGCTCTCCAGCGCCGGCAGATGCGCAACGAATCTTTCCAGGAATATTTCCTGGAAATGGAGAAAATATTTCGTGCGATGACGGTTCCAATGGCACCGAGCGAAAAACTCGACGTGCTCAAGCGGAACCTGAAAGCCGACTATAAACAAATGCTAATCCTCAGGCCAGTGAACACGCTTTCAGAATTGATGAGTCTTGGTAAATCGATCGACGCCTCCAAGACGCCGATTTATCAGAAAGTTTTCGGTTCTTCTCGGGAAGTTGCTGCTTATTCTGATAATCCACCACAAAACAAACAAAAACATAATAATCAAAACCAAAAGGGAGGTGGACAGAATAACGGCAACGCAAAATCCAAAACGTTTTGGAGCAAGAATGCCAAACCGGCAGGTCTTGATTCAAACAAGCCTCCTGACAACCAGAAAAAGAAACAGCAAGGGAATCAGGACGGAAAGAATCTCGAGGGAAACAATCAAAAACCAATCGAACCACCGCAGAAACCTATAATGTGCCTGGAGTATTTGGTGGAAAAGCATCGTCCTCCCGTGCTCGGCGTCTGCTACAATTGTGGAGACAAAGGACACGGATGTGAGGAATGCCGGAAACCAAAGCGGGTCTTCTGCATCGTGTGTGGTTTTAAAGGATTTGATGTTTCTCGTTGCCCTTACTGCCTAAAAAACGGGATCAGAACCAACTGAAGTCGCAGTTGGCAGTAAAGCAGCGCTCCAAAGAACAACTAACAATCCATCCCCAGATTTACGACAGTTTTCGACCGGCTCGTGATGAGGACTATGATAATTCGTTGTCTGTCGAAACCATTGTCCTTGACGACCCGTTCGATAACCGTCCATTTGCAATAGTCGCTGTGTACGGCAAATCCTTCAAAGCCTTGCTCGACAGTGGTAGTAACGCCACGATTATGACTAAAAAGCTATACCGAAAGTTTTCGAAAAGTCCCTTGAAAAGTTTGGAACGACCATTCGAACTACGTTCTGCAAATGGTCAATCCTTACCAATCATTGGACAAGCGTATCTCCCGTATACTTTTCAAAATTTGACAAAGGTCCTATGCACTCTTATAGTAGAGCATCTGACCGTCAACTCCATTCTAGGTATGGACTTTTGGCGCGCCTTTGGGATTTCTCCTGAGAAACAAAACTGTGCTCTGTTGAACTCAGGTCAGGAATCGGAAGACGACGAAGAAGATGAAGTACCGCGTGAGTCGATACTCACTTCGGAACAGTTAGCGCGCGTAGAAGAAGTAAAGAAGTGTTTCCAGGCAGTAGAGCCCGGAAAGCTAAGCCCAACCTCATTCACAGAGCACAGGATTGTCATCAAAGATGAATTCCAAGGTGCGGCACCCGTTTGCCGATATCCTTATCACATGAGCCCAAAGAAACTGTCAAAGGTCTGGGAAGAGGTTGACCGATGGCGGTCTATGGGAATTATCGAGGAGTCTGATTCGGATTGGTCGCTTAATATTGTGGCGGTCACGAAACCAGACGACTCAATCCGCCTTTGTCTAGACGCTAGGCCTCTCAATGAGCGTACTGTACGGGATGCATACCCTCTGCCCCACCCTGGGCGAATATTGGGCGGCTTACCCAAGGCGAAGTACCTGTCTACCATAGACTTGAAGGAGGCCTTTCTCCAGGTACCCCTGGCTAAGGGTAGTCGCAAATATACCGCTTTCAGTGTTCCCGGCAGGGGTATGTTCCAATTTACCCGTCTACCATTTGGTCTCGTCAACAGCCCCGCTACTCTGGCGCGACTGATGGACCAGGTTCTAGGACGAGGTAAATGGGAACCTTACGTTTTCGTCTACCTAGATGACATCATCGTGGTAAGCGAAACGTTCGAGCATCACATACAGTTGCTCAAAGCAGTGGCCGATTGTCTAGCAAGAGCCAATCTAACCATCAATTTGGAAAAATCCCGTTTTGGAGTCCCCGAACTAAAGTTTCTTGGTTATTTGTTGAATCGGGACGGACTCAAGGTCAATCCTGACAAAATTCAGCCGATTCTCGACTACGAGAGACCGGTTACCGTGACGAAACTTCGTCGTTTCCTCGGGATGTGCGGTTATTACCGCCGTTTCATTGATCGGTTCAGTGAGGTCACTGCTCCCTTGACCGATCTGCTCAAAACGAAAACCAAGAGCTTAGTTTGGAACTCCGAGGCAGAACTCGCGTTCCTTAAAATTAAGGAACTTCTAGTCACTCCTCCAGTTTTAGTCCCACCAGACTTCTCCAAAGAATTCATTCTTCAGACAGACCCTAGTGACGTAGCAGTCGCTGCTGTTCTGGTGCAGGAGTATCCCGAGGGTGAGAAAGTAGTTGCTTACTTTTCGCACAAACTGACCACTCCCCAAAGGAACTATCATGCAACTGAAAAGGAAGGTCTGGCGGTGATAATGGCGGTTGAACACTTTCGAGGTTACTTGGAAGGTTATCATTTTCGACTGGTCACTGATTCGTCAGCGATTACATGGATACTGAAGACTAAATGGAAAACCAGTTCACGTTTGAGTCGTTGGAGTTTAGAATTGCAACTCTACGACATGTCTATTGAGCACCGGAAAGGCAAGGACAATGTCGTTCCAGATGCGTTATCCCGGGCCGTAGCAGCCGTTTCCGCTTTGTCCACCTCAGACTGGTACTGTTCCTTGAAGTCCAAAGTTATCCAAAATCCTGACGACTATGCCGACTTCAAAGTAGAAAATGATCAACTTTTCAAGTATGTAAACTCGAAAGTTGTTCCGTGCGACTCGCGGTTCGGTTGGAAACTCGTCCCAGCACCCGAGTTCCGTCAAGATTTGATTCAACGTACCCACGAAAATTTGCTTCACGTGGGATACGATAAAACGATCCACGAAGTGCAGTTACGATATTACTGGCTTCGTATGGGATCTGAAGTACGAAAGTTTATTCGAGAATGTGGGACGTGCAAGGAAATCAAAGCTCCTTTCGTCCCAGTCCAGCCCGAAATGGGTAAGTCGCGTGCGACTAATGCACCATGGCGAATGGTTTCTGTGGACTATATTGGTCCTCTTCCAAAAAGCAAACGTGGCAATCAACACTTGCTTGTCGTCCTCGACGTCTTCAGCAAGTACGTCATGTTAACCCCCGTTCGCAAAATCGCTAGTACGTCACTCTGTACGATACTGCGCGAACAGTGGTTCAATCGCCATGGCAGCCCGGAAATTCTGCTAAGCGACAATGCCTCCACTTTCACCTCGAAGGAGTTCAGTCAATTCATAAAAGAAACCAACGTCAAACATTGGCTGAACTCCCGCTATCATTCGCAGGCTAACCCAGTGGAGCGAACAAATCGCTCGATAAACACCGCAATCCGGGCATATGCTCGAACCGAGCAGCGCAACTGGGATGTCCACATCACCGATGTGGAGCGCATCCTAAATACTACCGTTCATTCCTCCACTGGGTTTAGTCCTCATTTCATTATACACGGGTGTGAAATGGCATCTGCCGATGACTTCAGCAGGGTTTCCGGTGAGGGTGACCTAGAAACAAGACACCAACAGATAGACAAAATCCGGGAGATTGTGGTCAAGAATTTGGCAAAGGCAAGCGAGGGCATTCGACATCAGTACAACTTGCGTCATCGAAAATATACCAAGCCATTCAACGAGGGACAAATGGTGTACCGTCGAAACATGAAGTTGTCGAATGCACTCGAGTCTTACAATGCTAAACTTGGACCACAATACTTACCGGCAAAAATTGTCTCAAAAAAAGGTGTATCCTCCTACGAGCTGGAGGATTTAGCAGGTAAAAATCTCGGAGTTTGGCCAGCAAATCTCCTTAAACCAGCATAAAAAAACTTTTCCGTGCCGTTTGTGGACTGACGGTATGCTTTTCTATGGATTACTCACTTGGGAGTTTTCCAAAAGCAGCCGTCAGTTCCCGACGGTAACAACACGGGCTTTGGTCCGAATAAAATAAAATAAGTTTCTCTGTCCTCTCTATTAAATTCGAGGAAGACCAAAACTGCTGCGGGAAGGTTCTTCAAAACACTCCCTCCTGCAATTTTTCAGAGCCACACTCGCGCAGTGTGGTAAGCAAACACTCGCACGAAATATATGCTCCGGCCCCGGTGACGACTACGGTAGGGTGGAATACTCCACTAAAAACAAAAACACTAATCTTATACCGTGCCGTTCTCCCGGGCACCGGGCGTATCTAAATACACAACCTGCCGTGTTCGGCAAATAGAAGCAAAATTCTTTTGTGCCCCACTCACGCAGTGAGGTAATCAAATTATCTCACTTAATGTATGGTCGGGGACCCGTCTTGGCCACGGAAGGATAGAATTATCCACTTCAATAAACACACCGTGGTCCCCGGCCGCATCAAATACATCACTTTCCGCCGTGTCCGGCAAAACAAATTTATTCAAAACCCCTTTCACTAGGGGGACACCAGCACCTACGGGTGCAGAAAATGTAAAAAAATCTCCTTGTTGGGAGCACAAAATCTATTCCCTTTTCCAATAGGGACACAAACATTAGCACGGCTAATTCCCGACCGAAATAATACTCGAAATCGCGCGGAAACAAAAAAAATCGCGAATAAAAACAATTTGCGACGCCGATTTCGCGTATTGTTTTGATGATGATTCATTCATCCATTCAGGTGGATGATATCATCATCATTTTTGACACTTTCCTTGATGTTCGCACCAATGCTCTGCATCATACAGGTGTAGCCCGATTCGGATCAGGATGGTATGGGTGTTAGGGGGAGATGTGGGTTAAAAAGCGCCTTGCGTCTTCGATTTCGAATCAAATAATACTAATTTTATTTCGCATAATTTTGGGTTTGTGGTTAAACCTGGGGTGGTTCGTTTGATTCCAGCGGGAATCATTTTGATCTGTTTAAATTATGCGAAAGACATTCTTTGGTCCCTCTCAAACGTTTCTTTTGCCATGGACGAAGCGTTTTGAGGCGAAAAGGGACGAATATACAAACATTTTGTCCGGAATGTCTGCGAGTGGGAGAAATGATGACGTGATAAGCGGTATTGTATGAGTGAATTTATGAGTGCGGAATCGAACAGAGTGAATGAATGCATGTGTGAATGATAAGATAAGATTGTTTTGGGGTCAATTCGAAGTGCTTATCGGAATGTGAATGATCGAGCAGGCCAGTGATTGAGGATGAATGAATGGGATTGTATGAATGTATTTGGATTGAATCCCCAACACAGGTGTGTAGTACTGGTATCGTAAGGACACGTAAGACATTTCTGGACAGTCGATGATAAAGCAAACAAAATAATGCCGACAACCGTTCCCCTGCAAGTTGGAACATTGAAAATTGTCAATGTCACTTGCAGAATTTTAGGAATATCGAGTTGTTACCGATCTTGTTTTCGGATTGGATTTAGGGTTCAACCCATAACCGAATAATGACGATGGCTGATAGCCTCTCGCTTCGCGTATGCTGTCAGTATTATCAGGCCAAACACAGGCAAACTTTTCACCAATGAGGACCGCCGGTCGATTAGTTTTTTTTGACATGAATTATTGATAAATTGCGGAAGAAATAATTAGGTGTAGTTAGTTTTTCTTTGTTTATTTATTTATTAATTTCGTTCATAATTATTGTATCGGTGTTAGGTGTTAGTTTAGAAAAAAAATTGTTGTCAATTTTTTTTCCACCCGGTGTGGGCGAGATTGTAACCCGTCAGGGTAACAATTTAGCACTGGGTGGAAATATACCCTTTCGTGCGTACTCTCTCCGTAGAGTGTATTGTTTACGAAAATTTATGCTCACCGCTGTTTCGATACCGTTCACTTTTTCTTGTAAATTTTTGTATAGTTTCGCGTTTGTGAACGGTTTTGTGCGTACAGATAGGTGTAGAAAATTTTGTTAAACATTTGTCAATAACTAACATAGGGCTTAGGTAGGTTACCGCGCTCCTCTTGCTGTTATATTGGTTGCTGTTTATGCTGCAAAGGAGATGACAGTTATGCGGCGGTGCGGTTTTGTGGTGATGGTGTTTGTTTTGGTGGAGTGGAAAAGGCGGCCATCGTGAAAAAACCAGAAAGTGACAGACCACGGTGAAATTCAGACGTCCCCGTTACACCAGTTCGGGACAGTTTCCAGCCACAATAGCCGGAGTGCGAAGTGCGCGTGTGTGACGGAAAGTTATCCGTCGTAAAGTGCCGGCCCGTGGTTTGTGCGCTTGTTTATTTTGTGGTGCTGGATCGCCGTCGGGGGAAGCTAATCATCAAGGAATTTTCGCTTCCCCGGCTAACCGCAAAGGATCCAGACGCACCAATCCGCCCTCGCTGGGAAGGATAAGCCGAACGAGCTTTGCTCTCCTTCCCAGCTAATAGCCAAGGAGGGTGAAGCAGGGTGGACAGAGGCTCCCCCTGGGAAGAACACTGCGGTGTCTTCCGGGATTCTTTGCGGCGAGCAAAGAATCCGGTGATTCATCACCACCGTCGCTAGGGAGGTTCCAACAAAGGAGCCAAGCTCACCTCCCTAGCTAAAAGACAAGGACCGCTGCCGGAGCAGCCAACGTAATCAAGGAGAACTCGGCCGTTGCTGTCCCGGCCGGTCGGACGAGACCGCCCACCTTTCCGCCCAGCAGTAGCGGCTCAACGGCAACAGCAGCAGTGGAGAGTATTAGGAGGAAATAAAAGTCGGTAAATTTGTTAATTTATTTATTTAGTTTACCTTTTTTTTTGTTGTGACGAAAATCCGAAATTCTGTAGAAGCACCTAGGCCGCCCTGAAAAGAAGGGTTCGCCGGGCAAACAAGAACCGGAGTAGTGGGCAAACCCCTACTTACAAGTTGTTATGGTATTTACATAGTTGCGAGCAAGACTGGCTCTTTTTTGCCATTCGCTTGAGAGTGCTACCATTAAGCCGTGTGGTGTCCGGCGGGCTGAAATCTTTTTGCACTATTTCAGCCAAGAATAGAACCTCTGGGAATTGCTCCCATGTCGTAAGAGGCGACTAACAACATGCTAGAAGTTCCTAGGTCGAGGTATTGCTCCGTACCGAAGACTTAACCTGGGCGAACCTTAAGGTTCAGGGTTGTTAATCGACGATTAATTATAATCGTCATCGTCGATAACGTTAACCACCCGTCAACGTCATCGGAAACTCCGTTAACGATAATGTATCGTCGGATTCATCGTCATCGTCGATAATTCATCGGTGGTTATCGCGATACATTTTGCGTTACTTTCCCGTTTATTGGAGTTGAAGTTGATGCGGTTAAATTTCAATTGTTTAGAAATAAATAACTATTGAAGGACATGTTGTTGGCAGTTGAAAATCAATAGTTTGGACATTTTCTAAGCACAGTGGGGGGGGAGGGGTCCGACGATTTGTCAACTTTTCGGGAGTGTTTTATATTGAAGGGAAAGTTATTGGCAGTTGAAAATCAATAGTTTTGGACATTTTCAATACACAGGAGGTTCGACGATGTGTGAAAATAGATTTTGTTCAACTTTTGGGGAAAGTTTATTATATTGAAAAAGCTATTGGTAAGTGAATAATCAGCTCCAATAAGACTTTAATTTGACTAGTATCGATGAACGCGGATCAATACGTACTGAAAATTCGCCGCGTCTGTTTTAATGAATCTAATTTCAAGTTCCGTTTTTGGTAACATGCCCGTCCATCAGGTTAACGATCCTTTGTATTTCCCTTCAATGTTCGATATAATCGTTCGTATACATGTATTTCACAAACAATCCGATATTAGAAATAGGAAACACTTTCGCTGATTTATAACATCTAGAGCTATCATAACTCTTTGTCTGTATAACGTGTTATCAGGCGATAGTTTGCAACCCAAAAAATATATCGTAGAGAAGGAATAGCGAAGTTAGTCTAAATAATGTCGCAATAAATAGTGATCCGGCCCATTAAGCAGATAAGATTAGTTTTTCTGGGCAATACTCCCACGATTGGCTGTGTGGAGTTGAAATTGATTTTGTTTAGAAAACATAGGATACTCTCAGTAGCCGGCTACCCAGATTATAAAAGAACAAAAAACTAAACAAGATCTTTTTCGAGCGATCGTGTTTTCGAAAACTAACTGAACTACAAACTAAGGGATCATCCATAAATGACGTAGCATTATATGGGGGAGGGGAGAGTTTTGCATTTTGTGATGATGTGTGACGACGGGAGGGTAGGGGGTCATGTCAGGCTATGTAGCCTTTTCAAAGGGGAATAACTAACATCGGTTTTTATTTAAAAAAAATCACGGGAACAGGGGGGGGGAGAGTTACCGTCAAGCTACGTAATTACCAGGGGGTATTTAGAGGTTTGTGACGAAATGCTACGATGGGGGAGGGGGCTGGTAAAAATTGCTCAAAAAATGCTACGTCATTTATGGATGATCCCTAATAAACTATGCTTTACAGGTCGCATCGCTTGCTTGAAGCGAATCCTAGACCCTATTTCCTTCCAAACTACCAACTCCGCGACACCTATGGAAGAGTCTGATGAACCTTCGGTATAAGATTCCCCATTTTATTCAAGCGATCGCCGGGTAAAATCAGCACCGACACGATAGAAACCACGAATAAATTCGTCGCGTGATTGAATATTATTAAAAAATATAAGCAGTGCTCCTTATAGCCGGCTATCCGGAGTTCAAGTTGCTTATTTTGCTAATCGTATTAATACAACAAATGATAAATTTCCCAAATTCTCGGCAGCCGGCTGCCCAGAGCAATTATTACATGATAACGCTATTGGCACGCTTACTAACAACTCTCCCCTTCCCGTGATACATGTGGAGATGCAGAGGATTCCTCGGTCTCTAGTAGCAACATGTATCGGACTAACATTCCTTCCTTTCCCAGAAGATCTGCATTCGGACGTAGCCGGCGTCGGTATTGATCAGCATGCAGGGATCGGAATAGATTGTACAATGTGGCTCATCATGTTATTCCCAAGCATGTTGTTCCAATCAACATTTTGCAACCTAATTTGGTTCTGGTCAATAACGGAGTAGCAACTACGGGCGATCTCTTATGCTTATGCTTATGCTTATTCGCTTGAGAGTGCTACCAATAGCATCACAGGGTCCTTTTCCATCGGATGCTGCAACAAAATGCTATTCTGCGCTTAACTCTTACTTTGACTGGAATCTACACAAGCTTGCGAAGTTTTTTTTATTTTTGTATCGTGCTGCTCCTCCATCAGACATGAAATAAATTTTAGAAATTCATCCGTTTTGAGAGGAACAAATGAACTGCAGTCTTCAAGTCTTCCAGTCTTCTAGTCTTCCGATCTTCCAATCTTCCAGTCTTCCAATCTTCATTCAAGTTAGTTATGAATATATACCAAATTCGTTAGTGATACTTTTTGCATATATCAAGCTACTAGCAGCTGGGAAAATGGATTCTGAGATGATTATGACTTTCATTGGTTTAATTTTCGATAAAAATACACTGAACAAAAGTCAGTTCAGTTTGGACAAGGAAAAGTTTTTTTTTTCAAATAACTTTTTTTCCTTAAAAGTGCCCAACTTGAATTTTTGAGGGTTGGTAGGGAACATAATTACCTATCTTGGAACAAAATTTCATCCAAATCAAAAATGGTCTTTTTGTAAATCGATTTTAAATTTTTAAAATCGATTTTTTTCAGTGTAGGAGTCAATGAAGATTTTTTTCAATATTTTTATTCGAAATTTTTACTAATTTTGTGAGAATCACTCCTACAACATTTTTTGTAGGACTTGTCATTTTTAGACTATAGTCATTTGAAGAAAATTGGTAAAAAAAAGTTTGGCCCTTTTCAAAAGACAATCTAGGGTAAAGTACCTATTTTCACCATACTAAGCAGGCTGCCTCACTAATTCATTAATTTCTCTGCCTACAATCAATGGAATGCGTAAAAATTGACATCAGCAGCTTTGCTTCGTTGTTAAGAACCAATATAACAACACAAATGCGCTAAAAACAGTGAAATTCTCGTGTTTGAGCGCAACGAAAACTCGAATCGAGTGCCCCTATTGTTGCGCTACCATTTGACTCAATGCGTTGAACAAAGATGGCAGACACTGCTCTAACCAACGGCTTCAAATGGTTAGGGTGATAATAGAAACATGGCGAAAATGGGCTCAACACCCTAGATCATTTTTGGAAAAACAAAGTATGCAAAGTGGCTTTTTGTAACAAAGTCTTCATGTACAGAAAGTTTCATTCAAATCTGAGAGGGTGCTGCCAACATTTTTTCGAGTTGGCGCGAAATTCGTCCACCTTGGCACGCAGCCAGAGGGTGGGAAGAAGGGGTTTCTACATGGTAACCCCGCTTCCCCACCTAGGTTATAATCACAATAATTTTCCTGAACTAATAATAATAATCAAGATTCTTCTTTTCTGAATTGAGATCAGTGATAAACATTCTCAGGACGGCGCCGGGGTTGAGTGGTTAGCGTGACCGCCACTTATTCCAGTTGGCCTGGGATCAATTCCAGTCGGGGTCGTTGAGATTTTTCTGAGGTGAAAATATCTGTGGTCACGTCTTCCTTCGTTATGTTGCGTTGCGTTGTGACGATGATTTTAGCGAATTGCACACTGATTTCATCATGTTTGACTGCTGATTATATAATAAGAGTTGCTTAGGAAGTCGTAAGTAGGAATTCATACCAATCCGACCCATATTAAAACCTCAACAGCATCATAGCCATCATTGCCGGCCGCCCCCATCTCCATCGCTCACGGGGAAGGATAAAGGATAAGGTAGATGGGAAGTGTTGATGCTCTACCTACTTAACGGAAGGAAGACGATTAATCAGGCTCTTCCATGTGTCGCGGAGTTGGTAGTTTGGAAGGGTATAAGGTCAAGGATTCGCTCCAAGCAAGCGATGCGACCTGTAAAGCATAGTTTATTAGGTAGTCTTCGAGTACATGGTCACTCGAAAAAGAAAAGATCTTGTTTAGTTTTTGGTTCTTGTTGAACTCCGGGTAGCCGGCTACCGAGAGTATCCTATGTTTTCTAATCGACGGCAATTTGAACTCCACACGGCCGCCCGTGGGAGTATTGCCTAGAAAAGTTAACCTTATCTGCGTAATTGGATCACTATTTATTGCAACAGTATTTAGACAGATTTTGCTATTCCTTCTCTACGATATATTTAATAGGTTGAAAATTACCGAGTGATGACACTTTATATAGACAAAGAGTTATGGTAGCGCGAGATATAATAAATCAAGGAAAGTATTTCCTATTTTACGTATCGGATGATTTGTAAAATACACGTATACGAGCGATATTAACGAATATTGAAGAGAAATACAAAGTATTAATAACCTGATACACGAGCTGGTTCGCAATAACGGAACTTGAAATAAAATAGTAAAAACAGACGCGGCGAATTTTCAGTACATATTGACCCGCGATCATCGATACTAGTCAGATTAAAGCCTTGTTGCCGGCTGATTTGTGATCAGATATTCGTTTTTACGGTAGTGTTTTCTTGGTTAGATCTATTCACACCCTCTCATTCTGCTACTATCTTCAGAAGGCTGATAGCACCCAGTCGTCGCCGGTCTAAGGACCAAATGTCATCAATAGACTTAAACTCGCATGGGGGCATGAGATAGGAGACTTGTGAGAACTAAAGAGATTGGAAAAACCAATAAACAACATGCTTCGTCCGGAATCCGAACTCAGCTATAAGTTTCTATAGCTGAATTGAAACTCCAAACGGAACATGGCGTCCCCTTGCCATTCGAATCACTTTAGTGAAAACTATGTTATCTCACCGTTTGACGACCAGTGGTCATGTCTTCCTTCGGAAGGGAAGTAAAGTCGTCGGTCCCCGGTCCACGATTTGATGGATCGATATCTAGTCCAGATTGTGGAGTTACCTCTCTGGCGTCGGTAAAGAAGAAATAGAATCCAGCTTCTATACTTTCTAACAAATATCCTGCTCCCGTGATACTTGTGGAGTGCGCAGTAGTATATACGGCCTCTAGTAAAAGCAAGTATCGGACTACCAATTCCTTTCCTTTCCTTCCGCGGTCTACGTTCGGGCCTGGCCGGCGCCGGTACTGATGAATAAACACTTTAGGATTACCATGTTCTGCTACTCCCAAGCATAATAATCTACTCATTCCCTGTGCAACTTGAGCTAGTCCAGATCGATAACGGAGTAGCAACCAGGGGTGGTCGCACAAGCTCAAGCTTGAAAACAGTGATAAAAATTCTCAGATCTTTATTTCTTGGTCATTTCTAGCCGCTGAATATGCATTTTTTTCTAATTGTTTACTCCTATCAGCTTCTGAAGCTTGGGGCGAAGTGATCATAATTCCAAATAAACCGAATACTACCGATATGGATATCAAACTACCTATTTTCAAAAACTCGCATCACTTGTACTCATAAATAGCATCACTGGTCATATCAACCAGTTTAACAAATGCAGAATATCCTAGGGGAAGTAGTTGGAAAATAATACGTAACTAAATGTATGAAAAATGGGCATCAAATTTCTTGTATTTTCAGTTATAGTTAATTATTAGTGATTAGGTAAAGTATCTTACTGTTTTTACAGTTGGGATAAGTGCAGAAATTCCTGCATTTGTAACCAAAATCTAGCATTAATTTGCAAAACAAGTGTCAGTTTATACGTAGATATACACTTATAAGAATTATAAGAATGCATGTCATTTTAAGGGATAATCTTAGTGTGAACGAATAAAAATGACATAATTGTTACATTTGATGCTTTAGGAATCGTTTTGATAATATTTAAAATAATCGGTTACTTGTTTCAACTCACATTCGTCGCTGTTTCAACTTACCTCGGTATGAGGAGAGTTGAAACAAAGGGAATACTGTTACATGAATCAATACATTGATGCTTTGTTATTGATTTGTACCAGTTCTTCTGATGTAATTTGATAAAGCATAAATAGAAGTAGAAAATTTAAAACTACACACCTAGAAAAAATAGTGTAAATTTACGTCTCCTGACCCTGACATATACGAGCATCAAAAATGACTTAGTTTTACGTTTGATTTTAATTTTACATGACGTTTAATTTCGTAAATCATGTAATTTTACTCCACATACAGCGTTTGTTCTGAATGGTAGGAAGTGTAATTTTATGTTATTGCGCATGTAAAGTATACGTTTTATGTAAAATTAAACGGAACACGGTAATGTTCCGTCATTTCCTAAATTACGGTTTGTTGAATTATGTCATGTTTGCAATTACGTCAACGATAAAATTCAGATTTTTTTGGTGTGTAAGCAATCTTCAAATGACTGTTTTTGTCGATTTATCTAATGAAAACAAAAAAATGTTTCAACCCTCTTCGATCTCCCCTATGCCATTCTAGTGACAAAAGCATATAATGCTTCCATCTTGGCCAGAATTAGATTTGTATGTTTCTAAATTGAAAGGGAACCTGGTCAAATTCGGACCTAGTAAGGATTTATGAGCTATAAAACTAGATTGTGTCAACTGTTTGGCAAAATTAGATGGTTTCCTGGAAGCCTGATTAACTGTCTTGAGTCAATTCCTAGTCCCACCAAAAGTGCCTGCTTCAAATTTAAGCTAAATCGGCCAAATCTAAGTTCCGGACCAATATGCTCTAAGCTTGCGTAAGATTTTTTGATAGTACAGGTAAACTTCGATATAACGTACCCTCGATACAACGTACCCTCGATATAGCGTCACTCGATATAACGTACATTTTGCCTCGATATAACGTACATATTTTAAAATTTATTTTTCTGGTCCAAATTTTTCTTCGATTATTCATGTATTCCATATTTTAAGAATTGAATATGTCATACACAATCTTAAAACGTACTAATTGAGCTTCTATTGAGGATGTTAGCAATTGGCTACTTCATTGAAGGTTTCGAGAGGTTTTTATCCAATTTTATTTGCGTATGATCGTATCGTAGTTTATCAAAACCAACCATTTATCTCAATGAATAATACATGATCAGTAAGTTCTAACTGGAAACAAGAAAAACTAGAATTAAGAATATTGGTGTGGCCATTGATGGATGGTTTCGGGACGGTTAAATCTGATTCTCTGGGCTGAACTACAATGTTTTCCATGGAATGCTGTGCAACAAAAAACAGCATGTGCAATGCTTAATAACAGTCAGACACAGTTGCTTCAAGAAAATCTCGACGTTTCATGCATTTTAAAGATGTTTTGCAACAAAAATACGAATTCGATTTTTGAAATTTCATGGGGTCCCCCATTTGAAAAAAAATTTGAGTTCCGGCTTATATGGGAATTTCATATGTGACCGGACGGTTCAGTCTATATTTCCGGAACCATATAAGCGATCCGTATGAAATTTTATAGACATCTGTGGGGATAATATAGCTATCATTTGGGACTAAGTTTATGAAAATCGGCCCTACCATTTTCGAGAAACTGATATGAGTTTGCTAGTTTTGAAAGATAGCCGCTTTTCCCGGGCACTTCCGGAACCGTCTATGGTGGTCAATGTAATCAACGAAAATTTGTTTGGACGTTGGTGATCTAGAACTGCAAATTTAAGTTGTTTCGGAGACATTTTAGCGAAATTTTTACCTTTTTACATTTCTTACAAAAGAAATGTATAGGATTCGCTCAAACTTTGAAAACTTTTTCCGAGGCCCGGAGGGCCGAGTTTCATATACCAATCGACTCAGCTCGACAAATTGAGACAATGTCTGTATGTGTGTGTGTGTGTGTGTATGTGTGTATGTATGTATGTACAAAATGTCATGTAATTATCTCAGCAATGGCTGAACCGATCTTAATGAAACTAGTTTCAAATGAAAGGCCTAACGTTGCCATTTGACACTATTATTTTTGATTTTCGATATGTTGTTTACTTTCTGAGATATGGGCAATTTTGTCAAAACACGGCAGGTTTTTCGCGAATAACTTTCGATCAATGCGATATTGTCTCACAAACTGCACATAAATAGAAAGCTTGTAAAAATACCTTTCTAACAAGCTATAGATTGTCAAAATCCGTGCATGAGCGGCGGAGATATTAAACATTTTGTATTTTTATTCCTCGCTTACCAATTTTCACTAATTAAAAATGATATTGTTTCATACAGAGTATTGCTTTACTGGTGTTTTAGGGGCAAAACTAAACCGATTTTGAATATCGGGGTATGAAAACACATCTACGTGATTCAAGGAATTCGATGTTGTGAACATTTTGTGAATTACCTCTATAATAAATGAACTATTTCTCAAAATCAATATACAAGTTCACGTCAAAGACAAAAAAATGTGTTGATAGTGAAACAGCGAGTTCTAGTATTTATCCCTTGGATTAGGCGTTGCGTTCAATCATGAGGTAAATGTTGGATGGTATATCAATACACAGATCAAAGAGTAATTCATCTAGCAGTGAGATAAAAGATTTCTCATATAATTATACTCGTGGCGTCACCGAAAGCAATTGTATGTTTGAAGCCCAAAACTCTAGCGAAAATTTAGCTCTTTTGCAAGATTTAGGTTATACTGGTTATGGCGCAAAAATTGCTACTTACATTATTTATGATAATAATGTAAGGAATCAACATATCGCATAATATATCTATAAAAATAAGGTCAGTACCTTAACCATCGCCCCCCATCTCTCTCTCTCTCTCTCTCTCTCTCTCTCTCTCTCTCTCTCTCTCTCTCTCTCTTTCTCGCTGTCTCCCTTCTATCGCATCTATCTAGCTATTTCTGTATCCATTTCTAAGTTGTGTGATAAGATCTTCTGCCAATCTGAAATATTTATTCATATCCAAGCCAATTTCATGTGTGCGATGTAATTGTGATGGTTTGAGAAAACAAAACTATTTTTTGTCTGCTGCTACATCAACTCAACTTTAATTCAATTGTATTCAAAGCCTGTATCTACGCTGTAATTAAGGAAATTCATGGCTATATGAGAAAAATATTTGGCTTAATTGGGTAATATGGATGTTTAACGATGAAAATTTTCAAAAGAGACATTCCACGTGCGCTATTTAAACTATTGAATTTTGAATGAAACATATGCTCAAAGACTGAAAGCTGAAGCCAGCAGGATTGGAATTTCCATCAACGTTTCGAAGACAAAATACATGAGAGGAAAAGGTTCTAAAGACGACAATGTGAACCTCCCATCCCGAGTTTGGATTGACGGTGACGAAATCGAGATGGTCGACGAATTCATGTATTTGGGCTCACTAGTAACCGACGACAATGATAACAGCAGAGAAATTCAGAGACGGATCTTGGCGGGAAATCGTGCCTACTTTGGACTCCGGAGGACGCTCCGGTCGAACAAAATTCGCCGCCGCACGAAGTTGATTATCTACAAGACGCTAATTAGATCGGTGGTCCTCTACGGCCACGAGACCTGGACTATGCTCGTGGAGGACCAACGCACCCTTGGAGTTTTCGAACAATCTATGGTGGCGTGCTGCTGGAAGAGGAACGTTGCGCAGGCGAATGAACCATGTATCAGATGCTGGAAGAACCATCCATCGCGCATACCTTAACAATAGGACGTTTGTGCTGGGCTGTACACGTCATGAGAATGTCAGACGACGACCCGGTGAAGATGGTTCTTGAGGGCGACCCTACAGGAACAAGAAGACGGGGCGCACAGCGAGCACGGTGGATCGACCAGATAGAGGACGACCTGCGGACCCTTCAAAGACTGCGAGGCTGGCGACAAGCAGCAATGGACCGAGTGGAGTGGGGACGGCTTCTGCATACAGCAAGAGACAAAAAGGCTCTAGCCTGAACGGTAAGGTAAGTATATGCCCAAATATGTCATGTGAAAACTAAGAACAACTTTTTTGTAATGAAATTATTGAAAATGCACATTCGTTGTATTGGTACGAACTTTCATGAAAAATAACGGATCAAAGACCAAATATATCCACAAATTAGATCCAGAAAAAGAAGTCTTCCAAAGTACCCACTCTCGATGGGGAATGCAACTACAATGTGTCTTCTAACTTATCGTCGTCCATATTTGCATATACTGAGTAGTTTGAACCATTTCTTTTTCACAGTATTGGTTTGTATAGGACTTATTTATCCATATTTCCTGCACGAGAATTCCGAACGAAACAATATGCAAGTTATAAGGATGAATGGAAAGAGACTGCATTGCAATCAACTGAATGCATGGCTTTTATGCTATGCACATAGCATAGACATTTCACACTATTAACTTCAAGGCAAATAAAAACTTTGAAATATCTACCTGTCTCATTCAAGAATCGCATTCTCCCTCAGTCGTTCTCTGTTCAAGGTGCTTGAAAGCACATGTGCCCTTGTCTCACTTTACCATATTCAATTGCGCGTTAAAATACTGGAACAGTATTTTAACGCGCAACTATGTGGCCAAAAGTATTCCAAAGCAAATTGAACGTTCCATGTTCCTAATTAAGGTCCAACAATAAAGTAGATACACCAGATAATCTTAAAACGACGTCGTCAAGTAAAGAAGCATGAAAACGAAAAGAATAAAACCAAAAAAGACGGAAGCCCTAGAAAGTCCATTGTATATTGATTAGCCTTTTCTCAGAAGATGTGATTTTCAAAAACATTTCAAAACTTTCTGATGCAATGGTTCTCAAATTCGTACAATCCGGTTTATTCATTTTCTTTATTCAAAAATGTTTTTTAACCTTAAATATATGATCATTTCATTTTAATTACTTATTCCATTCAGCATATTTTTATTCGTTTTGTCCATCTGCGTCATTTTACTTCTTTTATTCGTTTCATTCTTTGGATTCACTCTGATCAGTTTAGTTTTTTTGTGCATTTTACTCATATTATGCATTTAACATATTTTATTCATTGTTTTCATTGCATGCATTCTATTCATTTTTCCAGTTAATTCATTTTGATCAGTTTCTTAATTTTAATAATCTGACTACTTTTTCAGTTTTAATCATTTCATCCAAATAGTTTATTTGATACAATTAAATTTAAAGAATATTATTTTATAACATTTTACCATCGTTTAATTTTTCATTTTAATCAATGCATTTTATTCTGCTCATTTTCTTCTTTTTATTTATTTTATCACTTCAGCTCATTTTGTTTATTTGATTCCTTTGTTTTATTTATGCATTTCATTTATTTTTTACTTTATTTATTTTGTTCATTCATTCTTTTTATTCATTTGATCCATTTCATTAATTTGATTTATTGTATTCACTGGATTAAATCAATTTGATTCATTTGATTCATATCTTTAATTTTATGCATTTCATGCTCAGTCATTCCTTTTATTTCATTCAATTTGTTAGTATGAGTCAATTTATTCTACTAATTTTATAACTATTTCTAAATATACCTAATCTTAATTTTTATTTAATAGCCATCTAATTTGATTCGTGTATTTCATAATTTTGATTTACATTAATTTTTTTACTCCTTTTATGAATTTAAAAACCTATTATTTCATTTTTTGCTTTACTTTCTGTTTCGTTCGTTTTGTTGATTTTCTATTATTTATTCAGTTCATTCGAGATTTTATTCGTGCAAGACTAGAAACTGTTTTCATACCACCTCTAGTTGGGTGCCTACTTCTCATGAGTTCTGAAAACTAATCCAATAGTGATATGTGTAAGAAATGTCTCATCTCACTGCTAGGTGGATTAAATCGGTTTTTGCTTTCATCAGAGTTTCGGTTTGAATCATAATTTGCTATGTGATTGCACGCCACAACCCGTAACTCCGGAACCGGAAGTCGGTTCGGTATAAAATTTAATAGCCATTTACGGGGACGCAATACCTTTCTTTTGAGACTAAGTTTGGTTGATTCGGTCTAGCCATCTCCGAGAAACCGATGTGACTGTTATTCTGAATTTAGATGCTTCCGCCGGGGCTTCCGGAACCGATGATGGTGGCCAATGCGGCCAAAGAGACTTTGAATGGATGTTAGTGATCTAATACTACAAATCGAAGCAGTTGTAGTCATAGTTTGGAAAAATTTTCACCTTTATACATTCATTGCAGAATTTATTAAAATCGACATTTTCTGCGTGATCGTGCTCACCACCCTGTAATTCCGGAACCGGAAGTCGCATCTATCAGAAATTCAATAACAGCTTATGGGAACGTTGTATCTTTCATTTAAGACTAAGTTTGTCAAAATCGGATCAGCCATCTCTGAGAAAAATGAGTGACATTTTTGGTCACATACACATACACAGACGCACATACACACGCATATATACATACACACGCACAGACATTTGCCGAACTCGACGAGCTGAATCGAATGGTATATGTCACTCGGCCCTCCGAGCCTCCGTTAAAATTCGATTTTCAGAGCAATTGCAATACCTTTCTATTGAGAAAGGCAAAAACATTTTGCGAGATCAGACAGAATAATAATTGACTGATGGCTTATTAATAAGGAAAGGAATAAGAATATTTTCAATATAATTCTATGATAATTGCATTTTGGTTTAGATTTCAGTTTTAATTCATTTAAGCAAAAAAGAATAATTACATGGAACCACATAATTTTCGCATAAGAAAAGTTGTTTCACACTGCTAAGTAGATTAGATTTTAAAAATTAGTTACGCTTTGTCAAAATTCTACAAAATAAAGTACCATGAACAACAATTTTGTGATTTTTTTGTATGCTTCGATATAACGTACAATTCGATATAACGAACATTTTTTAAATGGAAATGTACGTTATATCGAAGTTTACCTGTAGCATGAAGAAATCCAATCTGGTCGTGTTTTAGTCTGTAGGTGGCATCGTACACACTAAATTCTCATGACGAAGAAGACTATTCGCGTCAACACTATCTTTCCAATGGAGCGAGCTAGAAAGTTAGCGTCTTCCTCAATGTTGTATGAAATGCTTTTTGGAGTAATTCGTCTGAAGAAGTCAACAGCCTATCTATCTTCGTTGGAAAATTAGTAGCGGCGTACTCTATCTAATGAAATTAGGAACTAATAATTTCATGTATTACAATTTTCGGAACACGCATACTATTTAACTAATTCTAACCATTTTTTAGCATTGGGAGAATAAAAAATTATTT
The DNA here is from genome assembly GCF_030247195.1 of Topomyia yanbarensis. NCBI lineage: Eukaryota > Metazoa > Arthropoda > Insecta > Diptera > Culicidae > Topomyia > Topomyia yanbarensis. The sequence continues at coordinate 262,179,535 of NC_080672.1, forward strand.
TTAGATTTTTTGCAATTAGTAACCAATGTGTACGCCATGGGGTAACCCCGCCTAAAAGGAGGTAATCCCACGTTGTGTCTTATGAAAACTCGTTTCTCGTTCAAGTTCGGCGGTTTTAAGAAAAAGTAGTCTATCAAGTCGCCATCGAAAAGTGTTTAGTTGCAGCTTTTATATCGGTGAACTGGATATAAAACTGATTTTAGCTTGATTTCGCTGTACGTTGACGTTTCGACCCAAACAATCGATCCTGTCGTTGCGCAAAGATGAAAACTTTCTTAGCAAACAAATTCACGCGAATCGATGGAAAGCGCAACGAAAGTTTATTATTTACATTTGATCAATTCATAGATTCCACGTGATTCATTTCCACTTGCCTATCCTACTTTGATTCTGTTGAGAATGTCCCACAAAGATTTAAAACAATTCCAGATATTAGTTCGGTTTTCGATCGCAGTTTTCTGTCTTCATTCTTCATTCTTCAGATCTTCTCAAATAACTTTATTCAAATTTGATCGCTCACTACAAATAAAATAATCTGATAAGCAAAAAAGTTTGGTTCAATATGTAACATTCGATTTTGATTGGTTATACGCGAACTGTACGAAAAAATATAATTGATTTATTATTGATTCAATTTTGATAAGAAATTAAATATTTCTCATTAAGTATTGTAGTCCTTCGTCTACAGATCGTGCAACCCCATAGGGCTGTCCCTTGTAGTGTTTTTGTATACTTTCAATGAGTATCAAAACTTTTTTTTTTCATAAATTGCAACTTGCATTATTTGCATTCGCTAATGCGACAAAACCTGCAACAGACATGTTGGACCACGCCAAGTCGCGGCAACGTAAGCTGTTTACGCCTTCAAACCCGTGTGCGGCGACATTCGGCGTGGAATAACTTAGTTACAAATGGCCGACCAATTTCTTCTTGACGGTATGTTGTTAGATACCAAAAGTAGTATATGTGGTATTTATTCGAACAAAAAAGAGGCACAGAACACATTTATTTTTATGGTTGTTTGGATTAAATTTGTGTTTTTTGGATATCAGTCTGTGCTCATCCTAAATATTTCGACAAAAACTACAAATAACTCAATAAATTATATTTAGGCAATAGGTCATCTACTGTTCATGTTTCTATTAAACAAAGGAAATGATAAAAGTGAGCGATTCCTGTTCAACGTTTTTCATCTATAGCAACAGCATTTTCCTTTTTTGTTTTCCCTCCATATATGTGAATCTTACCATTCTCGTTGGCTGGTTGGCTGCTTGCTAGGCTTGTGTTTTATTGCTACACTACTTCAGCCGACATGTCCGTGGAAACAGTGTACTTCTTTTTTCTTCGCTCATGCAATCCCTTGAGTGGATGCTCGATGGGGACCACACCCTCATTCTAAGGGTGGAGTAGAAACTGTATACTCTCTTGTCCTGCTGCGGCTGCTGGTGTTGCATTTGTTCGCACTCTTCTCGTTCGGCGATTGCTCGTTGTTCTATGGGGCCATCAATTTTCTCCATTTTTGTCGCACACTAATCTTGAGCTATTGGAAGTGGAAGGAAAAAGAATGAACACATAACTGCACTATGACAGGGTGGAAATGCTCCGTGTGGGTGAGCTGTGTTTTTTGTTTCCCTCTTATTTTGTTTGCGGATGTCAGCTGCAGTTTATGCCTCTTCAGCTAAATACTTAGTTGGATATTGTGCACTTAAGAAAGTTATATGTACAACAGACTAGTGTTTTCGATTGCTTCTGTAATAAAAAAGACGTTGACAGATCGTTAGAAAGAAACCTCCCAGGAAAGATTTTCGTGAGGTCCATCAACATTATACCAAAGACTTTCATAAGAAGCAAAATACCACTTTGGCGAAAAATTGGAGATACAGTTTTTAACTTTCACTAACATAAGCTCTCAATCAGGTGTCTATACATGGACATGGCCAAATGATCAACATATGGTACTAATAGACGATAATAAAGTGCCTACAATTGGAAGTTTGTAAAAATATCTAAAATGAGTATCTTTCTCCTTATTAATATCGTTGACGATACTCACTTAGAACACTTTGTTGCTGTATCTACGGAAGAGACCGTAGACTATGAGCAATTCTAATTGTTGCTAATATTCTGTTGAAACATTTGAATCTCTTGTAAATCCCTGATGAAGACATTGACATTGCCCACTCAGTCAGTTTAGTTTCCTAAATAACCTTATTAACTTAGGAAAAAAGCATTCTCAAACTATCCAAATTACCCCCACTACAACCATTTAATTTTGGCCCCCAAAGAAATTTTATATTCAAACGGCCGTGCCGATTGAGCCAGTTTGTCATGATGCCTACTTATCACAACAAAAGATCTGCTATAATTACTATAATGCAACACTATTTATAAAATAAAAATATTATCCCAAAAGATCTTATATTGCATGCCGAATTTAACATCAACAACATACATCAATGTCGATTTTCAGGGTCACCAACATATATTGGTCCCTTAGAAGAAGTGACTTTTCGTAAACTTAAATAAATGATTTTCATTTTTGGAATCGCAGTATCTGTGTTCACTTCAAATTCGTGTTACTTTTCCAATTTTGATCCGATTTGAGCACAGCTAGTTTTATTTTAAAGAGAATTTAATGCTTTGTTCGACAATTTAAAATGTATACGTTTATAAAAGCATTGTAACAAATTGTATGATAACAAATTCGTTTTGCACAAATGTGCAGGGCCGAAACACTTTTTCCCAAGTGGGTAGTAAGATTCGAAGTGATCTCTACCCGTACTGACAAAAGTTCCGATACGATGTGAGCAAATAAAAATGAAAATTCCCTGATAATAGCTGGTGGCTAATTGGAAACATCCTTTGTCAAAGGGTTTATGACCCACGGCGCAGCGAAAACGTTTTTGTTGATTACTGATACTACATGGAACAGTTCGGTTCGGGATGCCAAAGAGGAAGGTTCATTTGTCGGTTGTCTCGCGTCGCTTATGTGCAAAAGAATGGCTGAGCAACGTACTTGCTGGATTGTCAGGCATTTTGCGGAGTTTACATGTGTGTGCGTTGAAACGGTGTCGTTTTTCGATTTGTGGGAATTTGTGCAATTGAATACCATCCAATTGAGAACGGAAGCGATGTGGTCAATTCGACGGTAATAGTTATGTATCGGAACTAAGAGATTCCGTTTAGTGATTATAATACCACAACTCTTACCATAAAACTGGCCAACTGAGGTGTCCATCCTGACGGCTGCTAAGCGGGTGAGAAAATTCCAATTGGATTTTGTATATAAGTTCTATTCCTTATAGGGAAATGCAAACCAAACACCATGTGCTCATTCTCTACCCGCTTTTCGCGTACAAACACGAATAGGGCTCATTCACATACGAACGCGAGCACATATTCGCCTGCGCAATCGGGTTTGCTTTTTTCACTTTTGTCTCTCCCAAGTTGCCCATTTATCAACAGATGGATCGCGTGTTTCTACGAGCGGCAGGCAGCCTGAGTATAACGTAATAAGCATACATATATACTGCATTTGGACGACGGGCTCAGGAGCAAAGTACATAGTGGGAATGAACAAGAGAAAAAAATGCTTTCGTTTAGGTATGTGCGTATATATTCTGTGCTCCACGATTCGTACGGACTACGGGGTTCCCTCAAGCGGACCCTGCTTGGGCGGAGGTATTGTCAGTAGATCGAATATTTAGCGATGTATTGGTGGTGTGATAGCGTCTTGAAGGGATTCCATAAGCAGGATGAGGGTGTTGTCGGTGGAAATGTGGACGGGACTGCTTCAGTGCGTTAATCCTATATAGCGGAGAGTCGCACAAGCTCAAGCATTAGCGGACCTTGCGCGAGCGGAGGGGTTGTCAGTGGATCGATTGTTGATCAATATATGGATTGGTGAAGATATTGTGCACTTAGAAATCAAATGCGATTGACGTATTGAAGCGGTTTTGTTTTTTTTTTATTGACAATATTCCTGTCTCGTGAAGGGTCTGCTTTGAATTTTTGTGCAGTCAGTGTTTTGGGGGTGCTCTGGCGACATCAGTGCGTTGGTCGGTAGTCGATTTGTTGTCAATGTTGCTAAACGTGTAGGGTCCGCTACACAAATCAAATGAGGCTGATGTATTGGAGCGGTTTTGTCAGTGGATATATTGACAATATCCTTGTCTCGTGTGGGGTTCGCTTTAGGAATGTATGTCGGATTGCTAGTTTTGAATTATAACGTTTATTTCGCGCACGCTAAGTACCTGCAATTGAGCGCTGACGTCTTGCTACGGGGCTCATAAGATTTGTTTCATTCAAATCCTTCGGGTACATGATTGCTTTACTTCTACATTCAAGAAGCAGAATAGCTCAATAGCGTCGCTGGTGGATTTTCAGGAGAGCCGCGAGATCTTTATTACAAATGGTACTTTAAAAATTTAGTATTATAATTTAATATATGCCCACTCCATACATTTTATTATTATTTAACGTATTGTTACTAATTGTATTATTGATACTTCATATCTTCAATTGCTTATATAATAATTTATAATGCGTTTTTTCAGTAATAAACAAGACGCTGCATTTTTTCACACAAGTCAGTGAAGTTTAGATAATGTAGTGTACACGAATTATCGAATGTTCAACATTGCTCGAGTCATATAATAATAATGTTTATGAGGAATACGAATACAACTGATTTATATTTTTATTTAGTTCGTATATAGGTGCCGTCGCATTCTAGGTGTTACTGACGTTCAGTTTAGTTTGTTTGTTAAATTTTTAGTTCAAATAAGTACTTTTATAATCCTTAATAGTGTGCAGGTTTGATGTTGACTATATTGCTTGAATTCACCATATTCATATTAATTATAGAAAGAACTGTCATAATATTTATTATTGATTGTTATTTTATATTTCCTTGAAAATTTCATTTAATTATGCAGTGAAGACCCGCTTTTGCTAACACGACATGAAAATTTTTTGGCACTATTTTGTTAGCCTCACCTAAAATTTTGTCTGATGGTTGCTAGTAGACCAACCTAACAATATTCGAGTAAATCCCTTATTGAGTAAATCTGTCTCATGTTATCGATACGAAACATGCAAAATAAAATTGAAATTTGAATTGTACGACCCAATTATGGGTAACGAACCAAGGTTTTCATTGTCTACACTTCATCAGCCGTAAATACACCAGGAGGCTGATAAAACGGGTCTTTACTGTACTGTTATCATTTATTTCCAGCAACACATGGATTGTCTCTATCATCACAATATTGTCCCTTTGATTTCATAACTCATTATATGCACTATTTTGTTTTATATTGCTCATTAACATAATTAAATTTATGGTATACGTTATATTAATTGCATGTTGTTATATAATATTCATTATGAATCATAATTTCTATTACATACATTATCCTGATAACATGTAATGCTGTGAACACACTATATAACAATTGAATACTGGGAAGGGATGGGAGCAACAGGGTATCATACGAATTGAGGACTGGACGAGGGAACGTGGATAGCCAGCCCAAGTCACTTGAAGGAAACTTGTTTTCTTCAGAAGGTCTTATATGAGTTTGACGCACCCTTCTCAAAACAAACCATCAGGTGGGTAAAGCATGTATAGCGAAATTGTTTACCTTTTGACTGGAATATTATTGTTGGAAGGGACTCTTTTCCTCCTTTTTCCCCTGCGGGGTGTGCGTAAGTGTCTCTGCTTACGGGCCCGTCCAACCCTTTTTGATTTCCCTTTAGTAACAGCAATAATGTGAAGGTTTCACGATAAATTATTTTGGGGCTACTGTAAGTCTACCCGCATTCACTGGAAAAACCTTGAGCTGATGGTGGCTTTAAATCACATCACATCACATCATTACTGATACTACATGGAACATTTGTACAGCTAAGTACCAATTACTCAGTTCTTTTAAATTTCATTGCATTGATTTTCCGTTCCCTGCGATAGCAGGATACTGCAATCTGCATGATAGCACAGACTAACACACATAACACTCGAAAACAATGCTTCGCCCGCTTTAACCGTCAAAGGCGCAAATCAATTTTTTTAGAATTTTGTGAAAATTGTCAGATAGCTATATCACGTTAATACGATAATTTGAAAACAATTTTCTGGATGTTGTTTCAAAACAACATTGCGCATTTAAGGGTTAAATATATTTGTAGTTGGGACTGTGGCCACATTTGAAATTACGGCGCCACTGACATATGAACAAGCATATGGGGGATAGACCACTAGTGAAAAATTGTTTCCAAACCTAAGGGTAACCCATCAGCAAAATAGTGTTTGGGACCGTGAATAAAAGGTGGAGCTAGCGTTCTGGGAAAATTGCCGGAACGATATTTTTTGAGGGAATCCTCTCGTAGTGTTATGTCTGTTAGTCTGTGATAATAGTATTGACTAGTGGGGAGGTATCTCCGACGATCGATATCATTTCAGACTTAATGGAGGACGATTTGAATATTTCTGCGGTGGCAAAAATTATGCCAATAAGTCTCCTTTTCACTACATACCGTATCCTTCTAATACTGGATGGTCTACTTCCGGACCAAATACAAGTATAATGTGTATTTGTTCCGGACCAAAGGTAAGCCATTTAACATCATCAATATATCGCATGATTTAACTAAACAACACTCGGTCGTGTTTGAATAAATATTTTGTCTGCGTACCCGCCCGGGAAGTAGAGATTGATGATGTAGTCTCCGGGAGGACCCTATTTGCTAGATTTCTGAACTCTTCGCTTCAGTCAGTGAAAATTCTGGTATGCAACTCATCCTTTCGCCGGATCTGTGCTTCTGAAACTTTGTTCTTTTGAACGCTGTTCGCCTTTTTGTGCCACGGGGCATGATCTGCCGTCGTTGTAAACAATGGGGCCACAGAATTACCCATTGTAGAAACAAGGTACGGCTTGGAAAATGAGGAGAGAATCATGGAAAGTTTTCCTTCTGTGAAGATACTCCACATGACCTGTCGACATAAGCCGCATATAAATTATACGCTCCGAGAAGAAATGCTAAAGAGGGCAACGCCACCGGACACGACTAGTATCCACACTCAATTGTTCACTAAAGAGCGAGATTCTGAGAATTCCATTGAGGGAACATCTTCTAACTTGCCTATAAATTTTCGAAAAAAGAGAATCATTTCCTCTCCTAAGCATCCTCGTAAATCCCTTAATTGGTACTGTTATAAAATCGGAATAAGTGCGACAGTCCTATTATTTCCCTTATACATTTGCATTATGCAAACTGGTTAACTTTCACAATTTTAGCATTACCAAGACCGAGAAAACACTAATACTCTCGATAAGCATCATCGCAACTTTTGCCAGATGATGAAAGCTATGCATAGCTTCTATGCGACGAGGACGACCATAAAAGCGGCTGTGCTGCAAACATTCTCCCCCGAAACTTATGGATTTATATTTACTTATTAACGACCATGTCCATATCGTTACAATTCCAATGAGGCTCTCCGCTTCATGTTTTTCATGACGGGTTCCCGAGTGCTTTATCTGAAAAATCGTACCAGATTATCAGATACAAATATTAGTTTGAGTTCTTTCATATTGCTCAATTCCGGGTAATAAGAATGCGGACACTTAGGCATTAGAAGGAGATATTTGAGTTTATCTGTTGTGTCAACTCCAACAGACCCCTTGGCCCCAATGATGGTTCTTAGCCTACATATGAAAGTTCGTAGCTTCAACGAATTTCTCAGTATTTTTTCCAGAGGGCGCTTGAAAATTGGCAATGAAAGTTTAGGAATCCCAAAGGTATCTACAAACCTTGGTTAAAGGGGATGGATGAAGATCGTGACTTCCTTCGGGATATATCTCGGATCATGTCCAATCATTGTACGTTGAATGCGCATCTTCGGCGTAATGGGGACGTGCGGTATCTGCGCTTGTGGTGACGGTTATCGCAACATTAAACATGTTGTCTGGTCGTGCGCCTAGTGTTCTAGCGCCAGAACTCCGTTTAACTAATCCCTTCGGCTTCATTCCAGTCCGAAATGTGCTGGCTATCCTCGACCTCTTCTATTTGTCTGACAAACACATATCTTGAAAGATGATATATATCCAAATTTAGGTATCTCTTTTGGTTGACATGCTAAGCTGACAGTTACCTGGAAATTTGATACGGTTCATGATGTCCTGACAGTGATCTTCCGTTTGCAAAAAAGGGTGAATTTAAATTCTTTTTCTCTGTCCCTGTCTCTGCTACTAATATTGGAATCAATCCCTCTTGTGTATGTCTTTTATCTTCACACCAAAAAATTATGAATTTTATCATTGACGTAATTGCAAACATGACACAATTTAACAACCCATAATTCTTGAAATGACGAAACATTACCGTGTTCCGTTTAATTTTACGTATACTTTACATGCGCAATGAGATGAAATTACACTTACTGCCATTGAAAACAGCGCCATATGTAAAGAAAAATTACATGATTTACGAAAATAAACGTCATGTAAAATTCAAACCAAACGTAAAACTGAGTCATTTTTGATGCTCGTATATGTCAGAGTCAGGAGACGTAAATTTACACTATTTTTTCTAGGTGTATTCCTTATAAAAAGCCCACTAGTGTTTCCCCTTGTTTCAATTTTTCATCAAATAACTATTTTTGTTGTAAAATTACAAATTGTATACCTAGTCTTTAAAATTATTTCTTATTTAAGATTGAATAAAATTGCATTAATAGTATATCGATCGGATCGGATAATTTAAAATTTCAAGCAAATCCTTATTATTATATTATAGGGCTATTCGGACCTACCTAAGCAAATCACCATTTTAGGTGGATAGATGTGAAAAAATTAATCGGTCAAAAGTCCTAATTGTTAATATGAAACATAAGCTACACTTTGGTGCCATAAAAGTTAATTTGCACCACTCCATGGCAGCGCTAGGTGGCGATTTGCAAAACTCTACGTTTTTCCATCCTCTTACTATGTAGGGGTAATTCGGACCTCCCTACGGGGCAATTCAGATTTACCTATGAAATATTTATTAGAGAAACTCCTTAAGAAACAAAAAAATAAATTCCGATACAAAAACTTAATTTAATTAGTCACAGCTGTCGATTAGCGCATCATGCATTTTCTTTGCTATGCCGTGTGCAATCGCCTGCAAAGCCGCAAGCCGCTAAACGATGTTTGATAGAATAGGGGGTCCGAATAGCCCCATACGCTCATTTCGCACAAAAGTGGTTATCGTTTTGATAATATCTGTGTTTTCACCCAAACAAAAATCATTCCATAGAATAAGAGCCTCAAGCTTTCTAAAATACATACCTTTCATTTTTTTTCAATTTTATTTGTTGCTTTATATGCGGTTTTTGCATCACAGTGATTTTTTTTGAGGATGGCAAAAAAATTAAACACGCTGTAACGCCTTTCTAAAAAAATACAAATAATTAGATTCGGCTGTCAAAATTAATGTTTTAGAATAGCGGTTCCACGAATATGTACGACAGAGAATATGTGAGAAATCGAGAGGGTCCGAATTACCCCCACTGTCTTAATAGCCCCGGGTTCCCCTATTTTCAAGAAATTTAATTGTTATGCAACAAAATTTGTATCTGAATAGAAATATTAAATTGTTGTGCATCTAGAATTTCAGACGCATGCATTTTGTGCGCGAGACAGCTAATCTCAGTTTTTGGTTTGTTCCAAACTTTCAGGTGGGTAATTTCCCTCTCGGTAATTTTCGAATGGGTAGTACTACCCATACTACCCACGTGTTCCGCCGGCCCTGCAAATGTGTTCCGTACAATCAGGTGAAACAACGGAAGGGTCACATGTTGTACATTCTTTGGGAAATCATCTCTACTTTTCGAATTTTAAGGTCCCGTTTTGCCCCTTTTTGCTCCAAGAGGTTTTGCACGACATTTTTAAATTTTTGCTGGTAGTAGCCGAAATGTGATTAGTGCCAAATCGCAAGTAAATCAAACGTAAACAAACATCCAATTATTATGTTGTTATTGATATAAATAACACTAGTTTACAAATTTTGGGGTGTTTGCATGAAGGGTGAAGGGTGTTTTCTAAGTCAATTTTATGTCGCTGAACACGAAAATGATATCCATTTTCAAAGAACCGTTTTTGAGATTTTTTGAAAAACGTGTTAAATATCAACAATTTAAGGTAAAGAGCAACCAAAGTCAAAAAAAGTAATTTTTTGTAAAATAACTCATTTTTAGTTCATTTTTCATAAAAATATGCAGCAAAAAAATCTTTTAAAGTATTATGTGACAGACAAACTTTTCAGGTGAATTTTAAGCCTAAAATCACGAAAATCCAATAAAAACTGTTGATGTTATTAAGCGCCGAGTGAAAATTGTTCTGTTTTTCACGTATCTCTTTTGGTTTTAAATAAGATTACACTAGTTTACAAGAAAAATTAAGTTGCGAGAGTGTTTTCCAGAATAATTTTGGGTCGCTGAACACGAAAATCATATTCAATTTCTCTTTCAAAGAAGTTCGAGTTTTTTTTCTTTTTCAAAAAGCGTTTTTTGTTTATCCTCTAATTTTTTTATCACAGCAAAAATTATTTTTCATATTTTCAGATGAAAAGTAATAAAAATAAAGTGATAGATTTCACAAATTTTAAGGTAATCGCAATAAGCTAAGAAAAAAGGTGTTTTCTAAGTCAATTTTGGGTTGCTCAAGTCAAAGTCCATTTTTTTCAAAGAAGCTTTTTCGAGATTACTTTGGAAATTATGTTTTTGGTCAGTTGGTTTTTAGTTATTTGTCAATATCTCGTTCAAAAAGGATCCGATCGAAACAAACAACTTACAGCTCGAAAGATATTGATGCGCCCTTTTCGAAAATTTATAATATGCGTAGATCAAAGGTACAATTATAATGATTACAAGCGACCGAAGTATAAAAAGTTTAATCTTCGTCCTTTTCTAAAAAAAATCATATTTCTAGTTAATTTTTTATATCAAATCAAGGAAAGAAAAAAATTCTCTTAGAAGGCAGATGAAGATGAAGATGAACAAGGCAGATAGTATGAAACACTGAGTAAAAATTGTAACTTTGTATTTTTCACACAATCTTGCTTGCGGCTGAAATAATCTTCTACAGTTGATACGTTTGTGTTGGGTACAGTCTTCTCGAAGTTGAATCCAGCATGAGTAATTGAATGTAAATGAGCTTTGGACTTCTAAGTCGGTATGCGTATCGTGTTTGGTGAAATATTCCATCAGGATCATGATTGGTGATTATTGCCTCAAGAAGACTATCCAACACAAACGAATGTATTCAAGGGGAAAATTTTTTTTCAACCGGAATTGTGATTGTAAAAGGTATATTAATAGATAATAAAAAGATTTATTTTTAATGGTAGGTAATGTCGGAAATCGCGATATATCGAAGGAAAAATAGAACACGCAGACGATTCGCGAACACGTTTATTACCACGTATTGTTTAATTCACACTGAAAAGTATTTCACTCTCCGGCTCGTACACACTAAAGTTAAACTAACAACAAAGTGTATACAATGTACACTACAAAATCAATACAGTTCAACAGGTATTTATTGAACTGTGCAGATACACATTTCGACAATGTCTTGCTATTACAAAGTCTTGGCAGTACAATCTCTTAGAGGAATTTTCGTCTTCTGCTTCAACAGACTTCACAGCCGATTCTTAATTTATAGAACATTATGTTGCTAGTGCTACGAGCCCACTTATGAGACCAGTGCTACACTCTCTGAACCGCCGCACCAGGACAGGGTCTGCTAAAATCACAAAATTTTAATTTCGCTCAATGCGCCATAGCATCAACGTTTTCCATCCGATGTTGGTGATATTGAACTTAAAATTAACGTAAACAAATTATCTTAGATTCTAAAAAATCTCCTTATTTCAGTATATTAAATGTAATTTAAATAAACTAAAATTGAACAGTTTTCAAAGAAAGTATGCATGGAAGCATAACATAAGCAATTCAATGTTTGCTAAAACATACCATCAAAAATGGTATATTTGGACCATGACCATGAGCATGATGACCGTACAATTCGTAGTTCCTACTCCGTGATTGACCAGAACAAGCGAAATTGCACAGAGAATCAACGAATGGGGCCGGGGAGTAGCTATCCATCCTCAATGTGCACGTTTCGAGAGTTCTATACTTTGAAATGTCAATAACGGCGCCGGCCATGTCCTTACAGTCATAGGGGAAGGAAAGCAATGTTAGTGTAACAAAAGTTGTTATGGAGACCATGTATACCTCTGAATCTTCACGTTCGCCACGGAAGGAGTTTTTGTTAGTACGATGGGATAAAGAGTTACACAAATCTGGATTCACCTTGATAAGTGATAAGTGATACGATCTAGGCAACTCTCAGAAGTGTTATCATGTGTCTATTGCTCTGGGTAGCCGATTGCCTAGTATTCATGATGGATTTATTGTTATTTTTTAAAAAAACGCATTTTTGGCACTTTTTGCAATTATTGGGCAATATCTCAGGAATAAATCTTCCGTTCAACATAATCGACCCACCATTCTAAAGTTATTGATGTGCCCATTCTCAAAATGTATAACGTGTTCGGATTAATAATCAACAATTTGAGGTTAAGAATATCCAAAGTCAAATAAAGTATTTTTTTGTAAAATTACTCATTTTTAATTGAGTATTATTTATGTTCTTACACGTCTTCATTGAAACATTTGGCATATAGACTTCAAAAAATAGAACTTGGAAATTCCTGTGGTTAACTTTGGCCAATATGTTCGGACTATTTCAGTTGACGTTAGCTTTTAACTCACACCAAAAAATACAGTTTTCTTAGAAAAATTAATTAGTCAAATTAGTTTGGGTATTGTTACTGACTTTTTTTAGCATAAATTAAATGCCATGTACATGAAAGGCACTGATAATCGACATTTAGGCTAGAACAAAATTTATTTAAAAACCTGTGTAAACTTTGAAATTAATAAACGTTTCCTACATGTGTCACAACTGTACTCCAACTGCATTGCATCGATCACTGCGCCACTTCCAAACGTTTAGCAAAAAATACGTCCAATATAAAACAAACACCAAAAGATTGCGCGCCTACACGTATACGAAAGAATAAATGCATTTTTCAATTTCTCTTATCCATAAAGCGCTACAGTGAGCGCCCAGCATGTTCATTATCTGCAACCACACTGGCGCTATCTGGCATTTGAAAACATCTGCAGCGTCGGCGTTATCATATCGTTTTCTAGCAGCTCAGACCTTATCCAGCACCACCTTTTCTAGCAGCACAGATTTAGCGCCACCTCTTGATTGTTTACAGGTAGTTAGCGTTATCATATCGTTTTCTAGCAGCTCAGACTTTAACAATATGTACTAGGATTAGATCTTTACTAACCCCAGTGAAAAAAGAGGGAGGCCTAAAAATTAACAGCTGCTGATGCAGCTTGTCAGATTGATTCCACTACCAGTAAACAAAAGAAAATGCGCACTTTCTTTGGTGCGATACAAACCTCGAAATTTTCTGTTTTGAAATCTAGATAAGCATAAAAACCTGATAGCCACGATGAACGAAAACACTGCAGGATTGTTATCTAATCCCACGGAATGGAAACGACCGGATGAAATCCTACGGCTGCAGCGACTCAAGCAAAAGCAAAAAGCTCTGCAAGCACGAATGCAGAGACCTTCCGGTGATAGTTTGTTGCGCGATTCTAATTCCTCCGGTCAAGAGCTAGACCTATTCAGTAGTAACCAAAAGCGAAAAAATCCCTTTTCGAGGTAAGTGTTATCGAAGATTATGAGTAAAAATTTATTTTAAAACGAGAATAATTAGGAATGAGGCGAATGTTACCAAAAAGCAAAAGGTTACTGATCCGACCAACGAAGACAGCATTTTTGAGCTACTTAGCAAATCGATCCCGAGAGAGATTCCCGTTATTGATGCCCCAGTTGTGAAACCTCTGGAACAACGATTCATTATAGATCAACACCAGCAGCTGGTAACCGTCTCCAAATCACCCGCATTAGAACAACCACAGCAGAAATCATCCTTGCATCTTCCTGTCCACTGGAGTATCAAAAGTCGACTACGGATTGTTTGTAAATCGCCAATTCCGGGCAATAATTTACGAACAAATCAAGAAGCAAGCGGTCTTACGTCATTTGTGCGCTGTATTGGAGTTAAAGACTCTTCGGCTGGTTTGGATATCTCACCTGGAGCAAGATTCTATCAGAGCACCTTATACTGGCAACACCCGCACCTCCCCTGGCTAACACTTTTTCCGCGGAATTCAAAAGCCAACAACGGCACAATGCTAGGCGAAATGGAACGGGCGGCTCTGGCAAAGGAATGGGCTATCAGTTTCCGAAACCTGTTTCAGCTAGTTCGTGCTCGCCAATGTCCGTATTTTTATGTTTGTGCTAATAGCTTTACTGTTCTTTTTCGGGCTGCCGGTATTGGCGGGAGAGTAGAGACACATGCGCTACTCACACCTACATCGCGAGGTATGCGAGCTGCATTGAAACAGGAGGATATTGAGTTTACTATGCCCTTGAGAAAGACCACGGACGGCAAGCAGGACTTGAATCGTTCCGGGGAATCCGGAATAAGCATTCACAATGGAAGTTTCTCGAATTCATCGGAAGATCAATCGACTGTAAGTATTATTTTAGACAACACTTTTTCAGTATTTTACTGTTTAGTGGTGATAACAAATACTCAAAAAACTTTCAGACCACACAAATAGATGAAGACGAGGACTCCGATGACATGGAGGAAGAAAAGTGGTTGGAAAGCTTAGGAGTTGAAGCTGAAGAAATAAAGAAAATCAATTATAATCAAGCTAAGAAGCTGCAAAACCGAGAATGTGATGAAGACTACAGTGAACAATCGACGGTACTTATCGAAGGAGTCGAGTGCCAGGCATTTTTCAACTTTCTGCTAAACGCGAAAAGTACCACCACCAAGGTAGGCCGCCTTGCGGGAGTTCCTCCGACACTATTGGCCCCAGTATCGTTCGTCGGTGCTAGCTTACGAACGCTGGCAACCCGATCCAGTAAAATACGGATGGAAGGTGAAGATTTCTACAGCACTGAACTGAATGGCGTTATCCTTCCTCATGTGCTACCCTACTTGTGCGGACTGTTAACCGAGTCAAAAGACAATTTCAGTGCAACCCTTGTCAGCTCGCCGAACACGATTGCGTTCTGTAAGGTTTCTCAAAAATTGATCGACGACGCGGATAAAGAGAATGAAGCAAACGCTAGTGGGGATCATGTACTGTGGAAAGAAAATCTATCGGATAGCGGCTTGTCCGACAATATTCTAGAGGCAATGTGCCGAGCAAATAAAGACTCGGTAAATGATTTAGAACGATTTGTGTACAGTAAAGATGCTGGGGGATACACTTGGGACTGAGCAGCGAAAATAGATTCAATAAACACATGTATCAATTCACCGATTATTTATTAATCAATAACTATACCATCCATGTCGTATTTACGCACATTCTTGTTTTAGTTTTTTGATGGACTGTTGCTTCAATCAATTCAGAAACCCAATTAAACCATTGAGAACGAGAAAATAGTCATTTCGAAAAATTATTCTTAGATTAATGATACATACCTATTTTTATTTTATATAATAATCCTAAATATAAATACAGTATTGTAAACTCTTAATGGTCTATAATGATCAGCTCGTCAATACTCCAATCCTCGTAGGAAGCATCAGGTAGATACCGACGAATAATAATTGGAATCTTCCGCTGTTTTAATTCCTTCATTGCAATCTGCAATGGATCCGTCTCACCCTCCAGCTCAACCATGATAGGGGCGCACATAGCAATCTGCAACGCTCTCGTTCCCAGTACTCGTGCCCTTTCGTACTTGGTCATGTATTTAGTAGTAATTCGCTTAGATTTTGGGACCCCGCCTCCAGCTTGCCCGGGCGTGATTAACTCAATGTTATCACCGTCCTCCTCCTGGTTCAGTTCATCGATGTTATCATCTTCCTCTACATCGTCAAATTCATCTCCACCGACGCTGCAGGTATGCAAAGGCAGGTTAACTTTTTACACTTCATTCTGACAAAATACTTACTCGTCATTATCGTAGTCACCATCTTCCATTGTAACGGTATTATAAATGTATAAATTATAGGAATCACTACTAAACCAGAATCCTTTAATCGCGTGTTAAACGAATATTCTAAATAATTCTCAAAGCCACCACACAATAACGCGACATGCATCCAAAAATTCGCTAACCGCCGTCAAACTCAGAGCCTCTCTGAGTCTCTGGACTGACAGTACAGGGATGCCAGGTAATATTGCTTATTATTGCTTTGAAAGTTGGATTTTTGATGCACTTCGCGATCACACTTTTTCACGGTTGCCAAATGAAATGATATGGAATCGACAAAAAATTAACTTTTTCCAATTTTCCATCAATTTATTGTAAAAACCGGGATATTGGCAGCCATGCCAACCTTCCAGCTACTAAAATTCGACATAGATTTTTCATTAGGGCTTAAATCGCAAATGTAAACAAACTGCGTTTTCGCTATTACGACATTATGCAACAAAAATACTACAAGACTGAGGTGAAAATTAGTTAAAATGGTTTTTAGTTCGATGTATAATTAAAGAAAACAAAACGGCGAAACATGCATTTTCTTCGAGATTTCGACTTAGGCCCTTCTTCTCATATGGAATATAAAGGCCAAACTTACATTTTTAGACAGAAGCGGGCGTACGGTTATTATTCACAAATAAAAGAATAAACGGCGATTCTGTTATATAAATGATAAGCAATATCTACTATGATCATGTCTACTCGATAGTTGTTGTACATAAACATTCGAATATTTCGATATTTTCATGAAATTTGAAGAAAAGATTCACGCGCCCTTTCTTTTACATTGGGTTTCTATGCGCCCATTTGCTGAGCCCTATTAAAAGGTATACTGTCAAGCTCGCCCATTTACCCAGCCCTACCCAGCAAGACAGAGTCAGTTTAGCCCATTTACCGCGCCCTTCTGAAAATTATGTACACGGTTTAGCCCTTCCGCAATTGGTGGTTGCTGAAGGGCGAAATCACGACTGGGATGCAAATTGGGCGTAAGCATTTTTTTAGTTTCTACCCACTAAAAGCACATAGGAATTAAATTCTTTGTTATATTGTCATAAGGTTTAACGAAAAATGCTTCCGGAAAAACACGGTCATAAAGTAATTTATACCTACAATAAAAACTACATTTAGAAAACCTTCGCCGAATATTGAAACTGATTTTTCTCCATTTGAGTACATTGCGACTTAGGCCCTAATGAAAGATCTGTATCGAATTCTCTAAAATTAAGGCATGTTTTCTCGGTTTTCCCGCAGGGTTATTTTTATTTGACATAAACCACCATCCATTGCATATAGTTTTTTTTCCATTTTGGGTGTTGTCCTGATAGGCCAGATGTAAACAACCGCAGTTTTCCTATGTATGGTTGCCAAGTTTACATAAGATTTATTTTAAAAAACAAAAAAAATCGTTTTTACTTATTAAAACGATTTTTTTTTTTTAAGTAATGTTATATTATGTATATTGGACCTAAAATTTATCGAATGGAACGGAAAACTATATATATAGCTTAATGACCCAATCGGCGATTAGCGGCAAAACTAAAATTAGTCATGCGACAAAGTAGATACAGAACACTAGATTAGGATCAGCGGTTGGAACATCATTGTTTTGATTCCGGGATATACCTGTCAAATGGGCCAAATAAAAAGAGCAAAAAATAGTCCTCTATCGTTGTTTCATAGCGCCTAATCATTTTTGTTTCTTTTAGCGAGCAAAACAATGGCTATTCTTGGTTGATGTATTTTCACTAATTAGAATGTACAAATTGTCTAAATCTGTACTGAATTTTAATGAATTTTCATTTCCTTGTGCAGTATGTACAAACTCTTCCATTTCATAACAATAACAGTCGAAAATGTACACCGAAAAAAATCGTTGAATATATTGATTTCACACATATTTTTTTGCAACTTGTAGTAGCACATAAAAATTATCTGTCACGCATAGATATCATGTGAAAACTAATGAAATTATAATATAGTATGCCACATAGAAATTTGTTTCATAGCAGATATCACGTAATTTTTCTGTTTGCCTCTCGTTTATTCTGCTGTAAATTTTATGCATTGGACGTTTTCGATCTTGAATGTATAAAAATCACAGCAGAATAAACGAGACTGAATTGAAGAAAGGCAAACTCTGCATTTTACTAATTCGAAGTTCAACTAAACGGTTTGTGGTTACAAGCAGGCCATATTTTTCTGCGTGTACCAAACGTGCGGACCAAAGACTTTTACTAGAGAGACTTTCGATAACTTGACAGATATATAACGAATGCAAAACAACCATGTTCCGAGGCGAAGACAATGGGAACTCCAGCGACAATCCTTATCTAGTGTTCTGTATCTACGTGCGACACCTATGATTCAGCTTATGAACTGGCAAAGTGGTACAGTTTGTATTTTTTTCACTCGCAAGTCAGTCGTAGCTTCCAACAAAAACTTCATTTTCTTCTCGGAAAAAGCTTACCAGTGCCAAAATACGAACGAAACGGGTAAGAAATTAGACTGGTAAACTGGAAACCGAGAACCAATTAGTACCAATGTTAAACTACTTCATATTTTGTACTACGTAGCAGGGTTACCAAAAATACAGAATAATCTGTATTTATGCAGATTTTTCAGCCATTTTTAGACCAAGAATCTGTGTGTACAGATATACAGATTTTTCCGTGTATATACAGATATACAGATTTTTGAGAAATGATGTTACAAAAATTATTGCTAGAAATATTTTTTAAGTTTCAGTAATACTTCCTCTCTGTCTCTCTCAGCCTAGCCCTTTATATTAAAATACATCTTCACTTTTGAGATTGGTCGCTCACTCTGAAAGGTAAAGGTTTGTAATACACTCAGGTTAGCACCCAGCAAACGCCTGGCTGAAGTCTACTTCCAGAAACGTTAATTGTAATGCTCTGTGACTTTGTTAATTTTTAATTTTTTTCCGAAAATTCGACAGCTACATTGGTCGACTAAATGTTTATAATATTATATATCAACAAAAGTCATTAAATGAAGAAGAAAATTATTTTTCCATTGTGCACATCGATAAAGTTCAAGTTTCTGGATGTAAAATATCAGAACGACCTGTAGACGGCGCCGGTAGTTGAGTGGTAAGCGTTACCGCCACTCATTCCAGTTCCCTGGGTTCAATTTCAGCCGAGGTCGTTGAAATTTTTCTGAGGTGAAAAAAATCTGTGGTCACGTCTTCCTTCGGAAGGGAAGTAAAGCCGTTGGTCTCCGGTCTATGAGTTTGGTGGATCGAAATCTAGTCCAGATAGTTAAGTCACCTCTCTGGCGTCGGTAAGGAAGAAGTAGATCCTACTTCTATACTCTTACTAACAAAAATATCCTGTGATACTTGTGGAGTGCGCAGTACTATATACGGCCCCTAGCAAAAGCAAGTATCGCAGTAACCATTCCTTTCCTTTCCTTCCGCGACCTACGTTCGGGCCTGGCCGGCGCCGGTATTGAACAATAAACACGTTAGGATTACCAGGAGTTGCACATTGAAAGATGTTTCGCTACTCCCAAGCATAATTATCTACTTATTCTCTGTTCAACTTCAGCTAGTCCAGATCGATAACGGAGTAGCAGCTAGGGGTGGTCGCACCAGCTCAAGCTCAAGTTCAATGTCAGAACGACTTGTAGTGTTTTTTTATGAAAATGTAAACAGGTCCTTGCTTGACTGATTTAAACTACAAGAATTAATCGATAGATAATCTAGCAAAAGGTTAAACGACTCAACTGATTCGATACAGATATCGACACAGAATTTTCGAAGAGTAAATACAGATGAAAAGATTTTTTAGGACAAAAATACAGATTTAATTTTGGCAACCTTTCTACGTAGGAGATTCTGTTAGGCATATCAGAGAGAAGGATCGGCTGTGTATGATGCAAAGCTGACACTTTCCAATTAGCCGGATATATTCTTTCCTCGCGTGATTCGGAGATTTTAGTGAATTTACACCATTTCATGAAGGTTTAGCTTGACTTAGGAGAAACGGAAAATGATGTTAAGGCCACTAAGGTGTCCCAGCAAATTACATTTTAGAGCCGCACACATGTAGCTCTGCGAATGATATTAGAAACCACTGCGTTTTGCACCCTTTTCGCAAGATGTTTACTCATCATCTTATAAAGTGATAGTTTTCCTTCGCTTTCGTGAGCAATTCTCAACAAATTTAAAGGTGACATGTTGTTTAAAAGTTATTTTTTACCAAAGTTTACAGATAATATATGCACTATGACAGAACAAAATGAAATCAGCAACACTTTACTTCTAGCGCTATTTGTGAACGTTTTCAACGTAGAATCGCCAATAATCATTTTTTTTTTTAAATTGATAAATCTTTGATAGCCTTTGCATTATAGAGTTCTATGCAAATCATTTCACTCATACCACTTTGGAGGTTTGTTTTCCTCCAGCTACCATATGTAAAACTATCAGTCAATTTAAACGTTTAAAATAGCTTGATGGTGTTAAATGCTCTGTGTAACTGTGAAGTTTATTCCGGAGACGTGCAATGACGGTTGGTCGGAATCCATCATGCAAATAATCCGACCGAAAAGCTATTCGATGTTTTCCTCCACATATCAGAACATTATGACAGGTGGAGGAAAACAATTCGTTGAACACATATATAGGGTTCTATGCAAATTATTTCACTTATACCACTTTGGGGGTTTGTTTTCCTCCAGGTACCATATTGAGATATCTGACGTTTGAAATACTCGCACTGATATTTCACATTTTTATACTTCCGCCCTCCCCTCAAGCCCAGAAGCGGTTTGTTTTCCTCCCAATTCGCCGTGCAATCGATTTGCTTTCCTCCCAATTCAAACGTCAAAACGGCACAAACGCAGCTGGATAAGTC
Source organism: Topomyia yanbarensis (assembly GCF_030247195.1). Lineage (NCBI taxonomy): Eukaryota > Metazoa > Arthropoda > Insecta > Diptera > Culicidae > Topomyia > Topomyia yanbarensis. Next base: position 262,200,563 of record NC_080672.1, read on the forward strand.
TATGCAAAACTATCAGTCAATTTAAACGTTTAAAATAGCTTGATGGTGTTAAATGCTCTGTGTAACTGTGAAGTTTATTCCGGAGACGTGCAATAACGGTTGGTCGGAATCCATCATGCAAATAATCCGACCGAAAAGCTATTCGATGTATTCCTCCACCTATCAGAACATTATGACAGGTGGAGGAAAACAATTCGTTGAACACACCAATACAGTTACAGATTGTCAAATACTCTATAACAGAAAACTGTCGAAATTTGTGTATTTTTAGAAATCTGTGCAGCATATTGAAAATCAGTGACACAAATGACGAATTTCGCGCCAACTCGAACAAATGTTGGCAGAACCCTCACCGATTTTAATGAAACTTTCTGTACATGAGAACTTTGTCACAAAAAGCCACTTTGCATACTTTGTTTTTCCAAAAATGATCTAGACTGTCTTTTGAAAAGGGTCAAACGTTTTTACCAATTTTTTTTTCAAATGGCTATAGTTCACAAAATTAGTAAATTTTTTTAATAAAAATATTGAAAAAAAAATCTTCATCGACTTCTACACTGAGAAAAAATCGATTTTAAAAATTTAAAGTCGATTTACAAAAAACCCATCTTTGTACCCATAAATGAGTACAGATCTTGTACGTCAACCTGGGTATGTTTTACCCATTATTTTTCGCAGAACAGTTACAATAAAATGCGTAAAAAATACCCATTGATGAAAATCGCGCCAGAATGAAAAATACTGTCAATAGAATTATTTCTGAATTTAATAACAAAAACATAAAATAACATTCATTTCACATTATAATGGCATATAAAAATATAGGAATCTGGATAGAAATCCCATTCTAAAACTACTTAACAAAACAAAACCGCCAACTGAATATATTTTTGATGTCTGGATCTTTTGGCTGCTCAAAAAATGCCGAACTAGCGCATATTTGCAACTTCCTCAGTAGTCTAAACAGCCGTTGTTTTCGGAGCATTGTCGAAATGTTCCGTTTCTGACACGGACTCCGATGCACGCCAATAATTTGCAAGTTCAGCTACGATCCTTAGTTTGCAGGTTAACTCGCTTGAAATAATTCTTAAGGATTTTTCCAGGAGGGTGTCACTCCTGTCATCCGCTATGGAGATATACCGACTTTGACAGTAGTCAACATATGATGGGCCTAGCTGCATCTAGGCCCACGTCGCCCGTGCAATAGCATTGGGTTGTTTTGATTTTAACAAAGGCAGATGTTGGCTAGGACAAAATGGCTGCCTAGCATGGGGCTGGATTTTTCACCCATTATTAAGATCAATATACCCAATGGCATTACCTCATCGAGTAGTTGTGTAATGGATAAAAAGTGCTCATTGTTAGAAACAAAAAAATACCCCTTTTTTTGACAACTCGATTAACTTCCGAAAATGGGCAATTTGAATACATAAAATGGGTAAAGTTTTTTTTTACCGTGAATACTATTTAGCGCGAAATTCGTCAAATTAATCTTTGCACCTGGCATCCCTGGTCAAATACAACAAAACTGGTAATCGCGCCATCTGCGCGTCGATCCGTGCATCATTTTAATACAGTTATCGTGCTTATCGCAATTTCAGGCTCGGGATATTTCACATTTTGACATTTCTCCAATTTTCGTAAACGTTGAAATTTTGAGTTATCAATCTATTACCATGTGCGAGTGCGAATTATAGTCTAAAAAGTTCTGTTTTGGCACTATTATGTTTTAAAATATTTGTATTTCTTGCAGTAGACATGGCGGACAACGATAATTTTACTGAGAAACAAAAACCACATAAAAAGCGGCAGGCAGGTAATTGATTTACACATGCATGTGGATTTAAATTTTAAACAATATAGTCAAATTACAAATTTATTTCTAAGGTGTCAAAGCTGACAAGAAGAAGTCCAAAAATAAGCCAACTGATAAAGGCAAAAATGTGAAAGCCTTTGCAATTACAAAGGCGAGAAGCGCCGAAAAACGTTTTCGCCGGAAGGAAGATATATTAACCAAAAAACAACACATTCCGCTGGTGGATAAAACACCGGAGGAGCCCCCACCGGTGCTTATAGCCGTTGTCGGTCCACCTAAAGTGGGTAAATCGACATTGATTAATAATTTGATTAAAACTTTTACTCGGACCAATGTGATAAGCGTCAATGGCCCGATTACCGTCATTACCTCGAAAAAAAGAAGAATCACCCTGATCGAATGTAACAACGACATTAATAGTATGATAGATATTGCAAAATGTGCAGATCTGGTATTATTAATGGTAGATGCAAGTTTTGGGTTTGAAATGGAGATTTTTGAGTTTCTCAACATCTGTCAGGTACATGGGATGCCGAAAATTATGGGAATTTTGACCCACTTAGATACGATTAAAAGTGCAAAGGCGGTTAAAATGCAGAAAAAGTCGCTAAAACATCGATTTTGGACAGAGGTGTACGATGGGGCTAAGTTATTTTATCTGTCTGGCCTGATTCACGGAGAATATCTACGAAATGAGATAAAAAATTTGGGTCGATTTATTTCAGTTATGAAATTCCGACCACTCACATGGCGAGGAGCGCATAGCTACATTCTGGCCGATAGGTTAGAGGATATAACCAACTCGGAACAGGTTCGTCTCAATCCAAAGTGCGACCGGGATGTGGTGTTGTACGGTTACGTTCGAGGGGTACCACTGAAAAAAGAAAATATGGTTCACATAGCCGGGTTAGGTGATATAAAAATCGAAGAATTAAGTGCATTGCCAGACCCATGCCCACTCCCGTCAACAGAGAAGAAGCGAAATTTGCTAGAGAAAGAAAGGCTGCTGTATGCTCCCATGTCCGGAGTCGGAGGCATCGTCTATGATAAAGATGCCGTTTACATTGAATTACAAGGATCCCACAGTCATAAAAGTGGGAAACAGAATAGTGAACAGCAGGCACTAGTACAATCTGTGATAGAGAAAAAGGAAACTTTGGACGTTCAAATTGAAAACCAGGAATTCAAACTGTTTAGCGACGGCAACGTCATCAAGTCCCGCGAATTTCAGCTAGTTGAAGATGAATCTGATATGGAAGATTCCGGAGTGGAAGAATCTGAAGATGAGGACAATATTCAATCTGGTTGGAATCCTGATCTAGAGCAAGAAGAAAAAAACTCTGACGACAACGATGACGATGATGGTGATGAGGACATCGAAGCTGAGGCAGGGACGTTGACAGCAAGAAAATCTAGCGGGTTTCTTTCTTCGGACGAAGAAAACGAAGAGGTAACGGTCAGAAGTTCAATGGCTTGGAAAGAAGGGTTAGCATCGAAAGCAAGAAGGGACTACCTGGAACGCCAATCAACAAGCAAAAACCTGATGAAAATTGTGTATGGCGTTTTTAGTAAATTTAAAAAGAATCAAGAGCAGGAAGAAGAAAATAAAAATGCTGGTACAGATGTCGAAGATGATGATTTACTGGGAGGTCTTTTCAAGAGTGTCGCTCTGAAACAGGCCGAAATGCAAAAGAAAAAAACAATTCAAGATGTAGATGAAGGGTGCTTCTTTGAGGAGTACGGAGATGGCGTAAGGGATTGGACGTTGGAGGAAAATAAACGGCTTATCAGCAACTGTTTTGTAACTGGTAAATGGAAAGCTTCAGAAGATGCCGAAGAGCTGTTGAAGCTAGACGATATGAGCGATGGAGATAGTGAGGTTTTCGGTGACTTTGAAGATTTCGAAACTGGAGAGAAGCATTCAGCTGATCCTGGTAAAGAACAGGAAGATGTAGAAATCAAATCCAAGGGTGAAGAAAATGTTTTGAAAAGAAAAATATCCAGAGTCGAAGAAAAAAATATGTCAAGAGTAGAACTGATGGAGAAAAAAATGAAATTAAAAGCAAAATTTGATGCTGAATATGACAACCCGGAAAAGGATGACCAACATATCGAAGGAGACCATCAGTACTACGAAAAGCTAAAAGCCGAAGCCCTGCGACAATCAGAGCTTAATAAAAATGAGTTCTCAAATTTGGATGACGATATTCGGCTTAACATCGAGGGCCACCGAGCAGGTCTGTACGTTCGAATGAACTTCAAAGCAGTTCCTTATGAGTTTGTGGAATACTTTGATCCAGCCTTCCCTGTTTTGATCGGTGGACTTAACATGGCAGAAGAAAACGTCGGTTACGTCAGCTGCAAGGTGAAAAAACATCGTTGGTATAAGAAAATACTGAAAGCTGGCGACCCACTCATCGTTTCCCTTGGTTGGCGGCGTTTTCAAACTATACCAATTTTTGCTAAAGTGGAGGATGACCTTAAACATCGATACTTGAAGTATACGCCGAACCACGTCACCTGCAGTATGACCTTCTGGGGACCAATAACCCCACAAAATACGGGTTTGTTGGCTATTCAGTCGATGGTCGATGATCAGCAAGAAATCAAACGTATTGGCTTTAGAATAGCCGCTACCGGAGCCGTTAACGAAAGCGATAAATCTGCTCAGATAATGAAGAAACTGAAACTGATTGGAACACCAAGTAAAATCTATCAGAAAACGGCATTTATTCAGGGTATGTTCAACTCTACTTTGGAAGTAGCAAAGTTTGAAGGTGCGAAAATTAAAACCGTTTCTGGCATCCGTGGCCAAATTAAAAAAGCTGTTCCACCCGAAGGAAGTTTTCGAGCGACGTTCGAAGATCGAATAGTTCTCAGTGATATCGTCTTTTGTCGTACTTGGTTCAAGGTGAACGTTCCGAACTTTTACGCTCCAGTTACAAACCTTCTGTTACCCCCAGAAAAGAAAGCTAAATGGGTAGGAATGAAAACACTTGGTCAGTTGAAGCGCGAAAAAAATGTAAAATTTGAAGCGAAGCCTGACAGTACATACAAACCGATCGAAAGGGAAGAACTACAATTCAGACCACTTGTAATCCCGAAAAATTTGCAAAAAGCTTTGCCATATAAGGACAAACCGAAACATGGGCCAATAAAACCGAATAAAACTTTTGAAAGCGAAAGAATAGCCGTGGTTCACTCGCCGCACGAACAGAAAGTGAGTTTCTATGATATTTCTAGTAGAATAATTTAGTTAAAACATCTAACATATTTTCAGGTTGCCAAAATGATGAAAATGATCAAAACTAACTACGAAGTTAAAGAAGAAAAGAGGAAACAGCAGGCCAAGCAGAAAACGGATAAATATAAGAAGCAAAAGTTGAATGAGGAGTTTCGAAAAATGCAGCGACAAAAAGAACTTAAGAAAAAAGTTTTCAAAGCGCTTGGCAAAATGGAAGCGAAACATCAGGATAAGATGACCAAAGGTGGTAGCAGCAAATAGATTTGAAATGTAAAGCTTTTCCGTTTTATAATATTTAATTACATTAATAAATCGAGATTCTTTGATTATTTAAATAATAACGTTGAAAAGCCGACTGCTAACCAAGCGATTATGTACGCAGATAGCCATCATAATGCATCTTTCTACTTTGGATTAGGTATATTGATTCCCGCATTACATATTGAGAATATCTTCTAAAATCCTACACTGAGGATACTGCACCTTCGAAAATCATAAGGATATAGTTTGATTTTTCGCCACAAGGTTTTCTTGTGAATATCATAGTTATAAACTATGAAAGACAGTTTTTGCACCCAAAGAACCAACTATGGATATCATACTGCGAATGCATACTTTTCATAAAGTTCCACGTATAAAAATGATACTACTGCAGTATAAATATCTTATGTAGTTCGTATGAATATCATTTTAATGAATTATGAAATTCATAGCATCTTCTTGTAAATTTCATCAATATTGTGAATGAAATAAAAGAAATAATTTGCCAATCATTAAAAAAAGAGAATTGATTTCAGTATTTAATGCGTGTTACTGGATTTTAATTTTATCAATTCAACGCTTTTTTGTGAAAAGGGCGATACTTACAAATGTAAACATAAGGCTTTTTTCATACATGCGAATGAGGGCTTTAAAACGCAACAAATTAACCTAAAAATTTGGATTCTACGATATTGCTTTCTTAAACTACAGCAAAAAATACATCGGGCGAAACTGTATTTTTGTTTGTTTATTTAAAGTTTCGCCCTCCACGCTCCATGCAAACAAGAAGGGCGATACTTATTTTGCTAGCAGTTTAGAGGCGAAACTGTTTTTTTCGAATTTTTTTGGGTAATCAAGCTGATACCAGCTGTAAATAGTAACAATGATCGCTCTTGAAAAAACCCGGACGAAATCGGTGGTGTAATACGGTAGTTATTGTAAAAAAACATAAGGGCGATACTTCAATGCTGATAGGTGGGACCGAAAAAGTAAACAATCGCCAAAGGGGCGATACTATCATTTTGTCGATTTAAATAGCAAAAACAAATTTTAATTTAATAATTTCAAATACTTTATGCAGTTTTGGGTTTCGATCACTGAATCATGCAATCTAGGATGTAAAAAACACAATAGTTCTTAAATAGGAAATAAAACCAAGCCTTGAAATATTCACTGTTGATTTTCTGTGAATGGTGTCACTGCTAGTATCGCCCTTTTCAAGAAAAAGCGTTGAATTATAATTAAATCACTTTATACTATCAACACTCCAATCAGAATCTGACTCGATCAGGATCTGACTCGAATATCTGATCGCTGGTCCATCAAATTACAGAGGTTGTTTCCACTCCACACTCTAAAATGAAATATTCCACCTGAATAACTTGCATTGCAGGTATGTTGACATTTGTTTTAAAGAAAATACCTTCAATTACTTGCAACGCCCTAGCCAGAATCGGACGGTCTGCCAGCAAATTATCCGCAGACGCAACTTTCTTCTACAGCGTACATTTTGCTTATTCTTCATACGTTTATATTATGATTTTCTTCATATAAGATGCAACTTTGAATTTCATTGTACCCACGTACACTGAGCCAAATAATCATATCAATTTTAAGTGAAAAAGCACGTAAATATTAAAAATTACCAATCACATTATATTCATGTGCAGTTAATAACATTCATACCTACATTGATGAACTTCAAAAACTATATCAATGACATTCAAGTATACTATACATACATTCTATGTGATTGTCACATACTTACGTGTTATGTGTAGAGAACATGAATATTATGTGTATATACAATGAGAAAAAAGTTGACAGTTTCAATAAAGTTTCCGTATAGTAACAGCTCAAGGAAAAGGAATTACGATCGGAGATACTCGAACCCCTTTCTGAAGGTATTTAAACTTAAATTCAATCGAATGTACAAAATGAGCAATAAAAATAAAACGAAATTATATTGCAGAATGCGGAAACGGAAACGAACTGTAAGCATTAAAGGAACCAACGAAAACTGCGACGAATTTGATGATTTTCTCAACACGAAGAATGCATGGTAAGAGAACGGATTCTACTTGTTGATAATTATACGAATGCTATTAATTATAAACAAAACATGTAAATATAAGATGCATTACAATAAAATTCCATGCCTATTTATTTATTCATCATCTTCATCTGTTTTTAAACACATAAGAAAGGCGTTTGAATGCTATTTGAAATTCAGCTATTAATCACATGAAAATCACATAAAAAATATATGGATTTATTCTAGAAAGTATGTGAAATTCCTATGGAAGAGAAATGAACTTCACTTAATATATACATGCAGTCGACACTGGACTAATGGTAAAACTAATGGAAAATTAAGTCATCACAACCACTTAGTAGGAAAAAGGACTATGCATCAATTTAAATTCTAAGGTGTTGCTGACTATATTAATTATTTAAGCCAACTATACTTTTGTGTTAGAATTCACTTCATTTGCGGTAAAATTTATTATGCGTATTGTTATCGTCCCGTCACTTTATTGTTATAAGGTCAAATTTTACCATGAATATGGTAAAATTAAATGTAATGTACCGACAAATTTCAGCTGACTATGATTTCCGTTTAAATGTACTAGAAACATAGTATTTCTAAGTGCCAAGGGAATGTTGACGTGCGCCATTTCGATTCAATTAACTTGTTTTTGTTTTTCGTCGCAACAAGTTTCTTTGTATTGCTTATATTATTGTGAGAACGAATTTTCTACAAAATAAATATAATTTAACATCCACAATCACATGTCCGGAAAACATTGCTGGAAAGTCTAGTAAGTTTAAAATGAAATTTTAATAGTGGTATGACAAACTGCCGATGTAATTGATTCTTTTAGGATGACCATAAACCAGACTAGTCTGGAATTTGAGCTCAAGTTGCATCATAGTCATCCGTAAGTACTCGTAAATAAAGTATATTTTCTAAAAAACTAGACCCCCCAATGTATTCATTACTATTAGCAGAATGACGCACTTATACATTAGGTATATAGCAAAATCTTACAGTAAAAAGTATATCATGTATGGTAAAATTTACTATGAACTTAAATCATCACGGGAGAATATTAGTTCTGAACTCGACTACTTTCATAGTAAAAACGAATACCATACGGTGAGATGAATATACTACAAACATATTGAAACCTACAGAAACCTAAGATATGTGAATATGGTAGAAATGATTGTTTACGTGGTTGCAGCGAAATCATAATATTATCATCTGAAAATTGTGGGTACAATGTAATTAATTTAACCCTCTAGAATAGTAATTTCAACCGAAACTTTTTTGCGTGTAGGGATTAGATTAGTCCCAAATAGTCTTATTAATGTGGACGATCTCGTGTCAATATTTACTGCAAATTTGCCGCGTCTTCATTTTGAATGCAGTTATACACTCAGAAAAAAGTAAACGTTATGCCTATTGATTTTACACATAGATTTTTGCAATTAACGGAGGCATATAGACACTATTTGCTGGCACATAAACCTAATGTGTGTATTTACAAGAAATATTAATCTTACATTCACATTCCATAACTATTAGGCACATAAAACCCCATTCTATAACAATATGCACATATAACTTATGTGTGTGCATACATAGTTTATACAGTTGACACATAGAAGGTATGTGTGCGCGTGATAACAATAGCATTTCTTCTTCATATGAATTTTAAGCGGTTTGAAGCAAATAGAATTAACGTTTGGATTTTTTTCAGTGTATGTTTCATGTTCCGTAATTGATAGCAAGCTCGTGCATTAAGCTATCGAAACCTTGTAGTAATGAAGTTTGATGGTCGTTATTCTTGCCCATGTACGCGTATAGGAAATGCCACAAATAACAGTTCAATTCGAAATGTGTGTAAAACGCCCGCAACTTAGATTCCGACAAAACGGACTGAGATACGTTTAGCAAACGTTTGTTGGTGGCGCAGTGGTCGATGCAATGCAGTTGGAGTGCAGCTGTCAAACACATTCTAGTCCAAATATCTATTATCTGTGGAAGTACTTTCTTTGATCTATAATATTTCGCGCTATCATAACTATTTATTCATACTACGTGTTATCATCGGCCGACTCCACACAAAAATCTGACAAATCATATACAGAAATTACTTAAGATGTTCCTCAAGGAAGCCTCTAAGGACTACTCGTATCTGTTTTATTCATCAATATAATTGATTCAAGGATCTACCTTAATACTTCATAATGATTTCCAAAAAATAACGATTGGGTATACACACGCTTTTCAATGGAATACTTGCTGGTTGCGCCCTCCCCCACCGTACCTTTCTCTGGAGACGCCAACGCGTGTTATCATTCGGTGTCTTTCATTCCAATAAATATATCGTAAAAACGAATTCCATGTCAATACTGTTGCAATAAATAGTGATTCTATCAATTACGTACGTGAGTTTAGCTTTTCTAGGCAATGCTCAAGTGAGGAGGGGTTTAAATTGCCTTTGTTTAGAAAACATAGCTTACTCTCGGTAGCCAGGTGCCCACAGTTTAAAATAAATACAAAAAATAAACAAAATCATTCCTTTTGCGAGTGATCGTGTACTAGAAGATTAACTAAACAACTAGATAGCAGATAACAATCTATGCCCATATAGCTTGCTTGGAGCGAATCCTATATCTTATACCCTTTTAAACCCCCAACTCCGCGACACCTATGGAAGAATCTGACACGTTGTCGTCCTTTCTGTATGCAGGTGTAGCATCACTGCCCATCTACCTTATCCAATGGTGACTTCCGTGCTGTTGAGGTTTGAATATGGGTTAGATTGGTATTAAGTCAGCATTTAACTTTTGTAAAAATTCCTAACGTTTTCGAAGGTAGTTGGGATATCTCCACCAGGTGCGCTACTGTCGTTACGTTTTTTAGTGGCTGAGTTCGACTGAACCCAGTAAAGTTCAGTCGGCAATGTGCCCGAATTCCGGCTGGTTTCAGTTAGTATTTCGGCTCCAGTGTGTTATTGGAGCCGGAATACTGACTGAAACCAGCCGGAAATCCGTTCTCATTACTGGGATTGGCAGCTGTTATACCTCTACCCAGTCAAGCCAGTCCGGAACCGGTTCGGACTTCTGAGTGAATTCAGTATGAATTCCAGGTCCAATGCATCAACCGATAGAGTCGAAATCGGTTGTTTTCTTTGAGCAAAAATCTATACTGAAGCCATTCAGGATTTTGAACTGGCTCCGAAATGGATTTGACGGATAGTTGGGATAAGTTGGTGTGGCGGCGCTAGTGTTTTATCGTATATTAATTCAAATGTTTACACACGTTTTATTAATATATTTGTTCGATCATGGATGTCTGTTCTCTGTGCACCGGCCCTCGCGCCGTTGTATTTTGTGCAACACCTTCAGAAAATCTAACGAAATCTGCTTTCAGCACCAGCGGCTGCTTATTCGGGGAGCTATTCTGTTACTGTTATTTAGCGTGCTCGCGACCCTTTTGTAAATATTATGAACGCCCTTGATTGACAAAATCACCAGTTAGCTGCTTGTTCAATATTATGGTTTAGACCGGATTAAATTAGCTCGCGATTTTCGTCTATTCTTTTATCTGAGAACGAGAAATAAAAATAAAGGTGGTAAATTGGGATAGGGTTGTGAGCCAATTGTCGCCATGTTTCTATCCAGCTTTTTACGTGTTATAATGGTGCCTAGTATTGTTCAGTTCGTAATATGTTAACAGTTCTTCTATTTACAATAGTTGTTTACGTCATCCGCCCAATAAGAAGAAGATATCCTACGTTCGTCCAATGCGTTGGATGATTTCAATGAACACCCGACATCATCTACTGGGCGTTGCCGTCAAGCTGGCGTAAACGACAATTGTCAAAAAAGGCAATTAAACGTATTACGAACTAAACAATTTAGAGCGCCATCATGACACGTACAAAGCTGGATTATCACCTTATCCAGTTGAAGCCGTTGGTTTAGAGCAGTATTGGCCAACGTTGTTGAACGTATTGGGCCAAATGTTATGGCGATAATTTGGACACGCGATTCGAGTTTTCGTTGCGCTCAAACACGAGCATTTCACTGTTTTCAGGGCTTTTATGTTATTATATTGGTTCTTAACACTGTTGATGCTAATTTATTCGCATTACATCGATTGTAGACCGAGTCAATGATGTAGCACCGTCCCAAATATGGTGAAAATAGGCACTATCATTTGTTTTACGCTAATGTGACCAAATCGTCCGGATTTCTTGTCCCGCACGGTAAAATGTCCCGGAAAGCGTCCCGCATTTACCAAAATGTTGATTTTTATTCTAAAATACTTGCATTATAGATTCATATTTTGCAAAAAAAAAACTTATAAAAGTTTTGAGTCGTGCGCTTAATCACCAATATACGTGAGGAACGTGCAAATTGAGCTTATTTATTTTGATTGTCATTGTCGAAAAGGAATTTCAACTTCTAAAATGAACAATTCTTAGGAAAAATCTCTCAGTCTTACACAAGTTTCGTAAATGTTCGGAAAAAGTACATCTTTAATAGGTTTCTTGAGCGCGTCCTGCATTCGTTCTGGAAACATCGGGTCACTTTATTTTATGCTGCTTGCCGTTGCGTAATATTCTGTGCATATCTAGACAAAATGCTCAATATCATGATAACTATTACCACAAGCAATAAGACCGATGTCCACAAGTTCAATACGCCGAAGATGTCTCTACAAAGTGTTCGACATGTTTCTGGACATCACACGAATGAAATCTTGATTCCCAAGATTTTGTCGATACCTTCCACATAATGGAGCGAAACCAGCGACTACACGGTGTTCCTAAAACCGTTATTAACAAAAAAATGACCATAAATTTGTCATACGGCATTCGAAAGATACAGTATCCAAGCATCTTCTCAGTGAATTTCAAAATGATCTATCGAGGGATTCGAGAGAAATTGCGATTTGAAATTTTATGACACGTTTCATAAAGCTACCAGCAAACACCCACGGGTTTGGTCCTAACTCTATAAACAAAAAAAAATGTCTACTTATTTAGTACATTTCACTCGGAAGATATATTAATCAAGTGTATCCCCTGCAAGTTTGAAAATATTTTATTGACGGAATCGAAATTTATAACGGTTTGGATGTGGTATGCGGTCATAGATGGGTTTTCTACCAGGCTTCAAGCGTGAATCAATGTTTGTCCATTGACTATTTAGATCGTTTATACGTGTCACGGTTTTTAAAGGAAAACCTTACCATTTAATTACATAAACATAGTGTACAAAAGGTGTTATTTATATGGTGCACTGAAAAAAAAATATGAAAATAGGGTTGTCTACCAAACGTTAAATGTAATGTGTAAATTAAAAAAAATGGATTAATGTTCACTCAAAAAAAAGTAAACGTTATGCCTATTGATTTTACACATAGATTTTTGCAATTAACGGAGGCATATAGACACTATTTGCTGGCATATAAACCTAATGTGTGTATTTACAAGAAATATTAATCTTACATTCACATTTCATAACTATTAGACACATAAAACCCCACTCTATAACAATATGCACATATAACTTATGTGTGTGCATACATAGTTTATACAGTTGACACATTGAAGCTATGTGTGCGCGTGATAACAATAGCATTTCTTCTTCATATGAATTTTAAGCGTTTTGAAGCAAATAGAATTAACGTTTGGATTTTTTTCAGTGTTGGAATGTTTTCTTCAAAAGGCCATATCTCAATGGTTTGTTGACCGATTCTAATTATTTTCATTATTGAACAAGTAGACGTTTCATCGTTAATTTTCATTAAGAAGAATATAAAATAGAGTTACCTACTTCAAACAATAGACAACATAATTATCCTCAACTATATGTATTATCACTATTTAGTGAATATTTTTATATTCAAAACGACGACCTATCAATTTCTATACATTAGTTGAATGCAACGAACGCAAACTACAAATCATAAAAAAATAAATCCATAAATTTAAAAAATATGAAGGTATTTGCTTATTCAGATCCATTTATGTTATGATACGGTTTTTGTTGGAAATTTTGTACAATCGTGATTCGCTGGTTGGGTTGACAGATGTTAAAACTGGTCAAAGGGGGTTGTTATTAGTACAGTTCATCTGCTCATATTTCTAACTATTGTCAGTTTGATTGTCGAATTGAACTTATCATGAGAATTTAACATTCAGATGTTTATACAACAATTGCAATCAACTAGTATATAAAAATGGATAGGCCGCTATTTTTAAAACAAAAATTTTCACTAAATGATGATGATACATACAG